>NC_053167.1:131932439-132532439 GCF_016835505.1 Polypterus senegalus | reverse complement strand
TTATATAGCGTCTTTCACATCTATCTTTTGAGTGCATTTCCAATTTTTCGGCTTCTTTTCACATCTGTCCATTGTAATAAGACACATGAACATGCCAGAAGGAGAAGGTAATTCTCGTATATTCTGATGGCCAGCACCAGAATCAAAAACCTCCTTAAACAATAAACGCCATTCTGTTCCTACTTGTGCCCTTCCTCAGACTGCCCAAGGTGGCGACAGTGCCACTTATCATGGCGGGTTCAGGAAGCCAGAAACCAGAAGTGACGTCACATCAGGGATGAAGGAGCGTCAGTTATCGTGTCTGCAGAGGGGGGTGAAGGTAGAAGGCATTTGGCAACAGCATACCCAGTGTTCAGGTCGTCTCCCAGACACACACGTGTGACGCCGACTATTAGACAGTTGTGACAGTCACTCCTCTGTGGTGTCTTTCTCCCTTATCTCTGTCTGTCTATGTGACGATGTGGGTTCTGGCTCCACGCTCCCATGGCTGTTTGGGAACCCTTGAACCCAACACCGTCGATAATGAAACCGAGTGAGCCAGTCAATGGAGGCAAATTGAGCATCTGAGCAAGGGGATGGTTGAAAGTACAAAAGTGCTTTTATTAAAACAGTCAACAAAAACAGTGTTCCATAAATAGTGCAGTTTCAAATTCATTAAATAAATAATCCATAAAAAGAACGTGGGGTAAAACCAATAAATAAACACAACAATCCTTTAAAAACGAAGGTTAAAATCTTCTCCTGGAAGCAGTCTTTAAAACAAAAAAACAAATCCGGTGCTTTTCTGTATGCGTCTCACCTGCTTATCCCGTATGGGCCAAGCAGCAGGCAAGACGCTCTCTACAGCTGCCCTCCTCAAACACACGCAAGACTGGAGACCTCCCGATCCCTGGCTTCGGTTTGGCTCTCATCCCAGCCTCGAGACTTGGACTCCTTGGTCTCCAGGACGCTCACACCAAGGACTGCCACTCCAAGCCTCCCGACTTCCGCTGCCTTTCTGCGGCCTTCTGCGGCTCGTCGCTTTCACCTTGGTCACTCCCGCTACCTGCTCGCTCAGCGGGAGCGACATCAACACAAACACGTGGGTGTCGGCCTAACACCCAGCTTCTACGCAGCTGTCCACGAGCGCTCATTCGCTCGCACGTCCGCTCGCTCTTCGCGGCTCTCTCCCTCTCACCGACCTGCTTCCTCTCCTGCTCCCGGTAACCTCCGTCCTCTCCTTTCCTTTCTCCGATC
The DNA here is from genome assembly GCF_016835505.1 of Polypterus senegalus. NCBI lineage: Eukaryota > Metazoa > Chordata > Cladistia > Polypteriformes > Polypteridae > Polypterus > Polypterus senegalus. Next base: position 132,531,203 of record NC_053167.1, on the reverse strand, counting down.
GTTTCTTTCTCTCTAATCGATTCTCTCTCTTTTCCCGAACATTTCTTTTTTCTCCCGAACGTTTCTTTTCTTTTTCCCGATCGTTTCTTACACTCTAATCGATTCTCTCTCTTCCCTAAAACCGACTCGCGCTTCTTTTTAAAAACGTGAGGGGCCATCACAGCTGCAGCATTAGCCACGGGAGCAATCACGAATGTGGGCAGTTCCTCACCTGTGCACTAGGTGAGAAACGCCCACATCGACGACTGCCCCGCGGCTCTGCTACAACAACGCCCCTCACGAAGCCGCCTCGGGTGCGATGATTATTTATTTAAAATCAATGGCCTTTTCTCCACGAGCTGTGGACCCATAACACCACAGTCTACTGTATATAGTGCCTTTCATTCTCCCTGTCTGTCTTTCTCTGGGTGTTCACTTTGAGTTCATTGCCCTCACCCATCAGCACGCTTATCTTCCACTACATCACAGCCCGTCTTCTGCGTGTTACACAACAGTTCTTCCTCCGTTTCGGCCATGTCCCACCTTTCAGATGACACGACTTGCCTTGGAGTGCCACCAACACAAGTCCCGTGACAATATGCCTGGATTAAGGAGGGCAGCACTTATGTCATTGAGCCCAAAATTGTTCACCCTTAGCAGAAAAGCTGAGGAGATTAAAGGGAATCGACGCCCCTGCTCTGCGCCAGCTGGGCAGCAGATGGCCACTTTCGGATATCGGAGCTGGACGCTGGCCCGGCTGCAGAGGCAGCTTTGTTTTGCGCAGTACCCCGCGGTCGCCACTAGGGGCCGCACTGCCTGGCCGAGTGACACAGAGCTCACAGCTGATGACAAATGAACCTGACGTGGCACCCGAGTTCAGATCTGCTTGAAGGTTCTGCATACGCAGGCTTTAGGGTCACAGGCCTGAGGGGGACGTCCCCAGACCCCTGCGTCTACCTCACCTGATCGGATAGACAATTAAACTTGCGCCACTGATTGGACATACTACTCTAGGGTCAAAGGTCAGGAGGTAAATAAAAAAATGTGTCGCAGAGAAATATAAATGAGGCCAAAATGAGAAACCATCATTTAAAGTGGAGGGGTGGGGGGTCTCGGGGTTTAGCTGCCTTCGGCTCTTTTTCTGATTTACATACTGAGGACGGCTTCACTCCCGTGTGCGGAGGGTTTCAATTTCATGCATCAGGTCACGGATCTCAATCTCATTTGCCGTCTGGATGAGCAGTGCAGAGACCACCGGCACGCCACCCTCCGCTCTCCTCTTCTGCTCCGTCAGCCTCACTTGGACTGTGCCATCTGGTAACGCAGCTCTGTTCTTAGACACCTTAAATCTGTCACCTGTCCCCCAGGTGAAAAAGTCCACCCCTGTGTAGGAATTCAGAGAAAGTATTCAAAATCCATAACCCAAGAGCCCACCATAAGGCTTCATAGACTGAGGAAAACTCGGCACTTCAATGTGACAGCCATACATGGAGTGCTGCATGCCTTCTGTCCCCAAGGGGCACTCTTTAGCACTGGCACGCCATCCAGGTGACAGCAGCATTGCGGGTCTGATTTCACTAGGGGGGCACTCTTTAGGTGGGTTTTACCATAGGAAGACATTAACAGTATGCTGTCACTCGGCAGCTCATTTACCTGAAGTGACAGCAGCCCACCATCACCAGGGAGTGCTCTTTGGGGGATTTCATCACTGCAGAGCCGTTACAAGTCACTCAGCGTCATGTTTACTTAGGGGGGCTTACTACAGATGACTGCATCAGTGCAGGCCTACCCTCTCTAGGGGGGCACTCTTAGCATAACAAGCTACAGCACAGCCTCGCCTGCCAGCTCATTCACTGCTTTCTGGCCTCCCACCACTAGGGGGCACTCTTCGGGGGAGTCTACCATGAGAAGACAGCTGTGGTGTGCCCTCGCTTGCCAGCTCTCTTACTGTTGTGGATTTCCTGTCGGTGACAACAGCTCTGCTGGTCTTCCTTCACTAGGGGGCACTCTTACTATAACCAGTCACAGTGCACCCGCGCTTGCCAGCTTATTTATTGGTGCTGCCAGGCGACAGCAGCTCTGTAGGCTTACCTTCACTAGAGAGCACTCCTTAGAGGAGGTTACCATCACCATCATCATCATCATTATGGATGTCCGTTGATCTGACAGACCAGGGTTCACTTCCCGGGTCCTCCCTGCGTGGAGTTTGCATGTTCTCCCCGTGTCTGCGTGGGTTTCCTCCGGGTACTCCGGTTTCCTCCCACAGTCCAAAGACATGCAGGTTAGGTGGATTGGTAATTCTAAATTGTCCGTAGTGTGTGCTTGGTGTGTGAGTGTGGGTGTGTGTGTCCTGCGGTGGGTTGGCGCCCTGCCCAGGATTGGTTCCTGCCTTGCACCCTGTGATGGCTGGGATTGGCTCCAGCAGACCCCCGTGACCCTGTGTTGGGATTCAACGGGTTGGAAAATGGATGGATGATCTGACAATGGTGCTGTCTATCCGTCTGTCCATCTCGCGCCCCCTCCTGTGAGTGTAGTGGTGGTTGAGCAGCCCAATTTTTGGAAATACAGACAGACATGAGAAGGTGCTGGAAACATTCCAGATTGACGTGACAGGGTCACACAGTTGCTGCAGGTTCGTCAGCTGCTCATCCATGATGTGAATCTCCTGTTCCAGCACATCCCTAAGGTGCTCTGCTGGGTTGAGATCTGCTGACTGTGGAGGCCATTTGAGTCCAGTGACCTCATCGCCATGTTTGAGATGATCGGAGCTTAGTGACATGGTGCGTTATCCGGCTGGAAGGAGCCATCAGAAGATGGGGACACTGCGGTCATAAAGAGATGGGCATGGTCAGTGACAACACTCAGGTAGGCTGTGGCATTTAAACGATGCTCAGTTGGTACTAAGGGTCCCAAAGTGTGCCAAGAAAATATCACAGACGCCATCACCGCACCAGCAGCATCCTGAACTGTTGATACAAGGCAGGATGGACCCCTGCCTTCATGTTATTGACACCAAATTCTGACCCCATCATCTGCAGAACTTGAGACTCATCAGACCAGGTGACATTTTGCCAGTCTTCTGTTGTCTAATGTTGAATTGTAGCCTCAGTCACTTGCTCTTATCTGACAGGAGTGTCACCCGCTGGGGTCTCCTGCTGCTGTAGCCCACCTGCTGTGTTCAGAGCTGCTCTTCTGCACACCTCAGTTGTCCTGATGTCTTTCTGTCAGCTCAGACCAGTCTGTCCATTCACCTCTGGCACCAACAGATGACTGCCACTCACTGATGTTTTCCCTTTTTCAGACCCTCCTGTGTAAACCCTAGAGATGTGTAACACACTAGGGGGCGTACTGCTGCCCTAACCCCCAACACAGACAGGCAGGACACAGGTTCAAGTCAACACCCGTGTTTATTTACAAAACACCAACAGCACACCAATCCACAGTCCATTCCCTTCTTTCCGCCAGTCCATCCACTCCTCCTCCAGCTTTACAGTATCTCATTTCTCCCCAATGGAGTGAGGCGGCTCCTCTTATTCAGGTCCTGAGAGTGTTCTGGGTGGCTCATCATCCCAGGTTCGCTGGCGGTCCTCTACATGGCTCTGCAGCTCCCCTTGGCAGCCCCCACAAAACCCAACAAGGCTTCACCAAACTCCAGTTCCCAACATGCCCTGTGGGAATCCGTGGTGCCACAGCCGCCCAGGAGGGCAGCCCTCTAGTATCCCAGGGGAGGTATTGCCTCATCAGTGCCCTCTCCCATCCACTCCTTCCACTCGGCTGGCATCCCTGCCAGGTAGTGGCTGTGGCTGCCCATCACAAATGGTTGAGTGGGAAAATTCCAGTAGACCAGCCCATCTAGCAACAACAGCCATGCCACGTTCAGGGTCACTGCAGTCCACTTTCTTCTCCATTCTGATGGTCAGCAGGTGGTCTTGATGAGGTCTACAAGCCAAAAACAATTGGCATCTGATTGCCTGATTAGAGATTGGCATTAACAAGCAGGTGTACCTAATAAAGTGGCCGCTGAGTGTCAGTAAATACTTCTCAAAAACTTGCATTTTGTAATCAGTTCAGTTATCCAATTAAAGGTCTCATTTTTCTTGACTTCAAAGTGAATATATTGGGTTAACAGTTCTGGGTGTTATACACGTTCATGATTTTTTCTTTCTATACTTTGTTGTATATATAAAATGTATTATTATTATGATTATGATTATTATAGTAATGGCTGCACAGCAAAAAACAAACGCCAGCAGCTAAAAACTGAAAAAGTCCCAGTGGTCACTCGGGTTTCAATACGCCTCCAGTGCAGGGACACCAGCCGAGTGCGCCAAGACCACCCAGCACTGTCGTAAGCTCTTTGTGATTTGCAGAGGCACCGCCAGTGAAAAGCCATGGTACCTGACGAAGATGGCGATAGAGTAATCCTTGTCCTCTGTATCTGCGTGTGTGAGTGTCTCATCACTGGCACTTTGTCTCTCATGCGCGATGTTCCCTGTAAAGCGTGCTTCTCAGACCTGTCCACTTTTATGCTTGTCATCTTTGAAGGCGACTCTCCCACCATGCCTCATACTTCTTTACTCTTCATCATGTGTCTCACGCTTCTTCTTTCGTCACGTCACCAAAGCCAAACTGACCTATCACACCCAAGCCAAACCGACCAATCATACCAAAGCCAAACTAACCAATCACACCCAAGCCAAACCGACCAATCATAGCAAAGCCAAACCGACCAATCATACCAAAGCCAAACCAGCCAATCACACCCAAGCCAAACAAACCAATCAGAGCAAAGCCAAACTGACCAATCACACCCAAGCCAAACAAACCAATCAGAGCAAAGCCAAACTGACCAATCACATCCAAATCAAACTGACCAATTACACCAAACCACCTCCCACAGGACCACCCCCCAGACTAGATCAATACCAGTTCTTCCAGATGCCAAGTGGCTGCCCTTCTCAAAAGGGCCATGAAACTCATTTGAGGTGTCTCAGGGTGCCCATCTCCTCGACGTTGTGTCTCGTTGGCACCCGTGGCCTGGCCTGTATCCCGCCTGTGCTTTTGCACGTTGACTGATGAGAAGTGACCGATTTCAGCCTCCTGCTGACTCTTTAATGAGGCGGTTTGCACATCCGTATTTGTAACTCAGCAGGAGAGCTGGTGGGCAGTTGAAGTCTTGCAGAGCAAAGATCAATTATGGTGAGGCCCTCACAAGACCTACCTGCTGGGTATTTAAAGTGTTGGCGACACTCGCCATCGGATGGAGTGAAGTGAAGCTGTGAAATGAGAGTTTTACCTGGGAAGGCAGCAGATGTTCTGAAATGGAGTCGGGACAATAGGGAAAAAGGATTTGAGGCCTTCAGAAATGCACCAAAGTAGGCCGGGATCTCCATTAGTCAGTCCCAGCTCACCTCACCCCTCCCCAGCCAGCTGTCCTTAATATTGCCTGAGGCTGCGGCCTATCAGGGGTCAGAATTACGGACACTAGTTTTGAAGTAGAAAAATGACTTTAACAAATCTATGAGGTCACCTAAGGGGGAAAAAAAAAAAGTGACTCTGGTTTGAAGAGACGAATCAAACAAATCCACAGAAAACCCGATACAAGATCTGTAAGAATCATCAAAGAAACAACAATCAAAAATACAGATAGCCATACGTCACTAAACTCCATCACATCTCGAATGAGCAACCTCTGCCTTGACCTAAATAGCCAGAGGGCGGACTCAGGAGTGGTGATGTCAGCGTGACCCCGCCTCCTGGGAGCTCCACCCACAAAATACATGGGGACCAAAGGGAACACCCATTTACACGTAGAAACACAAGAGTTCTACATGAAATAATGAAAGAAAATATAACGAAAGAAAAAACTAAAACGTCTATTTTGACTTCATCAGTCCACAGGACTCGTTTCCAGAATGCCTGAGGCTTGTTTAGATGTTCATCTGCAAACTTCCAGTGCTGAATTTTGTGGCTTGGATCCAAGAGAGGTTTTCTTCTGCTGACTCTACCGTGAAGGTCATTATTTGTTCAGGTGCCGCTGCACAGTAGAACAGAGCGCCACCACTCCAGTGTCTGTTGAATCCTCCTGATTTGCCTTTTGAGGTCCACCCGGGGGGCACAGAGCCACTCATCCCCGACACAGACAGGCTAAGACACAAGTTCAGCACAACACACACGTTTATTCTTCAGTGGGAAGCATATTTCCTTCACTCCTCACTACACAGCACAGTACAAAGCACCAGTATAGAAATAAACACAGTCCTTTCTTCTTCTTCTTCTTTCTCTGTCTCTTTTTTCTGTTGCCTCTACTCCTCCTCACAAGCTTTGTTCTCCACCACCCGACTCTGGCTCTCTGATCGACGGTGAGGCGGCTCCTTTTATAGCACATCCAGAAGTGCTCCAGGTGTTTCTCAACCTTCTTCCAGCTGCACTTCCCGGAGTGGCAGAAGTGGTTCATCCAAGGACCCGCTGGTGGCACCCATGGAGCCCAACAGGACTTCTCCAAACACCAAGTCCCAGCATGCCCTGTGGGGATCCCTGTTGCTGTAGCAACCCAGGGGGGCTGCCCTCTGTTGTCTTGGGGGAGATGATGTCCTAAATATGGCCAGTCACTCCACCCAGCCGGCGTCCTGGCCATCCGTCACACAATCTACCAATCCAACAAGCAGTCCTTTCAGAAAATTTTCTTGGTTTTCCAGACCTCAACTTGATGACCTCCACTGTTCCGTTTTTCTCTATTATAATAAAAACATTCTGGGACGACACGTGATTTTCTGAGAGGGACACTTTCACGTACCATGAGACGAGACTTTGTGCCAAGAGATTTCACCAGGCCCGGGACCGGAAATAAAAGACAAAGAGTAGATGACAAAGTAGGACGTCGTGAAGAATTCAAAAATGTTGGCGCGATAAACATAGATAGATAGATATGACAGGCACTATATAATAGACTAGCAAAATACCCACGCGTCGCATCGGCGAAGTACTGCCTTAAAATTTTTATTAAGAAGAAAATTAAACCTTTTTAAACTGAGGGAAAATATACCAATAATTATTTGTTAAGGATCTCTTTGTGTACCACATTGTGAGTTCGGCCCTCTGGTTGTAATATGACCAAGCTGTGCGCTGAGCCGACTCTTGAGCATGCAACGTACAGTTGGCCATGTGAACAGTAATCTTGTCTCAAATCTCACAGCTTGGATTGCTGCTGTCATAATCGGTTTGAGTTTCATGGTTTGTTTCAATGACGACAGTATCTGCAGGACTTGTTGTGTTGAAGTGACAGTCAGCATCTGTCAAGCGTTGTAAGCACACAACCGGTTTCATCGATAACTTCACATCCAGCTTTTGAGAGTTTAAACATTCATAAACATCAAAGTGTCCACTACTGAAATCGTCACCTGTGAGTCTAAGATGTTTAAGAGGCATTGGCGGTTGTCGAAAGGTGTAAAATATTTGGCCATTTCGGTACACTTGAAAGCGACAACCGAACAATTCAGCGGCAGCCATCAACTCACATGCAGAACCATAGGTGAAGGGCGTAAGCATTTCACTCTTCTAGTGCTCCTGTGTAGTCTAATTATCTCCTGTACTGTCATCAGTCCACACCTTGAACCTGTCCCAGTCATTCAATACATAAGACACAATGTTCCTCCGGATATCAAGAGTGAGCCTGATATGGCCGTGCAATATGTAACAAAGAGAATGGAAAAGGCAGGTGCCATCTCTGGGCATGGAAACCACTCGGTAAGTGGCAGTTCTTTGATCGATGGTGATCACCTCGATAGACATGTTAATGGGGTACGGTTGGAATGATAAAGGAAATGGGTACCTGAACAATGTAAAGTAAGTCTAAAATACCTACACAATAACTATAATCGTAATAAACAAACAATAAAACAGCGGAGAAGCCGTGGATTAAATAAAAAGGCTGTAGTTATCAGCAGGGAGACGTGAATCTCGTGGCGAAGCAAGGAAGGGAATGTAGAGACTGGAGTGACGGACGGCCTTATATAGGCAGACAGCCAACAACGTGGGAGGTGTGGGGATGGGGGACCCAACGCCACCTCACACGGTGACCGAGCTGCAGGCTATGGACGTATATATGTACGTAAGTAGGATTCAGTTAGCGTTGGGAACCCGCGTACCAAATTTCTTGAAGATGGGCCTATAAGTAATAAAGACCGTTGGAAAGTTCAATATGGCGGCCGACAGTGGCATCATACCACCGAAATAAGTACGTACATCGGTTTTGGTTAGTGCAGGGAAGCCGCCTACCAAATTTTATGAAAATGGGGCCATAAATAAGAAAGTTCAACTGTTGTCGACCTTTATGACCTGTACGTGTAGAATTTCAAAACGAAACCTGCTTAACTTTTGTAAGTAAGCTGTAAGGAATGAGCCTGCCAAATTTCAGCCTTCTACCTACACAGGAAGTTGGAGAATTAGTGATGAGTCAGTGAGGGCTTTGCCTTTTATTAGTAAAGATACAAACTGAGGAAACAGCGACCTGTGAACGCTTCATCTTCTTGTAGCCGCTTAGTGAGAATCGATTCTTTTCTTTTCCAGTGCCGTCCAGCTGCCCAGAAGAGCCCGTGGCTGCTGATTGTTGGGATGAGGTTTGAGGAGTCCGAGAATTTCTACAGCTTTCATATTTGCATCGCCTGGGGTTTCCCAACGAGTTAGTGAAGGTCTGAGACCACCTCAGGAGTAGCTCCCTGAAACCTCAAATATCTTGGGGTGGCCAAACTTTTGCATGGTGTTCCTTTCCATTCTTTGATGTACAATTGTACGAAACAAAAACAATACACTAATCGTGCATAAAATGCTGACAAGAAATGTCATCTTTGAACTCAGTGCCCTTTTGGTGATCAGCTCATCTTCTGCTCACTTAACTCTTCACAGTGACAGACATTTTAAGTGAGGGGGGCCCACACGTTTGCATGCCGCTGTATTTATATTAAAAATGGCAGCAGCGGCCCCAGCACTGACCCCTGTGCCTGTAACCCCTCCCATTCCTCTCGTTTGTGCAGCTCGTTGGCTGGCCTACATGTGCCACGCCTGGTGTGTGACGTACCCCACTGGCGTCGCTCCCAGCACGTTCAGGTCCCGTTGCCAGTCTGCACCTCTTACGTTACCCTTACCTGTGCCACTGCCATTCTCTATGTGTACGGCACGTCACCTCCAGTTCACTTCTTTCTCTCATCTGTTCTTCTCTCACTCCTCTTGTTTGCTTTGCTCTTTATGTGTCCCTCACTGTATGTGCCCTGCTGCTAGTGTGTGACACACTCAGTGGTGACACTGCTGCTTCGGCTGTTCTCTGCCGGTTCAGTTCTTTCTCTGAGTCTGCTCTTCTCACATTCCTCTTGTTTGTTTTGTTCTTTGCCAGTCTTTCACTCATTGTCACCCCAAATGGTGACACCCCTGTTTACATGCGTTGCCCTTGTCTGTGCTGCTACTATTTGTGAACAACAGGGGCTGCTGCAGCTCCCCAAACCCCCAACACAAACAGAGCTCGGAGAGTCTTTTATTGTGGGAAACTCTTCTTAAGCAAGTGTTTCCCACCACAGTAACAATGCAGGCAATAATAAAGCGCTCTGCCACCGCTTCCTCCACTCCTCCTCCTCACAAGCTTCGTCCACCTTCCTCCCGACTCTGATTCCTCCATGTGAGGCAGGCAGCCCCTTTTATCTCCCACTCGGGTGTACTTCCAGTGCTTTGTAGACGTGGTCCTAAAGCTCTCCCAGGTGAGAAGTTGGGCTCCCCAGTCCCTGCAGCACCCCCTGGTGGCACCCATGGAACTCAGCAGGGCTGAGTCGAAGAACTCCATGTCCAATGCTGCCCTGTGGGAATCGGAGGCACCATTACAACCCGAGGGGCTGCCATCTAGCGCTCCAGGGGAGGTCATGCCCCGTGCACGCTCTCACCCCAGGTCCTTCCATTCTGAGGGTGTCCCAGCCGGATAAGGACACTGGCCGTCCCTCACATACTATTCTTTATATGTCTCTGCTCCTCTCACATTCCTCTTGTTTGTTTTGTTCTGTGTCTGTTCCTCGCTGAGTGTGCGCTACAGTGAGTGTGTGACACACCCAGACAGCGACACTCCCTTTTTCATGTTACCCTTATCTGTGGTGCGGCTGTTATACACACGTCACCTCTTGTCTGTGCAGCTCCTTCCTTCCGTCTCTGCTCCTCTCACATTCCCCTTGTTTGTTTTGTTCTTTAGATGTGCGCTGCAGTGAGTGTGTGACACACCCAGACAGTGACACTCCTTTTTACATACTGTACGTTAGTTACCCTTATCTGTGGTGCGGCTGTTATACACACGTCACCTCTTGTCTGTGCAGCTCCTTCCCTCCGTCTCTGCTCCTCTCACATTCCTCTTGTTTGTTTTGTTCTGTGTCTGTTAATCGCTGAGTGTGCGCTACAGTGAGTGTGTGACACACCCAGACAGCGACACTCCCTTTTACATACTGTACGTTAGTTACCCTTATCTGTGGTGCGGCTGTTATACACACGTCACCTCTTGTCTGTGCAGCTCCTTCCCTCCGTCTCTGCTCCTCTCACATTCCCCTTGTTTGTTTTGTTCTTTAGATGTGCGCTGCAGTGAGTGTGTGACACACCCAGACAGTGACACTCCTTTTTACATACTGTACGTTAGTTACCCTTATCCGTGGCGCGGCTGTTATACGTGTGTCACGTGCGGTCTGTGCAGCTCCTTCTCTCCGTCTGCTCCTCTCACATTCCTCTTGCTTGTTTTGCTAACGTCTCTGCCTGTGTATCACCCCAAGCGTGTAACGCACACTTCTTGCCCCCGGTCATAAGCCGCCTTTTCTGACTCACTTCAGCTTGAGTCCCAGCCAATCGATTGCGTCTACCAGCTCAATGATTGATGACCGCCGAGTGCAGTTTAATTCATTCAATTAGAGGGTAACATCAGAACACTTACATATTTTATAAGCCGACTTCTTGCTGCGTGCTGAACAGAACAGACAAGATAATGAGTGACGTCCCCAGCCCGGTGTGTCATCTGTCAGATTATTCCTCCTAAATGACATGAAGCCACCGCAGGGTGCTGAAGTTAAGGAGGTGACTTGAGGCCCCCAAAGCTGTAGAGAGGTCTGCGCCCGCTTTGTTCTTTTTTAATTCTTCCTCACGCAGACATCACGACGTAATGAGTTTTTGCGCACGTGTCCCGGGTATCATCAGATTTAAAGTCTTGTTAACTAGATAGTGCGGTGAAGACGCGCTCAGGAGATTGGCGGGTGGTATTTTTATTGCCAGGGTGGTGCAGCCTGCCCGCTGGTGCTTAAATTCAGTCGCTTTGACTTCTCAGGTATGTGGCATGCAACAGAAACTCAAGTATATACTGTGACCAATGATAAATAGTTGGGGGGCCGAGACGGCTACCCCCGTATATTTGGAAGCAGCTCACAAATATTGAAGAGGCGAGTTTAAGACCAGAACTATTCCAAGATGGCAGAGCAACTGGTTTTGGGCCCTTCTGACAGGGAGAGGCGGGACCATAGTGATGTCAGAGGTGTCCTAGCTGTCAATTAACCTGTCTGCAGAGGTAGAGAGAGACACAGAGAGAGAGGCTTTAGGACACAGCGCCACCATCTGGAGTGACATTAGAATTGCAGTCACTGGGGCCCTTTAGCACACACACACACACACATCTGCGTTAGGGTTTTTTTAGGCCTGATACCAATCATTGATTTCACATCACTGGATCAGCCACTTTTTCTTTATCACTTTAAAAAACCTTTTCACGCTAAGCTCCTTCATGACCAGACACAGAGAAGCCTTCTGTTCTTTTATTAAAGTGTTAACTTTGATATTTTTATAATTAAGCTATAGACCACAGGTATGTTCATTGTTTATTAACACAATGAAATTCTGGACGCTTACTGTTTAGTGATCATGAAATACAAAAATAAATGAATAAAATCTCCTGTGGCGGGCGGTCGGCTCCCTTACCAGGCTGGGACGCCTCCAAAGTGGAAGAAAGCCCCTTGGGGGGAGAGAGAGAGAGAGAGAGAGTGGGCTCAGGACATTATCTCCCCTGGATCACTAGGTGGCAGCCCCTCTGAGTTGCTACAGCACCACAGATTCCCACAAGGCATGCTGGGAATTGGAGTTTGGTGGTTCAGGTTTGTGGGGTTCTTGGGTTGCTGGAGGGGCTCCTAAGCCACCACCACCTACTCAAAGCATCATGATGCTCCAACATTGATGGACTAAAAGCCAGATGTCTACGTGACCATCATCATCATCAAGTCCTTCCATGAGAACCCTAAATCCAAAGAGGACTGTTTCATTTATGTGAGGTAGTTTGTCCAGAGGGGACACGGCGGTCTCGTGGTCTGAACCCCTGCAGATTTTATTTTTTCTCCAGCCGTCTGGAGTTTTTTTGTTTTTTCTGTCCCCCCTGGCCATCGGACCTTACTCTTTTTCTATGTTAATTAATGTTGACTTATTTTATTTTCTTACCGTGTCTTTTATTTTTCTATTCTCCATTATGTAAAGCACTTTCAGCTACATTTTTGTGTGAAAATGTGCTTTATAAATGAATGCTGTTGTTGTTGTAAGCCCTACATCGTTGGGCTCCCACCTTACCCGGACCAATCCTATGGGACACTGGAAACACTTCTGGGGATTCCGTTAAAGGAGCCAGTGGGGACCGCTGTGCCGGAGGAGGACGAGTGGGGGCAGCGAGGGAGACGCAGAGCCGCCTGCCTCACTTGTGTGCGGTGCTTTGGTAGCGGCAAACGTCTGGGAAGAGTTTCTCACAGCTAAATAAAAGCTGTGTGTTGTGTTGGACTTGGGTCGGGTTTGGGGGGGCTGGAGAGCCCCCTGCAGGCCACATACCTCGGTTAATGGATAAAATATGTGCAGAAAATATTTGCCCGTAATACATATGGCGTAAAAGCAAACAAAAGGCTTCTTGTAACGACAAGCTGTCAGACTCGCGTGGTTTTTGGTCGTTTTCACCGTTTATCTAATTAAATATAAAGAAACTGTCGGGCGTTAACTGATCCTGGCAGGTAATCACTGCACAAGTGTTGCTATACATGCGCTGTTGTGCTCATTTTGAACTCATGAAGTGCACTTTTTGCTGTTAAGACACACATTTACTGCACTCGTTTTTTACCTTCGTAATTCTGGAGGTGTCATAATAATTTAATTACGCAGTACTGATTTCTTACCAAAACTGTTTACTGTCTGACACATAAAACAAGTAACAATCATCGTACAAACCTTTAGAAGAAGCAGTAAATCTATCAAATATTAATAAGATTTTTATCAGGAAGATAACAAGATGAACAAACGCGCGTCACTCGTTTACAGGCTGAATACACACATCCGGTCGTGAAGGCCTCAGGTTTACTTTGTCTTCTCTTTTTCTAATTCAAACATACGAGCAGTCGTTCAAGATCGCTGGCCGTCCAAACTCAGGCAAGCGGCGTCTGTTTTACCACACGGCTTTTATTTAGCTGTGGCAAACTCTTCAAAACGCTTTCCTTGCCGTTTGTCAGACCGCCCGGGGCGACTCCTCTCTTCGGTTTTTTTTACTCCACTTTCTTTAGCGTAGAGGCTGAGGCTCCCGTCTTCTCTCTCTGACGACGTCTGCCTTACTGCTCTCAGTTTACTGGACGTGTGCAGCGAAACAAGCAAAAAAAAAAAGAAAAAGACCTCCGTGCTCTGTGAGCGACCTCAATACGTCACATAAAGAGCACTGCAGTCAAGTGTTTGTGATCAGCCAGCTTACTGATAACCATCCGAGTCTTTTGTAGTGAAAATCAGCCGATTCAGATAGACAGCCGCCAATAGAGCAGAGCATCGCTAACATTTATATAGAGTAACCACTGGGGGGCGCCACTGAGCCCCAGACACTGCAATACCCAGCACCATGCCAGGTTCAAATAAAGGATTTGTATTGGACAAAATGTCTTTGACATTCAATTACCAACCAAACAAGCCATTCACTGATCCTCCCTCCTCCTCAAGCGTTGCCCGCTGCCTCCCGACTCGGACTCGATTCAAGTGACCCAGTGGGCTTTCTTCTTAGCCAAACCTGCCAACTGCTTCAGGTCTCCTATCCAAGTCAAATGAAGCTTTCCAGGTCTTACAGAAAGCAGAGCACTCTGGTGGCGGCCCCCAAAGACCCTGACAAGGCTGCGTCACTGGACTCCCAACTCCCATGACACCCTGCAGGCGTTCTGATTGAGTTCAGCCCTGAGGAAAACTGCCACTTGCCATGCGGGGGGAGTGAAATGCTGCTGGTGAGCCTGAGAGTCCCATCCTTCATTTATGGCCTCCTGGTCGGGTAGGAATCCATCCTTGAAGCTTCCACCTACTGTGTATGTACAGAATATAGACAGCTTGACTTAGACAAATATAAGTTATAAGATTTACTCTAATCAGTCGATCTGACTCAGTTTGTCTGTATGTCAGTCTTTTATATAGTGCCTTACACATCTATGTATTATATAGTGCCTTTCGTATCTATCAAACTATTATATAGTCCTTACACATATTTATCTATCTATTATATAGTGCCTTTCACATCTATCAGATTATCTATCAACTAGTACCGGTGTACTGCGTGCAGTGAATACACTTGACTTTCACATTCCCAGTTCTCATCCTCTTTCTCTGTACGTTTAACATTCGTGTGCTCAGAGGCTGATGCGCTTGCCGCTTCCTGAGCAGCTCTTCATTTTTCCACCCTGGCGGCCCGCTGCTTCTCTTCTTTCGTCGGCATCTTTTCGTGTTGAAACTGATTAAGTTAGTTTTTGTGTTACAATTACGTACGTTTTCTTTCATTTTTCACTTAAGTTTTCCATCTGCCTCAAGAATGATGAGAACGGCGCCCATACGCATGCGCCACACGGCCGTCCTGCTGCGCGCGGCCGAGAGTTAATTCTACAATAAAATAAAAAAGAGTAATAGAAATCATCACCCCAAAAGCGGATAGTAGACGTCACGTAGTATATGTGTACCAAATTTCAAGTCAATAGGTGAAACGGTTTGCAAGCTACGGGTGATTTAAAATCCTGGACAGACAAACGGACAGTCATGGTAGCGTATTATATACGATCTTATAGTGCCTTTCATGTCTGTCTGTCTGTCCATTTGTCAGTCTGTCCCACAGCTGCAGTCGGTGTCAGGACGGAGCCCACTGCACTGATCCTCCTTGTTACAGTTGGCCCGTTTTCTTTGTTCCCATTTGACAGAATCAGCACTGTGGTGCCGGTCGGCAGTTGTTTAAAGGAACCCAAACTTTCTGCGCGGTCGCGCGCGCCCAGTGGTAAACTCTTTTCCTGCCCGGGTGGTTTGATCTGATGGCAGCCCCAAGCGGTGCACTTAACATAATGAGAAAACGACGAATGATGTACCTCAGCGGTTTGTTTCCACGTCGTGATTATCCTGTTTTGCTAGACGTGTGTTCTTTTGACGCGACCCTTATTAGGCGTGTTTGAAGCCCCACGTCTCGACGTGGATCCTAAGCGGCCCGCGCGCAGTTCTAAGCCCAGTTAATAAGCCCTTCTCTTTACAGCATGTCGCCTGTTAAATAACCCAGAGGATGTCTTGTAGCTATGATGTATGGTGTATCAGACAGGAAACACCCCCCTTATGATTACCATACGGCACGTCTGCTGCTCCACGCGTCTATAAAAAGTAACGTGAGCTCCGCCCACTCCATTTGTCAGCTGATCCTTCGCAGCCCGGCGCTCTTCTCTCCGGTTTTTTTCTAAAGCTTTCTCCCACTTTTAAGCTTGTACTCTGCTGTGTCTTTGAGGGGCATGTGAAGTGAAGTGAAGTGAGAAGACGACCTGATTGGTGGAGTGCCGGTGAGGACTTTGATATTTGTTAAGACGCCCGCTTTATTTCCTTACCGTTATCTTTTGCCGGTGTTCTGACGATTTGTCCTACTTTGTCGAAGTATCCTACCGTAGTTTATTTAAATGGCAGATACCGTCTATACACCGTATATGTTACACCCATCCGTTTATTGTAAGTCGTATCATTAAACTTATGACGTTATACCATATCATCATTTAACATGTATTTAGAAGTCGTCTATCAAATTTATGGAAATCCTAACATTTCTCAATTTATTCTATATGTATCATTTAATGCCCGAAAGAGACACAGCCGTGCATGAATACAGTGGCCTGTACAAGATTAAAAGTCACACATGCAAAATATACAACTTATAAAATGTTGACAGTAAATACCTATGCAGAAAACTGTAAACATTTTGGGGTGCGCATGCGTAGTATCAGCGAGTAGATCATTTCGATGGGTAGGATGTTTCGTCACAACACCGGCCATTAGAGTTGTATGAAGGTAACTGAAGCAGACTCGTTTAATGACACAGTTGATTATTAAATACAAGAAAGTTACAGAAATGTGATAACAACATAAACGGCGATGTGAAAATGTAAGTGCACCCCATGGTAGTCACCGTTGACTTTTTTCTGTCTGTTTGAACAAACCGCAGATCTTCAGATGAATTTGATAGACTTGAATAAAAAAAAAAACAAGAAAAATGTGCCTTTATGATTATTTAACAAAATTAGAGAGATGTAAGGGTAACCCCTTGGCCTCCGAAGCTGGCATTGCCCTCACGAAGGATTCTGTGGGTGTTTTTCAGTCTCTGACATCGACTCAGTGAAATTTCGGACCGCTCCTCCATGCCAAAATGTGCAAGATGTTGCTGTGTTTTCTTGCGTGGTCTTCTCTCTTGGCCGGAGTGGTGGCCCTGAGGCTAGGGATCCGCGCCCGTTCAAATCCTGTAAATTCCAACTCCGTTGAGCTTCTGAGCAAAGCCCTTAACCTGCAGTTGCTCCGTCCAGAGTATGACGTTCATCGGCAGGACCTCCAACTTGCAGGGAAAAAAGTGGGGCTTGGTGGCAGGAGTGACACTCCAGTGTCACCCTATGCACTCGGGTCTCAATCCAGGTGGTGGGTGTGGCAACGTGCTATCAGCGCATCCTAACAACCAACCCCTTAACGTTTCAATGGCACTCAGCTCAGGGCTTTGACCAGGCCAGTCCGCTAATGTGCTGTGGTGGCCCGGGGTAAAAGACCCCAACATCAATTTATTTTGGTTTATCGTTTAAGTTTGTTACACCCCTTTGGGACCTCCGGAGCACAACAAAACAGAGGGACCACACCCACACGTAGCGGCAAGTTCAAATACACATTTATTGAATGAGCAAGTTTTTCTATCCAGATGGTAAGTCTCTCCCCTTGGTCCGGGCCCACCCGTGATGAACACAGCAGTCCAAAATAACCAAACAACCCTCCGTTCTTCTTCACACAGCACTCGAGTTATATCACCCTAAGAAAGCACAGCACTCAAATTATACAAAACACAACACACTATAAATACTATTAAGGGATGGAGAAGCATAAAAGGGGGGAAAAAAAAAGATGAATAACTAAACTCCACAAACAATAACCCAATACTTGAACATTAAGAAATAACTAAACAAACTTAAACAGTTCTTGGGCCTTCGTTTTCTCACCACGAGGCCCTCACTTAAACCAAAATAAACAACCAAATACCAAAAACCCCTGGCAGCGCCCAATGTCCCCTGTGCGCAAATGCTCAATTCCCAGTTCTCACAAATCCCGATTCTCCAGTGCTGAACACCTTCCCTATAATCCACAACGGTGTCCAATCCAGTAATGGTATCCTTCCAACCAGCCAATCACTGTTGCTGCTCCACACCGCCGTCACCGTCTCTCCTCCGTCACATCACGGACCCTACGGCAAAGAGCCAAAAGAAAAACCCTCAGATCCTTAAATACCCCTCCTCAGCCATAAGGCCAGTGCACACACTCTCAGCTCGCTATTAGCCGTTTCCCTTTAGGCTGACTGGGGTCCGGGGGTCCGAGTCGCTCTCTCTCTCTCCGTTCTGGTCCACCCGCCATCCATTCCGGCAGCCTGGTTCCACTTCCAATCTCTCTCGGCATCACCCGATCAGCCTCTGTGTTCTCACCCACTCGCCTCGATCGGGTACCTGGACACAAAGAGAAAAAGGGACAAACATCCCGTGGCCGCTGCCCCTGCCGCCGACGTTGTATGTAAACGATGCTGTTTTAAACATTATTGTATTTTCATCAGACGGTTTCCACGTCTAGCTGTATTAGTTTAAATGGCACTTTTGCCACTCGCAGTATGGCGGACGCGCTGACGTATCGTGTCGACTGGGCAGTCTATCTACATATGTCTGTACTGTTTAATACATACCTTGCAAGGATGGAGAGGAGAAGGCACCTGCATCGATCGTGATTGGTGGAGAGGAGCAGCGTGTCACAGGATTGGCACTTCCTGCCTCAATTGGGTTTTTTTTAGACTCGGTGGTGAGTTCAGCGTGGTTGGAATAACCGAACCGTGGCTTGTGCCTTTATTTTTAAATTTTTTAGATGCAGGTAGAGATCGTCTAGCGATAGCATTGTTTTGGTGGAGGTATCTTATCGTTTTGGCGGGGCACCTTTTGTTTTTCCTGTATATGCGCTTTTTTCCCCCTTGTAAATACTTTTTGTGGATTTGTTTTTTAAGTTTCTTCCTGCTTGTTTTTTTTCTTTAGGAAGACTACAATTTGGTTTATATATGTTTATGTCATAACTTTTCATTTTGGAACTGACAGCTTCACTGTATATACACTGTGTGCACAATTATTAGGCAAGTTGTATTTTGGAGGATTAATTTTAATATGGAACAAACGCAGTGCTATCAGTCAATCCAAAATGTTAATAAACCTGAAACCTGAATGTTTCACAACGGAAATGTGAGTGTGAACATCATCAGGGGAATACATATGTGCGCACAATTATTAGGCAACTATTAGTGTGCAGATTTATTATGCAACTAAAGGAAAAATGAAAATTTTCCCATTTCACTTCTTTATTTTCATCTGTTATAGTGAGAATAATAAACAAAACACCTCAAAATTTACAAATAAACATCTCTGACATTTCAAAAAAAATCAATCAATCAATCAATGACCAATATAGCCACCCTTCTTTCCAATAACAGTCATAAGCCTTTCCATTCATGGAGTCTGTCAGTTTCTTGATCTGTTGACGATCAGCTTTTTGTGGAGCAGTGACTACAGCCTCCCAGACACTCTTCAGAGAGGTGTATTGTTTTTCTCCCCGTAAATCTAGCGTTTAAGAAGTGCCCACAAGTTCTCGATAGGGTTTAGGTCAGATGAGGAAGGGGGGCCATGTCATTATTCCTTCATCTTTAAGGCCTTTACTGGCTGGCCACGCAGTGGAGAACTTCGATGCAAGTGATGGAGCATTGGCCTGCATAAAAATCATGGTCTTTTTCCTGTATCACTGTTTGAAGAAAGTGTCTTCGAAAAACTGGCAATAGGTTTGGGAGTTGATTTTGAGTTCATCTTCAATGCAAAAGGTCCAACTAGCTCATCTTTAAAAATACCAGCTCATACCAGTACCCCACCTCCACGTTGGAGTGGAGCTCTGTGCCCATTACTGATCCACAGGTCCATCCATCTGGTCCATCAAGAGTCACTCTCATCTCATCGGTCCATAAAACCTTTGAAAAAAATCTGTCTTCAGATATTTCTTGGCCCAGTTTTGACGTTTCAACTTCTGTTTCTTGTTCAGTGGTGGTTGGGTTTCAGCCCTCCTTACCTTGGCCATGTCTTTGAGCACTGAACACCTTGTACTTCTGGGCACTCCAGGTAGGTTGCAGCTCTGGAATATGAAAGTACTGGAGGATAATGGGTTCCTGGTAGCTTCACGTTTGATTCTTCTCAAATCTTTGGCAGCTAATTTGCGTCTTTTGTTCTCAACACGTTTCTTGCGACCCTGTTGACGATTTGCAACAAAATGTTTGATGGTTCTGTGATCACACACCAATATCTTAGCAATTCCAAAAGTGCTGCATCCCTCTGAAAGACTTTTTACAATTTTTGACTTTTCAGAGTCAGTTAAATCTCTTTTTTGGCCCATTTTGCCCGAGGAAAACTAGCTGCCTAATAATTCTGCACACCTTGATATGGGGTGTTGATCTCCTTAGGCCACACCCTCCCTCATTACACAAATACACATCACCTGACGTGCTTAAATCCAATAAGCATTCAAGTTAATACAGCTTGGAGTTGGAATATACGCATAAAAATGATGATATGGTCAAAATACTCACTTGCCTAATAATTGTGCACACAGTGTATTGCTCACTATTTTTCATTGAGACATTAATTTTGTTTTTTGTACACCCATAATTAAAGCCCACTTTTATTTTGGAAATACCACCCATTTGTGTCTGTGTCTCCATGTCTGATTTCTCTCAAGCCTGATCCCAGTCAGTCCCAAACTACAAGACGCCCACTGTGTAGTCTGGTGCCAACCTTGCCACTACACGGCGTTTGCCTGGCTGTTCAGTGGCCATCTGTCACCCTGCATTAAGGTTCATTTTGGACAGCAAAGGCTTTTTTCTGGCCCACCTCTCATGCAGGTCACCTGTCTGCACTCTCGTGCTGGTTGTAGACGCGGGCACTTTGGCACCGACCTTTGCTAGAGTTGCTGTTCTGTTTTGGCTGGGCTTCTCTCTCCTGCCTGGTGCCCATGTGTTGTGTCCTTTTGGTTCCCCGTTGACCTTTTATGTTGATGTTACTTTTGTTAACTGTCTGCGGTGTTACAGTCCATGTGTTTTGTGGGCGGGGCCCTAAGAGGCGGGGCCAGCTGCCAACCTCCAATGTCCAGTCAGGTCCAGAAGTCTCTGAACACTCACACAATTTTCATAATGCTTGACTCCTTATGTCACCACAGTGGATTTGAAATGAAGAAATCATTACATGATTGAAGGGAAGGCTTCCAGCATTAATTCAAAAATATCACGAGCCGTTTAGGAATGACAGCCATTTTTATACACGGCCCCCCATCTTCAGGGGCTCAAAAGTATTTGGACATTTGACTGACAGGCTGTCCCATAGCCAGGTGTGAGATATTTGAGGAGTAAACCGCAAGACAATTATTATATTTTTATATTGTGTACATTGAAGAACCATCAACAACAAATCAAATTAATAATATATTGAATAATTATTATTAAAGTAAAGCTGAATAAATTGGACTGTACAGCTACATGAATAAAAGGGAAAGTACCACTTCCAGTTAGTGCAAATAACCCAAAATGTGATAGACATCTAGGTTTTGTACCTAATACTTGTATGCAAGATCTGGTTGACCGAAGTGAAAGTGAACTCGAGTTATTAGGTTTACACATACAGACAGACAAACAGAAACACAGACAGACAGACAAACAGAGAGACACACAGACAGACAGACGCACACAGAGACAGACACACACACACAGACAGACAGAAACACACACACACAGACAGACAAGCAGACACACCCACAGACAGAGAGACACACAGACAGACAGACACACAGAGACAGACAGACAAACTCACACAGACAGACAGAAGCACACACACACAGACAGACACACTGGCAGGCAGACAGACAGACAAACAGACACACACATATACACAGACAGACACACACACACACAGTCAGATACACTCACACAGTGTAATAAGAAGAGACTTGAGGCATGGCAAGGTTTGGGGCAGCCACCCGTTTAATCCAGTTTCCCGGCTGCAAAAGCAATTGATTCATGTAAGGCAAGTTTACACGACAGAGTCCAAAACAGAACTGCCTCCCAGAGCAAAGGCAGGAGGCTTTATAGGACGGTGGGCGGAAGTGATGTTGTCCTCTGGGCCGGGGCCGGAAGTGATGTGTCCCGCTTCGAGGTGGCGGCTCCTGTTGGGATTTCCCAGGAAAGACCTGTAGAGAACTCAGAAAGAGCGTTAGCGTACCTCGCACCCCCCGGGCAGATGTATAATCAGTCCTCTCTAAGCCCTTCAGCTGCCTCCCATGCACACATGTGACAACAGACAGACAGACACAGACACACAGACAGACAAACAGACACCCCCACAGACAGACAGAGACAGACAGACGGAAACACGGACAGACACAGACTTACACACAGACACACACACAGACACACACACAAACAGACAGACACACCCACAGACAGACACACAAACAGACAGACACACCCACAGACAGACAGACACACACAGACAGAAACACAGAGACAGACAGACAGAAACACAGACAGACACATAGACACTCACACAGACAGACAGAGACAGACAGACGGAAACACGGACAGACAAACAGACACTCACACAGACAGACAGACAGACACACAGACGTAATTCCTAAAATGGGAGGTCTAAAACGTCGAGAATTCATCAAAATGTTGATTCCAATACTTTACCAATACTTCGTATATAAAAAAGAAAAGAAAGACCCTCTGCCACGGACCCCAATGTGTTTCATCATACATACACACAGTAACTACCATCACATTAATGTTTTTCTCTGCTTCGTCCTCCACCCGAGATGCTAGAATTGCCACCTACTTAACTTTATGAAGTGCTTTTTGCATTTTGGCATAGCTTTATATAGCGCCTTTCACTCAGAACAGTCAGACAAATGTGCTTTATGAAGTGCTGAATCGTTCTTAACTTTATGCGGTGCCCCCCTGCCAGAAGCATCGTCATAGACTGTTTCATTGACCTAATCTGTGCACCATTATATAGCCCCTTTCACACAAAGCATCTTCTTAAAGTTCATTAGAGAGACATAATGTAACATCTGCAGAGGGTCACCTTGACCAAAGACTTTCCAAGGCCTGATTCAGTCTGGGTGGGGTGCCAGTCGGGTGCAGAGCCCCTTCATGATCACACACACACACACGTGGATACTTTAGAGTAGAGTCACCAGTTCACCTTCTTTAGGAGGAGGACCAGAGGACCCAGACCCCAGCATGACCCCAGCATGACCCCAGCACGTGTAGAATGGATGTCAGCCCCAGCCAGTGAGCAGGTTGGGATTTGAACCCGGGACTGTGGAGCTGTGAGGCGGCAGCGCTGGCTGTGGTGACACTGTGACCGTGGTGCAGGACATTTTGTTGATGCTTTACTGTGAAATCACCATATCGGCATATAGCGCCTTTCACACTGTATCTGCTCCCGTTCCATACGTGTGAGAGGGCCTGTTATAAAGTGTGCTGCATGATCCGACTGTGATGCAGAGGGACATCGTCCACTTATTAAATGGCCACTCCGGCTACACGTCCAGCAGCGCCGTACGGAGGGCGTGTCGACCGTTGAGAACGCACCTTACAACCCCCCATGCCTTTATTATTATCTGTCGCTGGCCTCTAGAGAGCTATTATTAGCCATCCACACACGGTGGGCGGCCATCGGCCAACTGTCGTCATGGAAATTCCTTTACTACAGAGAAATTGTCACATTCCATAAAGTGGTGTCGGCGGTAGCCCACCCTGCCACGTTATGCCCCCCTCGTTACGATGATTTGTGTTCCCCTGACCTCTCGTCTCCTCCAGCTTGCCATTACTGATCGTATTTGAAAGGCGGCGGAGTAATCTTTTTGTGTCAACTTAAACAAAGTAGACCTGATGGCTGAGGGGGCCGTGCCCCTCCTTGGCATTGTGTCTGCCAGGGCCATCTGAATTAACCAAATAATAAAGACAGACTGGCGAATGACAACTTGAGATGCGTCTGCCAGGCCTACCCCTGCAGGGGCCCTTCTCCCCAGAGCTTTGTTTAATTTAACGCCTTTCATGGTGGTCCTTATTGAGGACTCTGACTTTATATAGCGCCTTTCACACTAATTCTAAATAGCGTTACAGTGGAATCAGTCAGGACTGACTTAATGTTGCTCCTTTTGTTTCACTGCCCCTGAATGAATAATTTGTTATGTTATATAGTGCCTTTCATGGCACACACAGTTACAGTAGAAGTAGTGCCCAGCTGGCAAGGGGTAGCAAAGCACAAGAGGCAGGCAAAGAGTGGCAGGCCAGGTCTCTAGCCACATCATCGTAGGATTGCAGTGGCCACTGAGGGGGTATATTATATAAATAATGTATTACATAATACATTATATGCCTAAATACATACTGTACATATATTATTATACTAGCAAAATACCCGCGCTTTGCAGCGGAGAAGTAGTGTGTTAAAGAAGTCATGAAAAAGAAAAGGAAACATTTTAATAATAATGTCACATGATTGACAATGTAATTGTTTTGTCATTGTCATGAGTGTTGCTGGCATATATATATATATATAATACATACACTGTATATATACACACACACACGCATATAAACATATATATACATATACATACACACACACATATATATATATATATACATATAGCAAAATACCCGCGCTTCGCAGCGGAGAAGTAGTGTGTTAAAGAAGTAATGAAAAAGAAAAGGAGACATTTTAATAATAACGTAACCTGATTGACATTGTCATGAGTGTTGCTGTCATATATATATATATATATATATATATATATATATATATACACACACACACATAAACATATATATACACACATATATACAGTATATATACATATACATCCACATACTCTATATATATATACATATATATATATGTGCACAAAACCACACTTTTATCAAGGGTTCCGTCGGGTAGTCTTTTGAAATGAAATTTTCCTCCAATCAGTCCTAGCAACGCACTTTCTTCCGATTAACATTTTTGTAGCTCTGATGTGTGCATCAATGTAATCGGTGTACCAGGAAATCATGCATTGACAGAAGTTCCCCTTTGCTTGTAATGCAAAGTGTGATTAAATGGATTATTTTTTAATGCGTTATGGAGCGCATGCATCGAAGCTTCTCAGCTGTGCTTGTGCTAAGAAAAGGAAACATTTTAAAATTAACGTAACACGATTGTCAATGTGACCTTTTTATAAGTAGTGCCTGGAGGATTCAGTGTGGAGAAACTCTAGAGACAGCGTGTGTATTAACGTGGATTTTTCTCTGAGTATTTGGTAGCAGCGTCACAAAGTCACTTCTGTAAGACTGCGTTAGCTGCGGAGCTCAGCTCAGAGCAAAATGAGGTGAATGGGAGGGGAGATGATGACGTGACTCCCCCACCCGCCTTAACTGTCAATCCCCCACAAACACAGTCTCGGAATTTGCATAAGCACAGCCCTTCACCTGCAATTTTTACTTCGTTACAAAGTGATCAAAACTCTCGTTTATATCCTGCGTCCTCTCATTAAACTTGTATCCCGCATTACCCGTAGACATGACAAACGCCAGTGGCAGCCTGTCTATGAACTTAATTTAAAGTGTAGGTTTACACCGTGTTTTGTTTCCGAAGTAGCAGCACTCATGAATATGGTAGTATATGTCACTCGCTCGCTTCTTATTGTTTCGCTGCCTTCTCAATTATATAATGCATGTTTTCTTCAGCGCTTTTTGGAGCTCTTCCTGGTTTTCTACGTTGACAGTCAGTTCACGTGATTACATGGGAGGCGTGATGATGTCACACGAAACCCCGCCCTCCACGGCTTTCGAGCTCAACTCCATTACAGTATATGGAGAAAAATAGCTTCCAGTTATGACCATTAGGCGTAGAATTTTGAAATGAAACCTACCCAACTTTTGTAAGGAAGCTGTAAGGAATGAGCCTGCCAAATTTCAGCCTTCTACCTACACGGGAAGTTGGAGAATTAGTGATGAGTCAGTGAGAGAGTGAGTGAGTGAGTCAGTGAGTGAGTGAGAGAGTGAGTGAGTGAGAGAGTGAGTGAGTGAGTCAGTGAGTGAGTGAGTCAGTCAGTCAGTCAGTCAGTCAGCGAGGGCTTTGCCTTTTATTAGTATTGATATAGATATACATACATATATATGCATTGTATGTATGTATATATATATATATATATAGCTGGAAATCCACAAAGGGAGTAGATGAATCAGGTGTCTTAGAATAGCTTTTTATTCCAAAGCTTTCGACTCATATCAGAAGTCATCATCAGAGATAAATGATTAACTCCCAGGCACCCAAGGCAATATAAAGCCAATAAGATGGATTGGGATTGATGAGGGTGTTGGTCACAAAGTCTTATTTATTATTCACATGTTCTTCTTTTTTAGCCTACGTATGGTGGGCTCATGTCCACATGTCTGTTAATGGCGTTTTCTTCGGATTGCTACGTTTCCCAGCACCCAAGTGGCAGGACCAGGCTGAGGGGACACCTGCGTAACACCTGGCCGAGGCTCATTAAGGGTCATTTCTGGAGGGTGAGACTGGACCGGGTGTCTGCCTTTGCCATCTGGGATCCAGAGCTGTTTCGTCATGTGGTGGATGTGGCAACATGCTGTACCAGTGCATGCCCCCTCAAACTGATCTGACCTGATTCATCTTCCCCCTTTATGGATTTCCAGCTACAATTATGTAAATCGTATAACACAGACCTTCACCTCATGTACATTTACTGTATATAGTGCCTTTCATAGCAGACACTGTTGTAATATTTTACAATGGGAAGAAGTGCCCAGCTGGCACAGAGTGTTGGAAATCACCTCGGGCAGACAGAGAGCCACACCAGCAGCAGGCAAACCTCGCCAGGTCAGTTTAGGATTGCAGCAGTCACTTGGGGCACTGTGTTGTGTCTCACACTTCATTACAAAGATATGATCATTTTTTTTTTTTTGTTAAATATAGCATTTTCATGGTGAGCACTGTTGTAATATGTTATGGCATAAAGTGGTGCCCAGCTGGCAAGAAGTACGAAATCACCTCAAGCAGACAGAGAACCCCAGTCATATCAGTGTGGGATTTCAGTGGCCACTAGAGGGCGCTGCTGTCAAAGTTTGGAGGGTCTGAAGGGGCGTGGCTTCAAGGTGTCGTCCAATGGGTGGATCTTTGACATGAATGGGGAGGAGGAAGTGATGCTAATGAGGCTCTAGTTTATATATAGTGCCTTTCACAGCCAGCACCTTCCTAATTCTCCCTGTTTTTCTTTATTTTTACTACAGTGCCTGCCATATTGTTTATCTCCATATATGAACCAAGAATTTATATAGCGCCTTTCACACCAAGTGCCTTTTTTTTTCTTTACAGTTCATCGTATAGAAGGTATGACCTTAATGATTTGATCAGTCAGTCAGTCAGTCGGTCAATGCAGGTCATATATGGCGCCTTTTAAAACAAACGCCTTCATGATATACCTTCCTCCACAGGGTGCTCCATTTTAATGAGTTGACCAGTCTAGAGTGTATATAGCACCTTTCACAGCAAACACCTCCATAGATGTACTTTTAGTTTATCTTTTTTCTTTTTTTTTTCTTTCACAGTGCGTTTCATTGGGTGTTGCAAATTAATGAGCTGATCTCACCTGTATATAGCGCCTTTCACAGCAAGGGCCATTGCCGGGTGCTGCAGTGCATTTCACAAGTGGTTCCATGTCACCTTATGGTACCTTTGTGTTATCTAACATTAAATTCATTTTTTCATATAGCGCCTTTCACAATGAGGATCATGTAGGGCAGCCAGTCATTCACCGTACGTTTATTTTCTATCAACCATTTCACAGCGAGCAGGGTCATACGCGACACAGGACAAGAGTTGAATGCCAACACCAGATTAAAAAAAGATGCGGGGACAAGTCTCGGAGGGTCCTGCCATCTCATAGAGACAATTTAATACAAGGGAAGTGTCAGGGGGAGGGGTTACAGTCAGCTGACTCGGCACATCCAATGGGAAGAGGGCTCAAATGATCTGAAGGGTTTGGGCTTCAGGGTGTTGTCCACTGGGTGGCTGTTTGAAAGTGAGGGGGTCTGTCCAGTTTGTATATAGAGTGGTCTCAGAAGTCAGGAAATGACACTGGGCTTGGGGGGGCCGTCAGGCTAGCCGTACCCTGGCACCACCAGCTCTATTGTGAATCTTCATGTATGGGGTCTGTCAAAGCTGCTCTCAGTGATTTGTATGTTTTTACTCCTTTTCCATTTAAAGGGGTCTTTGTTTCCAAGAAGAGCAGTGGGCACAAAGCGGGTAAAAGACAGAAAGCTGAGGACAAAAGTTTTACCTTTGGGAAGCAGCAATCCCAAAGGGCACCAGTAGGGTGCACCTCTGCATTACAGCTGTCCCAATTAAAATTCTGCTAAGGCACCTGCCATGCCATACAAAGTGCCATTGGGGGACTGGAAAGATGCCAGTCTTAATGCTTGTAGGACTCCTGGGGGCTCACAGCATGTAGGACCACCAGCTCACTGCACCTGTACCCCAGTGTGATTCCCAATAGGTAGAGTTTGCACGCTGACTGACAGAGTGCCCTGATTCAGGGGGCAGTGCCCACCGCACCCACGCCTGCAGTCTGTAAAGTGCTTCAGCACAATGAGCGGCCCTCCAGATGACTGCCAAGCTGCCAGCCTGGACGTGGGCCATTTCAATTAGCTTGCGAGAGATGGCTCTCAGATGGCAGTTGGCTGCCTTGAGTGGGAGGTGACACAAACCTTCCCAGCTGGGCACAGTATCACGTCTGAGGAGGACTTGGCAGGCGTTGAGCGTGGCACCATGGGTCTGTCTAATGTAACCTGTAGGGTATTCTCAGGGGTCCATTCCACTATGTGGGGTCAGATTGGGGGGGGGGGCACTTTGGAGAAGACCCCCGCCCACCCCCGTTCCTTTCTGTGGTGTAAAATGTTAGACCACCCAGCTAATGGGATGTGCCCTTTGGAGCGAGCTGCCTTCTGCTTTGTCTAATTCAGGCTTGTACCAGTGCTGATGCCAGCTGTGCTGGGTTTAATAAAACATTTCTGAACAGTGACCCTCAGGAAGACTGCCAAGATGCCAGTCTGGGTACAATCCCTGAAAGCTTGATTGGTTAGGCAGCAGACCCAACTGCTGTGCCAGCGCCTTGCAGAAGTGCAAATGGCTGTTAAGTTCAAAGACAGAGGACTCATTGGGTACGGGCAAATATTCAGCTCAGATATGAAAGGACATAAAAGGCGCTATAAACAGTATTGGGTGTCAGTGCCCACACCAAGCGAGCCCCCTTAACCTAGCAGGCCTCACCTTATTACCTTATAGAAATTTCATTGGGCACAAAGAGGGTATAAGACAGCAAAAAGGAAAACGGCATTTCCAAAGGGCACCACTAGGGGGCACCATGCCACCTTTGCATCACAGGAGTCCCAAATGAACGTTCTGTGAAGGCACTTGCCATGGAAAGTGGCTTGGAGGATTAGAATGGCGTCAGTCCTAATACCTCTAGCACCTCCCAGTGGCACAGCAGGGTGAGTCTGCCAGCTCGCAGAACCCGGACTCTGATGTGACTCCCAATAAGTGCAGTTTGCACGTCCACCCACAAAGTGCCTTCATCCAGGATGCTGAGCCCACCTCAGCCACATCTACAGTTAGTCAAGTGGACCGCCAGATGAGTGCCAAGCTGCCAGTCTTGATTTTGGGTTCAAGTCCTGAAAGCTGGATTGGTGAGCCATCTGCTGTGCCACCGCCTGGCAGAAGCAAACTCAGCGTACACAGCTGATGAGTTCGAAGGATGGAAGACTGGTAGGGGACGGGCAAGTAGACAGTGCAGACATGAATCCCTATATACAGGCAGAAGGGCCCATCCCTGACCCAACATGAGCCCCCTTAACCTGGCAGTGCACACCCTGTTGAGATGCCGCTGGCTTGTTCATTCATTATGGAGCCCATCCCAGCAGCATCAGGTGCAAGGCAGGATCTACCAGTGCAACATTAAGTGCTTTGAGTCTATAAAAGGCACTATATAAATAAAATGCATCATCATCATCATCATTATTATTGTTAATGCTGCTCTGAGTTCTTGGCCTAAAATGTTAAGTCAATCAAAACATAAACACAATGGTGGGTGGAGCCGTTCACTCAATCAGTTGTACTAGACAGCAGCAAACAGGGGCGTAGTCAGGAAGTGAGATGGGCGTGGTCAGAGAGAGGCCATGGGTGTGGCCAAGGGGGACTCCTGATTTAAGTCTCGCTATTCTGTGCTTTGTCTTGGCACATGACAGGCTGGCATCTCAATGAGTTGGGCTCCATGCCCAAGTGAGACACTCGGAGAAGGGAATTTCATTGACTGTACCACTCAGGGCCTGAAGTGGCATCACCCCACTAATCTGGTGGGCTCATTTGTGCTCGAGGTCCCACCTGTTTCTGTGTTTTCCGGGCCTTTCTTTCAAGCGGTGTGTGTTTCAAAGCTGCACCCTTCATTTCAGGTATTTACCAGAAGCTGTAATCACTCAACAGTGTGCCAGCTTTGTCTGTGGGCACTGATGCCGTGTTATTACCAGAGCCAAAGACTGAGTACTTTTAAAAGATATGGAAACATCACAGCCAAGTGCTTCCAGTTTATCCAAGAACAGAGCCCACTTGTGGTGTGTATCGGGGTATGAAATGTGCGGGAGGGCACTCTGCCAGGGGGCAAGGAGATACAGATGAACAACAGGACCACCCACCCCTCTGCTGTGTATGGCCTAGCCTGACTCTGGCACATAATCTTAGATTGTGTAAGCTGTGTTGAATAAAATAAATGAAAGGCGCTATATAATGAATACATATGTACGGCATAGTAAAAAATGAAATGAAGGGGCAGGCAAAGCCCTGCAAACGAGAATTGGTGGCTGAAAGCTGCTCTGTAACCTGCAGGCAGACGTAATGGGCAGATAAGTGAAGGGGGCTACACAACATAGACTGTACATAGTAACAGATAGACGAAGGGCACTATAAAGCAGAGCTGTCTGATTTCTCTTTATTATATAGTGATTTTCATATCTAGCTTACAATGTTTCATAGTATCTTTTGTCAGTTATATAGCACCTTTCAAGTCCCTCTCAATAGATTGATAACAGTGAATGGGTAACTTAAACACAATAAAACAGATAGAACAGTGGGAAGGATATGACAGGCACGGCTGTAGGTCATACAGAGATTAAAGGCGCTATATAATAGACAGGGTAGATAAATAAAGGCGCTATATAACAGACAGTGTATGTTGTTGGTATAGCACAGAGATATCTGAAAAGCTCTATATTGTATAATAAAACAGTGGAAAGGAACTGTGTGACAAAGATAGGTGGACAGTGAGATAAGTCGCTGTATAATAGAGTGATGCAATGGGTAGATACGTAAAAGATACTGTATATAGCCACGAGATGAAAGGCGCTATATAAGACAGAGCGCTGGCTATGCAATGCACTATATAAACAGATGCATATGAATGCATACTGGATAGCGTTATATCAAGATAGAAATCGCTTTTTAAAATGCTCTAGATGAAAGGCGCTATAAAATAGATAAGATGCTGTAAATTGATATAGAGGCCTATGAAAGGCACTATAGAGTAACAGGTGTATAAGAGAGCTAGATAGGTAGCTGGATAAAATGTGCCAGTCACTATATGATAGACTGAAATGGTGGGTAGATAAATACAAGTGACAATGTGACAGACAGAGGGACGTGACAGGCACTATATAACGGGCGCTGTATTAAAGCAGTACTTTTTCAAGGAGATTAATAAAGTAAGCCGTGTTATTAAAGAAAAGCAAAGGACACTTGAAAAGTCCCAGCATAGAGTGACAGGCCAAAGGCTCTCCGTGTAAGGCCCTCTAAAACAGAAACGCAGACATGCAGGTCACGAGATAATAAACTGATACAGTGGATGGAGAAATGAAAGTTACTATGTGACAAATAGATAGGTTACAGGCCAGACCCGATTTTAGGCTAAACCAGTTTAGACCGGGACAAACCAGTTTGCCAAAGCGGATAGGACGAACCCGAAATCAATATGGTGCTCCCAAGACGAACTGGTTTGTCCCAGTCTAAACTGGTTTGGCCCACAGTCTCACTTTCCTCATCGTATTGCGCTTCGGACAGACTGGCTTGGCCTGGTTTGAACTAGTTTGTCCCAAAATCGGGTTTGGCCGGTAACAGAGACACTATGGAGCAACGGGGCAAGGGGCACTGCATATAAAAAGCACAACTCAAATTAAAAGAGATTGTGATGTAAGGCGTATTATACAAACAGATACAGCAGATACTGTAAGTGGGTATCACATAAAGACGTATGAAAGGCACTATACAGGGTGGTCCAGATCGTCTGGACGACTTTGATTTCTGTGAGGACGATTCCAGTTTGGCGCGAAGAGGATTCTTCATGTCGTCAGTGCGCACATTTCTCGATGGTCCGGGATTTTTTGGGTGATTTTCTATGTAATAAACTTAAGTTATAGTGTAATAAACATTGCATAATTAGCTCTGGACCACCCTATATAATAAACAGGTAGACGGTGCTGTTTAACCAAGAAAGGTAGATAGCGAGATATGAAAGTCACTATATAACAGAGCGAGACACCTGGAAGATACTCAATATAGAGAAAGATGAATGGCAGATATGTGACATATAGAGCCACAGATGTGAAGGGCGCTCTACAACAGAGTAAAGGCGCTATATAAAGACAGATACATGGCAAAGGTGCTAGATAATGTGTGCTGGTCCTTTTCGCTGATCTGGTCACCCATGATGTCAGCAGTGGGCATTGAAGCGCATTGCAGTGCCCCTCCTCGGCCATACGTCTCTTTGTGTCGTCTTATTTATTATGTGCCAGCGTCTGCCTGCCATGTTGTGTCCTGTGATCCTGAATGATAAAAGCACATTTGTGTGATGTGACGTAACCTGAGATCTTTCTGCAGTGGGTTAAAGTTTCTTCTCCTGTATATAGCGCCTTTCAAGAGTTTCATCCCCTCGCTGTTGATGAGACGTGCGTCCACATTTTCAGACACATTTCATCCAATTCAGGGCCCTGGGGAGGTGGACCCTGTGCCAGCAGAACGGGGTACAAGGCAGGAACCAACCCTGGACCAGACGCCGGGCCATCAATGGGCATGCAGTTACCCATAATTTACAACCAGTCACACATTTATATGCCTCAAGTGGCTTTGCCCCATCCAGAGTGGGTCACACAAGGCGGGCAGTGGTGGCGATTGAACTGGCAGCCTCCCCCACGTGGTGAGATCTTATAAGTGGGGGGAAAGGTGGGTACCCCGAGTCATCAAACGAATCCTACTGCTGTGTCACACCGGAAATCTCAGCGGAGCCACAGACGCCTGGCGAGGCGAAGTCTAACAAGGTAAAGCGAATGAAACAAAACACAAAAATCGATAGAATCAGAAGGTTGCCTGGCACAGCCGACACGTCCCTAAATTATTCTAACAGACGGCAGCTTGTGTTTGATTTTGTGGACATCTGCTTGGCTCTGAAACTTCACAGCGTGCCCGCTGCCTTGCCGTGCCCACCGTGTTGTGCCCGAGGACGTTTACTGGCCCTCCTGGTCTGCCCTTTACAGCTCCTGCCACCTCGGCTGCTTGTCAGGTTCGATTTAATAAACTTTATTGGTCGTAAAATGCCGACAAGATACACACAAGGCACACAGGAGAAATCAATCAATAAATCAATCAATTGAGTGATAGATAAATAGATAGATAGATAGATAGATAGATATGAAAGGCACTATATAATAGATAGATAGATAGATAGATAGATATGAAAGGCACTATATAATAGATAGATAGATAGATAGAAGGTGGTCCAGATCTAATTATGCAGATCCAGATCGCCTGGATGACTTTAATTTATGTGGGGACGATTCCAGTTTGGCACGAAGATGATTCTTTATGTCGTCACTTTCCGATCTTCTCGATGGTCCATGATTTTTCGTGTGATTTTCTATGTGATAAACTTAATAAGTTATAGCGTAGTGAAAATTGCATATTTAGATCTGGACCACCCTATAGATAGATAGATAAATACATAAATTAATAAAGGAATAGGAGGCAGCAGCAAGAGGAGCAAAGGCCCCCTCTGTTCGATTTGAAGATTCTTTTTGTCACCAGGGTGATGTGGCGGCACAGAGTTTAGGGCTGCATCTTCTCTCCTGGTGTCAGCCTGGTTGATGTCTGTGTGGGCTTTGCATGTTCTATTCAAGTCTCAGTGGGCTTCCCAGAGATTAAGGCCCTTCTGTGTGGGCCCTGTGCTTACATGTGGGCACAGAAGACCCTGCCATGCGTTCGCAACTCGTCCCGGTTTGGTCTCCGTGGGATTGACATTCTTATGTTATGTGCCTTATTTTTCTATGAAGTTGATTTATTCCTTTTTTATTTTGCTTTGCTTTTCCTGACAGGCCGACAAACATGTCCACCAGAGAAGTTCAACTGTGGGGGTCCCAGCAATAAATGCATCTCACTGTCATGGCGCTGCGACGGGGAGACGGACTGTGAGAACAGCACTGACGAGGCCGGGTGTGTGACCGGTAGGTGACATTCGCCGGTGACCTTCTGTCACATTTCTGTACTTGTGTAGCCACTCGGTCATTCAGAATGTCCTGG
This sequence comes from Polypterus senegalus, assembly GCF_016835505.1. Classification (NCBI taxonomy): domain Eukaryota; kingdom Metazoa; phylum Chordata; class Cladistia; order Polypteriformes; family Polypteridae; genus Polypterus; species Polypterus senegalus. The sequence continues at coordinate 132,496,893 of NC_053167.1, read as the reverse complement.
TCTGATAAACAGGCCAAGAGGGGGGGACACGGAGTGGAACAGGTTGACTGGCTTCCCATTTGATCTGATATAGCGCCTTACATTGTGAGCACTGGGGCTTGGCACTTGATAGGCATGTTGGCCTTGTCTCCCTATTCCTGTTCTTCATGCCCTAGAAATATAAGTGATAGTGATGGGCACAGGGGGCTAAGTGGTGCAGGTTGGTCAGCCAACTTTGTGATCTGATATAGCGCCTTGCATTATGCTCACCGTGCTCTGGCACTTCACAGCTATGCCAGCGTTGTTTCCACATTCCTGATCTGTATGCCCAAGAAAGGTAAGTGGTAGTGAGGGTCACCTAGGGAGTCAGACTGGAGGCTGGTCAGCCATCTTTGTGACTTAATATAGCACCTTACATTGTGAACACTGTGCGCTGGCACTTTACAGGTAGGCTGGCTTTGTCTCCATATTCCTGTTCTTCATGCCCAGGTCAGAGCAATAATAGTGAGGAGGTGGGGGGCTGAGTGGTGTAGGTTGACCTGCCACCTTTGTGATTTAATGTAGCGCCTTACATAAAGATACGTGATAGTGAGGGTCACTTAGGGAGTAGACAGGTCATCCATCTTCATGATTTAATGTAGCGCCTTACGTATTGAACACTGTGCGCTGGCACTTTACAGGTAGGCTGGCATTTTCTCCAGATTCCTGTTTTCATGCTCTCCAAAGATGAAATAACAGTGAGGAGCACATGGGGGCTGAGTTGGGCAGACTGGTTAGCCATCTTCGTGATTTAATATAGCGCCTTACGTTATGAACACTGTGTTGTGACACTTTACAGGTAGGCGGGCCGGCCGGTGTTGTTTCTGTATTCTTGATCTGTTTGTGGCAGTCAGGAACACATGGGGGCTGAGTGGAGCAGGTTGACTGACAAGCGTCATGATTTTCATATAGCGCCTTACATAAAGAGGGTCACCTAGGGAATCAGGCTGGAGACTGGCCAGCCATCTTTGTGGTTTTATATAGCGCCTTGTACAAACAGCACTGTGTTATGGCACTTTACAGGTATGCTGGCCTTGAGACGAAAGATCGCTCGGCGTCTTTCATAAAGAGTCGGGGGTATCCCCATATCCTGTCTAAATTGCCCACCATAGCCTGGTCATTCTGCCACCCCCAATCATCACCCCTGTCTCTAACTGGCCAACTGTCCTTCAGATGAGACATAAAACCGAGGGTCCTGACTCTCTGTGTGTTATAAAAGGTCCCTAGGCATCCCTCGTGAAGAGCAGAGTGTACCCCAATGTCCTGGCAAAATGGTATGTCACAGCCCCACCCGCTCTGGCCCCCCTAATCATGCCCTGCCTCTGGTTGGCTTCAGATGAGACATAAAACCGAGGGTTCTGACTCTCTGTGGTCATAAAAGATACATGAGCATCCTTTGTAAAGAGTCGGGGGTATCTCGATGTCCTGGCTAAATTGCCCACCATGGCCTGGTCATTCTAGCCCCCCTAATCACCCCCTGACTCTAATTGGCTAACTGCCTTTCACCCCTTCACCACCTAACCGCTCGTGTGTGGTGAGCACGCTGGTGCACAAAATGGCTGCTGTCGCATCATCCAGGTGGGTGATGGATGATGTTGCCCCCCACTCACTGTGTTAGGCGCTTTGTGTAGCAAGAAAAGCACTGTGTAAACGGAAAGAATTATTATTATTATTATTATTATTATTATTATTATTATTTCCCCCTGTAAACCTGGTAGCTCGATCAAGATGGTGAGTGCCAGTGATTATTGTGAATGGTGGCTCACCCCGACACTGCAGTGGTGACAAAGTCATGGATGGCACAAATCATCAGTTCACCAACTGGGAGACCCTCAGGTCAATCCGACCCTCAATTCTCACTCTCTCTGGCTGTCACACACACACACACACACAACACATAGTTTCCATATTTCTGTTCTTCATGCCCTAAGATTGTACGTGATAGTGAGGAGCACATGGGGGGGCTGCAGACTGGTCATCCATCTTTGTGATTTTATATAGCGCATTACATAAAGAACACTGAGCGGAGGCACTTTACAGAGACAGTGCCGTCATTTTTGACGTTTCTGTAGTCCACGCTCTGCCTTCGCAGGATTGGTGACAGTGAGAGTCACACAGGGACGCAGGTTGAAGTGGCAGTGCTGTGATTTTATATAGCGCCTTTTGCACGCTGCGTCAGGACGCTTTAGTGGCGCTCTGTCATTGTTTCTGCTTTCGACTCAGAACTATGAGATGGTCAGGCTAAAGGATGAAAGTGGTGCCCAGGCGTGGGGGTAATGGTGGACCCCGCCGGCCCTCTACCGTCACCCCTCACCTAATGTTCCTTCCACGGGTTCACCAACTAAAAACTTGAGATGACTTCTTCCCTCCTCTATTGTCATTTGGTCGTCTTCTTGGTGCTCCGCCAGGGGCCGTGGGCGGCCGATCTGAGGACCTTGCCAAGCCGTCCAGCCAATAGTAGAGCTGGGTGGTGTGTACAGAAGGTGCAGGGGGCTTAATCAGTGCCAGCTTATGACTCTCGCTTACTGGGAATTGCAATTGCAAGCTCCTGCGCCCATCCCAACTTGAAGGCAGCAGGTTGCCCACTCCTCTTGGCGCCCCAGAAATCAAAGGGCATCACCAACCTGTCATTGCTGCTGTGCGTTTTTTTTTCTACTGTGCACCGCTGCCAATTGGCACAAGTAAACTGGCACTTTAGTAGACACGGATAAGCGAATCCAGAGCAAGATTTGACTTTTAAATAAGCCAAATAAACGTTATATTTATAGAGACGCCGCCAGCGATAGTAACCTTAGTGTGAATAACAGTGAGTGGGGGGCTCGCCAGGTAAGACGAGTCCAACTGCAGACTTCCACAGCACTTCGATTCATTGGCTCCACTGGACAGCCAATTAGATTGCAGGATTTTGTCACATTGGGTTACTTGACTCCTCCCCCAGCCCCAATATAACCACAGTGTGGCCAGCTGTCGTCACTGACACGTGTAATATAAAGTGACCACCTCCTCAACAGGGTGGACCACTGGGGGGCTGAAGCGGGTGACGGGCAGCAGAAACAGAGGGGCACAGCAGGCACCTTTAATGCAGGAGTACAATCTAGAGCGCCACACACTTGTAGAAAGTAGAAACCTTCCTGAAAATGTGAAGATAGGATGGGCAAAAAAATGGCAAATGTGCCCATTTAAAGATCAATCTCCCACCCAGTAAAGTCAAGTAGGGGGTCTCGAAGCTTTCTGAATCCGCTGTATGGCGCCTTTCTCAGGTTGCAGCATCACCCTTCTGTTACGATGGACTTTGGCGCCCGTGTCGACACGTGGAACACTGGTGGGGTGCGTTGCCACCAGCCCCCTGCCATGCAATTTACTTGTTCATTTAACGGAAGGGGTCCTCGGGGGGCTCCTAAGTCAGTAAAGCAGACTCTTAAAACGCAGCAGAAAATCTCCAAAGAGCCGTAAATCACGAGGAGAGAAATCAGGAGGGCTGAAGAGCAGCAGAGCGTCGCTGAATTTCAAGATCCACCGAGGCGGACCCCCGCCCCCTTAACTGCTGGCCTGCGCTTGGCTGCCGTTCAGCCCTTTGAAGTGTGCGGGTTAAGTGAGCTGTCAGTGGCGTCTGACGTTCTTTCCTCTTTTTCCCCTCAAGCTTTTCTGATTTACTGATTGATAAAAAATGCCGGTGAAGGAATTGAGGAACGTTGGGGGGGCCGGAGGGGCACGTCGTCAACTGAGGAGGCCGGACTGTCCAATACTAGAAGTCATATTCAGCCTCCTCCATGTGTCGTCCATGTGGATGCCATTCTTTTCACGGTGGTCAGTTGGCCAGTGAAGTGGAGACCACTGGTGTTAGTTATGGTCAGCATGGCAGCCGCCCTAAAGTCACGCAATCAAGGAGGTCAGTTATGGTGACGTGCCACGTCTGGGGCCTTTCTGCCATTACGCTGAGTGACGTTTCAGTTGTTGTCGACATGACGGCCCACCTAGCGCTGTCTTCTGAAGTTAAGCCGCCCCACTTGTCGATGGTGTCGAGGTGCATAAAGTTGGTGACCTGCTTTTGTGAAAACAAGTCCCAGAACTTCACTAACTGTGTCCAGCAGCAGGGGGCGCTCGCTCCCTGCGAATGACTTCTTTCGTAACTCTGGCGTGTTACGTAAACCTGAATCTTCAGTATATCGATGTGGCATAAAAGGCGATGCCCCTGCCTAGCGATACGCCGGTAAGAAATCATGTAGCTCCATCTGATATAGCGCCTTACATTGTGAACACTGTGGCCTGGCACTTGACAGGCATGTTGGCCTTGTCTCCCTATTCCTGTTCTTCTTTCGGCTGCTCCCATTAGGGGTCGCCACAGCAGATCATCTTGATCATCATCTTGCTCTGTCACCCCCATCACCTGCATGTCCTCTCTCACCTCATCCATAAACTTCCTCTTAGGCCTTCCTCTTCTTCTCTTCCCTGGCAGCTCTATCCTTAGCATGTCCAAACCAACGCAATCTCGCCTCTCTGACTTTGTCTGCCAACCATCCCACCTAATCCGACCCTCTAATGTCTTAATTTCTAATCCTGTCCATCCTCGTCACACCCAATACCAATCTTAGCATCTTTAATTCTGCCACCTCCAGCTCTGCCTCATGTGCCACCGTCTCCAGTCCATATAACAAAGCTGACCTCACTACCGTCCTGTAGACCTTCCCTTTCACTCCTGCTGATACCCGTCTGTCACAGATCACTCCTGACACTCTTCTCCACCCTGCCTGCACTCTCTTCTTCACTTCTTTTCCACAATCCCCATTACTCTCTACTGTTGATCCCAAGTATTTAAACTCCTCCACCTTCACCTCCACTCTCATTCACACACATGTATTCTGTTTTGGTCCTACTGACCTTCATTCCTCTCCTCTTCTTCTCATATCTCCACCTCTCCAGGGTCTCCTCCACCTGCTCCCTACTATCGCTACAGATCACAATGTCATCAGCAAACGTCACCGTCCACGGGGACTCCTGTCTAATCTCGTCTATCAACCTGTCCATCACTGACCCCTGATGTAATCCCACCTCCGTCACTACTACCGCAGACCTCACCACTGTCACACTTCCCTCGTTCATATCGTGTACCACTCTCACGTACTTTTCTGCCACTCCCGACTTCCTCGTACAATACCACAGCTCCTCTCTCCTCACCCTGTCATGTGCTTTCTTCAGATCCACAAAGACGCAATGCAGCTCCTTCTGTCCTTCTCTCTACTTCTCTATCAACACCCTCAGCGCAAACATCACATCTGTGGTGCTCTTTCTTGGCGTGAAACCATCCTGCTGCTCACTAATCATCACCTCACTTCTTAACTGAGCTTCCACTGCTCTCTCCCATAACTTCATGCTCTGGCTGATCAGTTTCATCCCCCTGTAGTTACCACAGTCCTGCACATCTCCCTTATTCTTATTCTGTCTTGGTGGTCCTACTGACCTTCATTCCTCTCCTTCTCTTATCACCACTTCTTCAGGGTCTCCTCCACCTGCTCCCTACTATCGCTACAGATCACAATGTCATCAGCAAACATCACAGTCCATGGGGTCTCCTGTCTAATCTCGTCTGTCATCCTGTCCATCACCATTGACAATAACAAAGGGCTCCAAGCCCGACCCCTGATGTAATCCCACCTCCTCTACTTTACATTTTCGTAAACAAAATATACAAGAATGTCTTAAAGTGGAGCAGTTAAACCGACAAACCCTCTGGTTTGATTAAGAAAAGCTGAAACTCTAATCTTCATTTAAGAAATGAGAGTTCATTTACAAAGGGCAGCCAAAGCAGCACAGAGACCGAACACAGGGGACACAACAAAGGATTTGCCTAACCCCCCAATTAAACCCCCCCAAACAACACCGAGGACAACCTAAAGTCCTAACAGGAAATCCACAAGCAACCAAAATTCAAGAACAGGAGGGAACATTTCACAAAACTGGAGGAGTCCAAAGAATCCACTGAAGGCCCCATAAGCCTCACACGCTCATGGCAGAGGGCGGTCTTTCAGTAGTGAGGTCACGTGGCCCCACCTCCTGGAGCTCCGCCCACAAGAACATTTAAAGGTGCGTACATTAGATATTTCACATTTAAACCAGCGGAATAATGTTCACAGAAATGACATCAAAAATAACTGGAAAAATAATGAAAACAACAAAAAAAATAAATAAAAGAAAATCAATACAAGCCGGTGAATAACTCTGGCTATGTGTAGGGGGCTTTCTGCAGGTAATGGTTTACACTTTGGCTCAGCAGGACAGGGTGATCGGTGACGATGACCCGCCATTTTTGCTGTCACAGTGGCCATCTCAGCCTATGGATAGCATGCCAGTTGTGGTGGGCGTGATGGTCCCCTCCAAGTTCTCACGCCATGTTCGGCCTCTTTCTTTGTTCATTTTCATTGTGGTGGGCAGGGGACCCTCTGTGAAGCTGGCCGGCCATGATGACCTGCTACCTTTAACATCTTTCTTTCGGTTCTCTGGGATATGTTGGCTATAGATTGTGACTTTGGTCCCCTGCCACCTGCATTTCAGAAGAGCTCACCCACCATAAGCTAAGTGTGTTCAGGCCCACCCGGTACTCGTATGGGAGGCCATCTTGGAAAAGTTGGGGTTACTGCTGGATGAGGTGTTGGTGAGGCCAGCAGGGGGTGCTTTACCCTGTGGTTTGAATGGGGATTCAGTAACCCAGTGATTTAGACACTGTGCTGTTAAAATGGCGCCATTCTTCTGATGAGACATAAAACCGAGGGTCCTGACTCTCTGTGTGTCATAAAAGGTCCCTGGGCATCCCTCATAAACAGCAGAGTGTACCCCAATGTCCTGGCTAAGTGGCATATCACGGCCCCACCTGTTCTGGCCCCCTAATCATGCCCTGCCTCTGATTGGCTTTGGAATAAACATAAAAACGAGGGTCCTGACTCTCTGTGGTCACTAAGGATCTCTGGGCATCCTTCATAACGAGTCAGGGGTATCCCGATGTCCTGTTTAATTTACCCACCATGACCTGGTCAGTCTGGGCCCCCCTAATCATCTCCTGTCTCTAATTGACTAAATGTCTCTCACCAGTTCACCACCTAACAGCTGATGTCTGGTGAGTGCACTGGTGCACAAAATGGTTGCCGTCGCATCATCCAGGTGGGTGCCACACATTAGTGGTGGGAGAACTGGCACCCCACAGTCTATGTAAAGCACTTTGAGTAGCAAGAAAAGCTCGTTGTAAACAGAAAGAATAATATTATTATTATTGTTATTATTATTCTAATGTAAACCTGATAGCTCGATCAAGATGGTGAGTGCCAGCGAGTATTGTGAATGGTGACTCACCCCGATACTGCAGTGGTGGCAACATCATGGATGGCACAAATCATCAATTCATAAACTGGGAGACCCTCAGGTGAATCTGACCCTCACTCCTCACTCTTTCTGGCTGTCACACACACTCAGATGATGGGGAATCCAATAGTTCCCAGAATCGGCCAATAGCAGGAGAGCAGGGTGGAGCTATCAGCGACGTGCAAGGTGGAGCTATCAGCGACGTGTAGGGTGGAGCAATCAGCGACGTTTAGGGTGGAGCTATCAGCGACGTGCAGGGTGGAGCTATTAGCGATGTCGCCAGATCTCCTGCCAATCAGTGCACCCAGCGGCTCTGTGCCAAGTCCATCGAGATGCATATTTCTGATTTTTAACTCTACAATCGTCTGACTTCGGCGATATGTTGGGTCATTTTGAACATCAAGACAATGATGATCATCTTTTTTTGTTTTTAATGGACTTTTTAATAAAGACCCTCCCCATCTTTGTACTGAACTTCTAAGGCTCCCACGAAAGTTTGTCTTACACTATCATGGTGCACCTGCACGCACCACTCAGTGTTCTCCATCCAAGAGTTTCTGACCAAAAGCAGCATGGTGGTCGATTTGCACCCCCCTGAATTCTCGCTCGGTGTGACTCTGAAGGGAAGACGACTTGCTGCAGTGGTGGAAATCCAGCATCTGTTCTCCCTTTCCCTGAATGTGCTGTGGAAAACATCCTGGGTGGTCCCAGTGCCACAGAAAGAGCACTCTGGTGATCCCAAGAACTTCAGACCACCTTCTCTTACTTCATACATCATGAAGACCTTTGAGAGGCTGGTCCTTAAACAGCTTGGACCCCTGGTCTCAGAACATCTTAATCCTCTGCAGTTTGCCTGTCAGGCACATACAGGTGTGGAGAACGCTCTCATCTCCAGGCTCCCCAGAGTCTGCTCCCACTTGGACAAAGTCAGCACCACCGTCACAGTCATGTTGAATCTTCCAATGACTTTAACACCATTGGCTGGGGAAAAAGTTCAAGGCTTTGAATCTTGATGCCCCCACGATCTCCTGGATCATGGACTACCTGACCAACACACAGCAGTTTGTGAGGCTGAGGGACTGTGAGTCAGAAATGGTGGTATGTCATAGTGGAGCACCTCAGGGAACTGTCCTGTCTCCCTTCATGTTCACCCCTCCACACCACAGACTTCCAGCACAACACCAGTGCTTAACATCTACAGAAACTCTCAGAAGACACGTCCATCATAGACTAATTTAATAATGGGGATGACCCGCAGCCTAACATCAAGTACCAGCAAACTGGACTGGTCTGACAACACAAGAAGGACTAAAGCAGACTGGACACCATGAGGAGACTTTCAGGTCTGCTGATGTGTGCAGGTAGCAGCTGGAAATGTTCTAGCAGTCGACACTAATCAGTGTGGTGGTCTACGCTGTGGTCTTCTAGGGAAGCATCTTGAGTTCAAAAGAAGCACAATGTCTGAGCAGACTTATCAGGAAAGTCTCCTCCATCACAGGGCCAACTCTGGACACACTGGACACTGCTATGGAAAAGAGGATGAGGGCAAAACTGAATGCCATCATGAAAATCCCCCTCCAGGTGGCGCTCTCTCTCTTTCACTAAGCACTTTTAGCCACAGGCTCACTCCACCACGGGGGATTAAGAGGCACCTCTGGGGGTCTTTTCTGCCCACTGCTATCAGGCAATTCAGCGCTTCCACCCGATGTACTCGTCAAGTTTATTTATTGATTTATTGATCGATTCATTGGCCGTATTGTCTGCCCAGTGTTCTCGTTTTTTATGTTCCTGCTGCTGTATGCATCTTAATTTCCCCTCGAGATTCATAAAGTTTATCCAATCAAATAAAAAAAACTGCAGGAGACACAGCAGCAGAAAGACGAGTGCAGCGACAGAAGAGGCGCAAAGACAAGTAAACTGTGCGGCTCTCCAGGGGGTATTCTGACGGCGACTGACATGGAATTGTTGTGTGCTGCTGCATGAATACGCTGGTTTGTTTTATTTATTTATTTATTTATTTATTTTGCAAATCCAGGAATTTTTCAGCCCCCCTTCTCGTGTGTGTATGTGTATCTCTTATATATATTTCTCTTCTGGTTCATCCTGCTTCCTCTTCAAACCCGGTCCTGCCCACACGCAGCCGACACGGCATTTCTCGATTCCTATTCGTCCTCTTCCAAACCCTTCCCCATGCTGCCTGCGGCCTCCCATACACCCCCACGCCGCTTTTCTCGATTTCCTGTTCCTCCTTCGGACTACCGTGTTCCCCGCTCCTCTCTCATGACCCCATTGGTGTCACGTCACCGCCCGATATCTAGCCTGACCGTGTGACCTTTCACTTCGGCCATGTCTGCACCTGGGAGTCTTTTCCGTAGCCTGCTACAGGAAAGTTCTCTCTCGACCATTGCCATTGGTTTCGCTCCTTGCTATTTTCGTTATACTTCGACGGTTGTTTCCTAAGCCTTTGTTATAAAATGAACGACAGTATCTTCTCTGTCAACGGGTTTTTGTACAACGTCATCTGTATTCCGGGATCCGGCAACTGCCTGTTCCTATCAGTGGGTTATTTCTTGACACAAACGGTTGACGAAGGCAATGCACTCTCACTACGACATAGGGCAGTAGATTTCGTTGCATCACATTGGGACAGATTTGGAGACGTTCTTCCTGTCGTTCTTTCCAACACAAGTCGAGTTATCACAACAAGTCAGGAGTACAATCAATACATGGCAACATCTGGAGTTTATGGTTTTGAAGCTGAAATTCAAGCTCTTTCCGCGATTAGATCTTTCGACTCATTATCTGTCATCTCCAGCAAAACACCAATTCACAACTGCGTATTTCAAGACGTATTTCTTTCTTCTTGATTTCTGAATTCCTTTCTCACCGTTTTCTGTTCTGTTTTTACACCGCCGTCGGCTAGTATATAAATATCTCTTTATTATAAAAGAAAATCTTCAGACGAGATGAGACTATCGCCAAGAGATTTTCTCAGGTCCCACCCTCCTCTCCACCATTTCCAGTTCACGGCCCACACCCGCGGTCCTCTCACCTCTCATTCGTGTGAATGCTTTTGTCAGACTCACTTCCTGCGCTCTCAGCTCTTATTCATTTTTACGTTTTCCTCACTTTATGTTCCCAATTAAAGAAGACGTATTATGTCCAAATCTCAATGAAGAATTTCATCCTGAAGGGTTATCAACAGAAGAAATGAGTACACGGGCAATCCTAGCACCGAGAAACGATGAAGTCAAACGAATTAACGTGAAAATTGTCAATCAGTTACACGGCAAATTGTCTAAATGCGTATCAATAGACTCTGCTGAAACAGTTGGTGGTGATGGTGCGTAAGATGAAAACATCGACTTACAATATCACGTAGAATGTCTACAACCATTAACACCATCTGGTCTTCCATCAATTACTGTTGAAGGAAGAAAGTATCGTAATGTTATTACGTCATTTATGTCTGAGTGAGGGGCTATGCAATACGACAAGATTAGTTGTACTGAAAATTGGTCGAACAATTCTGACATGTAAAATTTGAACAAGCGACAAGAAAGGTAATGTAGTACTGCGGATAACATGAGACACCAAAGGAGATCTTGATATGCCATTTGTATTAAAACGTTTACAGTTTCCCGTTAGAACAGCTTGTGCTACGACAATTAACAAATCACAGGGACAAACATTCAAAAAAGTCATTTTATTTATTAGAGAAAAAGAAACAAAATTCACTCACGGGCAGTTAGACGTTTTGTTGTCACGATGAAAGTCCAAACACAGAATCAAAATTCAATGTGATATTGAAGAAAAGTTAGTTCAAAAAATTGTTTTTACTGAAGTTTTACGGTAAAAGTGTAAGTTTAAAAAGTATTTGTGTATTAATTTCAAAGCCAAACTGAATGAAAACGTGTAACGCAACGAATACCTCTAACGCAACATGAAACATAATTTTCTTTCAATTTATTACGTTGTACTATTTTTTACTCTGGTTAATTACTCGTTGTAATGTAAAATAGTTAGTTCTTTTATGCATACGTAACAATTCACGTGAGAATAACAATCCGTTTAAATTGTACATCCGCTTCCCCCACAAAGAGGCTAGCGTGTAGCGCCCACCCGGGGGTTGGCGAGCGAAGTGAGCAGCGGGCAGACCCCCCCCTATTATAGATATATATATTACCCAGCCAGGACTCCCTAATTATGGAAGGACTAGGGGAGAGAGTATTTTCAGGACCGTTTCTCCCCCGGACCAACAGATGGCAGCCCCCTTGGTTTCCAGCAGAGCAACGGGTTTTTCAGCATGGAAACTCATCCCTACTGGGGCGTGTGGCTAACGCCAGGGGGGCTCCTGGACTTTTCCAGGACCCTATTTGGCAGCACTTTGGCCACACCTGGAAGTGCTGCTGGAAGAAGCTCATTGGGCACCTGGACTCCTTCCGGGTGCCCAATAAAGGGGGCCAGTAACCACCACCACTCGATGGTCTGAGTCGGGAGGAAGTGGCCAAAGACTGAGGCGGAGTGGAGGCAGAAGGGTCTGTGCTGGTGCTTCACTGCGTCTGCTCGATTACGTAAGTAAATCGTGTGCTGTGTGCTGAAGTCGTCTCTCTGCCTGTCTGTGTCAGGGGATCGAGGGGCTGTACACACCCTTGGGCATCACAATATATATGTTGTCATGCAATGTTGCATGTGGGGACCACCTTCCGGGCTCTAATGAGGTAAGCAGGACCACCCTGAGATGTGAGGGGGCACTGACGCTAACCTTATCTTCTCTTTCCTCTTCCTCAGTGAAGAAAAAATGAAAAAGGAGGATACCAGCCCTCCCAGTCTCATCCTTCTAATTCTGTCCGTTCCCAGAAGGTGGCGTCAGATGCCAGACTGGCTTTAGCAGAGGCCGCAGCTCCTACTAGCTTATTACGCGTACTTTTCGTTCGTTATCGGCGGTCTCTTTTGTTGCTGTTGAAAAGGGTTAGCAGGGAAGTATTCCAACTTGTCTGCCTGCCCGGTCACCTCTTACAATTGGCGTAGTCGACAGGATGGCCAAACCAGTACGAGACAACACAACACAATATACAATTTATTTTTGTAGAGCCCAAAATCACACAAGAAGTGCCGCAATGGGCTTTAACAAGCCCTGCCTCTTGACAGCCCCCCAGCTTTGACTCTCTAAGGAGACAAGGAAAAATTCCCCAAAAACCCTTGCAAGAAAAAAAAAAAATGGAAGAAACCTTGGGAAAGGCATTTCAAAGAGAGAAACCCTTTCTAGGTAGGTTGTGCGTGTAGTGGGTGTCAAAAAGAAGGGGGTCAATACAAAACAATACACAGAACAGAATAAATCCTCAATACAGTATACAAATAAAAATGTTAGAAGTACGGAGTAGAATCCAACAGTAGATGTTATCGCAGAATACGATTTGGATTTCTTTAGAGTCCTGGAGACTTCAGCCATCAAGCTGTCTCCCCCTATTGGACATTCCACAGCTAAGTCAGTGCTGGGCCAGCCAATCCGATGAAAGGACCCCTCTACCTGATGACTCATGTGATCCTCCATCAGAGATGACTTTACTTTAGGCAGGTAAAACAACTTGGCAGGTGGGCCGTGGCACTAAGTGCCACATTTGAGTACCGAGAAGAGAAACAGAAATGGTGAGGGTTAGTAACAAATTATAATTATCATGTTACTTATGTTTTAGTACTAATGACTAACAACAGAGATGCAGTCTGTACAGTTAATTAGCAGCTCTAGTCAGGGTGTGCTAAACTGAAGTCGTGAGTCTTCAGCCGGAATCTGAAAGCTGAGACCGAAGGGGCATCTCTTATAGTAGCAGGCAGACCACTCCACAGTTTAGGGGTCCTGTAACTAAAAGCATCACCCCAATGACCCCCTCAACCCCGTCCGTTATTTGGTTAATCTTTGGAATCCTAAGTAGACCGGCATCTTGAGATCTTAATGTGCGCTCAGGTTTGTAAGTCATGATAAGTTCAGACAAGTTAGCTTCATCTTGGCCATTTAAGGCTTTATATGTTAAAAGAAGGATTTTGAAATCTGCCCTAAACTTAACCAGGAGCTCAGTGTAAGGATTTAAGAACTGGAGTTATGTGTTCGTATTTTCTTGTTCTTGTAATAATTCTTGCAGCAGCATTTTAGATTAACTGGAGGCTGTATAAAGAACAGTTTGAACAGCCAGTGAACATCACATTGCAGTATTCACCAGTAAACCTGATGGACCTGCTTGAATGCCAAGTCAGCCAGCTACAAGCTCAGGTGACCGCCAAGCAATTCCAGCTAACCAGAGTCAAGGCATGCGGGGATCGTGCCGTAAAGACTCCGGTCCCGGCGCAGCTTCTTGTGCCAATGCGTCTGAAAGAAGATGTCAAAACTTCCTTGTGCAGTTTTGAGTGTACTGTCACCAGACCATGGTGGCCTTAATGGGAAGGGGCACAAATCTTTGCCTTTTTCCTGGAGAGCCGATGTGCCTACCATGGCCTTAGAAGAAAACGTCACTTTTGACTGTCCTGCCCTGGTACAGGCGAACACTGGACTGCCAAGCCTATCACTGTCGGGACGGGACTGGCAGCTCAACCCCAAGTGCCCGGTCTGTGCCCAGGTCTTCAAAGTTCATGGCACAGTCTGTGAGTGGGTACAATCTTGTCTCAAACCCAGGAATCAAAGGGTTAAGGGGAGCTGCAGCAGAACTGGCCGACGTGTCCAGCAGGGGTCAGTGCTGGGGCGGCTTCTCTTTTTAATACACGTAAACGATCTGAGAAGAATATCGTGGGTGAGACGGGTAAGTGTGCAGATGACACCAGAATAGGAGGGAGATCGGATAATGGAGAACCAGCTAAACCGTTATAGGGGGTCTGGGACAGCAGACGACGAAATGTAATGTCCGTGAATGTAAAGTGTAACATGGAGGACGTAGAAATGTGAGGTTTGAATGCACAATGGGAGGTTTGGACAACGAGAGACCACCTTATGAGAAGGAGTTAGGAGTCGCAGTGGACTCGAGCGTCGGTGTTCAGAAGCCATTAAGAAGCTGTGGCCTGTTGGGGGCGCACGACTCCCCAAACCTGACACAGACAGACAGACAGACACAGGACACGAGTGTTGTATTTTTCCGCTTTCCCTCGTTTCCCACCTGCTCAGCACAGTACAGCAGGCACAATAAGCAGCAGCAAAGCACACCTTTTCTTCTTTCTTTTCTTCTCTTTCTCCTTCTCTCTCTCCTCCTGCTAAGCGTCCTTTTAATGTGAACCCAGAAGTACTTCAGGTGTCCTGAACGCTTGACCCAGGAACACTTCCAGGCAAGGCTGGAGCCCCTGGTGGCACCGACAGAACCTAACAGGGCTAAGCTGACAAACTCCAAGTCCCATGATGCCCTGTGGGAATCCGTGGTGCTGCTGTCTCCCCCTGTCCTTACCAATGGGAGGGCGTCCCAGCCGGGTAAAACTCACAAAGGCTAACAGGCTGTCAGGTTATATAGCGCCTTGATGTGTGGAGTGCAAGTCACAGGAGGTTCTGCTCAACCCTTATAACACACTGGTGAGGCCTCATCTGGAGTATGGTGGGCAGTTTTGGTCTACAAAAAGGACATAGCAGCGCTAGAAAAGGTCCAGAGAAGAGCAACAAGGCTGATCGAGGGGCTACAGGGGATGAGTGATGTGGAAAATTTAAAAGAGCTGAGCCTTTACAGGAGATGAAGAGAAGACCTGACTGAAGGGTTTAAAATGACGAAGGGAGTTAGTGCAGTGGATCAAGATGGTGACTTTAAAGTGAGTTCATCAAGAACACGGGGACACAGTTGGAAACTTGTGAAGGGGAAATTTTGCACAAACATTAGGAAGTTTTTCTTTACACTAAGAATGATAGACACTTGGAATAAGAGACCAAGTAGTGTGGTAGAGAGGAGGATTTTAGGGACCCTCAAAACTCAACTTGATGATACTTTAGCAGAATTAAGTGGATAGGACGGGTGAGCTTTGTTGGGCTGAATGTCCCCTCCTCGTCCCGAGTGTCCTAAAGCTCCAATGCTAACTCGCGTTTGCGTTTCTGTGAGTTTGCGGTTTTGCTATGGAGGCCACAAGCCTGTTCAGAGTTTCAGGACAAGGCTTAGTTTACGGTACATCTGGTGGTCTCACGCGGTTTGATTCCTGGGTAAGTAAGGTCTTAACTGGGAGTGACACACACCATAAAGAGATCCTGGTGCTGTGCAAATGAGGCCCCCCACCGACGTTAGCCCACCATCGGAGAAGGCCGAGAGTAGGGTGATGGTCACACTGAGTGAATTCTTGAGCAGAGACACGGGAAGAACAAAGGAGCGGAGTGTGGCACGGCAAAGTCTTGTAGCGCTCGCGTGCTCTGCCCATCTGTATTCCTGTGATGGCCTTCACTGCTGTGGTTGTCACATTTTGTTTTGATGTCTGCTGCCCAGGCTGCCCCCTGTCTGACCCCGCAGGACTCCTTTGCCTTCTAATGCCTCCATCATGGCAATGACATGTTAATTTTGCCTCTATTGATCTCCGCCGTGTGAAGTGAAGCAATCAAGCGTTTGCCTGCACCACGGCTGTTTTATGAAAACAAATGCTTTTAAATGAAAGAGTGGCGGCCACCGCTGTACGGCATATCAATGATCCTGCCTTGTCATCTTGACATCTCTCACCGGGCTGCACCTTGGACTCCTGCTTGTGGTGAGCTGATAAACCTCAGGCTCTGAGCGGGGACTGAAGAGGAGCTGGCAGGGGGACCACCGACGTGAAGTGTCAGAGACTCGGATCTGCAGCACTCGGCCACAGTCATTCATTTATTTGAGTTACGGACCCCTCTGGGAGAAGTGGTGTCCGAAGTGAATTGGTGAGCGGAAAACGACAAAAAGGTGAACAGGCGTAAGTGGGGGAAGAAGATAAAAGTATGTCGTTAGAGAGAGCCGTCAAAGTCACATTATGAGGCCCAAGTCCTCGCGTATCCTCCTTTTAGATAGATAGATAGATAAATGTGAAAGGCACTATATAATACAGATAGATAGATAGATAGATAGATAATGTGAAAGGCACTATATAATACAGATAGATAGATAGATAGATATGTAAGGCATTATATTATAGATAGATAGATAGATAGATAGATAGATAGATAAATGTGAAAGGCACTATATAATGGATAGATAATGTGAAAGGCACTATATAATGGATAGATAGATAGATAAATGTGAAAGGCACTATATAATACAGATAGATAGATAGATAATGTGAAAGGCACTATATAATACAGATAGATAGATAACAACAACAACAACATTTATTTATATAGCACATTTTCATACAAACAGTAGCTCAAAGTGCTTTACATATTAAAGAATAGAAAAATAAAAGACACAGTAAGAAAAATAGAATAAGTCAACATTAATTAGCATAGAATAAGAGTAAGGTCCGATAGCCAGGGTGGACAGAAAAAACAAAAACAGAAAAAAAATTAAATCTGTAGGGATTCCAGACCACAAGACCACCCAGTCCGCTCTGGGCATTCTACCTAACATAAATGAAACAGTCCTCTTTATATTTAGGGTTCTCTTGGAAGGACTTGATAGATAGATATGAAAGGCGCTATATAATAGATAGATAGATAGGAAAGGCATTATATAATAGATAGATAGATAGATAGATAGATGTGAAAGACTATATAATAGATAGATAGATGTGAAAGGCACTATATCATGGATAGATACAGTAGATAGATATGAATGGCACTATATAATAGATAGATGGATAGACAGAGAGATGAAAGGCACTATATAATAGATAGATATGCATGCACGTGTGTCTGTGTGTGTTCTTGTTTGTGTGTGTATCTGTGTGTGTGTTCACGTACACTCACTCTTGGCCAGGATTCGTCTCCTTTTCCCCCCAAATCCCACATCAGATCCTGTAATGAAGAAGTGGGGTCTGCAGAACGGATCATCGGGTGGAACAGAATTGCTCCTTAGTGCATCTTGGACTTTGGACTGGATGGCTTTCAGGAGCCCTCCACCGAGGCGGGGGTGTGCGTCTGGACTTTGGTAAACACAAGACCAACAATGGCTGTGCCGTGAGTTTGTGTATTCGAGTCTCTACAGCAGGTCATCAATCACGTCGCCACTGACACCCCCGTTGCTACCCCTCCAGTGCCAAGTTGTTGTTAAGCTGATGTTGAATGTCAAGAATGCTGTGAAGAATGGGAGAAGGCCAGCACCCCACCATCACACCCTCACCATGCACTGCCCCCCGTCCTACCCGACAAGAAGGATGGGGTTGTCTTTTTGGTTCCTCTTGTGGTTCTCCAGGCTTGTCTTCCCACAAGATCGAGTGACGTTTGGGATCAAGTGCTGCCATGCTGCTTAACGATAAGGGCAGTGGGCGCTGGGTGTCACAGCAGGCCTCTAAATCCATGAGGCACATGTGATCCTGCAGCGTCCCCTGTCATTCCTGTGCCGTCCTCACAGTTTTGAGGAAAGTGAAGCGCATTTCTGTGTAGGGGAGGCGAGTCTGAGGTGTTTGCCACTGCTGGTCCTGTGTTTCCTTTCTGTTTTGTGTGTTTTTCTTTTGTTTTATTTTCTCGTTATGACATCATCACAGTTTTCGATTGTGTTGTTTTATGGCAGGGCACTCATTACCAGGCCCGTGTTTGGTTGACACCACTACATGTGACGTGATGAAGCAAATGCAATAAAAGACGTCCCTCCGTTTTAAGATCCTGCTTATTCACAGCCACCCACCCACATTAGTGCAACTTCAGCTTGGGACAAATTACCGACGTGTTACATTTTGGTTTGGAATTCTGGATGGACATTCTCGTGTCGTTTTTTTTTTTCCTTTTTATTAATATGCATTTTTGATGTTATTGCATTGTGTGTTTTTTCCAGACTTCATTCCAGCACCATCTTGTAATGGAATTTCCTGGCGGCCATTGCCGTTGCCATTTTGGGTTGAGTCGGGATGTGCTATGATTTAGGCATTAAAGCTTCAAAAAAAAACAAAAAACATTTAAGACCTAAACATTGAAAAAAGGGCCTGAGGCCTAAACGCTCAGATAAAGGCTTAAACACCTCAAAATGACATTGGGCCTAACACAGCGGGAAAATAAAAAAGAAATAAACCTTCAAAAAGAGCCTGAGGCCTAAACGCCTCAAAATGACGTAAACCATAAGCACTCATAGACGTCTCAAGGCCTAAACACCTCAAAAAAGGGCCCAAGGTCTAAACGCTTAAAAAAGGGGCCTGACACCTCAACACCTCAAAATGACATAAGTCACAAGCACTCAGAAACGTCCTAAGAACTAAAGACCTCAAGATGGCATCAGGCCTAAACATCACTCTTAGGCCTTGTTCACACAGGCGTTAAGTTTTTGGATAAACAAACTTGCTCTGAACGTCCTAGACGTTTATGTTGCATTTTGTGGTGGCGATCGATTGACTTCTACACCCGCGTTCGTTTGTCTCTGTCTAACGCCAGCCTGCAGCCCAAATTGTAGTTTGTGTGTTAACCTGTGGAGGCAGTGTCGGGAACTGGATATGAAAGCCCTTGTCGTTTTATTTGAGGTGCCTCCTTTCAATATGAACCATTTTGCTATGTTAGATATTAATCTTCTTGTTTTAAAAATACTCGTAATACGGCGACGTAGGGAGAGAAAAAATCGCCGCCGCTACTGGGTTCATCCTCTGACTGCACAACGTCGGGTTAAAGGAAGTTTTTTTGTGCTTTATGAAGAAATGCGATATATGGATATATCCGGTCCTCCGGCGTAAAATAACGCAGCAGAAAACGAACTAGAAGCGGTTTCCTTGCGTTCGTTGGGTTTTGAATGCCAAGAAAAAGCTGCATGCAACGTTTTTTTGATGCCGTATAAACGCGCTGCCGGACAAACGCACATCACCAAAGCCCGTGTGAACACTCTCATTGACTCCTACGTGTAGAAAACACTCGCCGCTTGATCCGCTCACGGACGCTACGAACGCAAAAAAAACGCTCGATTTTAACGCCCGTGTGAACAAGGCTTAAAACAGGCTTATGGCCTGCAGTCTTAGAAAATTCTTAAAGCCTGAAGACCTCAAAATGTCTCAAAGTCTAAACACTTTTTCAAAAAAAAGACTTAAACACCACACCATGGCCTCAGGCCTAAACACTGAAAAAAGAGCCTGAGACCTAAACGCCTCAAAATGGGTTCCGGCCTAAAAAATCAAAAATGGCTTAAGGCCTAAAGACCACAAAATGACTTAAAGGTTTAAACGCCTTCAAAAGGTCCTAAGACCTGAACACCTCAAAATGACCTCAGACCTAAACGTCACTCTCGAAATGGCATCTGGCCTGGAGTCTTAGAAAATGCCTGAAGCCTGAAGACCTCAAAATGGCTTAAGTAAGGTGTAAACACTTTAAAAAAAATGACCTAAACACTTAATAAAGAGCGCAAGGCCTAAAGACCTCAAAATGACATCAGACCTAAACCTCCAAAAAGGGCCCAAGCTCTAAACACTTAAAAAAGGAGTATAAGGCCTGTACACTTCAAACTCACCTACGCCATAAGCACTCCAAAAGGTCCTAAGACCTAAACACCTCAAAACGGCCTCAGGCCTAAACACTGAAAAAGAAGAGCCTGAGACCTAAACGCCTCAAAATGGCTTCAGGCCTAAAAAAAATCAAAAATGGCTTAAGGTCTAAAGACCACAAAATGACTTAAAGGTCTAAACGCCTTCAAAAGGGCCTGAGGCCTGAACACCTCAAAATAACCTCAGACCTAAACCTCCAAAAAGGGCCCAAACTCTAAACCAAGAGTTCCCAAAGTGGTCGATATTGACCCCCTGGGGTCGATCTGAACTTTCTAGGGGTCGATAGTTTCAATAAAAAAATGTGGGGGTCGACAACAGCAAAAATAGACCCCCTTACTACTGCTATTTGTTTGTTACTTCAAAATATCTATGATTCCAATATCCAGGTACCTAATTAAGAAGTAAAATAATTCAAAAAAACACTTTTCTGATAAAAACACATTACATACCAAATGTGCGAATGAAAAGGTAAAATGTGTCATTAAAAGAGTCACACGTAAGAATACATGAAAATACATGGAGCACAAACATGTCTGTGCATCGCCTTATCGAACGTATCAAAGCGAGTGTGGACATGGACAACTGTTGAAGGTCCGCACTTGCTCGCGGTGGGACGAGACGACAGATATTAGCAGAATCGATCAGTCTTGTACGGTCCTGCTTTCATAAAACACTAGAAATTGGTTCGTTTGATGTGACATGTACTTATTTGTGATTTGAACTCTGAATATACAGTGAACCCTCGTTTATCGCGGTTAATCCGTTCCAGACTCTACCGTGATAAATGAATTTTCGCGAAGTAGGATTCTTTATTTATAAATCGAATATTTTCGCAGAGTATAGAAAACCTGTTTACGACCTTCTAAATACATTTTTTAACATTATTAGAGCCCTCTAGACATGAAATAACACCCTTTAGTCACCATTACACTCGTATTACCCAATATATTAGACAAAATAACAGAAAATAAGACGTTACAAATATCATATTACTAGGCTCACCCGCCTTTTATCCTCAATTTTTGTGCGCTCCATGTGTACATCAGGCATGTAAGTGTAGGGAATAAGAACATCAAAGTGCCCATTCATAACATCTCCCGAAAACCGAAGTTTTTTTATCCCCTCAAGTGCCTGTCCAAAGTCGTACAATGTCAGCCCGAATCTGTACCGCTACAGACGGAGTTTCATGCACTAAATAAGCTATAGATGAGAATAAGCAAGCACCATCTCCCCTGATGTTTACTACGCGGTGAGGCATTTGTACTCCATCAACATTAATTATTTCCAGAGACATAATTTTGTCTATTTTTCCAGCGCATCGCGCACAAAAGCAAGGGAACGATGAGAGCACCAGAACTCTGCTCACATCGCGTCACTTCGTACTTCAAGCCGCAAGTAGTAAGTCTGTGATAAGCGTAATACCGCTACGCTTTGCACTCACGGGACGGAAGGACAATCCTTAACACTTTTATACAGTAGATTATTGTACTGTACATTTAATTACACACAACCACTAACCTATGAAGGCACGACCTCAGTAGGAGAGTCTTCAGGTGGTGCAGTATCTTCAGCAGGTGCGTTGTTGTCTTCAGTGAAGAAGTACTAGGAGTAGGCAGTGGGTGTCTGGGTGCGCGGCTGAAGAACATCTTGATAGGCAGTTGCTGGCGCTGTCTTTTCATATGCGTGAGGAGGCTTTTGTAGGGTATTGCCATCTTTAATCATATCCAAGAGTTTCACCTTCTTCTGGATAGTAAGCATCTTCTCCGGCGCTTAGTTTTATTGTCAGAAGGCTTAGAAAAAGCAGCACGTTTAGGAGCCATCGTAGGGCTTAGATAAAAGTTCTCAGAAAGCATGCGAGTGACGTAAGCGTGTATGAGAAAAAAATCGCGATAGAGTGAAGCCGCGAAAGTCGAAGCGTGATATAGCGAAGGATCACTGTAATTATTTATTGAAGAGCAGTACTACGAAAAAGAAAATCAGAGGACACAGTTTATTTATTTGAGTCTGAACAAAAATCTTCTGTTTCAAGTAAGTACATACTTTATTGGTTTTTGTTTTATCACAGGGCTGTCGAAATTGTTTGTTAATAAAAGTTTATTTCTTCAGATAATAATATGACTCAACCAAAAAAGAAATGCAGCTTGCACTATTTGTACTTATTTTGAATTTACATATTTATTTCATAAATGTCAAAAATGTAAAAAAATTCTGCTCGTATTTTTTTTGCCTTAATTTTCGTTAGTGCAGGTTTCCATATTAAATGTTGCACAAGATATTCTGTAGTCCTTTTATCTTTTTCAGTCATTAATTACAAGTGATTAAAATGAAAAGTTTGATATCCAGTGAAATATTTAATATTGAGTACTGTACACATTTATTGATTTGAGTAAGTAAAGTAAATGACTAGGGGGTTGACGGTTTTAAAAGTTTTTGGTAAAGGGGTCTGCGGCTGAAAAAGTTGCTCTAAACACTTAAAAAACGAGTATAAGGCCTGTACACTTCAAACTGACGTTAGCCACAAGCACTGCAAAAGATCCTAAGACCTAAATACCTTAAAATGGTCTCAGGCCTAAACGTCACTCTAAAACAGGCTTATAGCTTGCAGTCTTAGAAAATGCCTGAAGACTTCAACGTACCCTAAGGTGTAAACACTTTTAAAACAAGACCTAAACACCACAACATGGCCCCGGGCTTAAACACTTAAAAAGGGCATAAACACTGAAAAAAAAAGAGTCTGAGTCCTAAACCCTCAAAATGGCTTCAGGCCTAAAGACCTCAAAATGACATCAGACCTAAACCCTCAAAAGTGGTCCAAAGCCTAAACACATTACAAAAAAAAAGTATAAGGCCTAAGGTCTTCAAATTGACATAAGTCATAAGCACTCACAAAAGTCTTATGTCTTAAACCCCACATAGGCCTCAGGCCTAAACATCACTCTAAAAATGGCTTCTGGCCTGAAGTCATAGAAAATGCCTGAAGACCTCAAAAGGCCTTAAAGTCTAAACACTTTAAAAAGGGCCCAATGCATAAACACTGAAAAAAAAGCCTGAGACCTAAACACCTCAAAATGGCCCCAGACCTAATGAATGAAAAATGACTCAATTCCACAAAGTGACTTTAGACCTAAACCCTCAAAAAGGGCCGAAGGTCTAAGCACTTAAAACAGGGTATAAAGGCTGTAACACTTCAAATTGACGTAAGCCATAAGCGCTGCAAAAAGTCCTTAGACCTAAACATCTCAAAACGGCCTCAGGCCTAAACACTTAAAAAAGGCTTAAGGCCTAAACACCTGAAAACGACCTCAGACTTAAACCTTCAAAAGGGGGTCTAAGGTCTAAACACACTTAAAAAGGGGGTCTAAGGCTGAGACCCTTTAAAATGGCAGAAATATTCAAAGCCAAAAATGGGGGATTGGGAAAACGGCCAAACCCTGCCTTCAATCAATAAGACTTTTATTATGTAGCCTCCTTAGTGCTACATTTTTTTTCTCAAAACTCACATTTATCCATTTACGGCCTGCAGAGGGCGCCAATGAATCGATTTTGCATTTCCTCGTCCCAAATGGATTTTTGATTTGACGCAGAGTTGAATGTTTCAAGCTGCCGCTTTTATCCCAAATTCTCACTCGGATCAGATTTTGATGCCATTTAATTGTGTGAGTTTCCCGAAGCGGACCACCTCTAAATCGCCTTTTATTCCAACCACCGTTTTCTTGTATCTTTTCAGACGCCAAGCCCTGCCCCTCCGGCGAGTTCCAGTGCCGCAACAAGAAGTGCATCGCCACCATCTTTGTGTGTGACGGAGACGACGACTGCGGAGACAGCAGCGACGAGGAGCGCTGCTCGCTGCCCACCTGTGCCCCCCACGAGTTCCAGTGCAACAACTCGGTGTGCATCCCAGAGCTGTGGAGCTGCGACGGCGACCCCGACTGTGCTGACAAATCCGACGAGTCCATCGAGCGTTGCGGTCACAAAACTGAGCCGGCCAGGCCCAGCTGCGCCTCCAGCGAGTTCCAGTGTGCCAATGGGGAGTGCGTCCACCTCAACTGGAAGTGTGACGGGGAGCCCGACTGCAAGGACAAGTCCGACGAGAGCAGCTGCCGTGAGTGCCGATGACGTTTACTCATATAGGACATCAGGCCGGTGTTTGCAAAGAAGCGGCAGGCGATTCTGCTGAATGTCGGCCTGCGGAGTGTGAGTGTGTGTTTGGACTTGCAGGCTGTGCTGTGTGTAGGCGGAGGAGACGCCCGCAGCACCTTGACTGCCGAGTCTCTGGGCCCTAATGGTGTTTGGATCACTGTGGAGCCACGCAGAACCAGACACAGTCGAATGCCTTGAGTAGCAAAACGTGAAACGCCACCTAAGGTGGTCTTTATGTCACTAAATGTGTGGGAGGCTGTGAATCACAATGGATGGCGCAGCTCGGCACAGTTTCAGATTTCCAAAGCATCGCAAGCTCGCCACATTCTGCCAGCCATTTAACGTGTTGCCTGACCCGTCGGCAGGTGCAGCTATGGTGGGCCGCCCAGATCGTTCCATTCCATCGAGGTACGGCAAACACAAGACATGGAAGAGTCGGGTCTGCCTTCTGGTTGTGTAGCCCAGAACATCTGCTCTCCTTCTGTCCTCGTGGACACCTTGTGTGCGCTTTACTCCTGGGCTCGACAACTCGCTCACACACACACACACACACAGAGGAGCCGGCGCTACGACTGAGGACCAAGTCAAGCCTGTCTGGGGGGCTCCTGTCACAGAGTCATGGGGTATAACGCACTACGAGACTGGGAATTCAGTAAAATGATATACAGACGACCCCCGAAATTCACAGGGGTTACGTTCCTAGAGCATCCGTGAATTGTGAAAAAACGTGAATTTTGGATGTGGTCAAAAAAATGCCGACTATTATAGTTTAAACCCTAAATATGCCCCCAAAACACTTTCATTTCATTTCAAACTCGGCTTAATACATTACCCTAAAAAACAGAATGTAAAGGTAAACCCGTATACTGTACTCTACTGTACTGCTATGTCTCCCGCAGTGCTAGGATGTAAAATACCGATGTTACCACTATACGTACTGAAATTCATGCCAGCGTGTTTTCTTTGTTATGAGTAGGGTAAATACGTAATAATTTAATTTAATAAAAATACTGTAAAATGTACGAGTACTCACCAATGAGGAATGATATTGATTGAAGATGATGATGAACTAGCTGTGCAGTACAATGCAGAGGATTTACAGCTTCCTGCAGTTGGTGATCCACAATTCCAAGGCAGATTCCATCCTGACGATATTCTTATTTCTTACGGTCGTTACCTTTTTGACACTATCACAGAAACTTACTGATACGGTACTCCTGATCGCTGCCTCGTTCTTCTTTATGTAGCGTTACGGTGCTTTCGTTGATGCCATAAAGGCGCACTACTGCGGCATACCTTTTTAGTTCTGGGAGCAAATCCAGTAGTTCAACCTTCTCCTGGAGTGTCCAAAACTTCTTCTGGTGAAGCCTGGTGAAGATTGCCAGAAGCCTTAGAAGGTGCAGGACGTGTCGGCGACATCTTAGGGCTTTAAGAAGAACAAAACGGAAAACACGGAATACTCGAGATAGCTACACGCGGTAAGCTGTTCTGATGAGGGGATGCTGGGCTGCATCTGCGGGAGATGCGTCACGGGGCAGCAGCCAATCAGCAGCAAGGAGAAATGAATAACGCTCTCGGATTGGCTACTTTCACCATCCCATGCCACGCTGTCCTCTATGGTTGCTTTGTGTTCTCTCTACAGTACAGTATTGCCATAAAAAAATTGCGTAGGATATTTGCGCTTTCCGCTAACAATTAATAGTTCTATAGTTAGTAGGTTCTAAGGAAAAATCCACGAACGACTGAGGCCGTGAACTCTGAACTGTGACTTCGCGGGGGTCTACCGTATAAGTAAAGACAACGCCTGAAACATCGGTGGAAAAGTCGTGTGGTGTGACGCTGGCATTGGTGGTCGGTCATCAATAATAATTCATTTTATTTATAGGCGCCTTTCAAGGCACACAAGGACACATTGCAGAACTCATCAATAACAGTCACAATATAAAATTAATAGAATATTACGGTACAATAAAACTAGAATAAATGAACTTCAATGTATCAACTAAAATTGATATCAAACAGAATTAGCCCACTTAAGGTGAGATTTAAAGGTAGGAAGAGAGTCGATGTTACGAATATCTTGTGGGTGACAAGAGTCAAGCTGGGCGGAGATAATTCTGTGGACACACGTGTCCCATGGCTGTTACCTGTTTCAAGGGTGTCTTCTTTTTACATGTAGGGGCCGGCCTGAGGACACTCACTGCCTTCAACACCCCTCAGGGTGCTCCTTCGGTGGGCAGCAACACCTGCAGCTGTCGTGACTCGGGAAACCCAACAGCACTTTTGAAGGTCGCCCTCTATTGGGCCGAAATACCATCAAAACCCCGACTAGATACAAAAAAGTGAATCCCAAAAAGCACAAGGTACCAAAAACACTTTCCAGAGTTGCCCACTAGAGGGCGGAAATACCATCTACCGACTAGAAGCCCAAAGGATCAAGAGAAACCTTTATAAAATAAAATGGTTTATTTTAACAAAGGCTTTGCAAGCCCAGGCGGCACGGTGGCACAGTGGTAGCGCTGCTGCCTCGCAGTAAGGAGACCTTCTCCACTGTGAAGCGCGGGTATTTTGTACACACACCTTCTGTAGCTCAAATGGCACCCCTTTGTGCACATACTGAGGACTTTGAGGAGCGCGTGCCCCTTGGTGTACGGAGTGTGTGCACTTCTACTTTCAAAACCGGTGTATAATGGTGCCCACTCACTATCAGCAGAATTCAACGACCTTCCGCCTCGATATTCAGAGTGCCCACACCTTCAAAAACACAAATGGTGCCCCCTTGTGTACGTACCGAGGACATTATTACCATGTCGTTCTCCCTCGGTGTTCGGAGTGTGTGCCTCTTAACTTTACTAAATGGTGCCCCCCAGATGACCAACACCTTAATGGATTGACTGGCTCTGTTTGTGGTGATGAATGATAAAAATTTCCAGTCTGATGTTTTTTTTCTGGAGATAACAACAATTATGACACGGCGGGCTTCAACAGAGACCATCGACACCCTACACTGAACAACAGCAGACAAGATTAAAGAATCGTAAGCCACTCATGTCACATAATCCACGTGCCAATCATCCAGTCGTATGCCCGCCACTGTCATGATTGGTTGTTTTTTCTGTCGTTTTTTTTTTCTGTGTTTTTTTAGGAATTCCAACTCTTGGTGCATTTTTGGTGTTTGCTCAGTTCTTCAAATGTTTGAGTGTCTTTTCTTAAAATGTTTTCTTCTTTTATTTGTGTTTCCCGCTGTATTATCAAGTACTAGGAGTGAGGCTCCGCACATTCGTTACTAGACTCGCACACCTTAAGGTTGGAGGTCTTTGGTCACCAACTCAGTGTACGGTGAAATGCTTACCTTGCAAACACAATAATTGACGTGAAACATCAGGAAGAGATAAATCACAAACGTAAATCTAATATTAATAATCATGGCAGAAAACAATGCTGAACACAACATTACGTACACACGCGTCACCGAAGGTATGACACTTGAGCAGCCACTCCGTAGAGCAGCCAACTCCGTAGAGCCCACCATTGTGCTGTTAACTGTTCTACAGCACCTGCCTGATGGAAGGACGGAGAAAAATGTTCATCTAGGGTGACGGGGGTCTCTTATGATTTCCCAGACAGCCAAACAGGTCCTTCAGAGATGGCATCCGTGTGCCATTGATGATCTACGCTGGTCATCACCATCACCTGCAATGCTTTGATAGATAGATAGTGAAAGGCACCATATAATAGATAGATAGATAGATGTGAAAGGTACTATATAATGGATATATAGATAGATATGAAAGGCACTATATGATAGATAGATAGATATGAAAGGTACTATATAATGGATATATAGATAGATAGATGTGAAAGGCACTATATAATAGATAGATAGATAGATAGATAGATAGATAGATGTGAAAGGCACTATATAATAGATAGATATGAAAGGCACTATATGATAGATAGATAGATAGATGTGAAAGGCACAATATAATAGATATATAGATAGATAGATATGAAAGGCACTATATAATAGATAGATATGAAAGGCACTATATGATAGATAGATATGAAAGGCACTATATAATAGATAGATAGATATGAAAGGTACTATATGATAGATAAGTAGATAGATAGATAGATAGATAGATAGATAGATAGATAGATAGATATGAAAGGCACTATATAATAGATAGATATGAAAGGTACTATATAATAGATAGATATGAAAGGCACTATATGATAGATAGATATGAAAGGCACTATATATAGATAGATAGATAAATGTGAAAGGCACTATATAATAGATAGATAGATAGATAGATAGATAGATATAAAAGGCACTATATAATAGATAGATAGGTAATATTTACATTCCTACATGTAAGCGTAGAAAATGTGGTTATTTCTTCATGGCCATCCTCTCCCACAGATAAGTCAGGACTTGATTTTATCATATAATTTCTGGTATTTTATAATGTCAGTCGTATAAGTTGAATGTCGAAATCTCCAGCTATTGGTCCAAGAGATTGCAATATGCCAACGCCCACCTGAGAGAGTAACCACGGAGCACACGGCCTTTATTTTCTATGTACGTGCAATGCGCTGTATCAGCGTGTGCTCCTGACCTCTCTCTGCCTACGTGACCACACGGTGATACCCAAACTATTCCGAAGCGACGTTTGCACTGTTTTGTGTTTTTTGTATCTCACACCCTCCCTCATACACCTTTATCGTAAGAGCATCCCTTATCTACGATGGAGTGTTTGATCAGAAGAAAATATGAAGCTGGTTTTAAATTAAATGTCGTTGAAGTGGCGAAAGAAATTGGTAACTGCACTGCTGCAACAAAATTCGATGTGTCTGAGAAACTGATGAGAGATTGGAGGAGGCAAAAAGATGTAAAAAAATAAATAAATGTCATATTTTTGAACGGGTATATAAGTCGGGGGGTCTGATTTTATGATCGATTTTTTGGGCTTCAACACCCGACTTATATGCAAGTATATACGGTATCTTAAGGATCCTGCAATTTTTTTTTTAAAATGAGTTTATCCTGGTTTGTGTGAGGGCGGCACGGTGGCGCAGTGGTAGCGCTGCTGCCTCACAGTTATAGAACCCAGGTTCACTTCCCGGGTCCTCCCTGCGTGGAGTTTGCATGTTCTCCCCGTGCCTGTGTGAGTTTCCTCCGGGTACTCCGGTTTCCTCCCACAGTCCAAAGACATGCAGGTTAGGTGCATTGGCAATTCTAAATTGTCCCTGGTGTGTGTGAGTGCCCAGCAGTGGGCTGGGGCCCTTCCCGGGGTTTGTTTCCTGCCTTGCGCCCTGTGTTGGCTGGGATGGCTCCAGTAGACCCCCGTGACCCTGTGGTTAGGATATAGCGGGTTGGATTATGGATGGATGGTTTGTGTGAGAAAATTTTGAGAAAACTTAACATAAGCAGTCAGCAGTAAAAAAAATTCTTATTTTATTCTGCAGGACATCCCGCACCGCCATTTTGTTTTGGCACGAGATCAGAGCCATTTTGTGTAGTTTTGTTAGCAGTTGCCACACGCTTGCTAGTAGCAACATCAGTGTTCACAAACACAGTGACGTTAGGGGTCATGGAGTGTAAAGGTCTACCAATGAGGTCACCACATTGTCCGAGGTTGTGGATTTTGTTTGCAGGTTTTGAATTCTTAGGTCTTCATTTTGGCTTCTGATGTCAGATTACCAGTTTAGCGTATGTTTCAGGCCTTGTCGCTGCGTATCTCGATCCTTTGGATTGGAGTATCACATGGGTTTTCAGCTCCCATTTATCTACTGATCCTTTCATTTGGTTTGGGGATGGAGTCCTGACAAAGTGCGGATTGCACACACACACACACACACACACACACACGGGTTTGTATCGCCTGACAGATAACACGTCTGCTCTTCTATGACGTCCGGGATCATGGAGTGTAAAGGTCTACTGTGCATGCTGCCTAACCTCACCTGACCGACTGTCGCGTTTCTAAACCAATCTGACGCCTCGTGGAGGCGGTGCTCAAAATAGGGGCGGAGACTTGAAGGGTAAAGGTCAGAGGTGGTCTTGTCAACTTGGCCAGACAGACAGCAAGCTTCTCATTACAGTCGAAAAGTCTTCTAAAAAAAAACCCTCTGATACTTATAAATGTCTGTCACGTGTGCAGAGAGCCCACCGCATGTTTTTAAAAATAAGCATAGCCTGACGCAAGGTGTGACGTAGCACAGAACTCTGGGCCTTCAACATAAGCAGCGTTTGTGGCTGTGGCAACATCGCTGGTCACAAACGCAGTGACGTTCGGGGCCATGGAGTGTAAGGGTCTACCACTGCATTGTCCGAGGTTGTGGATTTCCCAAAAGAGAACAAGAAAGTTTGTTTGCTGGTTTTGAATGCTTAGGTGTTAATTTTGGTTTCTGACATCAGATTCCGAGTTTGCCGTATGTTTCGGGCCTTGTTGCTATGTATCGCGATCCTCCGGATTGGGGTATCACGTTGGATTTCGGCTCCCATTTATCTACTGGTCCTTTCATTTGGTTTGGGGATGGAATCCAGACAAAGTTCAGACTGCACACACACACACACACGAGTTTGTATCGCCTGACAGATAACACGTCTGCTTTTCTCTTTCTTTTTATGCTTTTCGATGTTGTGGCTGCAGCGGTTCTCACCTGCCGACCCGACCAGTTCCAATGCGGCGACGGATCGTGTGTTCATGGGAGCAAGCAGTGCGACAAAGTGCACGACTGTCCGGACTACAGCGACGAAGCGGGATGTGTCAACGGTAAGTTGAGGGGTCACAGTCACCGAAGGGCTTATAACGCCTCACGTTTTGCTTTTCTCAAATTGGATTTCACAGCAGTATACCGGATATCGGCGCAGAATTGAAAAATACCGTTAAAAAGTACAAAAAAAAGGAATGACGATGAAGAACAGTTACGTGATGTGTATTGTAGTAAAAGCAAACTAACAATTAATACAAGTCGAACCTTTGGAAATTTTACATGTGTCATACAGTCGAACCAGAAGACAACTCGGGCTACTTGGCGTTTAAGGAATTTCATCAGGAAGGTGCCGTCGTAATGTCATAAAGTCTAGGAATGACAATGTGAAAGCATGTTAGTGCTGGCCTACCCTCGCCAAAGCCAGACGTGTTTGGAGACCACCGGGAGTGAATTGTGCTTAAAAGTGGGTGGTGAGAACATTTAGAGGGATCCCAAGCTGTTTCGTCGTGTGGTGGGTGTGACAACGTGCTGTTCCAATGTTTTACCAATCCCCAAGTTTTCTGTTACATCCCTGGTGGGGATTAATGACAATAACAAAGTGGCCCCAGTTTAAGATGGCCACAGTGGGTCTTGCTGTGAAGTGGCTTCTTGTCCCGAGTTGGTTCCTGCACCCCAGTGCTTCTGGGCCAGTCTCTGTCTCCAGCATTGGGCGGCTTTGAGAAAGTTACGTGAACAATGGGTGGCGGCTCTGCTGTGACTGAACATTTCTGTGTATAAAACGTAATTTCCTCTCACGCTCCGCTTGCCTCATAGAGTCATTATTGTCACGTGCAGATCTCGGCTTGTGTTTGTTTGAGTGACTTCCATTTGCTTCCTCTGTGTTTCTTTGTATGTTTCAGCAACCCGGTGTGACGGCCCAATGAAGTTCTCCTGCAAAAGCGGCGAATGCATCGACAGCAGCCGAGTGTGCGACTCCCAGAAGGACTGCCGGGACTGGTCTGACGAGCCCATCAAAGAGTGCCGTAAGATTCAGATCTGTTGATTCTGACGCTCCGCTTCTCTGTGTTAGTCGCCGGCGCTTTGATTTAGGTGGTGGTCTTCTGCACGCGCGATGAGGTGTAGGGGTGATCGGGATAATCAACACAAAAAAAAAGAAAGCAAGGATCATCACCAGGGAGTCGGAGGAGCTGTCATTGAATCCAAAACGTAAACCATGAAACACTGCCGAGAGTTCTGTACCAGGAAGGCTTTGACTGCAAGTTTCAATAGAAAGAAAGAAAGAGAAAGATAAAAAGAAAGAAAGAAAGCTGTGTGTATTGTTGTGCTTTATTATTGTACTGTGCTAAGCAGGTGGGAAATGAGGGAAGCGTTTCCCACAACTAAGATGACTTGTGTGCTGTGCAGGACCTTGTGTGTCTGCGTCTGTCCGTGTTGAGTTTGCGGAGCTGGTGCACCCCCTGCAGCCACAAAGGGAAAACCACAGATTACATATTGGCATTTGACGGCATCAATGGACGAGTGGTAAATGTGAACGGCGCGTTGTCACAGGTGCTGTGTGTGCTCTCTGTTGTTCAGCTACAAGTTTCGATGGGAAGGTTTTTTGAAATTTTAGGTGCAGTCTCGGATGGAGATGAGAAAAGTGCTGACCTTTTATCTCATCCCACCCAAGACGTCACACACTGCACATGCCGGTAATGCTTCAACAAAATGCTCCAATATGGCGGTGCCCATGAGAAACAGACATGTTTCAGCCAGCCTGTATTCCCTGTTTTATGTTTCTTTCTCTTTGATTGATAGATAGATATGGAAAGGCACTATATAATAGATAGATAGAAAGAAAGGTACTATATAATAGATAGATAGATAGATAGATAGATAGATAGATAGATAGATAGATAGATAGATAGATAGATAGATATGAAAGACACTTTAAAATAGATAGATTGATAGATGCTTTATTAATCCCAAGGTGAAATTCAAATACTCCAGCAGCAGTATACTGATAAAAAACAAAATTAAATTAAAGAGTGATAACAATGCAGGTATAACAGACAATAACTTTGTATAATGTTAACGTTTTCCCCCCCGTGTGGAATTGAAGAGTCGCATAGTGTGGGGTCTCCTCAGTCTGTCAGTGGAGCAGGACGGTGACAGCAGTCTGTCTCTGAAGCTGCTCCTCTGTCTGGAGATGATCCTGTTCAGTGGATGCAGTGGATTCTCCATGATTGACAGGAGTCTGCTCAGCGCCCGTCGCTCTGCCATGGATGTCAAACTGTCCAGCTCCGTGCCTACAATAGAGCCTGCCTTCCTCACCAGTTTGTTCAGGCGTGAGGTGTCCCTCTTCTTTATGCTGCCTCCCCAGCACACCACCGCGTAGAAGAGAGCACTCACCACAACCGTCTGATAGAACATCTGCAGCATCTTACTGCAGATGTTGAAGGACGCCAGCCTACTAAGGAAGTATAGTCGGCTCTGTCCTCTCTTGCACAGGGCATCAGTATTGGCAGTCCAGTCCAGTTTATCATCCAGCTGCACTCCCAGGTATTTACAGGTCTGTACCCTCTGCACAGTCACCTCCAATGATCACGGGGTCCATGAGGGGCCTGGGCCTCCTAAAATCCACCACTTGCTGGTGTTCAGTTTTGGGGGTGGTTTGAGTCGCACCATTTAACAAAGTCCTTGATTAGCTTCCTGTACCCCCTCCTGCCCACTCCTGATGCAGCCCACAATAGCAGTGTCGTCAGCGAACTTTTGCACGTGGCAGGACTCCGAGTTGTATTGGAAGTCTGATGTATATAGATTGAACAGGACCGGAGAAAGTCCAGTCCCCTGCGGCGCTCCTGTGCTGCTGACCACAATGTCAGACCTGCAGTTCCCGAGACGCACATACTGAGGTCTGTCTGCTAGATAGTCCACGATCCATGCCACCAGATATGAATCTACTCCTAACTCAGTCAGCTTGTCCCTAAGGAGCAGAGGTTGGATGGTGTTGAAGGCGCTAGAGAAGTCCAGAATCATAATTCTTACAGCACCACTGCCTCTGTCCAGGTGGGAGAGGGATCAGTGTAGCATGTAGATGATGGCATCCTCCGCTCCCACCTTCTCCTGGTATGCGAACTGCAGAGGGTCAATGGCATTGCGGACCTGTGGCCTCAGGTGGTGAAGCAGCAGCCGCTCCATGGTCTTCATCACATGTGACATCAGAGCGACAGGCCGGAAGACATTCATCTCACTAGGACGCGATATCTTTGGGACTGGCTTGTGGCTTTTTGTTCAGTTTGAATCATTACTTTCCATCTCTTCATGTTAATACGGATGGTTTTGTTTATTTCTCACTGACTGCAGGATAATGGATTGACTCCAGGAGGCGGGCCACTCTGACATCACCACTCCCTATGCCCATTTAAGGGACAGGGAGGAGGAGCTCAGGAGTGGGTGCACTTGTAGGAGTCGGATTTATCATTTTTTTGATGTTCTTTTGCTCTGCTTATTGCTTTTCAGCTTTTGGATTGTGTTTTGGGACTTTTTTTTCGTGGATTGCCTTTCAAGAGACTAATTTTTTCCCTTCTTTTTGAGATTTTGTTTGACATATTTTGTGAATAAACACCCTTCATTTATAAAGATTCATTGGGTGAAATCAGAGTGGCAGGGTGACGCAGTGGTAGCGCTGCTATCTCACAGTAAGAAGACCAGGGTTCACGTCCCGAGTCCTTCCTTCCTGGAGTTTGCATGTTCTCCCTGTGTCTGGGTGGGTTTCGTCCCACAGTCGAAAGACGCGCAGGTTTGGCGACATTAAATTGGCTCGTGTGTGTGTGTGTTCAGCCTGTGATGGACTGGCACCCCCTCCAGGGTCTGTTCCTGCCTTTCGTCCTATGCTAGCTGGGATGGGCTCCAGCAGACCCCCCCACGACCCTGTTTTGGGTTAGAACCTGTTTGGCTGACCTTTGGTGAAAGCCACAGTTGTAGATAGATAGATACTTTATTAATCCCAAGGGGAAATTCACATAAGTCAAGTTATCCCGGGTTCTTTCCCTTAAGAGACATTTAAGCTATTTGGGGACTATAAAGGCTGTGATAAATAAATGTTATTTCTTTTGTGTTATGTGCTGGATGATCTGTTTTTTTTTTAATTATGTAGGATCCCTAATTGAGTTATTTTTTATTTATTTGGTTTAATTTTTATTTTCCTTTTGTATATGCGACGCACAGGTCCGTGTCATGTGATGGCGAGCAGTGATTTGATGGGATCTTCCACTATGTGGCTCTGCAGCGTAGATTCACGCCTTGGTGGCTAACCTCGATCTCGAGCCTTTCTAGAACAGTCGGTGTACTGGTTATGCAGGCCTAGCGCTGGGTTTGGTTTTAGCCTGCGACTTCTTTCTGTTCCTCTCTCGATTTGCCCTGGCGTTTTGTTAGCTGATTGCTTACGATCTGTCTGATTCTGACCGTTTTCTGTCCATCACTTTCAGTCTGCCTGACATGATCTCTTCTGACCCCCTTGCCCCCCATAATCATTTCTGGAGACCCAAAGACATTTTTGAGCTTTTGAAGCCAAAGCCCATTTTAGGCCCGTGTAGGCCGAAGCCAGCCATTAGATTTTGGGGTTAGGCTGCATTGAGTGAGGTCTATTCTGAGTAGGCTGTAGCTTAGTTTCTCTGGGAGGGTCTTTTTGAGGCCTTCCATCCTTCTTGTCACATTGCAGCACAGAAGTTATGCAAAATTATTTTAACATTGTTAACTACTCTTCATTAATTACTTAAAAATTTTAATTCTCCATGTTTCAAAACCAAAACCAGTAGAGTTAACATTAAGAAAAACATAATGGGAAGCACGTTATATCAGTAACAGGTGGTAGTCAGGAGAGGACTTTTAATGTTGTAATAGACAGCATGGCTTGGCTGGCATCCCCGCCAGGGTGGATGGTCCCTCATGTGGCCGGGAGGGTCTTTTTAATGGACGGATGTGGGTGGACGGGCATCCCAAGCAGGTTGCTTAGTTGTACCTTTCCTGGTTGGGAGGCCGTTTTAATGGATGGACAGGGTCGGGTGCTGATGCCCGCAGGGCTGTATAAGAGTTGCACTTTTGGTGGACAGCCCTGTTGGGGTTTTCAGATGCCACTAGGGGGAGCTGCTGGAGGTAGACTCTCCTATCATGGGGAGGTTGTGCCCAACCTGGAAGTGCTTTCTGGGTGCAGGGTGAGAGCACTGGATGTAGTGCTTCACCCGGAGAGTCAGACGAAGCTCAGCTGGGTGGAGTGGAGAAGGGCAGAGTCGTTTTGCTGGAGCTGTGGAATGTGTTAAGGTAGGTGAAAAGGCGCTATATAGGTGCCCGACTTGGCACAAAGAGACAGGGAGCCACACAAATTTATTGTCAGGCACAGCACAGTCCCAAAAGCACAAAGTAAATACACCAAAAGAAAACACACCGGTGTTCACCACCACTCCTCCCAGTAAGCGTTGGCCTCCTCCTCCCGACTCTGGCTCCCCTTATAGCCCACCCGGAAGTGCTTCAGGTGATAATTATCCTAATTCAGGCTGCACTTCCGGGTGTGTCTACTTTCCAGCCCACAGGGTCTTGGTAAGCCCTGCAGCTCCCCCTGGTGGTGGGCACTGTGTCCAACAATGCTGAGCTCCGAAGTCCCATGCCTGTGGCCCTGATGCAACCCATGGGGTCTGCCACCAAGCGTTCCGGGGGAAGTAGTGTGTAGCCCATGGCAATTCCCCCAGACCAAGTGTCGAAGGGGCGTCCCGGCCAGGCATGGGCCCCGGCCATCCGTCACAGGTATTTGTGGCAATAAATTTCTTAACTGGAATCTGAAACTGTGCCCGTGCAGCTGTGCCTGGGGCTTGAGGTGCTGCAACGCCCTCTAGTGGTCCACAGTGTTTAAAGGCCACGCTATTCTGACATCCTGGTAGACTGGCACTAAGATCGCTCTGTCTGTTCAAAATCCATCACCTGATTTCTGGAGTCCTCAGGATCATACGACTGATTTATTAATGAAGACCGTTTTTCCAAAATGTGTCTGCCAAAAGCTTCCCAACGGTCAGTTAATCGGCCGCATGTAGTTTTATGTATGTACGGTATGTTGTGAGCAAATGAAACAAGACATGCGAAGGTATTGGGGGTCCAGAAGGATGCCCCCATTTAATACACGAAAGGAAAAGGAAGAAAATAAAAACCAAAAGGGTGAAACACCAAAGTAAGTATCTCAGCGCATCCACACGAGCTTATTATACACTAGGGGGGCTCTGCCCGCTGCTCGCCAACCCCCAGGCGGGCGCTACACACTAGCCACTTCATGGCTCTGCTGCTCGCGTGTGGGGAAGCGGATGTACAATTTAAACAGATTGTTATTCTCATGTCAATTGTTACGTATGTATAATAGAACTAACTATTTTACATTACAGCGAGTAATTAACCGGAGTAAAAAATAGTAAAACGTAATAAACTGAAAGAAAATTGTGTTTCATGTTGCGCTAGAGGTATTCATTGCGTTATACGTTTTCATTCTGTTTGGATTTGAAATGAACACGCAAATACTTTTTAAACTTAACGCTTTTATGTGAAAATTAAGTAAAAACTATTTTTTAATTAACTTTTCGTCAATATCACATTGAATTTTGATTCCGTGACAACTCAACGTATAACTGCCTGTGAGTGAATTTCATTTCTTTCTCTTGACTTTTTCGAATGTTTGTCCCTGTGATTTGTTAATTGTCGTAGCACAAGCTATTCTATCAGGAAACTGTAAACGTTTTAATACGACTGGCATATCGAGATCTCCTTTGGTGTCTCATGTTACCCCCTGATGATGTACTACATTACCTTTCCTGTCGCCTGTTCAAATTGTACATGTCAGAATTGTTTTGAATACAACTAATCTTGTCGTATTGCACAGCCCCTCACTCAGACCTAAATGACACAATAACATTACGATATGTCCTTCTTTTTACAGTAATTCGGCCGATGGAAGACCGGATGGTGTTAACGGTTGTAGATATTCTACGTGATATTGTAAGTCGATGTTTTCATCTTCCGCACCATCACCACCAACTGTTTCAGCAGAGTCTATTGATACGCATTTAACCAATTTGCCGTGTAACCGATTGACAATTTTCGCGTTAATTCGTTTGACTTCATCGTTTCTCGGTGCTAGGACTGCCCGTGTACTCATTTCTTCTGTTGATAACCCTTCGGGATGAAAGTCTTCAATAAGATTTGGACATACTGTAATACGTCTTCTTTAATTGGGAACATAAAGTGAGGAAAACGTAAAAATGAATAAGAGCTGAGAGCACAGGAAGTGTGTCTGACAAAAGCATTCACACGAATGAGAGGTGAGAGGACCGCGGGTGTGGGCTGTGAACCGGAAATGGTGGAGGGGAGGGCGGGACCCGAGAAAATCTCTTGGCGATAGTCTCGTCCCATCTCAGGATTTTCTTTTCTAATAGAGGGATATACACTGTGACGCTGGACGGCACTGTCGCTCCTCTAACCCCACAGACAGACACTGACATCTATATATGATTTATATTCATCACAGTGCTCTCCAGTCACCACAGCCACAGATAATCAGGCACTAAAGCACCACAAACCACACAGTTCCTTCTTTTTCTCTTCTCCTCCACTCCTCCCGCAATCCTTTATATATCATCTGACCCAGAAGAGCTTCTACTCTACCATCCACGTGACTTACCAGCACTTCCGGGTCAGATGGAGATGTCAAGGTTTCCGTCAACCTGGAAGTACTTCTGGGCTTGCGTCCCCGTGACTCGATAGTTCTTCCAGGTTATGTAAAAAGTATTAGTCCCCCGGTCCTCCTGCAGCGTCTCCTGGCGGCACCCATGGTACCCAGCAGGGCCGTGAAGCTGAACTCCGGATGCCATGGTGCCCTTTGGGAATCCGAGGCACCGTTATGCTGCAGGGAAGTTGCCGTCTAACAGTAGCTGCCTTCCCCCATCCTTCCATTCTCGGGGCGTCCCGGCCGGGTTGAGCTGCTAGCCATCCCTTACAACACACACAATCACCAGCCATTTTATTACGTACCCGGTTGGACCCCCTTTTGCCTTCAGAACTGCCATAATCCTTCGTGACGTCACCTCAGCGAGGTGCTGGAGACATTCCTCAGGGATTTGGCTCCACACTGACATGATAGCACCATAGAGTTGCTGCAGGTTTGTCAGCTGCTCATCCATGATGTGAATCTCGCGTTCCACCACATCCCAAAGGTGCTCTATTGGATTGAGATCTGCTGACTGTGGAGGCCATTTGAGTCCCACCATCAGAACTTGAGACTCATCAGACCAGGTGACGTTGTTTCAGTCTGCTGTTCTCCAATGTTGGTGAGCCCTTTGTGTGAAAAAGTCGCCAGTTCTTAGCTGACAGGAGTGTCACCCGCTGTGGTCTCCTGCTGCTGTAGCCCACCTGCTTTAAGGGCTGACGTGTTGTGTGTTCAGAGCTGCTCTTCTGGTTGTATTTGAGTTCCTGTTGCCTTTCAATCAGTCTGGCCATTCTCCTCTGACCTCCTCTGCACTGCCGCTCACTGATGTTTTCCCTTTTTCAGACCCTTCTCTGTACCCCCTAGAGATGGCCGTGTGTGAAAATCCCAGTAGGTCAGCAGTTTGTGAAACACTCAGAGCAGCCCGTCTGGCACCAACAGCCCTGTCACATTCAGAGTCACTTCTGTCCTCTTTCTTTGCCATTCTGATGCTCGCTTTGAACTTCAGCAGGTGGTCTACATATGGAAATGCACTGAGTTGCTGCCCTGTGATTGGCTGATTAGAGATTAGCGTTAACGAGCAGTTGAACAGGCTGTATCCAGCAGGGGGCGCTAGCTCCCTTATTGGAATGAGTTCTTTTGTAATTGCGCTGTGTTACATAACCCGAATCTAAATAGTGTGAGAGGTTCAGCCCGGGCACAACCAAACGGACACCAACTCTTCATAAACACACACACTTTTATTTCTCCACAAATAAAGTCCCACACAGCACAGTGTTTCCCGCACCAAACACCCTTACTCGGGCCTTCACTTGTCCGCGGGCCGCTTTTCCTCTCCTCACGGGAGCTTCATCCTGCTCCCACTCCCTGATTGGAGTGAGGCGGCTCCTTTTATTTCCACCCAGATGTGCTCCATGTTGCCTGATGACGTCCTTCCGGCGGCACTTCCTGGTGTGACGGACGTGCTGCCCTTGCACCCGGAAGCACTCCGGGCGTCGCTGGAAGGATCTTCCTCCACCTTCCCAGGTGTGGTGGAAGTGCATGCTTCCTGGGCTCCACAATGCTCAGGGCGCCCCCTGGTGGTGGCCACAGGCCCAAATGGGCTTGAGCCTCCTTGCTCCTTTCCCGTGGTTTCCTCAACATCCAGGGTGGTTGCCCCCTCGTGGCCCAGAGGGACGTATAAGCCACCTCCGGGTCCTTCCAGGCGTCCCGGCTGGGCCTGACCCCCAGCCTCCTGTGACGATAGATATAATATAAAAAGGCGATGCCCCTCACTTAGTGATATGGCGGTAAGGAGTCACAATAGGAGAAATCACTTAATCACATCGCATAACAGACGAAGGAAGCCATTTTCGTCGCTGCATTGGAAGGATTTTCAGGATCGGATGATGTTATCTGCCATCCGTCCGTCGGCTACAAAGGTGTGCCAGGCAATGTGCCAAGCCTTTATACTCTTTGTTCATGTGCAGGCCCCCATTTTGGTGAATTGCGCCATTGCAAACTTGGCAAAGAGTGGATTCATGTTTCATGCTGACTCTGACACACAGAAATAGTATACAGCGGTCCTCAGTCTGACTTGCCATTTCCCAGTTGTCTGTCTGTCTTGTCTTCTAATGCTTGCCTAGCAGTTCTAAATGGTGACCCCCTGTGCTAAATCCGGCTCTGTGTCTGCTGTGCATGTGAGTAGAAAAAGGCCGATTTCTAAGATATATTTGCACAGAGCACACTTATTACCCAGGCGTACCTAATAAAGTGGCCGGTGACTGAATGATAATGTGTTTTATTTCCTTTCCTAATTATATACTCTTCTGTATTTGGATGCCGTTAGCGATTTTTATTTACTTCTTTGGCCCACAATAACCTGCAATCTTGTGACACACCTAAGCACTGCCATTAACGCGTTTTTAAGTGAGTTGCTCTGAGATAAGACTAGCAGACCCCAGACAGGCCATTAATCAGTCTAAGCCCACGCAGATAACGGCCTTGTTCTTCCTTATCTTAATAAAAAATATGGATTTTTGGATCGGCAACAGTAGTGTTTGAACTCGGCGCCTCTTATCAATTCTGTCCTCATAATAACAAAGTCGGACTCAATTAACTTGGATTATCAGCGCCGGAAGAGGCCAAAAAAGTTGTGTTTTAGGACGGCCCTGAACATCACATTTAAAAGGTGGTCTCGGAAAATCGGTGGACTCGACCAGGTCAAGACCTCGAATTTACGGGGTCTCCTGCGGTAAGCGCCAAAGTCACAAACGACCTGCTTAGTCAGTTAAAATAAAATAAAATAAATAAATAAATCATCCTGGTGGCCGGCCACACACAGGATATATAAGACATTGTTATAAGACCTTGTGGCCGTGTTCGGAGCCCAAGCTCTCCTCCTGTCTGTTGCCATGCAACACTAATTAGACAGGAGTCACATGATTGAAGGGGTGGGGCCAATAAAAGAGGAGGTGCTTGGCTCGTGGCATTTCGATTCACTTGGCCGAGTCGATTCTTTCAAACTTCCTGATTTACCGATTTATTAAGTACGCCTGTTCAACTGCTCGTTTACGCCAATGTCTAATCAGCCAATCACACGGCAGCAACTCAATGCATTTCGGCCTGTAGACCGCGTCAAGTCCACCTACTGAAGTTCAAACTGAGCATCAGAATGGCGAGAAAAGGGGACTGAAGTGACTCTGAATGTACCACCATGGTGGTAAGTGCCAGGCGGGCTGCTCTGGGTGTTTCACAAACTGCTGACCTGCTGGGATTTTCACACACCGCCATCTCTAGGGGGCACAGAGAAGGGCCTGAAAAAGGGAAAACGTCTAGTGAGGGAAAATGCCTTGTTGATGCCAGAGGTCAGAGGAGAATGAATAGACTGGTCGAAAGGCAACAGGAACTCAAATAAGCACTCGTTACAAGCGAGGTGTGCAGAAGAGCATCAAAGATACTGGCAGGAATCGTAACAAACTCAGATATGCTGATGACACCACCCTGATGGCCGAAAGTGAAGAAGAAATGAAAAGCCTGCTGATTATTGTAAAAGAAGAGAGCGCAAAAGCTGGCATGTTGCTTAACATCTAAAAAGCGAAGACCATGTCATCTACTGTCGTGGCCAAAAGTTCTGAGAATGAGCCAAGTGTTGGAGTTCACAAAGTCTGCTGCTTCAGTGTTTTTAGATCTTTTTGTCAGATGTTTCTCTGGTGTACTGGAGTAGAATTACAAGCACTTCAGAAGTTTCAAAGGCTTTTACTGACAATGACATGAGGTTTATACACAGAGTCAATATTTGCAGTGTTGGCCTTTCTTTCTTTTTCAAGACCGCTGCAATTCACCCTGGCAGGCTGGCAATCAACGTTTGGGCCCAATCCTGACTGATGGCAGCAGCCCATTCTTGCAGAATCAATGCTTGGAGTTTGTCAGACTTTAGGGATTTTTTTTTGTTTGTCCGGCCGCCTCTTGAGGATTGAGCACAAGTTCTCAATGGGGAGTTACCTGGCCATGGACCCCAAATGTCGATGTTTTGTTCCCTGAGCCACTTAGTTGGCACTTTTGCCTTGCGGCCCGGTGCTCCATCATGTGGGTCACCAAAACGTTCTTGGATGGTGGGGAGAAGTCACTTTTGGATGATTGTTGTGGTCCCATTCTTTATTCACAAAGTACTGACTGCAGGGTCTGAATACGTCAGAGAATAAGAGATTTCATATTTTCACTTTTATTAAATTTGAATATCTGTCATCGTGTTGTCAATATACAATACAATACAATACAGTTTATTTTTGTATAGCCCAAAATCACACAGGAAGTGCCGCAATGGGCTTTAACAGGCCCTGCCTTTTGACAGCCCCCCAGCCTTGACTCTCTGAGAAGACAAGGAAAAACTCCCAATAAAAACCTTGTAGGGAAGAATGGAAGAAACCTCGGGAAAGGCAGTTCAAA
Organism: Polypterus senegalus; assembly: GCF_016835505.1. Taxonomy (NCBI): domain Eukaryota; kingdom Metazoa; phylum Chordata; class Cladistia; order Polypteriformes; family Polypteridae; genus Polypterus; species Polypterus senegalus. The sequence goes on along the minus strand of NC_053167.1, from coordinate 132,453,938 downwards.
GAGAGACCCCTTTCCAGGTAGGTTGGGCGTGCAGTGGGTGTCAAAAGTAGGGGGTCAATACAATACAATACACAGAACAGAACAATGCCTTAATACAGCATAATAATAAAAATTTTAGAATTTTCAGAATTTTATGGGCTAACTGAGTGCAGACTGATGGGCAAAAATACCAACAGCACTGCAATTCCCAGCATGCCCCACAGGTGTCACAGCACTACAATTCCCAGCATGCCCCACAGGTGTCACAGCACTACAATCCCCAGCATGCCCCACAGGTGTCACAGCACTACAATTCCCAGCATGCCCCACAGGTGTCACAGCACTACAATTCTCAGCATGCCCCACAGGTGTCACAGCACTACAATTCCCAGCATGCCCCACAGGTGTCACAGCACTACAATTCTCAGCATGCCCTGCAGGTGTCCATTTGGGTAGCAAAGCCCAGGGTTGCCAGGCTGAGTTGTTCTGTCTGCCTAAAGTAAAGTCATCTCTGATGGAGGATCGCAGGAATCGTCGGGTAGAGGGGTCCTTTCATCAGATTGGCTAACCCCATCGCTCTGGAATGGCCAACAGGGGGAGGCAGCTTGATGGTTGGGCTCTACAGGACTCTGAATAAATCCAAATCGTATTATGGGATGTCATCTACTGTTAAATTCTGCTCTGTAGTTGTAATATTTTTATTGCACTATTGTATTGTATTGACCCTTTTTTTTGACACCCACTGCATGCCCACCCTACCTTGAAAGGGGTCTCTCTTTCCCAAGGTTTCTCCCATTTCTTTCCTTTTTTTGGTTGTTTTTCCTTGTCTTCTTAGCGAGTCAAGGCTGGGGGGCTATAAAAAGGCAAGGCCTGTTAAAGCCCATTGCAGCCCTCCTTGTGTGATTTTGGGCTCTACAATAATAAATGGCATTGTATTGCATTGTATGCTGCCATCTATGGGGGGAGTCCTCCCTGATTGTTCCATAATGTTGTCCTTCCGGGTAACCTCATGGCAGAGACAGAAAGTCTCCTGCCTTCTCTTACTCCTGGCCCCGCAATCAGGTAATGGACTGGGACCCATCTTGGCAGGGATGCCAGCCCAAGCCATGACCCTGTGCAGTCTGGGCCATGCCAGGTGAGGTGACCTGCCCGGGACCACCGCCTGTCATGCTTTCGTTTTTTTTGTTGCCCCTCTCAAAGTGAACACCACAGCAAGTCACCGTCTCTGGGTGTGTGTGTGTGTGTGTTTGGTCTGGTCCCTTACCTTGTGAGGTCTCACCGTCTGCCATCCCTCCTGATAAAGACGGCTGTGAGTTGGCGTTCCGGAGATGAATACTCCATCGTCAGGGTGAATTGCATCCAAATGCCTGCCTTTCAGCACCTTAAAAGCTAATAATTTCCCTCATTTGGAGCCATAAAGTAGAGCCATTTATCACGAGTGGGGGGTGGCGGGGGGGAGCGCAGCACGCATTGTCTCAATTGGCGCTGCCTGTCATCTGTCGGCCTTGTTAAGCCCATCACTGAGATCCGGGGGTATTGAGGCAGATAATTGCCCCCAGACTGCGTCTGTTATAACATAATAATAGACTGCGCTGACCGATTTGTCAGGTGTTTCCATTAAAGCGTCCTCTCTTTTAATAACGCAGCCATTAAATTGTGTTTGCGTGGCTCCGTAAATGGCACGTCTCATGCATCCCAAAGCCTGAAATGTGCTTTTATTATTTTCGGCAGATGGCATTAATATGCATTGCTTCTCGCCTGCTGGAGGGCTGCCAGTCTTCATTATCGCCCTCTGCTGGCTAGGGTACTGTACTGTGTGGTCAGAGACGGACCCCCTTATCTAAAGGAGGTGACAAATTCAGAGTCGGCCTCGGAGCGGGTCAGCGCGGGCAGTGAGTTCAAATGTAGTCAAAAACATCAAATGTTGGTAATGTCAATGACTGTCACCGCAGCACCCTTGGGTGCCTTTGTCTACGTCGCCGTCCCACAATGCTGCTGCGCCACTCGTCACCATTAAACCGGCAGACGTGACGTCTCACTCAATTTCTGTTCATTGAGGTGTCTTGAGGTCCCCATCAGCAGTCATGGCACCTGAACTTCAGGACAGGCCATCCACCTGAAGCTAAGCCAGGACTTGGATAGGAGACCACCTAGGAAAAGCTTGGCCTGTGGCTGGAGAGGCCAACAGGATCCCAATGTTGTGACAAAATGGCGCCGTCCTGCAGGTGAGACGTTAACCCGAGGACCTGACTCTCCATGGTCACTAAAGGTCTCTAAGCACATTGTTGGTAAAGTTCAGGGTGTGCCCCGATGTCCAGGCTAAATGGCCCCCCGTGGCGTAGTCAGTATGGCCTCCTAAACATCTCCTGTCTCTGATTGTCTCTCTCTCTCTCTCACCCCTTCTCCGCTTGATAATGTGTGGTGAACGTTCTGCCACAAAATGGCTGCCGGCGCCTCATCAGGGTGGATGCTGCACGTCGGTGGTGGCTGAAGTGTAAAGCGCTTTATTACAGAGTATTTGTTTCTTTGAGTCTTACATGTTTTCATGTTAAACTTCAATAAAAATGTGGTCACTCAGTGAAAGACCAAGCACATACGGGTCAGGCCTGCCATATTTGTTATTAACGGAGAAGCCCAAAACACAAAAGAGAGTCCTGTAATTCTCCAGTATGCCCATTAGAGGGGGCTATACCATCAAACCCTGGCTAGATATAAAGGGCAGACACAGAAAGTTTATAACATAAATGATATATTCTTCCAAAATGCTCTTCGGCAACCGTGGGGCACAAAAGTCAAAAGCGGTTGCCCCCAAACAGCGCAATGCCAACAGAGAAAAGCAGAGCGGCAGGTCAGAAGGGCGAGCGATATGACAAGAAGCACAGGCACAGCAAAACAGAACACAAGTAAACTCGCCGACTCCAAGGTCAGGGGTCTTCACGCACAGTCTTGGGGGGCCGCAGGTATTCACCTCAACCAGTCTCTTAATTAGACCCCATGCTGATAAAGAAGTAATAAATTAGATGAGTTAAACGTTATTAGTCCCGGTTTGGGAAATTTAGATGTGTACAGCAGCAGAAACATCAAAAACAGATTACAGACTCAGAGGGCAAATAGTACAATCAATCAATCAATCAGTCAATCAATCAATAATGTATATTGTGCAGAATCTGAAACTAATTACTATTGTGACGAATGGCCGGGACACCCCTTCACCCTTCGTCTGCCAGGGGGACAAGGGTGAGAAGCCCAGTATCTCCCCCTGGACGCTAGATGGCAGCCTTCCTGGGTTGCAGTTGTGCCTCAGACTTCCCCAGGGCTTCATGGTGGTTGGAGTTCTGTGCAGGCGCTGCCAGGGGGTGCCCTTTTGGGCACTGGTTTCGCCTTACCCGGATGTCACCCATCAAGCACCTGGAGCACTTCTGGGTACCCAATAAAAGGGAGCCAGCGACCACCCCTCAGCGGGCAGAATCGGGAGGAAGAGGACGAGGTTGCCAGGGAAGAGTGGTGGGGGAAGAGAACGTGTTATTAGTGCTTTGGGACTGGGTTGTGTCTGTGGGTACGAGGAAGGCGTAGCCCACAGACAAAGAAAAATGAATGTTTGATTTATTTTACCCGTGCCTCACGTGTGAATCCGTGTTGGGTGATCAGAAAAGACCCCAAAGAGGGGCTTCTTAGCACAACATGGAGGTAGGCTCACTGAAGCTAGCCATTACAATACTGGAGTGGTCTGGAGACCACCGTGAAGAAATTGTGCTTAAAAGTGGGCGGGATCAGCCGAGCGTCACGTTTCTAAACCAATCCGACGCTTCAAGAAGGCGGAGCTCAGAATAAGGGGGCGGTGATTTTGAACTGCAAAGATCAGAGGTGGTCTCATTAACCTGCTTCTCATGACTTTGAAGTGTCCACAGTCAAAAAGTCTCCTAAAAAGACCCTACTGTATGTCGCGTGTGTGGAGTGCACATTGCACGTGTTAACAATAAACACAACCTGCTCTAAAAATGAGCATAACCTGATGCAAGGGAGAAACCTTCCGGTAGCATCAGCTTATACACGGGCATTCAAGGGCATCAGCGGACCCCCCACTCTTTATAGAGCACCCTTTACCTCTCATTCTCACTCTGTATCGCCCTCTAGTGGCCTCACTTGATTCCTGATACTTTGTATGTTCCCCACCCTTCCCAGTCTCCTTGTAGTTTGCACCAGTCTGCAGAGTTCTCTTAATCCTTGAATTCCTCTCCTCATTCTCTATATAGCGCCTTTCCACTTCGAACACAGTATATTTCAGTAACCAGCTCTCTCATTCTCATTCTTACTCTTTATTTTGGTATTTTGCCCTGTGATGCCCTTGACTCTGCCCAGTCTCCTGTAGTTTTATTATATACAGTGCCAGTCTGTCAAGTTGATGCTCTCTCAATCCTTTAACACTTTACACCCCTCTTGTTCTCTATATAGCGCCTTTCCACTTTGTATGCAGTCTATTTCAGTAACCTGCTCTCTCCTTCTCATTCTCACTCTTTATTGCCCTCTAGTGATGGCACCCTCTGCTTCCTCTATTGCCCTGTGGTGTTCTCACCCTTCCAGTCTCCTTTGGTTTCATAATATACACTGCCAGCCTCTTGATTCTTTAGTGCCTTACCCCAACCACGTTCTCTATATAGCGCCTTTCCACTTCATTTACAGTATATTTCAGTAACCTCCTCTCTCTTTGTCACTCCCCCTCTAGTGACCTCACTTGATTTCTGATACTTTGTATGGTGCCCTGTGATGCCCCTCACTATTCCCAGTCCCCTGAAGCTTCATTATATACAGCACCAGTCTGATCCTTTAATACCTCACCCCTCTATATACGTCTTCCACTTTGTATGCAGTCTATTACAGTAATCTGCCCTCTCTCATTCTCACTCTTTATCGCCCTCCAGTGACTGCACCCTGTTAATAGCCAAGGGATTCCTCATACTTTGTATTTTCAACTGTGGCGTTCCCCCCTTCCCAGTCCCCTGGAGTTCATTATATACTGTACAGCACCAGTCTGTCAAGCTAATTTTCTCTCAGTCCTTTAATAGTGTACCCCACCATTGTTCTCTATATAGCACCTTTCCACTTTATATATGTTTATATTCTCACCCTGTATCACCCTCTTGTGACCTCACTTGATTCCTAAATATTTGCATGGTGCCCTGTGATGCCCCCCACCATTCCCATTCCCTTGTAATTTCATTATATTCAGCATCAGTCTGCCAAGTTGATTTTCTGTCGATTCTTTAATTACCCCAACCTTGTTCTCTATATAGCGCCTTTCAACTATGTACAGTATACTGTACACTCTGTTTCGGTAATTTGCTCTCTCTCATTCTCACTCTTTATCGCCCCCTAGTGACCGCACCTTGTTTATAGCCCTAGGATCCCTCATGCTTTGAGATTGTCCTGTGGTGTTCACACACCATTCCCAGTCCCCTGTAATTTCATTATATTCAGCACCAGTCTGCCAAGTTGATTTTCTGTCAATCCTTTAATTACCCCACAATGGTTCTCTATATAGCGCCTTTCAATTTCATATGCAGTATATTACAGTAACCTGCTGTCACTTTCTCATTCTCTATGTCACCCTCCAGTGACTCCACTTGATTCCTGATTCTTTGCTGGTGCGCTGTGATGCCCCCCACTGTTCCCAGTCCCCTGTAAATCCATTATATTCAACACCAGTCTGTCAGCTTGATGCTTTCTTTCTTTTGCTCGCTCCCCTACAAAGCTGTAAATTTCTCGTTTTCGGTTTTCATTTTCTAGGGTATGAGCTTCAGTGGTCTGCCAGCTCTGCCCGCCTCGCTGAGCCTCATGCTCACTCAGTATAGCTCCCTGTAATTTCCCCCCATGATGCCCCCACTTTGTTCAGTGCCCATGTTGCCCGTTGTCTTCTTTCTCGTACTCCCAGTATATAAAGTGCTTGCTCATGTCATCGATTGTCTCGCCCGCCCTTCTCCTGCTGTGCCCCTTCCCCTTCTTTCCACCCCTTAGTATCAGTTACACTAATCTACCCTGCCTTGTCTCTTTCAGTGGTGGTCTCACCCCATATGTATCTGCTCTCTCTCACTCTGTGCCCATCTTGGTGACCTCTACTTTTCCCCCCAGCATCCTTTTCTGTTTCCTCACCCTCCTGTGCCCAGGGCCTGTATGGCACTTTCTAACACAGTGCCCTGTCTGAATGGTGAGAGGTGCTCAGGATGTTCTACTGATGGTCATGCCATGTTTTAGCCTGCGGTCCGGGTATCTCGGGAAGCCTAATAGCCTGCCAGTAGGCACACAGCATGCATAGATTAGCGCCCAGCTTCTTCATCTGGTGGTGATTTTTAATTATGGGCTGCCGTCCCAGAGGAGCCACCTGGGAAACAAGCAAGTGTGGTTTGAGCTCCCTGGGTTGTATGCAGCGAAAACAAAAGAGCCTCACGTGATCAAGAACAACATGAGCAGGCGGGCGGTCAGAGTGGTCTTCCTTGGCACGTGCTTCTCCTGGCAGACCCCCACAAGTCTGCTTTACAGCTGGCATAGGCTCAAGTGCCTGACCTTCTTCTCTTTGTGCAGATTTAAATGAGTGCTCCCAGAACAATGGCGGCTGCAGCCACCTGTGCACAGACCTGAAGATCGGCTACAAGTGCGAGTGCCCCTCGGGGTACAAACTGCTGGACAAGAAGACGTGCGGAGGTAACCGGTGGGGAGCCCTCGGCTCTTTGTAGAGGTAAAATTGAGCAAATGTCAACTGACGGATATGAAATGTGCCTTTCAGACATCGACGAGTGCGAGAATCCAGACGCCTGCAGCCAAATCTGCATCAACTACAAAGGAGACTTCAAGTGCGAGTGCTACGAAGGTTACGAGATGGACGCCGTCACCAAGACCTGCAAGGCAGTGGGTAAGACCCCTACACTCGTCCGGGTCGGTCAAAAAGTGCTGACACAACACAACGATAGTCGTGAGTGATAGAGAGAGAGAGAGATAGATAGAAATGAAAGGCACTATATAATAGATAGAGAGAGAGATAGATAGAAAGGCACTATATAATAGATAGATAGATAGAAAGGCACTATATAATAGATAGATAGATAGATAGAAATGAAAGGCACTATATAATAGATAGATAGATAGAAATGAAAGGCACTACAGTATATTATGGATAGATAGATAGATAGGCACTATATAATAGATAGAGAGATAGATAGATAGAAAGGAAACACACTATATGATAGATAGATAGATAGATAGGAAGGCACTATATAATAGATAGAGAGATAGATAGAAAGATAGATAGATAGGAAGGCACTATATAATAGATAGATAGATATGAGATAGATAGATAGAAAGGCACTATATAATAGATAGATAGATATGAAAGGCACTACAGTATATTATGGATAGATAGATAGATAGATAGAAAGAAACTATATTATACACAGATAGAAACGCACTATATAATAGATAGATAGGCACTATATAATAGTTAGAGAGATAGAATGGCACTATATAACAGGTAGATTAAAAAAAGTCTTCACCTGAAGAACACATTTCACGGAGGTTTCCAGCAGCTACATTGGTGGAATTGTGTAAGGAATGAAACCATCATCCTACACAATGGATCCTATTCCGACAGTTCTGCTTAAGTCATTTATCCCCATTGTCAGTCCAACTATTACAAAGTTAGTCAATCTCTCTCTACAAACAGGCCATACGCCACCATCTCTCAAAGCAGCTGTCATTCGCCCACTGCTGAAGAAGCCCACATTAGATCCTGAGGTTCTTGCAAACTACAGGCCCATCTCAAACCTGACGTTTTTGTCAAAGATTATAGAAAAGACAGTTGCCTTTCAACTCTAGAGTCATCTTACATGTAATAATCTGTTTGAAAAGTTCCAGTCAGGTTTTTGTTCAGCCCACAGCACAGAAACAGCACTGCTCAGGGTGACAAACGATCTACTGATAGCAGCTGATGCAGGCTCACCATCCCTGCTTATTCTTCTGGACTTGTCAGCGGCCTTCGATACAGTTGATCATTCCATCCTCCTGGATCGTCTTCATCACACAGCTGGACTCTCGGGATCTGCATTACGGTGGTCCCAGTCCTACCTGTCTGGCAGGACTGAACAGGTCTCGTTGAGAGATTGCTCCTCCAGACTGTCCACCGTCTTAGGTGGGGTCCCGCAGGGGTCAGTTCTCTGTCCCATCCTTTTCAATATCTATATGTTACCTCTTGGGCATGTCATTGCCAGACACGGACTATCTTTTCATTGTTATGCCGACGACACGCAGCTCTACATTAAAACTGCCCCAAATCCTTCAGAGGCCACATTACATCTTACTACATGCCTGGAGGAGATAAAGGCTTGGATGAACAGCAATTTTCTACAGCTGAATAGCAATACAACTGAGGGACTCCTTGTTGGCACCCCCCACCAGATTCGTTCTTTTCCAATACTCCAGGTTCACTTTTGACAGCCAGGTCGTTACTCTTTCTTCCCTCAGTCACTAATCTGGGGGTTCGGTTTGATCCACAGCTGACCTTCAGTGACCACATAAAACGTGTGTGTGAGGCATCGTTTTACCATCTACGAAAAATTTCCAAACTCCGTCCCCTCTTAACCCTCCCAGATGCAGAGAAACTTGTCCATGCCTTTATCTCCTCAAGGCTGGACTACTGCAATGGACTTTTTGTGGGTATTCATACCAAGGAATTACAAAAGCTTCAATATATCCAAAACAGTGCTGCAATAATCCTACTAAGAGTAAGGAAATTCGAACATATTACTCCCATCCTCAAATCACTTCATTGGCTCCCTGTTTCCTCCCGGATTGAGTACAAACTTCTTCTATTAACCCATAAATGTATCTATGGCCAGGCACCTTCTTACCTTCAAGATTTGATTCACTTACAAACTTCCAATCGGATCCTCCGATCATCTGGCAGCATGCAGCTTCAGACTCCCCTTACTAAGCTCCGTACTATGGGGGGTCGAGCTTTTTGCTCTGCTGCCCCACAGCTCTGGAATCGGCTCCCTGTTGAACTGAGAACTGCACAGAATCTGGACACTTTTAAAGAAAATTTGAAGACTTTTTTTATTTAGGAAAGCATATAACTGCTGAGATTGTAAATCTAATCTAGTCTTTTAAACTTTTCCACTTTTTGATTATTGCTCTTGTTGTAGCACTTTGAGATTTTGTCAATGAAAAGCGCGTTATAAATAAAATCTATTATTATTATTATTATTATTAGTAAGGCACTAAAAAATAAGAGTCCCACACCCCGTGAAGCACTTCTTCTTCCTTTGGCTGCTCCCATTAGGGGTCACCACAGTGTTATCATCTTCTTCCATATCTCTCTGTCCTCGTCACCCCCATCACCTGCATGTCCTCTCTCACCACATCCATAAACCTTCTCTCAGGCCTTCCTCTTCTCCTCTTCCCTGGCAGCTCTATCCTTAGTACCTTTCTCCCATCAACATCTCTCCTCTGCACATGTCCAAATCAACACAATCTCGCCTCTCTGATTTTGTCTCCCAACCGTCCCACCTGAGCTGACCCTCTAAGGTCCTCATTTCTAATCCTGTCCATCCTCATCACACCCAATGCAAATCTTAGCATCTTTAACTCTGCCACCTCCAGTTTGGTCTCCAGCCCATATAACATAGCTGGTCTCACTACCGTCCTGTAGACCTTCACTTTCACTCTTGCTGATACCCGTCTGTCACAGATCACTCCTGACACTCTTCTTCACCCATTCCACCCTGCCTGCACTCTTCTCTTCACCTCTCTTCCACAATCCCCGTTACTCTGTACTGTTGATCCCAAGGATTTAAACTCATCCACCTTCGCCAACTCCACTCCCTTCATCCTCACCATTCCACTGACCTCCCTCTCATTCACACACATGTATTCTGTCTGTTCCTACTGACCTTCATTCCTCTAATCTCTAGAGCATATCTCGACCTCTCCAGGGTCTCCTCAACCTGCTCCCTACTATCGCTACAGATCACAATGTCATCAGCAAACATCACAGTCCATGAGGACTCCTGTCTAATCTCGTCTGTCAACCTGTCCATCACTGACCCCTGATGTAATCCCACCTCCGTCACTCCCACCATCACACTTCCCTCGTTCATATCCTATACCACTCTTACATATTTCTCTGCCACTCCCAACTTCCTCATACAGTACCACAGCTCCTCTCTCCTCACCGTGTCATGTGCTTTCTCCAGGTCCACAAAGACACAATGCAACTCCTTCTGGCCTTTTCTAAACTTCTCCATCAACATCATCAGAGCAAACATCACATCTGTGGTGCTCTTTCTTAGCATGAAACCATCCTGCTGGTCACTAATCATCACCTTCCTTCTTAACTGAGCTTCCACTACTCTTTCCCATAACTTCATGCGGTGGCTCATCAATTGTATCCCCCTGTAGTTACTACAGCTCTGCACATCCCCCTTATTCTTAAATATCAGCACCAGTACACTTCTTCTCCACTCCTCGTCATCCTCTCACTTTCCAAGATTCCATTAAACAATCTGGTTAAAAACTCCACTGCCATTGCTCCTAAACACCTCCATGCTTCCATATGTAAGTCATCTGGACCAATGGCCTTTCCATTCTTCATCCTCTTCATAGCTGTCCTTACTTCCTCCCTGCTGATCCGTTGCACTTCCTGATTGACTATCCTCACATCATCCAACCTTCACTCTTTCTGATTCTCTTTATTCATCAGCTAATCATAGTCCTCTTTCCATCTTCTCAACACACCCCCCTCGTTTGTGAGTACATTCCCGTGAGGCGCTATAAAGGCGTATCGTCTTAGGAGCCCCTGCCACATTTCTTCACCAACTTCTGCTGAACGATTCTTTGAAGGTCCTCAGCACTTCATAATGGTTCTCAGGTTTGTCTTCATCCTTTCAGTATGGAGGACTCGTGCGGGTGCTAAAGTAAGTGGGCCCTTCATCGAGTGACTAAAGCAGAATGCAGCGGGTCAGGGCCAGAGTGTTAACAGCGAACAGAACTCACCAATTAGATTGAAGATCAGCAGTGAGGTGTTAAGGTGGAGCACATAAATGATTGACAGCAAGTCGCTCAGCGACTCCCCCTCCAAGTTTCACATCAGGCTTTACATTATGGAGACATTAGCAGAATGCTGCCCGGCTGCTGTTGGAAAGGCAAAGGGAGAAGATCAAGACGATCAACATGGTGTTCCTTGACTTGGAGAAGGCATTTGATAAGGTACCTCATGACCTTATCTGGTGTGCCCTACGATCACATGATGTCCCTGAAGCCCACGTTGATTGGGTCAAGCCACTATACAGCCATGTTAGCAGTGTCGTCTGGGAGTTTCAGCACCTTCAGTCCACCAAGGATCCACCCTCTCGCCACTCCTGTTCTTCTTATGCATGGACGTGGTAACCTCTGATCTCCAAACACCCCACCCATAGTCGCTCCTCTACACCGACGACATAGTCCTTGTGGATGAAGACCATGAAGATCAGGAACGGCTAACACAGCAGTGGAAGACTCGCTTGGATGCCAATGGTATGCGGCTTAAAATCAAGAAAACTTGAATACCTGGAGTGTGGCCCGCAGACCAACAGCACCATCAGCGTTGGCAGTGAAGACCTGAAGAACGTCGCTGACTTCAAGTATTTCGGCTCAGTCATCAGCAGCAAAATGGTGGTGCGCCCAGTTGCCCTCTGTGGCTCAGAGTGCTGGACAGCTACTGCAAAGCCCTTAGTGTGATGGAAACACGGGTGGTGCCTTGGTTTGATGAGATGGGACTATGTCATGAACATCGACGTCCGGAAATGGATGAGAGTTGGACCAATAATGGGAAAGATGTGTGAGGCAAGGCTAGGATGGCATGGGCATGTCGTCCATGGTAATAAGAACTCAGTGACCTGAGCCCCCAAGACAGACATCCGCGAAACGTTAAATGGACCAGATCTAGGAGGACATGAAAATCGCAGGTGTTTCCCTGGAGGACGCCCTGGTTCGCACCAAATGGAGGAGACGCTGCAGACAAGCAGACCCTGCAATCACGTGGGACTAACGCTAGGAAGAAGAAGCAGAAGTGAGGGAAAAGGACTGGTTGCTCATCAGTCTGGTCAAGTTTATAGAGCCATTTTGGAAATGTTGAGATGGCATAAGTTGCACCAGTGAAAGGTATTTAAATAGATGGCAGCCCCATGAAGAAGTAGATATGATAGTAAATTTCACCCAGGGCTTTGAAGAGAACAATAAAGGAGGTAAAAGGGAATCTTCCTGATATATAGCGCCTTGCACACAAATCCCAACCACAATGACAATTTTACTTAGCAAAAAACCACAAAGTAGCAAATTAAAAAATAAAACATCTGGCGCCTGGCCCAGGGTTGGCTTCTACCTCATCCCTCATTTTGGGTCAGATACCCTTTACCTGGCATCCTGACCAGAGTAAGCAAATTCAAGAATGTATGGCTAGAGAGTTTGAGGTGCCTGCACCCGCATCACATGTAGCGCCTTTCACTGTGTGTTCCGTGTCTCGGTCATTGGGTGTGGACGCTTCTTTATTGTGAATCTGGGATTCTTTTCCAGGGAAGAGCCCTTACTTGATGTTCACAAACCGCCACGAAATCCGGAAGATTGACCTGATCAAGAAGGACTACACGCAGATTGTGCCCACGCTGAAGAACGCTGTGGCTCTGGACGTGGACGTGGCCTCCAATAAAATGTACTGGTGTGACTTGTTTCACCGCAGAATTTACAGGTAAGGACAATGGCTGTTAGACCCACCGCATGAGCTGTGGGGGCCGCCGAGTCCTCAGTCCATTTCAGCACTCGCACATTAAAAGCGTCTTCAGATGCTTAAGTAAAGACGCATAAGTAAAGGTAATTTATTTGGCAAAGACGCCATGGGAGCCCATTTGACTCTTAATTCAGAGATCAGAGTCGGGGCCGGTCAAAGCCCATCTGGAGCTCTAGGCAGGGTGGACACACATCGTCCTTTGTTGTCTGTGACGGGTAGTTGGTATTATTAGACTTTGATGACCTGTGGTGGGGGTGGTCCCTTCAGTAGCACAAACAGAGCCCCTTTATTTGTACCCTGCAGACTTCACGGTGGGCACCTCTTGGTGTATGGAGCTTGCATTACTTTCATAAACGATGCCCAGCAGTTAACAGTGCCCACTCAGTATGTTCAGAGTTTAGTAGTAGTAGTGTAGTAGTGTAGTAGTGGGGGGTGTTGTTCCCCCACGGTGCCTGGAGCATGCACCCCTTCAGTAGCACAAGTGGCGCCCCTTTGTGTGCATACAGCAGAATGTAAGGAGCGCACCCCTTGGGGTATATGAAGTGTGCACACCTTTACTTTCATAAACGGCGCCCAGTGGGTAGCAGTGCCCACTCAGTATCATCAGAGTTCGACAACTGGGGTGAGGGACTCCCTGGATGCCCAGAGTGTGCGCCCCTTAACTTTCATAAGTGAGGCCCCTCAGATGACCCCACTGTAGGGTTAGAGTTATGTTGACAATCATTTGTTGGACGAAGCCTTTATAGTTTGTGGATACTGAAGCGCGTATTTAGCATAAAGCTGATAACACGTTAATCTGACATAAGCAGGTCCACATACGGGACGCTTGATCATCCTGGATTAGGTTACTCTGAGAGGTGCCTGATACTTCACTCCAAGAAAGGGATGACCTTGAGGGACTGCATACTTGAATGAACTCATCCAACTTCCAGCCGGTAGACAAGACACAATAAAACTAAAGTGTGTAATAAACAAAAAATGAAGACATAAAGGGTTTCCGCTACAACAGGAGTGTAATGAAGAACCCAGCCATCCATTTACTTACATTGTGAATGCAGACAGACATGCGGCTGGTGAGGTGACAGGGTCTGCTTCCTGTGTCTGAGCCAATTCTGCACCCATCACCCTGAACTGCCACTTCTTTTAGTTTGATGCCCACCTCTCATGTGGCATCTTATCAAATGCTTTTTGAAAGTCCAGATGAGTAATCTTGTAAACTCCACTCTGCTCGTATCCTTTTGTTTCCTCCTCACAGAATTCCAGCCTGTTAGTAAAACACGACCTCCCTCTTCTGACCCCACCCTGTCTGTTCCTAATAACTCACATTCTTGCCAGGTGTTCCTCAATCTTATCCTTAATATTTCCTTCCATTAATTTTCCTGTGATGCTCATAAAGCTTACTGGCCTATAGTTGCTTGGCTCTGCCCAGTCACCCTTTTATATAATGGGATGATATTTGACATTTTCCAGTCCCTCAGAACTTCCCCAGTGCTCAGTGACTTCCTATAAACATGTGTCAGGGGTTTCTATCTGCACTCGCTAGCCTCCTTAAGAACTCAAGGGTAAATATGATCTGGTCCTGGTGATCTGTTTGATTTCAGCCTCTTTAATCTCAGCAGCTCTTCTCCCTCTACAATTTCCAAATCACTTAGTACCACCTAAGTGGTCCCATTTACCACTTCCACTTCCTCCCTTGTGAAGACCTCAGAAAAATGTAAGTTTAGAGCGTCCGCAAATTCGCTGTCTGTAAATTTTAATTCCCCTTTACTATTTCCGATCCACTTCAACTCTTCCTTGACTATTCTTTTACTACTAAAATACTGAAAGAATCTCTTTGGTATGGGATTCATAAAAGCACCGTTAATGTTAGCAGTATGCTATCTGTTGAAAAGACAAACAGAATTTGTTTTATTACTAAAACTGTGATGCGCCATCTGTTGGAATAACAAATGGAATGCATTTTATTATTAAAACTGTTTGTGATGCGCCATCTGTTGGAATGAAAAATGGAATGCATTTTATTATTAAAACTGTTTGTGATGCGCCATCTGTTGGAATGAAAAATGGAATGCATTTTATTATTAAAATTGTTTGTGATGCGCCATCTGTTGGAATGATAACTAAAATGTGTTTTATTACTAAAACTGGTTGTGATGTGCCATGGTTTGGAATGAGAGAGGCATAACAATGTGGCAGAGAAAACAGACACGTGGACATTTATCCTTTTATTACTGTGGAAGTAAATTTCATAGGAAGCCATATCTGAAATTCCAAATCTTTACTAGCACTTTTAAACTGAATTTATTTCATATAGTGCTTTTTATAGCAAGAAGTATTTGAAATTGTAGATCTTTCCTGAGTGCCTTTTATTGTCAGAAATATCTAAAGTTATAAACCTTCAACTTGAGGATTATTTTCAAATGCTTTATTTTATAAAGTGCCTTTCATACTTCGACATCCCTGAAACTCTAAATCTTTCCTAGTGCCTTGACAGCAAGTTTATTTGATACGGCGGATTTCCTGCTGCTGTCTGTCATAAGGTGCTGTCCTCCTAAGTGCACAGCGGCTCTTCATCCATCTTTTCTTAAATTTTCAAGACCCCTTAATCCAGTCCGCAGCAGGGCACGGGGTCCCCATTCTCTGATTTCCCACTTTGGTCTTTTCACATGTGAACCGAAGTTGGACTTTTTGAGCTCATCATAGGTTTATGCCCATGCAGGACGTCACGGTGGTCTCATTAATGGCCAGACTGTCCCATTAGTTCCCATCCTTCCAGTGTCGCCCAATGGCTAGTCTTAAGTGAACGCCACCCCCTGAGCTGACTCCCCTGGCCCGGCCTGCCTGTGTGTTTCTCCTGCCCGCCCCCCAAGCTGTGCCCAAGCGTGGCACTGACTTGTTCTTCCCTCATTACATTTTTATTAAACTAAAGTAGGCCCAGCTGTGACGACTCCTAAATTGTTGCTGCTGATGACTTCTATCCACTGAGCTGGCAGGGGAGACGGAGCAGCTGTCAGACATTATCCAGATTTTCTCTTCTCTCTTTCTCGCTCTCATTATGACTTTTTTGTTGTATTTCATGAGTTTGTGCTTTTAGTGCCATTAATCAGCGCCTAAACGATGTTGGCATCCCCTGGGCGCACATGTTCAAACCAGGGACCCATTTGAAGGAGCTGGCCTGGTCCTCTGCTGCCCCCTAGCGCATCAAGAAGGGAATGAGCCACTGGTGCACCAAACAGGCCCGTGGCCACATGAGCGGACTTGTTATGGTGAGGTGTCTGCCGTGGTGTCACTCGTCTTCAGAAACCAGTCAAGGGGGGACAAATGGTGATGACCTGGGAGTAGGAGCTGCACAGCACAAACGCAGTTCAAGCCCCTCACTAAGTGCAGGTGTAGGGTGCTATAAGATGACCGGTAATCACAAGTGAAAACGGGCAAGACATGGACTGGCAGGTCCTCACGATGACTGGAGTTTGGTGTGCAGATGATGGAGACGTTGGGAAGGTCGGGTTTGTGGCAGTGTCACGACTGAGTGAAGCTCCGCCTCTCACTCCGCCCTATTGACCTTATTGGTTTCTGTTATTCAGGCACAGGAAGCAAAGGGTTATGGGAAGGGGAACCTTTTTAGGATTAGGTGATGTTAAGAGTGGCGTCCAGCAGGGGTCAGTGCTAATGCTGCTGCTCTTTGTAATGCACATAAAGAACTAGCTGTGCCCCGCGACTCCGCCCACGTAGTAATAAAACAGGACAAACTTTAAAAATCAATGAAAAAAGAAATAAATATGTAATTCTGGCCAAACGAAAGGTAGGTACGGTCCAACGTCAAACGTTGGCACTGAATCTGATTGTGTTCGGCTCTGACAGGAGAGCGTCCCCCACATGGCCGGGATATCTCTGTCACTGAGCAGCTCCCCTCTAAAACACACGGAGCTCTGATCTCCGTCTCTCAAAAATGTCAGACGTTACTCTTTAACAATCTCTAGGTGATAAAGTCTGTCGAGCAAACAGGCATCGCTAGCTAAGCGGAGGCGAGGTGCGCTCCAACACGTGGTGAGAGGTAAAGCGTCTCAAACGGAGGCTGGCGCGTGATCGAGGAGGGCTCCGCCCCCAGCTCGCTACTCCTGAGGTCCCGCCTCCCCCTCCCCTCTGCTCGTTGCCAGTTTCATAAATTCACGTGAATAAATCGGTGCCACCACCAAACTGTGATACTTAGTGTGATGAGAGAACTCACAGAATCAGCCGGAATGTTAAAGCAAATTCTGGAAGAAAGAGCCAATCTAAATCCGTTAAGTAGTACAGACAGACGTTTTATATAAATATATACAGTATATATATATATATGTATATAGTGGACTCTAGAGGCGCTGTTGCCCCATTGAACCCACCAGACAGACGTCCAGGACACACTTGTAAAACACCAAGAATAATATTTAATAATTCTTCTTAATAAAGTGTACAAAACACCGCACTCTCCACAATTCTCAAATAATCCATCCATCCATCCATTCTCTTCCGCTTATCCGAGGTCGGGTCGCGGGGCAGCAACAAGCAGAGGCCCAGACTTCCCTCTCCCGGCCACTTCTTCCAGCTCTTCGGAGAATCCCAAAGGCGTTCCCAGGCCAGCCGGAGACATAGTCCCTCCAGCGTGTCCTGGGTCTTCCCGGGGCCTCCTCCCGGTTGGGCGTGCCGGAACACCTCACCAGGGAGGCGTCCAGGAGGCATCCTGATCAGATGCCGAGCCACCTCATCTGACTCCTCTCGATGCGGAGGGTAGCGGCTCTACTCTGAGCCCCTCCCGGATAACTGAGCTTCTCACCCTATCTTTAAGGGAAAGCCCAGACACCCTGCGGAGGAAACTCATTTCAGCCGCTTGTATTCGCGATCTCGTTCTTTGGTCACTACCCATAGCTCATGACCATAGGTGAGGGTAGGAACGTAGATCGACTGCTAAATTGAGAGCTTTGCCTTACGGCTCAGCTCCTTTTCACCACGACAGACCGATGCAGAGCCGCATCACTGCGGATGCCGCACCGATCCGCCTGTCGATCTCACGCTCCATTCTTCCCTCACTCGTGAACAAGACCCGAGATACTTGAACTCCTCCACTTGGGGCAGGATCTCTCCCCAACCCTGAGAGGGCACTCCACCCTTTTCGGCTGAGGACCATGCTCTCGGATTTGGAGGTGCTGATTCTCATCCCAGCCGCTTCACACTCAGCTGCGAACCGATCCAGAGAGCTGAAGATCACGGCCTGATGAAGCAAACAGGACAACATCATCTGCAAAAGCAGTGACCCAATCCTGAGTCCACCAAACGGACCCCTTCAACACCCTGGCTGCGCCTAGAAATTCTGTCCATAAAAGTTATGAACAGAATGGTGACAAAGGGCAGCCCTGGCGAGTCCAACTCTCACTGGAAGCGGGCTCGACTTACTGCGGCAATGCGGACCAAGCTCTGACACGGTTGTACAGAGACCGAACAGCTCTTATCAGGGGTCCGGTACCCCATACTCCCGGAGCACCCCCACAGGATTCCCGAGGGACACGGTCGAATGCCTTTTCCAAGTCCACAAAACACATGTAGACCGGTCGGGCAAACTCCCATGCACCCTCAGGACTCTGCTAAGGGTGAAGAGCTGGTCCACTGTTCGCGACCAGGGCGAAAACCACACTGTTCCTCCTGAATCCGAGGTTCGACTATCCGGCGGACCCTCCTCTCCAGAACCCCGAATAGACTTTTCCAGGGAGGCTGAGGTGTGATCCCTCTATAGTTGGAACACACCCTCCGGTCCCCTTTTAAAGAGGGGACCACCACCCGTCTGCCAATCCAGAGGCACTGTCCCGATGTCCATGCGATGTTGCAGAGGCGTGTCAACCAAGACAGTCCTACAACATCCAGAGCCTTAAGGAACTCGGTATCTCATCCACCCGGGGCCCTGCCACCAAGGAGTTTTTGACCACCTCGGTGACTTCAGTCCCAGAGATGGGAGAGCCCACCTCAGAGTCCCCAGGCTCTGCTTCCTCGTGGAAGGCATGTTAGTGGGATTGAGGAGGTCTTCAAGTACTCCTCCCACCGACCCTAGCGTCAGTGAGGTCAGCAGCGCACCATCCCCACCATATACGGTGTTGACACTGCACTGCTTCCCCTCCTGAGGCGCGGACGGTGGACCAGAATCTCCTCGAAGCCGTCCGAAAGTGTTCTCCATGGCCTCTCCAAACTCCTCCCATGCCCGAGTTTTGCCTCAGCAACAACGAAGCAGCGTTCGCTTGGCCTGCGGTACCTATCAGCTGCCTCCAGAGACCCACAGGACAAAAAGTCCTATAGGACTCCTTCTTCAGCTTGACGGCATCCCTCACGCGGTGTCCACCAGCGGGTTGGGGATTGCCGCCACGACAGGCACCGACCACCTTGCGGCCACAGCTCCGGTCAGCCGCCTCAACAATAGAGGGCGGAACATGGCCCATTGGACTCAATGTCCCCACCTCCCTCGGGGCGTGGTTGAAGTTCTGCGGAGGTGGGAGTTGAAGCTACTTCTGACAGGGGACTCTGCCAGCCGTTCCCAGCAGACCCTCACAACACGTTTGGGCCTACCAGGTCTGACCGGCATCTTCCCCACCATGAAGCCAACTCACCACCAGGTGGTGATCAGTTGACAGCTCCGCCCCTCTCTTCACCCGAGTGTCCAAGACATATGGCGCAAGTCCGGCGACACGACCACAAAGTCGATCATCGACCTGAGGCCTAGGGTGTCCTGGTGCCAAGTGCACATATGAACACCCTTATGCTTGAACATGGTGTTCGGTTATGGACAATCCATGGCGAGCACAGAAGTCCAATAACAAAACACCGCTCGGGTTCAGATCGGGGGGGCCATTCCTCCCAATCACGCCCTTCCAGGTCTCACTGTCATTGCCCACGTGAGCATTGAAGTCTCCCAGCAAAGCGAGGGAATCCCAGAAGGTATGCCCTCTAGCAACCCCTCCAGAGACTCCAAAAAGGGTGGATACTCCAAACTGCTGTTCGGCGCATATGCACAAACAACAGTCAGGACCCTTCCCCACCCGAAGGCGGAGGGAGGCCACCCTCTCGCCCACCGGGGTAAACCCCAATGCACAGGCTCCAAGTGGGGGCAATAAGTATGCCCACACCTGCTCGGCGCCTCTCACCGGGGCAACTCCAGAGTGGTAGAGAGTCCAGCCCCTCTCAAGGAGATTGGTTCCAGAGTCCAAGCTGTGCGTCGAGGTGAGTCCGACTATATCTAGCGGAACCTCTGACCTCGCGCACTAGCTCAGGCTCCTTCCCCTTCAGAGGTGACATTCCCGTCCCAAGAGCCAGTTTCTGTAGCCGAGGATCAGACCGCCAAGGTCCCGCCGCCACCACCCAACTCACACTGCACCCAACCTCCTTGGCCCCTCCCATAGGTGGTGAGCCCATGGGGAGGAGGACCCACGTTACCTCTTTGGGCTGTGCCCGGCCGAGCCCCATGGGTGCAGGCCCGGCCACCAGGCGCTCGCCATCGAGCCCCACCTCCAGGCAATTCTCAAATAAGTAATAATCTATACTAATAAAAGGCAAAGCCCTCACTCACTGACTCACTCATCTCTAATTCTCCAACTTAGCATGTAGGTAGAAGGCTGAAATTTGGCAGGCTCATTCCTTACAGCTTACTTACAAAAGTTAAGCAGGTTTCATTTAGAAATTCTACTCGTAACGGTCATAACGGTCGATAAAGTCCGCCATGTTGAACTTTCTTATTTATGGCCCCATCTTCACGAAATTTGGTAGGCTTCCCTGCACTAACCGAAACCAATGTACGTACTTATTTTGATGGTATGATGCCACTGTCGGCCGCCATATTGAACTTTCCAATTTTTACTTATGGGCACTTCTTCAAGAAATTTGGTACGCAGGTTCCCAACGCTAACTGAATCCTCCTTACGTACATATATACGTCCATAGCCTGCAGCTCGGTCACCGTGTGAGGTGGCGTTGGGTCTCCCATCCCAACGCCTCCCACGTTGTTGGCTGTCTGCCTATATTAAGGCCGTCCGTCGCTCCAGTCTCTTCATTCCCTTCCTTACTTCGCCACGGGATTCACGTCTCCCTGCTGATAACTACAGCCTTTTTATTTAATCCACGGCTTCTCCGCTGTTTTATTGTTCGTTTATTACGATTATAGTTATTGTGTAGGTATTTTAGACTTACTTTACATTGTTCAGGTACCCATTTCCTTTATCATTCCAACCGTACCCCCATTAACATGTCTATCGAGGTGATCACCATCGATCAAAGAACTGTCACTTACTGAGTGGTTTCCATGCCCAGAGATGGCACCTACCTTTTCCATTCTCTTTGTTACATATTGCACGGCCATATCAGGCTCACTCTTGATATCCGGAGGAACATTGTGTCTTATGTATTGAATGACTGGACAGGTTCAAGGTGTGGACTGATGACGGTACAGGAGATAATTATACTACACAGGAGCACTAGAAGAGTGAAATGCTTAAGCCCTTCACCTATGGATCTGCATGTGAGTTGATGGCTGCCGCTGAATTGTTCGGTTGTCGCTTTCAAGTGTACTGAAATGGCCAAATATTTTACACCTTTGGACAACTGCCAATGCCTCTTAAACATCTTACATTGACAGGTGACGATTTCAGTAGTGGACACTTTGATGTTTATGAATGTTTAAACTCTCAAAAGCTGGATGTGAAGTTATCGATGAAACCGGTTGTGTGCTTACAACGCTTGACAGATGCTGAATGTCTCTTCAACACAACAAGTCCTGCAGATACTGTCGTCATTGAAACAAACCATGAAACTCAAACCGATTATGACAGCAGCAATCCAAGCTGTGAGATTTGAGACAAGATTACTGTTCACATGGCCAACTGTACGTTACATGCTCAAGAGTAAGCTCAGCGCACAGCTTGGTCATATTACAACCGGAGGGCCGAACTCACAATGTGGTACACAAAGAGATCCTTAACAAATAATTATTGGCATATTTTCCCTCAGTTTAAAAAGGTTTAATTTTCTTCTTAATAAAAATTTTAAGGCAGTACTTCACCGCTGCGAACCGCGGGTATTTTGCTAGTAAATCAATAATACACAAATCCTCCACTCCCAGCAGCTCCGTTATGCTCCCACCCAACTCCGGCTCCATCTGCTGGGGTTTCCCATAGTCCTTTTAAAGTCTCTGACCCGGAAGTATTCCATCTCCAGGTCAAACGCCTTCTTCAGGTGTCCCGGAAGTACTGCAGGTTTCTGTCCTCGTGACTTCTAAGAACTTCCGGGTTAACGTCACCATAATAGTCCCTGGTTCTTGGTGAGCTCCTCCTGGCGGCACCCAACAGGGCTGAAGAACTGGACTCCATGTCCCATGCTGCCCTGCGGGAATCCAGGAACCATTTCCATCCAGGGGAGCTGCCATCTAGCATTAACGGGGGATGTATTGCCCTAAAGAGGCTCTTTCTCTTGGTTGAGGGACGTCCCGGTCATCACAATATAAATATATATGTATATATTATATATATATATATATATATAGTGGAAAGCATACTCCCGAACACAGACAGACAGCAGAATGTCCAGAACACACTCCTTTATTTCTTTTGAGCACCACAATGCCTTTCTCCAACAAGTCTCTTTCTTTCTCTTTATCTTTCCTCTTCTTCTGACCTCCACTCCCCTCCTCACAAGCTCCATCTCCTTCCTCCCAACTCCGGCCTGTCTACTGGAGGGAGGCGGCCCCTTTTATCATGACCCGGATGAGCCCCAGGTGCTCCACCTGACGACACTTCCTGGTGTGGCAGAAGTGTCAGGAGAGCACCTGAAAGCACTCCGGGTGCCCCTGGGATTACTTCTGGCTGCACTTCCTGGTGTGGTGGAAGTCCTGCCATCCAGGATTCCCTAACCGTCCAGGCGCCCCCTGGTGGTGGCCACGTCCTGCCATACGGGTGAGCGTCCCAGCTCCATTCCCGCGGCCCAGGGGAGGTATCATCCATCTCGAGGACCGTCCAGGCGTCCCGGCTGGGTAGGGTCCCCAGTCATCTGGGACAGTATATATATATATAGATATATATGATATATAGATATAGATATTCAGTTGTGGTCAACATTACTGGCACCCTTACAAATTAGAATTTAACTACAAATGCGACTGAGTTTTGTATTCTGCTCTTCACTGAGTGCTGGCTGGCACAGAACGCTGTGGACAAGTACAGATTACACTAATTAGTAACCACAGACCGGGTGCACATCTAAATACAGATCTGTTCAAACACACAGAGAACAAGGTAGAGACGATTAAAACGTAAATGAAACCAACGACCTCTGTCCATTAATTAATTGTTGAATGATGGCTAGTTGACAACGGAGCAGATTAAAATTGTGAAAGAGAAACTCAAAAATGAAGTGACAGTCCCGGAGACCTCGGCCAACTGCTGCCTACCTGCTCCAGGGTTTTCTATAGTGGAGTCTGTACTGACCGTCCAATCAGATGAGAGAATCTTTCCATGGGATGACTCCAGTGCTCCTTTATCTGAGATGACTTTTAAAAAGAGAGCAGCCTGGCAGGAGAGCGATGGCACCACGTGCCACATCCAGAGACCTACAAGAGAAATGGAATAGAGGGGGATTATCAAATATTGTGGTCTGTACAGCCAATCAGCAGCTCTAGTCAGGGTGTGCTAAACTGAATTTGTGAGTCCTTAACAGCCGAGACTGAAGGAGGACCTCTTCTAGTAGCAGGCAGACCACTCCACAGCTCCGGGGCCCTGTAACTAAAAGCTCGACCTCACGCTGTCATTTTATGAATCCTCACAATCCTAAGCAGACCAGCATCTTAAGATCTTAATGTGCGCTCAGGTTTGTAAGTCATGATAAGTTCAGATAAGTAAGCTGGACCTTGGCCATTTAAGGCTTCATATGTTGAAAGGAGGATTTTGAAGTCTGCTCAAAACTAAACTCGGAGCCAGGGTAAGGACTTGAGGACAGGGGTTACATGTGTGTAGTAATTGAGAACTAATAGAAGATATACCAACGTTATAGCATTATAATATTGTAATAGTATCTTTGAAGCTATACAGCGATATGTAAGCATTGCGTTTCATTCAGATGCACTCGAGGGCTGTGACGGTGTGGGTCAGCTCCACACTACCGGGTCCTTCCAGGAGCCTCTCGAACCGCTGATCACATAACCAAGGAATGAGCCAAGCAAATGAGGACGCACATACAGCAGCAAGGGGTAGACGTAAAGGAGATCCTGTGCTTTGATTGAAAACCTTCAAACAGAAAAGTCCAAAGGTGCAGAGCATCAAAACTTCCACAAACAAATAATCCAATAAAAAGAAGTGATAGTCAGGATTAAAATCAATCCAATAAATATTTCATTAAAACTGAGGTTAAAACTGCCAGGCAGGAAACAGTTCTTTTAAAAATCCTGGTGTGTCCCGTTATTTTGCCCACCCGACAGTCACAGAAATCTTTCAGTGTGTCGGGGTCCCTGCTGCCACATGGCTCCCCAACCCGAACCCGGGCTCAGGTCCCTATTGTCCATGGCTCCAATAAGGCTCCCACCTCGTCAACTTCCCGGACTTAAGCGGCGAGTCGCACCATCCAGCACCTCTCAACCGCTTAGCCAGACTGATCCACTTCACCCACTCCGAGCGTCGACCACACACTCCCACCAAGGGGGCTCTCTTCCCAACTCTCTGCCGTCTCATTTTTACTTCCTCGTATTTGAAGTATAGGGAAAGTATTGTAATCGTCCAGAAAATCCACCTCGAGATTTTGATGAATCTCGATGTTTTAGACTTCCCTGAGTCAGAAAATACCATTTTTGGAATTATATGTGTGTGTGTGTAAACACGATAACCTGAGTTCGCTTTCACTTCAGTCAACCAAATTTTGCATACAAGTATTAGGTACAGAACGTAGATTTCTATCGACTTTTGGGCTATTTCTGCTAACCGGAAGTGGTGCTTTACCTTTTATTCATGCAGCTGAAGAGTCCGATTTATTCAAGTTTACTTTTATAGGAATTGTTCAATATATTATTCATTTGATTTGATTTGTTGTTGATGGTTATTTAATGTACATGATATAAAAATAGAATCCTTGTCTTGATTTACTCCTCAAATATCCATCCCCGTATCTGAGTATACGAGAAAGTCGACGGGGAGAGCACTCCTGATCTCTCTCTCTCTCTCTCTCCCTCTCTTTCGTCTCCTTGCCTGCTTCTCTCCGTCTCGTCTTTTAACCTCCGGCTCCTTCTCTCCTTCTGCTAATCTGTTTTCCTTCCCCATTCTGTCCCATGCAGGCTCCTAATGTACTGTCGCTCCTAACAGGGCTCAGGAATAAGAAAAAATAAAGAATGAATATTCAGATTGATAAGCCTAATTTACTGTACATGGAATTAAAAAGCAATAAAGCAAAATGTATAATATAGATGAATATTCAAATCGATAAGCATAATATTTAAAAGGCAATAATATTATAAAGATGAATATTCAAATCGATTAACATAATAATTAAAAGGCAATAAAGCAAAATACATAATAAAGATGAATATTCACCTTGATAAGGCCTAATAGATTCCCCCTCCCCTCGGTGGACTGCTTTCAGTAGGTCAGTTCTAGAACTTTCTCAGTCCGTTTCAGCATTGATGAGGTCAAAGGCCATCTCACCAGGATTGGGCCAAAGGCTGAAAACTGGCCTGGAGGGGAATCTAGTCCATCACAGGGACCACTCACTCCCTCACTCACTGACTCTCTGACTCACTCACTCACTCACTCACACACACACACACACACACTCACTCACTCACACACTCAATCACTCACTCACTCACTCACACACACACACACACACACACTCACTCACACACGCTCACACACACACTCACTCACTCACTCACTGACTCTCTGACTCACTCACTCACACACACTCACACACTCACACACGCTCACTCACTCACTCACACACTCACTCACTCACTCACACACACACACACACACTCACTCACACACGCTCACACACACGCTCACTCACTGACTCACTCACACACACTCACTCACACACACTCACTCACACCTCACTCACACACTCACACACGCTCACACACTCACTCACTCACTCACTCACTGACTCACTCACTCACTCACACACACTCACTCACACACACTCACACACGCTCACACACTCACTCACTCACTCACTCACACACTCACTCACTCGCACTCACACACTCACTCACTCACTCACTCACTCACTCACTCACTCACTCACTCACTCACTCACTCAGACTCACTCACTCACTCACTCACACACTCACTCACTCACTCACTCACTCACTCACGCTCACACACACACTCACTCACTCACTCACTCGCACTCACATACTCACTCACTCACTCACTCACTCACTCACTCGCACTCACACACACACACAACATATTACCACACGGTGACAATTTACAATTAGCGTGGTCTAAATAAAGAAGAAACCCATTTTGTAATCCATTCCTGTTTTTTGTTTGAGCATATCTGGCCATTGTGGATTTTCATGAACTGGGACTTTCCAAGCTGTTGTTCAGTTGGGGCAAATGTTAGGTGACACTCCTGTCCTCCTAGACCCCGAATTGTAAATGGTATCCACTGTCCACAGCTGAGCTGGTCAATCCATTAAGTGACACAGGCGGCCACTTATGGTGCCATCATCTAAGGTGCACCATTTATGAAAGTTAAGGGGCATGCACTCCTTAACATTCACCCACATCTCACCTACCCAAGGTCATCCAGCTCTAGTAATACTGAGTGGATGCTGTTTGCTGCTGGACTCCATTTATGAACTCCTCACTCCGAAGGGGACACTGCCACCTGCCTAAGGACATCAAACTCCAATGAAACGGAGTGGACTTTGTTACCTGCTGGGTGGCGTTTATGAAAGTCGAAGTGTGTAGACTCTGTCCACCAAGGGCCGCGCGCTCCTAAAGTCTGTGATATATACACAAGGGGGCGCCATTGTGCTACTGAAGGGACCACCCATTCCTTTTCCATGACCCAGAGTGCACTTCTGCATTTGAACAGATTCTCAGTCACCTTCGTCGTGTGGTCAGCGCCTGCTCCCAGCCCCTGTCTTGCTCTGTCTCTCCCCAATCATCACAGCACCGGCGAGTGGTGACGTGTTGCGTCTTACAAGTTAGAATTTTGGTGTACTCTGCACACGTGACAATACTACAGCTGCAGCTTTGGGGATGTGGGTCTTCTTCAGGTGCCGTGAATGACCCAAGTAGAAGTTAGCTGAAATGATTTGACAGGAGGAGGGCCGCGATGTCTGATTTTGTCCGTTCGTGGCGGAGCTCAAACGTTAAAACCGACGTCACGTTACGTGACTTGTAGAAGGTGGGGATGTCAGACTTGATGACTGCGTTGCTGGACCTGTCACCTGAGCGTCTCAATTTAACACAACCAGAAATCACTGGGGATGTCAAATTATACGACTGTGTGGCGACTCTGCAGCACATTTCCCCAAAGTATCTCGTGCTCGCCATGTCGGCGTTACAGGTGCTGTGAGTTCAGATCTTTGCATTTTTACATTTTCTTTTCCTTTCTGTTGTGGTACGTGAAACACGACATCAGACAGATGAGCTTCTCTTCTGTACGCCCGCCTTCCTTATTCCTCATCGTTGCATTCTACACATTGGACATCCACACACGCAGCCTGGACATACGACTAAAGACAAAATCAAACCTGCTTGTGTTGAGCTGCAGACTGGCTGGACTGGGCTGCTGGGTATGTCACACTGGCGGAGTGGTGGCTCTGAGGCTAGGAAGGTTGCCGGTTCGAATCCCGTAAATACCAAAAGGGACTCTGCTCTGTTGGGCCCTTAACCTGCAATTGCTGAGCGAATATAGAGAAGCGCTATATAAATGCAAAGAATTATTATTATTGATTAAAGAATTACACTACATGACCGATGGTCACAGGAGCCCAACTCGCTAAAATTACGCCTGCCGTTAAAAAGTCGTGTAATGTGACGTGGCTTTAAAATGCACAGTTATTCAGGACGCAATGGCAGTGAGGGAGAAGTGAAGCATTTTGGGGTCTGGCTTTGTTTTGTATCCACAGAACGTTGTGATGATAAATGGCCGAATTTAAAATGCTCCACTTTTTACGAGTCGGTTAAACTGGGACACGGTGAGCCACTATTAATGGAGATCTCAGAGGATCTCGGTAGCTGGCCTGGCATGGCGGGATATTTTTCTATTTTTGCTTTGTCCTGGGCGGCCCAAACTCTGGCCCACTTGCCTTGCAGTGCCACCCAGTGTGAGTTTCTCCTCTGAACTCTTTGAACTCCAATGCATTTCATTTTCATTTCATTTTCCCTTCAATCTTCACTCTGGCGTTTCGATTTCCTCTCTCCTAGCGCCTACATCAACAAAGCGAGCGAGGCGTCCCATCAGATCACCCTCATCGACAGCCACCTCCATTCTCCCGAAGGCCTAGCCATGGACTGGGTGCACAAGAACCTCTATTGGACCGACTCGGGGAACAAAAGCATCTCGGTGGCCACCACGGACGGGACGAAAAGGAAGACGCTCATCGACAGCGAGCTCAGCGAACCCCGTGGAATCGCCTTGGACCCCCGGGAAGGGTGAGTAATCTGCCTTGTTAAGGGGTCAACTCGGAGATGTGCAGGCTGTCAGTCAGAGTCGAGGGCTGTGTGAGCACCACATGAACGGGCACTCTGCCCACCTCTGACTTAAATGGTTCAGGCCGGGAGGAGCAGACTGAGAGCTGCTTGGCTTGAAATGCAGTATGGGTAGAGAGAGGGGTGGTAGTCCCTTCTGGAGGCGGGGCTTCTAATCCCTTGTAAATGATAGGCCCGTTCTTCATCTCCTCATGAGTTCCGATTGACTGTTGTTTTTTTTGCTCCCTTGTCCGCCTCTTTTAATTGTTCGCGGTTGCTCAGCATTCATGCGTTTGTTTAACACGAGTAACGCCGATTTCTGGCAGCTGAGGCCTGCACTTCATCGATTAAACTCACAGCTCACTGGCTCCTCGATTCCTACGTGTTCATTAGCCGCCTTATGAACCGAAAGTCAAAGGTCACTTGTCGGTACTTCACGCCAGACGGAGCGTAAAACAACAATGATGACTTGCCGTTCCCAAGGGAATTCCCAATGCCAATGAGAGAAGCCGAATATCAGTTTAAGACCAAGTAGCCCTAAGTGTCCAGCAGCCACCCGACTCAAAATCAAAAGCTCATACAAAGCTTCATATTTAATACGAGCAGAACGGGAGGAAAATAACGTGCTTTTTTTGTTTAATCGTTTGAGAAAAATATCCATCCACCCATCCATTATCCAACCCGCTATATCCTAACTACAGGGTCACGGGGGTCTGCTGGGGCCAATCCCAGCCTACACAGGGCGCAAAGCAGGAAACAAACCCTGGGCAGGGTGCCAGCCCACCGCAGGGCACACACACGAGGGCCAATTTAGAATCGCCAATGCACCTCACCTGCATGTCTTTGGACTGTGGGAGGAAACCCACCCTGACACGGGGAGAACATGCCAACTCCACGCAGGGAGGACCCGGGAAGCTTCCTTACTGCGAGGCAGCAGCGCTACCCACTGCGCCACCGTGCTGCCCTGAGAAAAATATAATTAAAAAAAAAAAAACAACTTTAAAAATAAATGAACAAACAATGAAGACTGACTAATGTGCTTGTATTGTTTACTGACGTGCCTTGATGTATACAATGTCTTTAGTTTTTCCATCTTTAGCTAAGATACAGGGTGCGGCAGAAATAACTCCCACGTTTCAAAGGGGGATTGAAAAAAAACTTTTTATTTCCCCAATGTAGATATAAAAAAGTTTTTTTTTACTATAAGTTTTAAAAATGATATCGTCCAAATGGGGGCCTTGACGGCTGATACACATTTGGAGCCGTTCTTGGAAGTTTTCCATCACTCTCACTAGCATGTCGGCCGAAATTCCTTCAGTTTCTTCTTGAATAGCCTCCTTTAGTTGGTCCAAGGACCGAGGAGGATGTTTGAAAACCTCCTGTTGCCCTTACTCTTTGAACCCACAGCAACATCGTTTTCCGGTCTGGAACGATTTCATTAGCACGTAAACCGAACCGCGTGCGAAACACCCTCTGCGTCGCAGCTACAGATTCGCCATTTCTGAGAAGAACCTCCACTACAAAGCCTCGATGCTCACCCGACCCCGGCCTGGTGACGACTGAAAACTTTATTATGTGCCGGACCGCACCCCTCTAAGCTGCTTTGGGGACCCCACAGTGATTTTTCGAAATGTGGGAGTTATTTCTCCTGCACCCTGGTGTATAAAGGCTGCCTTGAAGAAGCCACATAAAGCTGTCCATGTGAGTGCAACGCGACTCCAGCGATTGTCCAAACGTCCCGAGCGGCGAGTGGATGATAACAGACATACGAGAGCGAGTCTCCAGTTAGTCTCTTCCATCTTTTACAATCAATTAAAGGTTTACCTATAGAAATAAATATTATAAGTTAAATATCATGACTATATTATCGATTTTGATAACTTAATTACATTTGTTTTTTGATTATGAACGTATTACAAAAAAAAGATTCCTATTTCTTTTTTACGAAAAAACGGTAACACCAACACGTTAGCTACGATGCTGCGAAACAAGCGACATTTCGCTCATTAATGAATAAAGAAAAATTGCAAAGAGAGCAGCTGAATCCACAAAATAAATATAGGATGTTTATAGTAGGTAAAAAATAAAATTTATAATCGCAGAATACGTTCATAGTAGCCTTTTTTAAGGGTCTTTGACGGATTAAGTTTTGTTTTGTGGTGTAGTAATACGTTTTTACGTGCAGAATTTTTGACGACGTAAAAAAAAAGTCAATTAACCTAATATTATTATTATTCACATTATTATAATAAGAATAATGCAAGATGAAAATGTAGTTAACAAACGCAAACGTTAAACGACAAACAAATCACACTACGCAGTTTTCCTGCTAGAACTGTCGGTTGCTTTTACGGAGCCCACCAGAAACGTTCACACAAGATTGTTACAGTCTGCTTCCTACATAAGACATAACTATATATTTACATACTAGGGGGCTTCACGCTCCACACCCCTGACCCCCCCACCCTTTCGGCCTGTGCTACGTGCCAGTCACTTCACGTCTGTGAAGAGGGGGGCTGAACGCACCTCAAGGAGACGCGGTCGCTCCTCCGACACCCCCTCTTAAACGGAGATATAATGGGAATTAAATGCAGTTTTTTTTTTTAACCTCTTCTTTGCTCAATCAGCTTGCTGCTGCCGCCGTGCCGTCTGATCTGCGTTTCGCTCTGCGCACTTCTGTCGTATCACCTGTTCATATATTCAGTCTCTTTTCACTTTTACCTTTTCGTCAATATCGCATTGAATTTTGATTCCGTGTTTGGAATGACATCGTGACAACGCGACGTAGAACTTTCTTTCTTTCTTGAGTGGCTTCCTTTATGCCAGACCCGGGAGAACCTCCAGTATGGCCGCACTACAGGTTGGAAGCACGTCCGGCTCAGGCGGAAGTTTCTTGAAGTGGGGATGATCTGTCCCTATAGCTCCCCCTAGTGGCACCCATGAAACATCGCAGGGCTTTCTAATGGGACTGCAATCCTAGCCTGGCCTGCAGGTATGCATGCAGGTGCGCATCCTTTCACATTCAAATCCCTGCCAAGTTTTATAAATGACACCCCCGGAAAGAGCCACCTTAAGTCAGTCAGGTCCCAAATACTCGTCGTGCCCTCCGAGTCCTTCACACGGACATAGTAAGTAAGCCTTTTACTCAAGCGTGCCCCCCGTAAGTGCCCGACTGATGGAGTGCTGCTGAGAGCCCTACAGAGCATTCACTGGACTTGACAGCTTGGGTGTCTGCCACGCCATGCCATGCCAGTGTGAATGGTTGGCCCTTCTCTACACAGGGACACGAGTGTGTCCTTCTGAATGGGGTCCACTCAGTTCAGTGTCTCACAGGCGAAACTCCAGTCAAGTTCTAGAAACATCTCCAGGAGAATTAAAGCAAACAGTAGGCGCCTGAGCACAAGTTGGGGGGCCACCACAAAGGGTCTGAATACTTCTATGAATATTTCAGTTTTTGATTTTTAATACATTTGTAAACCGTTCAGATGTCTTGTTTTCACTAATGAGCCAAAATGGCAAATGTATCCGTTGAAAATAAAATGTACAGCACAGTAAAGTGTGCCAGAAGTGAAGGAGTCCGCTGTATGCAGCAAATGTGTGGCAGACACACTTTCTAAACGTTGCACATATTACGACTGGCCGTATTCATGTTTAAATCTGTGGTTTCAGCTTCATGTACTGGACAGACTGGGGACACCAGGCCCGGATTGAGAAGGCAGGGCTCAATGGAGTCAGCCGGCAGATCTTGGTGTCAGAAAACATTGAATGGCCTAACGGAATTGCGCTGGGTAAGTACTCTTGTGCTAAGCGTTTGGCGAGGTGGGAGATGGCGCTTGATTGACCCCTTCACAAAGTGCCCACTTTATTAGACCCAACTACTCATTAACCCAATTGCTAGCTGCAGTGAAGAGTCAATTACCGCATGTGGCGGCCCCTCAGGGTCAACAGCACGCCGACGCGGTCGAGAGGTTTTGCTGTTGTAGCAGTGGTGGTGCCGCCATGTCTGAAGAGTTCATGTCGGGTGTTTGGTCTTCATAGAGTGATATTTTACTCTGCTTTCAACTTTTGTATTATTAATGTGTAGCCTTTGTCAGAATACCTCAAATCCCAAAGACTAAAGTATTGTAGCACATAACATCTCACCACCTTCCCTTCTACATTTATAACCTCAGGCAGTTAGGTGTAGTAAAAGACAAGCAGGAGTTAAGTTACAATTTAAATAAAGTATTATTGATAATATTCATAAATAATAATAAGCAAAGTGAATATTGGCAACCATACAAGCTGATAAATGCTGATGTGTCGTTTCAGGAGGCGCACAGACTTGTCTGTTAGTTGTCTCTATTTCATTTGTGGTCAGCTTTATTTAGAACAGGCCTCATGCCTGTCCCAATATGGCTGCCGAGTTGTGCTCCTCATGGTAATGGTGTAGGAGAGGAGAGGGAGGGGTAAAGCAAGCAAATTTATAGACTTTCTGTCCAAACCCTACGGCCAGTAGGGCGTCATGGTACTTAAAGGGGTTCGGTGGCAACTGGGCGACAGGCAACTCGGTGAAAAGACAATTCGGCGAAGAAACGACTTGCCGAAATATACAACTCGACAACATCCTTTACCAGTTAGGTAATAGTTAGGTTCAGAGAGATTTTTTAATTATATTTAAATGACAATGTGATTTAAAATGTTGAAAATAAATTTATATAATTGACAAACAAACTTTATTCTGCAGATGGAACAAACTCTATCTTACATTATCTTCTCCAACCAAAATTGCTAATCCTTTATATAAATTGTATTGATTGTAATCGTATGACAACGATATTTAGAATACAAAAGGTGAACCTGCGAGTGCGGCTTAAGGAATATCTTTATTCGCAACGTATTGGGACTCTCATAGAGCAGGTGATGCTGTGGATTTTCCGGCATCCTACATTGTCATTTAAATATCATTAAAAAATCTCTTTGAACCTAACTATTACCTAACTGGTAAAGGATGTCGCCGAGTTGTCTTTTGCTTAGTTGTCCTTTCGCCGAGTTGTTTGTTGCCCACTTATGTTTTCTGCAAGTTGTCTGTCGCTGAGTTGTCCTTTCGCCGAATTGTCTTTCGCCAAGTTGTCTGTCGCCCACTTGTGTTTTTCGCCGAGTTGTCTTTTCGGCGAGTTGTCTCTTGACCATTTGTGTTTTCAGCAATTTGTCTGTCGCCGAGTTGTCTTTTTCCTGAGTTGTCTGTTGCCCATTTGTTTTTTCGGTAAGTTG
This sequence comes from Polypterus senegalus, assembly GCF_016835505.1. NCBI lineage: Eukaryota > Metazoa > Chordata > Cladistia > Polypteriformes > Polypteridae > Polypterus > Polypterus senegalus. The sequence continues at coordinate 132,420,206 of NC_053167.1, read as the reverse complement.
TCTGTTGCTGAGTTGTCCTTTCGCCGAGTTTTCTGTTGCCCATTTGCGTTTTTGGCAAGTTGTCTGTCGCCGAGTTGTCCTTTTGCCGAATTGTCTTTCACCGAGTTGTCCTGTCACCAAGTTGTCTGTTGCCGAGTTGTGTTTTTGGCAAGTTGTCTGTCGCTGAGTTGTCCTTTCGCCAAATTGTCTTTACCCGAGTTGTCCTGTTGCCGAGTTGTCTGTTGCCCACTTGTGTTTTCACCAAGTTGTCTTTCAACCGTGTTGTCTGTCGCCCATTTGTTTTTTCAGCAAGTTGTCTTTACGCCGAGTTGTCTTTTTGCCGAGTTGTCCTTTCTCCGAGTTGTCCTTACGCCGAGTTGTCTGTTGCCCGCTTGTGTTTTCGTCGAGTTGCCTGTCGCTGAGTTGTCTCTCGCCCCGTTGCCCCTGAACGACTTAAAGGCTTCTAATACAAGCCAATCCCAAACAGCCATACTTCAGACCAAAGGGGCACAGAAACCTTCACCCCTGCCCTCCAAAACCATTTGTTAAGGTGAAGATTGCCAGACAGACAGATAGTTGGCCTCCATGTGGGGGTTGACTGAGAGAATCGCTGGACAAACTGGTTTGAGCCACTAACCCCAAACAACCCTGACATAAAATTACAAAGAGACTCAGTCCTGAAACGGGTTCTTAACCATCAAACCATTGCTGTTCTTTTACATGACAGACATTAGTGTTACAAGTTACAAATAAAGACATACAAAATATTTATCAACTTATATGCAGGATTTCACAGCACAACATTGGGTAACCCAGCACTATGCAGTGCTGCTTGAAATTTAGTGAACCCTTCAGAATTTTCCACATTCCTGCATGACTTAAAAAACATCCTCAGATTTTGACACAAGTGCTAAAAGTAGATATGGAGGACCCAGCTTTACAAACGAGACCAAAAATATCCTACTTGGTCATTGATTTATTGAGGGAAAATCACCCAGAATTTCATATCTGTGAGGGGCAAAAGTGTTTGGTGTGATGCCCTCTTGCACTTCCTGGTCGGTCCTGATCAGCCCCTCACGTCGGCTTGGAGGGATTTTAGCCCGTTTCTCTAAGAGAAAAAAAGCAAAGCATTTTCCATGACATTACCCCGTGACAGCAGACTGTCATGCGAGGGGTCGCCTACGAGCCGCCACACTAGCTGCTAATGTACAACAGGCCCAGCAGAACGCGTTTGTCAGGCCGAGGAGACGGGCACAGAGGCAATCTACCTGCTTACATATGAAACTGACCAAACGACACACAAGCCATTCTCAACACAGACGATCGGCCACTGGTCCACACACTCTTGGGACGCTGGCTGCGTCACACGCTTTAGCACAAAACTAGAAAGTCCCTCACAGACTTGCATGGATTTGTTGTCAATTCGCTGACTCTAAGGACCTCTGGGGTCACGGCCTGTTACTTCTGGCGGGGAGATGGCAACAAAAGAACTGAAGCTGGAATCGATCGCCCCCCAAGTGTGACAAAACCCTGAAGGAATCATTCCGTTCTGTATGGCGGGATGCATCACTCCACACGGGCAAAGTTCACCGCACTTGAGAAACGGCACCGGAGATGCGGAGGGAATTCCAAACTACGTCTGCATGTGCTTGATGGCCGTCAGGGAGTCACGTCACAGACCACAGCTGCGGCTGACCACCACTTACGCGGTGCATTATGGGTGATCACAACACGGATTTTGACGCCGATCAGCTGCATGGCCCTCATTACTCAAGAAGCCAGTGACTGGTGTTTGTGCAGCGCAGTCGAGAGTTGGGGGTCCTGAGATGACCTCTACTGTTTTTGTGGCTATTTTCTTTAACTCTTTGAGGGCTGAATATTTTTTCCAAAAAACATAGTTTTCTGAAAAGCAATGGTTTCATGCAGAAGTCAGCATAAAACATCTGTTGCTGCATGCTGTGGCTACCAGTTTGCCAAGAATATGGGGCAGGCCTGCTGCCAGGCTATCTTTATGTGGCTGGGACAAAGTCGCAGTGCACTGCAGCCTGGTTTCTACCTCTTATCATTGTTAAGTGGCAGTCTTCCCTGGCGAACTTTGCCAGTATAACGATTAGCTGGGCACCAATTAGCTGAAACTGGAACCTCACATTCATTTTCAATCACTTGTATCTAAATCTGAGTCTGACAAGTCATAGTCCAGTTCAGAGATGATAGGCAGAACGTCGTCCACGGAGCATTTTGCTTTACACTTTCGCTTTGATCTCTCTCCGGATGTCAGTGACATTTTTGCCATTGCTTGCACCTTGCTGTTCACGGCAGCGCAGGAAATCTCGGTCAGACTAATGAATCTAACTTTCTGTCTAGCAACAAGAGTCCAACTAAAACGTAACGGTTGGTTTTGTCACAGTTTACAGGCGATTGCCATCGTCAGCTCCCCCTTTTGACAAAAGTCGACATCAGCCCTGAAAGAGTTAATACGTTTTTTAAATATACAGTGGGGCAAAGACGCTATACCGTCACCTGACAGACATGGGAGGCACACTTAGAAAACATCCACCCACCCATCCATTATCCAACCCGCTATATCCTAACTACAGGGTCATGGGGGTCTGCTGGAGCCAATCCCAGCCAGCACAGGGCGCAAGGCAGGAAACAAACCCCGGGCACGGCGCCAGCCCACCGCAGACTTTTAAAACAAATAAATGTTTTATTTTTCTTTTCTTCTACCTGTGGGCAACACCTTCTCCGTTCTAACTGGCACAGCACAAAACCAACACTCCTCGGGTCAGGCTTTGTCACTCCTCCTCCCGACTCTGGCTCCCCGAGTAATGGCTGCTGGCTCCTTTTATAACACATCCCGAAGTGCTCCAGGTGCTTGATGACTTATTTCCGGAAGCACTGTGACGATGTGGGTTCTGGCTCCACACTCCCATCTGATTTTTGGAAGCACTTGAACCCAACACCGTCGATAACGTAACCGAGTGAGCTAGTCAGTGAAGGCAATAATTGAGCAAGGGGTGGTGCAAAAAGTGAAACAGTGCTTTTATTAAAAGACAATCAAAACAGGTGTTCCAATAAATAGTGCAGTACTCCAAATGTTTCATTAAATAAATAATCCAATAAAAGAACGTGGAGGTAAAACCACTAAATAGAAAAAAAACGCAATCCTTTAAAACCAGAGGTAAAATCTTCTCATGGAAGCAGTCTTTAAAACAACAACAAATCCGGTGCATCGTTTCTATTAGCGTCTCACCTGCTTATCCCGTTTGGGCTTAGCAGCAGGCAAGACGCTGTCTGCAGCTGCCCTCCTCTTACACACTTTCGCGAGACTGGAGACCTCCCGATCCCTGGCTTCGGTTTGGCTCTCATCCCAGTCCCCGAGACTTGATGTCCACCAATGACCAGGACGCACACATTGGGGACTCCACCACCAAGCCTCCCAACTTCCGCTGCCTTTCCGCAGCCTTCTGCGGCTCGTCGCTTTCACCTGGTCACTCCCGCTACATGGTCGCTCAGCGGGAGCAACATCAACTCAAACGCCTGGGTGTCGGCTTCATTGCAGCTGCCCACGAGCGCTCAATCCCGCGCTCACCACACGCACACACCGCGCGTGTCTGTCTCTCTCCGGCACCGCCTGCTTCCACACTCGCTCCATACAACCTCCGTCTTCTTTTCCTTTCTTTCCTTATCTCGTTCCTTTCTCCACATTTCTCCCTATCTCAGCCGCCTCGCACTTTTTAAAATGACGCGGGCCACAGCAGCTGCAGCATTAGCCATGAGACAATCACGAATGTGGGCAGTTCCTCACCTGTGCACTCGGTGAGAAATGCCCACATCTTACGGATCACCCCACGGCTCGCTATGCCCCAACATCCCCTCGCTAAGCCGCGAGCGCGGTGATCATTTATTTAAAATGAATGGCCTTTGCACAGTGAGCTGTGGACCCGCTATACCACAAGCACTTCCGGGTGTGGCAGAAGAACTGCCCATAAGGGCTCAGCAGCTCCTGCTGCAGCACCCCGTGGCAGTACCCACGGATCCCAACAGGGTTGCACCAAACTCCAACTCCCATGAACCCCTGTGGGAGTCCGAGGCACCACTGCATACCCAGGGGGGTTGCCGTCTAGCATCCCGGGGGAGGTAACACTCTGGCCACACTTGTTCCCCCCGGTCCTCCCAGCGTGGAGACGTCCCAGCCAGGCAAGGGTCCTCCCGGCTGCACACTACAACAGGAACTTTGTTTCCGTCGAATGATTACCACCACAAAGGCTTTCAATACGTCAAGAACAGACTGTCATGGTTGTTATATGGCCTGAGAGTCCCCGGCTCTGTGAGTTCCAGATGAAATCTTTCAACGTAACTCTTTCAGGGCTGATGTCGAATTTTGTCAAACGGAGGAGCTGACGATGGTAATCGCCTGTAAACTGTGATAAAACCAACTGTTATGTTTTAGTTGGACTCTCGTTGCTAGAAGGAAAGTTGGCTTCATTGGTTTGACCGAGATTCCCTGCGCACGTGTGAGTAGGAGGGCGCAAACATCGGCAAAAATGGCACTGACATAATGGCAAGAGATCAAAGCGAATGCGTAAAGCATTCTGAACTGGACTAGGACTTGTCGGACTCCGATTTTGAAAACGAATGTGAGGTTCCAGCTTCAGCTGACTGGTCCCCAGCTAATCGTGGTGCTGAACAGGTTCAAGTAGCTGATAAGCCTACGGCACTGGTCGTGTGGGAGGACTGCTACTTGACAATGATAAGAGGTAGAAACCAGACTGCAATGCACTGCGACCAGTGAAGACAGCCTGGCAGCAAGCCTGACGCACATTCTGGGCAAACTGGCAGCCACAGCATGCAGCAACAGATGTTTTAATGTTGATTTCTGTGTGAAACCATTGTTTTTTTAGAAACTAGTTTTTTTTGAAAATAATATTCAGCCCTCATTAAGATTGAATCTCATAGTCGAGAACGTTAAGGGGAAGAACATTTAAGACTGGAGCCAGGAAGCAGTTCTTTGTGCAAAGACTTGTGGGAATCTGGAACAAACAACCGAGACATGGAGTTGAAGCAGAAACCTTGACAACCATTAAAAAGAATCTGGATGAGCTACTGGGCCAGCGTAGCTATTAGTTAAACAAACGTGCGACAAATGGTCAGATTTCTTATGTTCTTGTTTTAATGGTGTCCTCATACCAAAGGTTTAAGGTCATCCTCTCTCTTCAAGGGGATTATTTAATAGTATTTATTGCACTTTTAAAGCGAGGGAGATTTCTTTCATGTCCGGTTTCTGGTGCAGGAGGTCTACGATGCCCTGCCGAGCCCAGCAAACCTCCACGTCTAGGGAAAGAGGGAGACACCATCCTGCCCACGTTGTTCAGGAAGAGGCTCTCTAGAACATCTACTCAGCAGCTGCCCTTAGGCACTGGCAGATGGCCGCTACTGGTGGCGCCAAGACAAGGTGCTCAAGGCAGTTGCTGAAAGCTTGGCTGCAGCCATCAACACAAGCAAACTCCTCCACGTTAAAGCGGGAGGGCAATGCCAGGCAAAGGTAGTAACAACAGGCCTCTTCCACACAGCCTCTGACTGGCAGCTGCAGGCTGACTTGGCAAACCAGCTAAAATTCCCGCAGCAAATTATAACACCACCACTCCGGCCAGACATGATCGTTACATCTGAGGCCTGCTGGAATTGGCAGTGCCCTGGGAATCGAGGAAGCTTGCGAGAGGAAATGTGCCAAGTACCAGGAGCTGGTGGAGGAGTGCCGGGACAGAGGCTGGAGGGTACTCTATGAGCCCATAGAAATTGGCCGTAGAGGACTTGCAGAGGCCTCACACGGTTGGGCATAACAGGAGCGGCCAAGAAGAGGGCCATTAAATCCGCAAGTGAAGCCGCAGAGAAAGCCTCAAGGTGGCTTTGGATGAAGAGGGCTGATCCACGGATCGCTTCTGGGATACAAGTTGGGGATTGATCAACCCCAGCTGGGTCACCTGAGCGAGGGTGTATGATGTTGCGAGACCCGAAACGCCCGATGACCTCAGGATACGTACATCACTGATGATGTGTCCTAGTGCATCCAGGTGATGTTTCTTACATAGTCGATATAGTTTTCACATCTGCCCAGGCCTAAACCTCCTCTGCCTCTTCAGTTTCAAGGTCCGACTGCCTATGGTGAGGCCTTTTTCTAATGCTGACCAGGTTTTCTTTGTATAAGTCACCTCTTGACCCTTTTTGCTGCCCTTTCCAACCACAAAGCCCTGCTCATGAATTTGCCTCACATTTACACTGTGGGTTCCCAACTTTTTGTAGTGACTGGGGGTCCCAAAGCACGTTTAAGTCCCAAAAACACTCCCCTTAAATGCTCACTGGAGGGGGAAATCCCTTCAAAAAACCCCAGCTAGATAGAATATAGAAGTTTTATAAAATAAAAAGTGTTATTCTTCAGGAAAATGCTCTAAAATAACAATAAAGTTCTGTGGAGCACAAAACCAATAGGATTTGCCCAAAAGGATAAGCCCATCCGATACAACTAAAGCCCCAATACAGAAAGTCAAAACGAAGTCAGAAGTCACAATAAACATTGAAGATCCCGAGCACTTTCAAGCCAAATTACCAGAAACTGTGGAAGACCCTTCAGAATTTGAGGATGACAGTTTCTGACAGTAATTGGCGGGTGGCCCTATGTCTTGGGGAACAACCCCCAAAACAAATGGGACAGTGCAAAGGCATAGAAAAAAAAGCTTTGTGACTCACTCACTCATCACTAATTCTCCAACTTCCCGTGTAGGTAGAAGGCTGACCCCATCTTCACGAAATTTGGTAGGTGGCTTCCCTGCGCTAACCGAAACCGATGTACGTACTTATTTCGGTGGTGTGATGACACTGTCGGCCGCCATATTGAATTTTCCAAACATCACTAATTCTCCAACTTCCCGTGTAGGTAGAAGGCTGAAATTTGGCAGGCTCATTCCTTACAGCTTACTTACAAAAGTTGGGCAGGTTTTATTTCGAAATTCTACGCATAACAGTCGATAACAGTCGACAACGTCCGCCATGTTGAACTTTCTTATTTATGGCCCCATCTTCACGAAATTTGGTAGGCGGCTTCCCTGCGCTAACCGAAACCGATGTACGTACTTATTTCGGTGGTATGGCGCCACTGTCGGCCGCCATATTGACCTTTCAAACGTCACTAATTTTCCAACTTCCCGTGTAGGTAGAAGGCTGACCCCATCTTCACGAAATTTGGTAGGCGGCTTCCCTGCGCTAACCGAAACCGATGTGCGTACTTATTTCGGTGGTGTGATGCCACTGTCTGCCGCCATATTGAATTTTCCAAATATCACTAATTCTCCAACTTCCCGTGTAGGTAGAAGGCTGAAATTTGGCAGGCTCATTCCTTACAGCTTACTTACAAAAGTTAAGCAGGTTTCATTTCGAAATTCTACACATAACAGTCGATAACAGTCGACAATGTCCGCCATGTTGAACTTTCTTATTTATGGCCCCATCTTCACAAAATTTGGTAGGCGGCTTCCCTGCGCTAACCAAAACCGATGTACGTAAATATTTGACAGATGCCGAATGTCTCTTCAACACAACAAGTCCTACAAATACTGTCGTCATTGAAACAAACCATGAAACTCAAACCGATTATGACAGCAGCAGTCCAAGCTGTGAGATTTGAGACAAGATTACTGTTCATATGGCCAACTGTACGTTGCATGCTCAAGAATAAGCTCAGTGCACAGCTTGGCCATATTACAACCGGAGGGCCAAACTCACAATGTGGTACACAAAGAGATCCTTAACAAATAATTATTGGTATATTTTCCCTCAGTTTAAAAAGGTTTAAATTTTAAGGCAGTACTTCGCCGCTGCGAAGCGCGGGTATTTTGCTACTTAATTTATAAAGAGAGAATTAAGGGGAACAACAGATTAAGAAAAGTGCAGCATCATAAACAGAATAAAGTCCCCATCCCACCAACACCCCCCATAGAAAACAAAGCTGACAAAAAACAAAAGTAACATTAACATAACTCAACAACTAAACATTGAACAAAAAAAGACATAAAACAAGACTGTGAACCCCAGCCAGGGTAGGAAGACTTTCTATGGCTGCCATTGACGAGAGCGTCACTGTTGTGAAATGTACGTGTATTTATTGTTGTGTCATATTGTTTTATTACTGCTGTGTCTGTTTACTGCTATTTTTGCAATCATCTGCTGCCATTCTGTGTGTTTTGTGGGTGGAGCCCTCAGGAGGCGGGACCACCCTGATGTCACAGCTCCTGGCTCCTCCCTCTGCCTCTATCTGGAGTGCCGGCCAGTTGCTCACTGCGTTTGTGTGGCGCGTATTTTTTCAATTAATTAATGCTATTTTCTTTGGATTCTTCTTGATTCTGATTACTGGATGGCGGATTTACTGTAGACTTGTTTGCGCTCGGATTGCCAAAGTTTGCTCTTTTTAGCTTTTCCTTGTATTTTTCTATTTTTGTTATTAACCCCTAATTCATAAAGCTTCTTTGCTTTCCCATCTGTACAGAAGACAGGGGTTTACAGTCACCCTCCTCCTTGTGGGGCTTTTGCTATGTTTTGAGACATTTCTTGTTATTTTGCCAGCACCCCATGTTTGGGGCCTGATTGGCCAAAGCTAACTGGTCAAAGTTTTAGTAAGCTGGACTGGATACGCCTCTTCTGGACTGACCGGTGAAGCTCACAGACAGCTACATTTTGGTGGCTTCACAACTTTTCATTATTTCTTGAGACTCCATCTCGCCACATCCATTTGTTTGGATTTTCTGGTCAGATGGCAAACCCAGCCTGCCTTTCTGCTAGTTGTTATTGGCACTACAGAGCGCTGTAGATGACAGACTTAGTCGGGCTTCACCTTTAGGGTCCTGGGTCTTTTAGCAGGGCATGTAGACGTAGAGGAGCTTCAGGACCTCATTTATCCACTCAGTGTCTGTAGCCCCGTTACGCATTTGACCTCGAGGTGAAGTGGTTTACTGCTACTTGAATGTCATGTGGTGTCCCAAAGAGGGGGTGTGACTGAACCCCATTGAGGCAGGAAAGGCCCACTGTCACCCCAAAATCTGACTGCCTACGTATTTGGTCTCAGAGGTCTTTAATAACCTGATAAGACCTCCCGTTACACTGTACAAGCTGGTCTGGAGAAGCCACGGCTCCAGATGAGAAACCAGAGCCTTCTGCATGTTAGAGAAGGTGGTGGTTTAGTGAAATTTATAGAAATGTGAACAAAAAAAGGTTATACAGTGAAACAGAATTAATAGAAGTCTAGTTTGTGGCTGGAAGTTTCCATTGTGAAGAACTCAGTAATGCAGTCAGCATCATTGTGGTCCGGCGGCCCCATCAGTCCACTTGAATCAAAACTCAACAGCCTCCGTGATTCTGTTTCAGATTTACCAAACAGACGTCTCTACTGGGTGGACTCTAAACTTCACCTCATATCCAGCGTGGACTTCAGTGGAGGAAACAGGAAGGTCCTCATTTCATTCACGAGTCACCCGGGTCACCCCTTTGCCCTGACAGTGTTTGAGGTAATGAACTGTTGAGGTTTGTATCTTGCTGTTCAGGAACAAATGTGTTTTTTCTTTAAAGTGCCCACAACTGGCACTTTAGCCAATAGGCGGACATGTTGATCCTGGAAATGCTTAAATTGTAAACCTTGTTTTGCATGCACACCCTGCAATATCTACCTCTGGAATCCTTCATAAGGATTGGCGACCTCTGTAAACATCACACCACTGAATACCCAACAGGGACGAGACCACCTTACCTTCAGTTTCCCCCGCTGCTTGGGCTGAACTGTTCCAAACTGGGTCAGGCTGCCATGAAAGGGTTTAATGCCTAACAGGAACTGGTTACCTTCACAAAGCTTGAATAATATTAATAACTTAAGACGCGGGTTTACATCCTGCAGATCCTCGATGAGTATCTCTGTCCTTCATCCTATAGAAGCTCCGGCCCTGCAGTGATGGTTAGTGTCCGTAAACAACAAGGTGGGTTCAGTGGGATAGCAGTGAACTGCAATGTAAAGTTATGGTGGGGGACCCTAAACCTCCAGGAATTGATAAAATTAAAACCTTTAGATAGATAAATAGATAGATAGATATGAAAGGCACTATATAATGGATAGATAGATAGATAGATAGATAGATAGATAGATAGATAGATAGATAGATAGATAGATAGATGTGAAAGGCACTATATAATAGATAAATAGATATGAAAGGCACTATATAATGGATGTGAAAGGCACTATATAATAGATAGATAGATAGATATGAAAGGCACTATATAATGGATAGATAGATAGATAGATGTGAAAGGCACTATATAATAGATAGATAGATAGATAGATAGATAGATAGATAGATAGATATGAAAGGCACTATATAATGGATAGATAGATAGATAGATATGAAAGGCACTATATAATAGATAGATAGATAGATAGATATGAAAGGCACTATATAATAGATAGATAGATAGATAGATAGATAGATAGATAGATAGATATGAAAGGCACTATATAATGGATAGATAGATAGATAGATAGATAGATAGATAGATAGATAGATAGATAGATAGATAGATAGATAAGCCACTATATAATAGATAGATACTTTATTAATTCCAAGGGGAAATTCATATACTCCAGCAGCAGCATACTGATAAAAGACAATATTAAATTAAAGAGTTATCATACAACTTTCTGTAATTCCCTTATATTCTACTTCCATTTCCTTTCCTAAAGATGCAATCCCCTAGTCGTGACTGCGGGAGTCCCAAAGCACTTTTCAAAACTTTGTAATGACCAACCCCTTTCCCCAGACCAGCCATTAGACTACCAAGTCAATTTTTGCTTCGGCTAGCCTGAAGACTCTCAAGACGGTAACAAGCTGTACTCCATACAGCAGGGGTCTCCAACACGTTGCTCGCAAGCTACCGGTATCACGTGTTTCTCAGATTCGTGTAAAAAAATCGATTACCGCACGCGAACTCTGATACATAGCGCAATGAGAGAAGTCACAAAATCAACCAGAATGTTCAAGTAAATTATAGAAAAAAACGATCTAAATCCTTGAAGTAGTTCTCTCGTGAAAAGCAGACAGACATATAGACAGAGAGACATTGGATTTTATATATTAGATATTAGCAAACCTTCAAAATAATGTGCAGTTAAAGTCTCAACAGCATTTCTGGTGTTTAGCAGAGCCAGATAACTAGAAGAATCTTCACCAAGCAGCTCTGAAAATGTCTGCTTTGTTTGGGTCTCCATACCTCTGTGAGTCTGACATGAATGTCATGAAGTGAAAGTTCAGAGCAAGACTGAGAGACGAACATGTAAATGACTCCATGAGAGAGAACCTCAGTGGCTCCACTCCACCGTACACCTCAGTGCCACTCATCTGACTCACTAAAAACACACATCACGTGTAACTGGACCTGTGAATAAAGTGACATGTGACAAAATGACAAATGAAGACGTCATATCTGTGGATCTGGAATTGCATTGTTTTGTTTTGACAGCCTTCATGTTTTTATTCAATAGTGTGAAATGACTACAGACGTACAAAATGCACTTGCAAGTGAACTAAATATTTTTTAAGATGTTTTAATGCAAAATGTGAGTTGTGGACACCAAGATTTTGTAAATGTTCAGGCAAAACAAGCGTATTCAGTTTGTTTGAGTTGAAATACGCGATGAGAATAAACGTTAGAAAACAGGAGGAGCTCTCGGCCGTCTCCATTTTGTAAAAGTAGCTCTCGGGGGGTAAGAAAGGTTGGAGACCCCTGACTTACAGATAAACCACATGTAGATATATTGTAAGTGATAAGTATATATACACATGAAGACAGACGAATATTCAATAATATGTCAGTGCACACAAACCAGCACTCTCCTAATGACACCTGTGAATATTTATATATATTATGTACACAAGCACACAGATATTCAACAATAATACTAATTACAAAAACCCTCCCGTGCCCCTGAACAATAAATGAATTATCACAGCACATAAACACGAACACAGACTGATAATAAACAGCAGATGAAATGTAAATGATGAGTCCCAAAGCTGTAAAAGTCCGGCGGATATTGATGACTTGCTTCCTCCTGACAATACATAAACGACCTCACCGTGTGTGTCCTCAGTAATGGTTGGTGTGAATCCAAACCCCGGGTTTCTCTGCACAGGTTGCACAAGTAATGGAATGGCACAATAAACGGGATAATGGACGAAAATGACTGTAAGTAATGGCTCAGACACAGGAAGCACAGGGTGATGGTGCGAGGAGCCTCATCAGAACTGGCTGATGTTAAGAGTGGTGACCAGCAGGGGGCAGTGCTGGGGTTGCTGCTATTTTTAATATCTATAAATTATTTAGATAGGAATATAAGTAACAAGCTGGTTAAGTTTGCAGATGATATCAAGATAGGTGGATTAGCAGATAATTTGGAATCCGTTATATCATCACAGAAGGACTTGAATAGCATACAGGCTTGGGCAGATTTGTGGCAGATGAAATTTAATGTCAGTAAATGTAAAGTATTACACATAGGAAGTAAAAATGTGAGGTTTGAATACACAATGGGCAGTCAGAAAAGCGAGAGTCCACCTTATGAGAAGGATTTAGGAGTCATAGTGGACTCGAAGCTATCGACTTCCAGTCAGTGTTCAGAAGCCATTAAGAAGGCTAACAGACTGTCAGGTTATATAGCGCCTTGATGTGTGGAGTACAAGTCACAGGAGGTTGTGCTCAAGCTTTATAACACACTGGTGAGGCCTCATCTGGAGTCCTGTGTGCAGTTTGGGTCTCCAGGCTACAAAAAGGACATAGCAGCACTAGAGAAGGTCCAGAGAAGAGCGACGAGGCTGATTCCAGGTCTACAGGGGATGAATTATGAGGAAATATTAAAAGAGCTGAGCCTTTACAGTTTAAAGAAAAGAAGATTAAGAGGTGACATGATTGAAGTGTTTAAAATTATGAAGGGAATTAGTACAGTGGATCGAGACGGGGACTTTAAAATGAGTTCATCAAGAACACAGGGACACAGTTGGAGACTTGTTAAGGGTAAAATTCGCACAAACATTAGGAAGTTTTTCTTTACACAAAGAATGATAGACACTTGGAATAAGAGACCACGTAGTGTGGTAGACAGGAGGACTTGAGGGACTTTTAAAACTCGACTTGATGTTGTTTTTTGGAATTATTAAGTGGATAGGACTGGCGAGCTTTGGTGGGCTGAATGGCCTGTTCTCGCCTCGAGTGTTCTGATGTTCTAATGGCTCCTTCCTCCTCACGATCTTTGTTCTCTTTCTCTCTCCTCACCCCTCTAGTTTAAATAATGAAAGTGCCGGATGTAATTGGTGGAAAACAACAGGTAATTTCCATCTCAGGGTTGCGGTCTCCCTTCATCATCCTTCCCCTTTTATCTTACGGGGACAACATTTACTTCTACACACATGTAGCATAGCAGACGGGACGATGAAAACAAAACGCACTCAACACCGACAAAAAACAAATACTTATTATTACGTAGCCTCGCTTCACATTGACCATTAGAGGGGAGAAACGCCGTCAAAACCTCGACTAGATGCCAAAAGGGCTGTGAAAGATCTTCATAAAATAAAAGGTTTATTTTTCACAAAAGGCTATGCCTGAAAATGTGCGGTGATTCACAGTTAACAAAGTCCCGATCAGTACAGTGATCCCTCGCTATATCGCGCTTCGACTTTCGCGACTTCACTCCATCGCAGATTTTATATGTAGGCATATCTAAATACGAGGTGTGGCAGAGAAGTAATGAGACTGATTTTTTATTTACCAAAGTTTTTACTTTTTTCAAACATCAATGTTATCTTACCCTTCAAAGTAGTTCCCTTGGGCAGCTACACACCGATGAAGACGTTGTTCCCACTGTTGGTAGCAGCGCTGGAAGTCTTCAACCGGTATGGTCTTCAGCATGTCCGTTACACTCTTTTGGATGATTTCTAAAGTCCCGAAATGACGTCCTTTGAGGACATTTTTCAGTTTAGGAAAAAAGAAAAAGTCACACGGACTGAGGTCAGGTGAATAAGGGGGCTGGGGAACCACAGGAATGAATGCCTTTTGAGGTCAAAAATTCTGTTATGGAGAGGGCCGTTTTTGGGCACCATTTTGGCACAGACCTTTCGCATGTGCAAATGTTCAGTCAAAATTTGATGAACGGTAAATCTGTTCAAATTGAATTGTTCACTCAACATTCTTGATGTTAAACGACGGTCTGATCTCACAAGAGTGTTCACACGTTCGATGTTTTCATTGGTTTTCGAAGTTGAAGTCCTCCCTCAACGGTGTTCATCTTCAACGTGTTCTCTGCCTTCCAAAAATGATTTGTGCCAGCGAAAAACTTGAGCTCGGGATAAAGAATGTTCCCCATAGACCTGTTTTAACTTTTCAAAAGTCACACTTGCCGTTTAATGGCACAACGTTGCTCCAAATTCCGCTGTTCCATTTTGCGTGACGCACAACCAAAAACACAACTTCGCTAATAGCAGTCACAAAAATCACGTAGTTAACGGAAGGAGTTGAAACTCGCACTGAGCTGTGGGAGGGTACTGATACACGGGCTCTATCAAGGACAACAGCGCAGCGTTGCCAGATCGCTTGCAGTGTTGCCAGTCTCATTACTTTTCTGCCACACCTCGTATATATCACGGATTTTTCGCTGGTTTGCGGATTTCTGCGGACAATGGGTCTTTTTACTTCTGGTACATGCCTCCTCAGTTGGTTTGCCCAGTTGGTTTCATACTACCCCATCAGAGCACGTATTACGCATTAAATCAAACTCCTCAATGATATATGATATGCTTCCCGCGCGGTGCTTCGCATACTTAAAAGCCCGAACAGCACGTACTGATTTTTGATTGTTTGCTTTTCTCTCTCCTCTTGACTGAGGGGGCTGTTGTGCGCTCCTCTGAAAAATGCTGAAAGACTACCTTCACATTGCGCCATTTCTTGCGACTGCTTTATCGCGGTGCTTCACATACTTAAAAGCCCGAACAGCACCTACTGATTTTTGATTGTTTGCTTTTCTCTCTCTGACATTCTCCGCTCCTGATGCGCACTCCTTTGAAGAGGAAGATTTGTTTGCTTTCTTTTAATTGTGAGACGGAACTGTCATCTCTGTCTTGTCATGGAGGACAGTTTAAACTTTTGAAGCAGAGACAAATGTTTGTTTGCTGTGTTTTAAAGTCCCTGTGTCTACAACCTCCTGTGTTTCTGTGCAAATCTGTGACCCAAGCGTGACAATATAAAAATAACAATACAAACGGATGGTTTTTACTTCGCGGATTTTCACCTTTCGCTGGAACGCAACCCCCGCGATCGACGAGGGATCAATGTAGAAAACAGAACTGCAGTCAAAAAACAGAGCACAGGTTCAGAAAATCCAGGAAACACAACGAGCAATGGCAAGGCATGGAAAACACAGGACACTCTCCACTCCCAGCGCATTATTCATAATGAACTGCTAGGAACCATGGAAGGCCCTCCCATAAATAGTGTGGAGGGGCGTTCCTGGCAGTGATTGGCAGGTGACCCCGCCCCTCGGGACATCCGCCCACAAAACACATAACCTAGGTCAGTGCCACTTACAAATAAAATACAGAATATGCACAAGCGACATTAACACAAATAAATGATACAAAATTAGACACAACAGACCAGAAACACGACTTGGAACCCCAGCCAGGGGGGAATTGCTGGATGAGACAGGACACCACTTCTCCCATTGCGGTTTGCCTTTCCTGTGCTCATCTCCTGTTACCGTGTCCACGGCCTCCTGCGTGTTTGTCGCTGGATTTCTTCTTCCCTTCAGTCTCAATTTTAATTTTAGGAAACAAAAAGACATCACAGGAAGGGAGATCTGACCAATGCAGGACGGCTATGAAGCAATGACAAAAACACTTTGAGTGGCGACGCTTACGTTTGAAGTTTAGGTCTGCAAAACCTGAAAAAAGAGGACATTTCAGAATATTGTAAACCAGTGACGGCGCACCACACACGCGATAACGTGCAGTGAATACACTTGACTTGATCATTCCTAGTTTTCCTCCTCTTTCACCGTACGTTTATCATTCATTTACTCAGAGGTTGATGTGCTTGCTGCTTCCTGAGCTGCTCTTCTTCTCTCCACCCTAGCGGCCCGCTTCTTCTCTTCTTTCGTCAGCATCTTTTCACGTTAAAACTGATCGAGTCAGTGTTTGTGTTGCAATTAGTTGTTACGTTTTCTTTCATTTTTCACTTAAGCTGGCACTCAAGTCTTCAATCTGCCTCAAGAATGATTTAAGCTATGAAGACGTACGGGAAGTGATGGCGAAGGTGGTAGGGATGAGAACGGCGCCCATACGCATGTGCAGCACGGCCACCCTGCTGGCCGCTGCCGAGAGTTGATTCTACAATAGAATAAAATAAAAAGAGGAATAGTGGACGCCACGTAGTATATGTGTACCAAATTTCAGGTCAAACGGTTTGCGAGCTACAGGTGATTTAAAATCCTAGACAGACAAACAGACAGCCGCGGTATAGCGTATGATATAACAAGATGGGGCCTGCGTACCCTCTGAAGTTTTACTAACACAGTCGCTTCCAACTCTGCTTTAGGACAGACAGAGGGGTTGTAAGTAATCAGCACAAGTTGGGACACCTGTGCAAATTGTTCCAACTTAATTTACTCGTTTGCTTCAAGGCTTAATTTACTTTAATTTCTGTAGAACAGCAGATCAGCAGGTTGATACCTATTAGTCGATCCCTGAATTAGGAGTTTTAACAGGTTGGAAAGGTTTGGGGCATCCATCCATCCATTTTCCAACCCGTTGAATCCGAACACAGGGTCACGGGGGTCTGTTGGAGCCAATCCCAGCCAACACAGGGCGCAAGGCAGGAACCAAATTCCGGGCAGGGCGCCAACCCACCGCCACACACCAACCACACACTGGGGACAATTTAGATTCGCCAGTCCACCCAACCTGCATGTCTTTGGACTGTGGGAGGAAACCAACGCAGACACGGGGAGAACAGGTTTGGGGCAGCCGCCCGTATATTGTCCCTGGCTGCTAAAGGTTAAAGAAAGAACAAGAGGTAGCTGATAGGTTGAGTTCCAGGACTGAACTGATGAGGTTTTGGGATATGGTGTCTTTATATGCCGGGAACAGGAAGTGATGTCATTCTGGGTGCCGGAGCCGGACGTGATGTTAAATCAGGCAGGTTTTCCCGTATTTGGTCTGCGGAGATAACAGAAGTAGGTTTAGAGCACCACGCCACCCCCTGGCCTGGCGGGTAATTACCTCCACTTGGTCCACTCAGCTCACTCCTAGTCATACGTGTGTGACAACAGATAAAAAGGCACTATATAATAGATTTGAAAGGTACTAAATGGTGGATAGTGTCACAAAAATGACCATCAAGCATTGAGAAGGTTTGGGGCAGCCACCCGTATAATTGTTCCCGGCTGCAAAACTGATTCACAAACAAAGACATGTTCAGTCCAAAACAGAACTGATTCTCTGGAGACAAGATGGTGGCTTTAAATGCCAGTACAGGAAGTGATGTCATCATTACCGGAACCGGAAGGGGCGTCATTGGCTGCCCCCGAGCCGGGCGAGATTTCCCTAGAATGGTCTGCAAAAGATTGAGAGGGAAAATTAGTGCACTTCGCCACCCCCTGGTCTGGCATGGAATCACATGTATTCAAGCCCTTTAGTTGTCTCCTAAACACACGTGTGTGACAATAGATATGAAAGACATTATAAGATATACTGTATAGACATGACATAACATACAAATAGAAAGACATTATGTGATAAATGGATAGACATGAAAGGCACTATGTGATAATTATGAATAGCAATAATTACAAATGCCATAACAGGCTAACACGAGAAGGATGCCATCTTGTCCTGCTGGCTGCAGGTTCAGATAAACAGATTCAAATAGTGAGAAGTTTGACCTTAACAATATTCACATTATTTGTCAGCTTGGCGAAAACAGCCACTGACGTCAATCAGTAGTTCTTCTGTTTGGCCATTCTTTTGCCGTTTGTTAAGCCGTTCTTCTGCCTCCCGTGTGTCTTGTCTTTCAGGATAAGGTTTACTGGACTGACCTGAAGAATGAAGCCATCTACAGTGCCAACAGGCTGACTGGACATGACATCTCCTTGCTGGCTGAACATCTGAATAACCCTCATGACCTCGTCATTTTCCATGAACTCAGACAACCCCAAGGTGAGCTGGCCAGTCCTCGGAGACCACAAATCTGCCTGTGAGCTGGAGAGGGCGCTGCAGCTTTGTTGGCACTCATTGCCACTGCGTGTCCACTAGTGGGTGATGAGTGAGTTGAGTATGAGAGCCCGCTGACTCCTGTTTGCTTGAAGAAACGTGTTGGGGTGATCCATAGGAGTGGGACAGCGGCAGAGAGACTGTCAGGCACATGGACGGCGGCCAGAGCTGATCTTCCATTTCTTTATTTCTCTTCGCTAAACGTTCTTCTTTTCTTGTAGCTCCAGACAGCTGTAACTCCGGCCCATTGCCCAACGGTGGCTGTCAATACATGTGCCTGCCTGCACCCCAGCTAACCAAGCATTCCCCGAAATTCACCTGCGCCTGTCCGGATGGGATGCTGCTCAACTCGGACAAGAGGCACTGCCATACAGGTCAGGCAATTTCGCCCCCTTGTGGTTGTTACTCCGGGTCGACATTGGATTGTGGAACATGGCAAGCCGTACACAAGTCACATCGGCTGCGCTGCTGCTGTCTTTTAGTGTTGGTTAGAGAAAGTCGGCCGGGTGTTTCTCACAGCGAGTATGCTATGTTTGACGCTGACCTTGTTTAATGAATATTTTCCTGAAAATTTACCATGCAGCTGGCTTAGGCAAACAGTTTTTCCATGCATCCCACAATGCTTTGCAATGCCAGTCTGACAGAACTGTTGTGGCCATTCACAGAGCTTTCATATATTATACAGTGTGTGTGTGTATATATATATATGTGTGTGTGTGTGTGTGTGTGTGTATATATATATATATATGTGTGTGTGTGTGTATATATATATATATATATATGTGTGTGTGTGTGTGTGTGTGTGTATATATATATATATATATGTGTGTGTGTGTGGCGGAACTACGGAACCACTGCAGTGCCTCCTGGTGGCCACCCAGGATCCCAACAGGGCTGTGGAGAACTCCATCTCCCATGGAGCCCTGTGGGCATCTGAGGCACCACAGTCACCCAGGGGGGCTGCCACCAAGTGGTCCAGGGGAGGTTCTATGCAGCCCATGCCTGCTCTCCCAGAATATATACAGAAGGGGCATCCTGGCTGGGCATGGCCCCTGGCCGTCTGCCACATATATATATATATATATATATATATATATATATATATATATATATATATATATATATATATATATATATATATATATATATACATATATACACATATATATATAGTGGCAATGGTGCTATATAGGTATCGACCCGACAGACTGACAACGAAGGCACATGTAAAATAAACAAAAAACTTTTATTTTTCTTCTTCCTTCACCACTCCTCCCAGGCAACCTCGTCGTCCTCCTCCCGATTCTGGCTCCCGGAGTTGTGACTGTTGGCTCCTCTTATAGCCCACCCAGAAGTGCTGCAGGTGCTTGTTGACCTACTTCCGGCTGCACCTCCGGGTGTGGCTACGTTCCTGCCCAGAGGGGCTCATTAAGCCGTGCAGCTCCCACTGGCGGAGGCCATGAAGCCCTACAGGGCTGAGCTCCCAAATTCCATAGTAGTGGCCTCGAGGTGACCCAGGGGGGCTGACACTACGTGTTCTGGGGGAAGTAAGTGGCCTCCCATGGCTGGTCCCACAGGTGTTAGAGGGGTGTCCCGACTGGGCATGGGCCCTGGCCATCTGTCACTATATATATACAGGTATATATATATATATATATATATTGTGGAGGCGGCCCGGACACAGACAGGCAGACATGTTGTTAAAATACCACCACACGTTTATTCACAAACAATATTTACAATAATTGGTCACTCAGACCCAGTCACGTGCACAATACCCCAAACACAGTCCTGGCCACACGATGCCTTGTCTTCGGGCCGCCTCCACACTCTCTTCTTGCCTCGTCCTGCTTCCAGCCTCGAATGAAGGGAGACGGCCCCTTTTATACAGGACCCGGATGAGCCCCAGGTGTTCCCGGCATTCCTGCTCTAGCCACGCCCCAGCGTGGCGGAAGTGCCAGCTGTCCTCCCGGCAGCTCTCCGGGCGCTGTCCTAATTCTTACCCCCAGCACTTCCGCCACACCACAACAGGTCCCCAAGGCATTGGGGCGCCTCCTGGCGGTGACCACGGGCCCCTACAGTGGAGCTTACATGCCTTGTACCCGTGGCCAGAGCAACCAGGTGGGCGACCCCCACGTGATCCAGGGTGGCCGCAGACCCACATCCAGTCCCTCATGGCGTCCCGGCCGGGTCATGGCTCTGGCATCCCTGACAATATATATATATATATACAGTTGTACTTGAAAGTTTGTGAACCCTTTAGAATTTTCTATATTTCTGCATAAATTTGACCTAAAACATCATCAGATTTTCATTCAAGTCCTAAAAGTAGATAAAGAGAAACCAGTTAAACAAATGAGACAAAAATATTATACTTGGTCATTTATTTATTAAGGAAAATGATTGAATATTACATATTTGTGAGTGGCAAAAGTATGTGAACCTTTGCTTTCAGTATCTGCTGTGACCCCCCAATAACTGCAACTAAACGTTTCTGGTAACTTCTGATCATTCCTGCACACCAGCTTGGAGGAATTTTCGCCCATTCCTCCGTACAGAACAGCTTCAACTCTGGGATGTTGGTGGGTTTCCTCACATGAACTGCTCCTTCAGGTCCTTCCACAACATTTTGATTGGATGAAGGTCAGGACTTTGACTTGGCCATTCCAGAACATTCACTTTATTCTCCTTTAACCATTCTTTGGTAGAACGACTTGTGTGCTTAGGGTTGTTGTCTTGCTGCATGACCCACCTTCTCTTGAGATTCAGTTCATGGACAGATGTCCTGACATTTTCCTTTAGAATTCTCTGATATAATTCAGAATTCATTGTTCCATCAATGAAGGCAAGCCGTCCTGGCCCAGATGCAGCAAAACAAGCCCACACCATGATACTACCACCACCATGTTTCACAGATGGGATAAGGTTCTTATGCTGGACTGCAGTGTTTTCCTTTCTCCAAACATAACGCTTTTCATTTAAACCAAAAAGTTCTATTTTGGTCTCATCCGTCCACAAAACATTCTTCCAATAGCCTTCTGGTTTGTCCACGTGATCTTTAGCAAACTGCAGACGAGCAGCAATGTTTTTTTGGAGAGCAGTGGCTTTCTCCTTGCAACCCTGCCATGCACACCATTGTTGTTCAGTGTTCTCCTGATGGTGGACTCATGAACATGAACATTAGCCAATGTGAGAGAGGCCTTCAGTTGCTTAGAAGTTACCCTGGGGTCCTTTGTGACCTCGCCGACTATTACACGCCTTGCTCTTGGAGTGATCTTTGTTGGTCGACCACTCCTGGGAGGGTAACAATGGTCTTGAATTTCCTCCATTTGTACACAATCTGTCTGTCTGTGGATTGGTGGAGTCCAAACTCTTTAGAGATGGTTTGGTAACCTTTTCCAGCCTGATGAGCATCAACAACTTTTCTGAGGTCCTCAGAAATCTCCTTTGTTCGTGCCATGATACACTTCCACAAACACGTGTTGTGAAGAGCAGACTTTGATAGATCCTGTTCTTTAAATAACACAGGGTGCCCACTCTCACCTGATTGGCATCCCATTGATTGAAAACACCGGACTTGAATTTCACCTTCAAACTAACTGATCATCCTAGAGGTTCACATACTTTTGCCACTCACAAATATGTAATATTCAATCATTATCCTCAATAAATGAATGACCCAGTATAATATTTTTGTCTCATTGGTTTAACTGGTTTCTCTTTATCTACTTTTAGCACTTGAGTGAAAATCTGATGATGTTTTAAGTTATATTTAGATAGATAGATAGAGATGAAAGGCACTATATAATAGATAGATAGAGATGAAAGGCACTATATAATAGATAGATAGACAGATAGATAGGAAAGGCGCTATATGATTGATAGATAGATAGATGTGAAAGGCGCTATATAATAGATAGATAGATAGATAGATAGGACAGGCGCTATATGATAGAAAGATAGATAGATGTGAAAGGCGCTATATAATATATAGATAGATAGATACTTTATTAATCCCAAGGGGAAATTCACATAATCCAGCAGCAGTATACTGATACATAAAAAAAAACCAATATTAAATTAAATAGTAATAAAAATGAAAAAAAATAAAAATAAAAAAGCAGACAATAACTTTGAGTAATGTTAGCATTTACTCCCCCAGGTGGAACTGAAGAGTCGCATAGTGTGGAGGAGGTAAGATCTCCTCAGTCTGTCACTGAAGCTGCTCCTCTGTCTGCAGATGATCCTGTTCAGTTGATTCTTCATGATTGTCAGGAGTTTGCTCAGCGCCCATCACTCTGCCATAGATGTTAAACTGTCCAGCTTCATTCCTACAATAGAGCCTGCCTTCATCACCAGTTTGTCCAGGCGTGAGGCGTCCATCATCTTTATGCTGCCTCCCCAGGACACCACCGCGTAGAAGAGGGCGCTCGCCATAACCGTCTGGTAGAACATCTGCAGCATCTTATTGCAGATGTTGAAGGACGCCAACCTTCTCAGAAAGTATAGTCGGCTCTGACCTTTCTTACACAGAGTATCAGTATTGGCAGTCCAGTCCAATTTTTCATTCATGTAGAAATATAGAAAATTGTAAAGGGTTCACAAACTTTCAAGCACAACTGTACGTACACACATTACACACACACACGCACACACTGGTTGTGTAATCAACATGAACCTCAGCATATTCATCATTAATATTTGCAGTGCACCATCTTCTTCTTCTTCATGTTCTCCATCTTTTTCCGTTTCTATGTGGTCTCGATATTTTATAAGTTTCAGCAGGCGCCATCTATTGGAATGAATTAGTAGTTATAAAATGCATTACTACAAATCTTTATGAGGCACCATTTTGATTTTCAGACTTTCAGGGGGTCCAAACAGTTAATTTGGGGTTTCCAAACTTCCCCAGTACCCTCCATATTGCACGGTTTTTGATTTCCTGCTGTCCTTCTTCAGTCCTGTGGTTTGGGAGTAATGAACTCCCGGGCACCCGCCGTCTTCTCGTCTTGACTTTTTCTACAGCCACAGGCTGCTGTTCGGCTCTCGGTTCCTTGTAAGGTCCTCCACCTACCCAGTTGCACCCCCTGTTGGTTCAGATATGAGTCCACTAGCTGTCCTGTATTTTGAGTAAGCATTAGCAAGCTGTCGCATATGTGCTCAACATGTGGACC
The DNA here is from genome assembly GCF_016835505.1 of Polypterus senegalus. Lineage (NCBI taxonomy): Eukaryota > Metazoa > Chordata > Cladistia > Polypteriformes > Polypteridae > Polypterus > Polypterus senegalus. The sequence continues at coordinate 132,396,706 of NC_053167.1, read as the reverse complement.
ACGACAGTACTCTGCCATCACTGCTCATCTTATCTGCTTGTCACTTGGCGCTTTGGTGAACCGATGCGGTCTGTTCTCCCATTTTAATGTTGTTCCTTTTTATCACAGAATCTACAACAGCAAAGCCAAAAGGAACAAAGCCGGCAACAACAACCAATGCAACGAGAGCATTCTCCCCCAGCAGCCCTGCCCTGACTACAGATGATGCCCCCTTCTCTGCTACTCCTAGTGCTTTTATGACTTCTACCTCAACCACCACAACTGCCACCACCACCACCACCACCACCACCACAACTGCCACCACCACCACCACAACTGCCACCACTTCCACCAGCACCACAGCTGCTCCCACCACCAGCACCACCATCGGCACTGCTGCCCATACAAACCCTGTGGCCGGAGTAAGAGCAGACATGGAGGAGAGCCTCAACCCATGGTTCAACACTGCGTGGACTCCGGCCTTCAGCCAGCACACTACTGCGGCGGCCAAACCTCCAGACGATGAGCAGAGCGAGAGCAACAATCTGTCTCACCAGGGTATGTGCAACCTTTTCTTGTTGGAGTTGGGGGTCTCAGTTTGATTAGGTTTCTACATGCATATCAATAGTTGGACTCTTTGTGCTTGAATCCGAGATCCTGCCGACTACTCCTTTTGTCAGTCATCCTTGACAAAAGGATGATCTCTGTGGTGTTCACAAGCTTCATTTCATCATCGTTATAGATATTTCCATTACGACCAGTCACTCTCCGTATCCCAGTCTCTGGCAGTTCTCCCATTAAATCTACGCACAGACTCCGTCCAGGGACCACCGACGCGCTAACCTCCACAGCTCCACTTCACTGCCTTTTGGTCCTTTCACAATCTCTCTGCTGACCCCGCGTCGATGAAGAAATCAATAAGAAGCCCAATACTGTCGTGAAATAAATAAAGAGTGATATGGCAACACCGCAAGAGAAATCAATCGGGGTGAAGTAAAAGCTAACCCTGTCAAAATATAGAAATCATAATACAGAGAAATGTTAACGAATCGATTCTGAAGCGACAGCATGCAAAGAAATCATTACGACCCGCTGATGCTCTCGTCTCGCTATTCACCTTCTTATCTTTCTGAAGTGCGTCACGGCCTACAGCAGACTCCCAATCCGTGGAGACCGCCGCCAGCTTCACGCGTCGCTCGCGAGATACCGCTAGGTCACAACCCCTTTCAAGTAGCTCGCCGATGGGTTAATGAATCCTACGTAAAGCTTGATCAGTCAAATTAGGGGTGGGCGACCTTTCCAAACAAATCATATCACGACCCACAATCTGAATGGCGGTCTAGCTTTTCAATGTGGCAGACACTTAACGAGAATATCCGGACTCAGACTCATCGAGACCTAAGTGACACTTTATTTTAAATAGCAAACAAAGTTGAATTCAAGCGGAGTTGTGGAACACAAGTGAGGAAGGCCTCGGCCCGCTGCGTCTCACTCGGATTCACGTAAATAAATCGATTACCGCAAGCGAACTCTGATACATAGCGAAATGAGAGGAGTCGCAAAATCAACCGGAATGTTCAAGCAAATTATAGAAGAAAACACAATCTAAATCCGTCAAGTAGTTCTCTCATGAAAAGCGGACAGACAGACATACAAACAGAGAGACATTGGATTTTATATATTAGATATTAATAAACCTTCAACATAATGTGCAGTTAAAGTCTCAACAGCATTCCCAGAGCTTAGTAGAACCAGATAACTAGAAGAATCTTCACCAAGCAGCTCTGAAAATGTCTGCTTTGTTTGAGTCTCCATACCTCTGTGAGTCTGACGTGAATGTCATGAAGTCAAAGTTCAGAGCAGGACTGAGAGACGAACATTTAAATGACTCCATGAGAGAGAACCTCAGTGGCTCCACTCCACCGTACACCTCAGTGCCAGTCATCTGACTCACTAAAAACACATCACACGTGCAACTGGACCTGTGAAGAAAGTGACATGTGACAAAGTGACAAATGAAGACGTCATATCTGTGGATTTGGAATTGCATTGGCACACAGGGGCACACACATCGGGGACAATTTAGGATCGCCAATCCACCTAACCTGCATGTCTTTGGACTGTGGGAGGAAACCCACGCAGACACGGGGAGAACATGCAAACTCCACGCAGGGAGGACCTGGGGAGCAAACCCACAAGGTCTCCTTACTGTGAGGTAGCAGCGCTACCCACTGTGCCACCATGCTGCCAACTAGAACAAAATAAAAATAAAACTCATTTTATAAAATAAGACAAAAACTCTGCGGTGGGCTGGCGCCGTGCCCGGGGTTTGTTTCCTGCCTTGCGCCCTGTGTTGGCTGGGATTGGCATCAGCAGACCCCCGTGACCATGTAGTTAGGATTTAGCGGGTTGGATAATGGATGGATGGATGGATGGAAGACAAAAACTACAATTGCTATCAGAACTGAAATATCGCTGGGCCCTCTGTTCAGGGTTTGCTCCTGCCTTGCACCCAATGCCGGCTGGGATAGGCTCCAGCAGACCCCCATCCGCCCCGGGTGACCCTGCTCAGGAATAAGAGGGTTAGAAAATGACCGACTCACAATGTTAAGGCACCACAGTATATCACAGACTTGGTAGAACATCTTCAGCTCTGACTACAAATGCTGTCATTACCATAAATTCCGTGTGGCGTAGAACGGCACTCTACACAATGAAATGCGATTCAACATGTGGCGCTCATAAGCGGACGTGGACTTGAACCCAGTTGTATGTTTAGTTGTGAAGGCACTGGAAATGGCGCTACTGGATATCAGTCAGGTCCGTCGCTGCTGTGAAAGGCACTATATGAATAAAGACATCTGCCACTGTGTGGTCTGCAAGGTGGGCTATATACTGTATGTCAGCATACGGGCATCTTAGATTGGGCCGAACTAGGAGCTTGGGGTATTTGGGGGTTTACAGACCCTCAGTGTGATTGCGTTCTGTATAATAAATGTCTTATTGTTAATACTTTTCTTGGCTTGGTAAGGTGGTCTTGTCAGAGGCCCAGTTGTCACCAGTGTACACTGGAGTGACCGCCACCTCGGTGTGACTTGTGGGTGTCTCACGTTTTTTTTTTTTGGTTCCAGGGGGAAGCACGGAGTTCCTTCTGCTGACCGGCGTGACGGTGGCCGTGGTTAGCATCGTCATCCCTGCAGGTGAGTGGTCTTCCTATTATTCCCGAGCATTTCTGTCTTACGTTGGATTCGTTTGGAAGCCGTTTGTTTATCATTTTTGAGCAAAACAAAAACAAAAAAAAAAGCAGAAGAAAATAAAAGCGTAACATTTTCTTTTGTTGAGGGTCTCCGGTGGGCTGCTCTCCCTAAATTTGTCAGCAGGCTCGCCTGTACGTTTGGTCAACTGGCCACTCTACAAACGTGTGTCTGTCAGTGGACCCCAAGTGTACATTACTGTTCATTAATCCAGTTCGGGGTCTCGGAGGACCGCAGCCTGTCCTGACTGCTTTGGCTGCAAGGCAGGAACCAACTCAAGATCTCCACTTAGGACTAACGATTTAGTGTGTTTTAGATTTGTCATTAATTGAGCCCACTTGACGGAGGTCTGTTCTCACTTGGACATTAAAGAGGCCTTTCCTGTTGATCAGCCTCAAAAAACACAAATAAAAGCCACTGGGATTCCATGTTGTGGAAGGGGAGACTTTTGCCAGCCACTGTCCATTTTATCGTTGTGGGCTAGCAACCTGCCCTCCTGCAGTATTTATCACTATGTATGTTGTGACCTGCAGGGGGCGCAGCAGCACCCCAGTGCAAATCCATCCATTATCCAACCCGCTATATCCTAACTAGAGGGTCACGGGGGTCTGCTGATGCCAATCCCAGCCAACACAGGGCGGAAGGCAGGAAACAAACCCCAGGCAGGGGGCCAGCCCACCACAGGGCACACACATCAGGGACAACTTAGGACCGCCAATGCACCTGACCTGCATGTCTTTGGACTGTGGGAGGAAACCCACGCAGACACGGGGAGAACATGCAGGGAGGACCCGGGAAGCGAACCCACAGGTCTCCTTACTGAGCGGCACCCAGTGCAGTAAAAGCTTTAATGGTAACAAGTACCCCTAAAAGAGGCTTCCAGAAACACAACACAGTTAAAGATTCTCTTCTCCTCCCAGGTGAGCGGCTCCTTTTATATGAGACGTCTGGTGCCAGGGCATTCGCTGCACAGAAGAAGCACTTCTGGGTTAGGCAGAAGCGCCACAAAGTAGGGCAGCACCCCCGGATGGTACCCATGGAACCCAACAGGGCTATGCCATGGAACTACACTTCCTCAGCATGCCCTGCAAGGGTGCGTATGGGTACCCATGGCCCAGGTATGCTGCCATCTAACATGTCAGGGCAGCATATGGTCCAGGCAGATTGACTTTCCCTCTTCTTCCATTATACTGGCGTCCCAGTCGAATAAAGGTCCTCAGATCCAGCGTATCCACTTCTACAGTATGTTGGCATCTTCTGCCATCCTTCTGCCTGTCTTCCTTCCTGCCTACTCACTACCATGGCCTCCTGGCTAGGTAAGGAACCGTGAAGCAACCCAGCAGGGATGCCAGCCCACGTCTACCATCCATCACAATGTAAGCAGAGTCATTTAAAAAAGAAGACGGGGTGTGAGCGTCTGATTTCCTCCCACAGTCCAAAGACATGCAGGACCGGTGGACTGGCGTTGTTAAATTGTGAGTGGGTGTGCGTTCACCCTCAGATGGCCCACTGCCCTGTCCAGGTGCTTATTCCTGCTGGGAGAGGCTCCAGCTCCCCCTCGACCCTGCCCCGGCAAAGTAGGACCAGAAAATGAATGGATGGGTGGGTGGATTAGGAATGAAAAAACTACAAAGGTGCACAACTGCAGGATAAGCATCACACTTCATGGTTGGCAGGAGAACAGCGGCAGGTCATTCCGTCCCTTGTGAAATAAGGAGAGAGTCAAACAACTGCAGACGTCTGTGGCCCCCCGTTTAAGGCGTTTTAATACAAAAAACGAAAAATGCAAAAAGTAAATCCCAGACGGATGGGAAAAATGATTTGGCGCCCTCTTGTGGCAAAATGAAAAAACAAATTGCTGGTGCGTCCGCCCTGCTCGAGCTCTTCCGGTCAAATGACACCTGACGTCAGGACGTTGCCTGCTTCTATGCCAGTTGGATGGAACTTGAGGTGGGGCGTAAGTGATGCCAGGCTTGTTCTCCATGGTGTTCACCCGTTTAGCAGACCCCCAGTGCACTTGTAAAACAGTCTGCCTCAAGTCGAGCGTGTGTGTCACTGTCAAACCTTCTAACTCCAGCTCTGCGAGTCTGTCGTGGCAGGAGCCCACCCAGGTTAATTCACTAAGACTAATTAATTACATTTCTGTGGCACTTTTCTAACTTCTCAAAGTGCTTTACATAAACGTGAGGAGCCACGTCAACCACCAACAATATGCAGCATCCACCTGGCAGCCATTCTGTGCCCTTGCCACACATTAGAGATGGGCATTTTGATTAACTTGACCGAATCGATTCTTTCAGACTGCCTGTTCAAGTGAACTGATACTTTTCATTCATTTGATTTATTTAAAGTCTGGTGTATAAGGGGAGTCCTTGGTGGTCCGCTCTGATCCCATCACAAATATATAATTTAATCATTTGTACGTTATCTTGATATGTACAGTAGTTAGGTATGTGTGTTGTGACCACAAGGGGGCACCACTGAGCCCCAAAACAACCAGCCAACACGGCACCAGAACACCCCCGGGTTCAAAAGTTAGTGAAGTGACACACTACAGTACACGATGATACAACTCTCTTCATCACTCCGTCCCTCTCCTTCCATGCAAGCTGTAACTGCGTTTTTTCGAAGGTTTCCAGGTACTTCAAAATACCGCCGTTCAGAAGCAGCTGCCAGGCTGGCGTCCCAGCACTTGGATGACTTGCTCTGCATAAACAAAACTCCTCAGCCCAAGTGTGTTGGTGTTAAAAAGTTTAGTGAAGTTCAAAGCAAACAGTCCACACGAATAAAACAAGGAAAAGAAGTTGATAAAAAATTAAAAAAAAGGGGGTGGAGGAAAACGTCTTGTCGGTGGTATTCCACTTGAGGCTTTAGTACAGTGGCGTGCAAAAGTATTCACCCCCTTGAAAGTCCTCGTACTTCTCTGCACGGCTAATTACTGGCATAGATAGATAGGAAAGGCGCTATATAATAAATAGATAGATATGAGAGGCACTATATAATAGATAGATAGATAGATAGATATGAAAGGTGCTATATGATAGATAGATAGATATGAAAGGCACTATATGATAGATAGATAGACAGATAGATAGATAGATAGATAAGAAAGGCACTATATAATAGATAGATAGATAAGAAAGGCACTATATAACAGACAGATAAGAAAGGCACTATATAATAGATAGACAGATAGATATGAAAGGCACTATATTGACTATTGGAGGTAACAATCTGGCGCCCCCTCCAGGGTTATTACCTGCTTTGCTGCAGAGGCTCCGGTCCCCCTCGTGACCAAGGACTGGATTAAGCCCTGATCTCCAGACCACAGCTGGCTTCGCCCGTGTTCTGCTTTGTCATGTCACGGGCACTCACATTTTGTGCTCCTCTTTCTTGCCACAGCGGTCATCAGCCTGGTGTTTACCAGCAGCTTCCTCATCTGGAGAAACTGGAGGAGGAAAAACACAAAGAGCATGAACTTTGACAATCCTGTCTACAGGAAGACCACCGAAGAGGACGAGGATGATGAAGTCCACATTGGCAGGACGGAGCACATTGGGCATGTGTACCCTGCGGTAAGTGCGTCCAACTGCATGCACTGTGATGTAAGCTGTGAAAGGTGCTATCCAAGGGGAAAGTGTCTCTCTGTGTCCACCCAGTTGCTTTGTTTCTGTCATTCCAACTGATGGCACATTACAAACATTTTAATAATAAAATGCATTGAACTTGCTGTTCCAACAGATGGTGCATCTCAAACATTAACAGCGCTTTTAAAATCCCATACCAAATGGCATATAACAGAGATATACACGCTGCATGGTGCACTGCAAATGTTAACAATGCGCTCCTTTGATTTCAGCCCCTCTTAGACGGGTAGCACAGCTAGTATAAAAAAAGGGGCAGATTCACTGCAAAGTATTTTTTCCACAATAGGTGCTCCATAAAATTAAGGATTTGTATATTTTATTAATGTGAGGGGCAGTCAAAAAGTCCCCGGAATTGCGATATAGCGGGAGAGTGAGAGATTAGATTACACACTCATTGTTGTGGAGGGGAGGCCAGTTAACAGCAGGTCTGGATTGCTTTGGGCGTGGAGTTTTGTTTTAATGACCAGTGGAGTTCGACTTGTGCAGTGTCGGTGTTCGAACAACGAGCCAACATCAAGTTCACGTGCAAATCGGGAAATCGGCTTCAGATACGCTAGCGGCAGTGCAGATTTGAAAGTGAGACGTGTCTGCGCAAAGTTGGCTCTGAGGCTGCTGACCACGGATCAGATGGGATTTCGTGTGTTTGTTGCTGGGCTAGAAACTTACTGCAGCCTGACTGAAGTGAAATGAATTAAAACAACGCTTAGTGAGCAGGCGCCTGATGGATGGCAGGAGATGCCATGTTACCAGCTCCTGGTGTAACGTTTCTCCCTTCCTGACAAGACTGGCAGACCTGCTGCTTTAAGTCTGTCCCATAGGGGGCACCGATTCGGGATGTCATTCTTGTTTCAGATCTGTAATGCGGACCTCACGTTCTGTGCAGTCGGCGTAAAGGCGGATGTCCCTTTAGGATCTATAAAGTGGGCACTGATGTATTATATAGCGCCTTTCCTAGCTAGTAATTAATACCTCATATCTGTTTCTTTCATATATATAATATACAGTAATCCCTCCTCGATCGCGGGGGTTGCGTTCCAAACCCCGCGACAGGTGAAAATCCGCGAAGTAGAAACCATATGTTTCTATGGTTATTTTTATATATTTTAAGTCCTTATAAACTCTCCCACACTGTTTATAAATATTCCCCGCAGAGTTATACAGCATAATCCCTTTGTATTCTCTTAGATATTAGGTAAGATTCATTGAAATTATGTATGTAAACACACTGTTTATATACAGTAAAACCTAAATATTATTTTAAAGATATCGAGTGTCTCCAATATCACATATGTTACAGCCATTATGATAGACAGGCCACCAGCAATAAATACGTACAATGCAAGAAAAATAGCATACATTAAATGTGTGTGTACAGTGACACTAGACGTACGTACATGTACTAAGTACTGTAAGTAGAAAATTAATTATGGTTACTCGCCAACAATGACACGATGACTTGTCCGATAACAATGAGTTTAATTTTACTGCACAACAAAGGAGAGCGTTACAGCCCTTCTAAAGGAGCCACTTAAGGTGATTGTGTAGCACTGCCGTTGTTCTTCTTCAATCCAAATCCCTAAAGCAGATTCCATCCAGACTACTGCCTTATTACATCCACTTACAACTCGTTTTGTACCCTGGTTAAAAGGACACTGCGGCCGTAGATCTTATATTCCTTTCCTACTTTTTAAATAAAAAGAATCGTAGCCTTCAACAAATCCAAAACGTTTACCTTTCGCAATCATTAACATCTTCCGTTTGCGCTTGGGCACGGCCCCTGAAGCAGTAGCAGATCATTTTGGAGCTATAATGAAGGGCTTGACTACGCACAGAGATAAACACAAAAGAGCACAACTCTTTACACAGCGAAACACGTTGATGCTGAATGAGCGAGACGAGACTTCCTGGTTAACACCGCATTCAGCAGGCAGGAACTTAACTGCGTGCTCTGATTGGTTAGCTTCTCAGTCATCCACCAATAGCGTTCCTTGTATGAAATCAACTGGGCAATCCAACTGAGGAAGCATGTACAGGAAGTAAAAAGACACATTGTCCGCAGAACCCGCGAAGCAGCGAAAAATCCGCGATAGAGTGAAGCCGCGAAAGTCGAAGCGCGATATAGCGAGGGATTACTGTACACACACATATCTTCTTATATAATACGCTACCATGGCTGTTCGTTTGTCTGTCCAGGATTTTAAATCACCTGTCGCTCGCAGACCGTTTGACTTACTGACCTGAAATCTGGTTCACATCGACTACGTGACGTCTGCTGTCCGCTTTCAGGGTGATGATTGACTTCCAAGGTTATTCGTCTTTTTATGTTTATTTTATCCATCCATCCATTTTCTAACCCGCTGAATCCGAACACAGGGTCACGGGGGTCTGCTGGAGCCAATCCCAGCCAACACAGGGCACAAGGCAGGAACCAATCCTGGGCAGGGTGCCAACCCACCGCAGGACACACACAAACACACCCACACACCAAGCACACACTAGGGCCAATTTAGAATCGCCAATCCACCTAACTTGCATGTCTTTGGATTGTGGGAGGAAACCCACGCAGACACGGGGAGAACATGCAAACTCCACGCAGGGAGGACCTGGGAAGGACCCGGGAAGCAAACCCGGGTCTCCTAACTACGAGGCAGCAGCGCTACCACTGCGCCACCGTGCCGCCCTGTTTATTTTATTTTATAGTAAAATCAACTCTCGGCAGTGGCCAGCAGGGTGGCGTGTGGCACATGTGTACGGGTGCCATTCTCATCCCAACCACCTTCACCGTCACTTCCGCTACCTCTTCATATCTGAAATCATTCTTGAGGCAGACTGAAGACTTAATTACCAGCTTAAGTGAAAAATGAACGAAAATGTAACAAGTAATTGCAACACAAACACTGACTTGATCCGTTTTAACGTGAAAAGTTGCCGACGATAGAAGAGAAGAAGCGACCGCTAGGGTGGAGAAAAGAAGAGCTGCTCAGGAAACAGCAAGAGCGTCAACCTCTGAGCACACGAATGGTAAACGTACAGAGAAAGAGGAGGAGAAGTAGGAATGGTGAAGTCAGGTGTCTTCACTGCACGTTATCATGGAGTGCGCCGTCACTGGTATATACAGTACCTCACAAAAGAGAGTACACCCCTCACATTTTTCTAAATATTTTATTATATTTTTCATGGGACAACACTGAAGATATGACACTGTGACACAATGTAAAGTAGTTCGTGTACAGTTTGTATCACAGTGTAAATTTGCTGTCCCCTCAAGATAACTCAACACACAGCCATTAATGTCTAAACCACTGGCAACAAAAGTGAGTCCACCCCTAAGTGAGAAATGTCCAAACTGTGCCCAATTAGCCATTTCCCTCCCCAGTGTCATGTGACTCGTTAGTGTTACAAAGTCTCAGGTGTGTTAAATTTGCTGTTCTCACTCTCACACTCTCTCATACTGGTCACTGGAAGTTCAACATGGTACCTCATGGCAAAGAACTCTCTGAGGATCTGAAAAACAGAATTGTTGCTCTACATAAAGATGGCCTCGGCTCTAAGAAGGTTGCCAACACCCTGAAACTGAGCTGCAGCATGGCGGCCAAGACCATAGAGCGACAGGTTTAACAGGACAGGTTCCACACAGAACAGGCCCTGCTATGGTCGACCAAAGAAGTTGAGTGCACGAGCTCAGCGTCATATCCAGAGGTTGTCTTTTGAAAACAGACGTACGAGTGCTGCCAGCATTGCTGCAGAGGTTGAAGGGGTGGGGGGTCAGCCTGTCAGTGCTCAGACCATACGCCCGCCACACATGGCATCAAATTGGTTTGCATGGCTGTCGTCCCAGAAGGAAGCCTCTTCTAAAGATGATGCGCAAGAAAGCCAAGCAGACTAAGGACATGGATTACTGGAACCACGTCCTGTGGTCTGATGAGACCAAGATAAACTTATTTGGTTCAGATGGTGTCAAGCGTGTGTGGCGGCAATCAGGTGAGGAGTACAAAGACAAGTGTGTCTCGCCTACAGTCAAGCATGGTGGTGGGAGTGTCATGGTTTGTGGCTGTATGAGTGCTGCCGGCACTGGGGAGCTACAATTCATTGAGGGAACCATGAATGCCAACATGTACTGTGACATACTGAAGCAGAGCATGATACCCTCCCTTTAGAAACCGGGCCGCAGGGCAGTATGCCAACATGATAACAACCCCAAACACACCTCCAAGACGACCACTGCCTTGCTAAAGAAACTGAGGGTAAAGGTGCTGGACTGGCCAAGCATGTCTCCAGACCTAAACGATATTGAGCATCTGTGGAGCATCTTCAAAAGGAAGGTGGAGGAGCGCAAGGTCTCTAACATCCACCAGGTCCGTGATGTTGTCATGGAGGAGTGGAAGAGGATTCAGGTGGCAACCTGTGAAGCTCAAGTGAACTCCATGCCCAAGAGAGTTAAGGCAGTGCTGGAAAATAATGGTGGCCACACAAAATATTGACACTTTGGGCACAATTTGGACATTTTTCAGCTTAGGGGTGGACTCACTTTGTGAGATACACAAGATACTATAAATACACTCACCTAAAGGATTATTAGGAACACCTGTTCAATTTCTCATTAATGCAATTATCTAATCAACCAATCACATGGCAGTTGCTTCAATGCATTTTGGGGTGTGGTCCTGGTCAAGACAATCTCCTGAACTCCAAACTCCAAATGTCAGAATGGCAAAGAAAGGTGATTTAAGCAATTTTGAGCGTGGCATGGTTGTTGGTGCCAGACGGGCCGGTCTGAGTATTTCACAATCTGCTCAGTTACTGGGATTTTCACGCACAACCATTTCTACGGTTTACAAAGAATGGAGTGAAAAGGGAAAAACATCCAGTATGTGGCAGTCCTGTGGGCGAAAATGCCTTGTTGATGCTAGAGGTCAGAGGAGAATGAATGGGCCGACTGATTCAAGCTGATAGAAGAGCAACTTTGACTGAAATAACCACTCGTTACAACCGAGGTATGCAGCAAAGCATTTGTGAAGCCACAACACGCACAACCTTGAGGCGGATTGGCTACAACAGCAGAAGACCCCACCGGGCACCACTCATCTCCACTACAAATAGGAAAAAGAGGCTACAATTTGCACGAGCTCACCAAAATTGGACAGCTGAAGACTGGATAAATGTTGCCTGGTCTGATTAATCTCGATTTCTGTTGAGACATTGAAATGGTAGAGTCAGAATTTGGCGTAAACAGAATGAGAACATGGATCCATCATGCCTTGTTACCACTGTGCAGGGTGGTGGTGGTGGTGTAATGATGTAGGGGATGTTTTCTTGGCACACTTTAGGCCCCTTAGTGCCAATTGGGCATCGTTTAAATGCCATGGGCTACCTGAGCATTGTTTCTGACCATGTCCATCCCTTCATGACCACCATGTACCCATCCTCTGATGGCTACTTCCAGCAGGATAATGCACCATGTCACAAAGCTTGAATCATTTCAAATTGGTTTTTTGAACATGACAATGAGTTCACTGTACTAAAATGGCCCCCACAGTCACCAGATCTCAACCCAATAGAGCATCTTTGGGATGTGGTGGAACGGGAGCTTCGTGCCCTGGATGTGCATCCCACAAATCTCCATCAACTGCAAGATGCTATCCTATCAATATGGGCCAACATTTCTAAAGAATGCTTTCAGCACCTTGTTGAATCAATGCCACGTAGAATTAAGGCAGTTCTGAAGGCGAAAGGGGGTCAAACACCGGATTAGTATGGTGGTCCTAATAATCCTTTAGGTGAGTGTAGATATGAACAAACACTCATGCGTACATCCATCTATCCATCCATTATCCAACCTGCTATATCCCAACTACAGGGTCACGGGGTCTGCTGGAGCCAATCCCAGCCAACACAGGGCACAAGGCAGAAAACAAACCCCGGGCACAGCGCCAGCCCACCGCAGCACATACCTACAGTACATATATATATATATATACATACATACATACATACACATTTTATATATTATATAGTGTCTTTCCGATTTATACACCTATCTGTTTTATAGCGCCTTTCATTTCAATTCACACCATGCAGTGCCTTTTTAATGCTTTTCATATGTGGCAAATGTGGCACTTGGTGCCACGGCCCACCTGCCAAGTTGTTTTGCCCGCCTAAGGTAAAGAGGGGTCTTTTCATCGGATTAGCGCTGTTTCAGCTGTGGAATGGCCAAATGGGGGAGGCCGCTTGATGGCTGATGTCTCCAGGACTCTAAAATATCCAAGTCATATTATGGGATATCATCTACTGTTAAATTCTGCTCCGCACTTGTAATATTTTTATTTTTATACTGTATTGAGGATTACTTGTGTTCTGTGTGTTGTATTGTATTGACCCCCCATTTTCTTTTTGACACCCACTGCACGCCCAGCCTACCAGTAAAGGACTCTCTCTTTGAATTGCCTTTCCTGAGGTTTCCTCCATTTTTTGGGGGGGAGTTTTTCCTCATCTTCTCAGAGAGTCAAGGCTGGGGGGCTGTCAAGAGGCAGGGTCTGTTAAAGCCCATTGCGGCACTTCTTGGGTGATTTTGGGCTTTACAAAAATAAATTGTATTGTATTGTATTGTATTGTATTGTATATGTGTCTGTTGATCTTCTTCTCTTTTCACATCTATTTATCTGTCATATGTCACATCTGTCCACTGTGCCTTTTATATTTTGGCCTATCTATCTATTATATAAAAATGTCATATTTGTCTGCCTATCTGTTATATATTGCATTTCAGATCTAATCATTTATGTCGTAAGGCTCCATTGCTATTTCTCTAGTGTATATAGTGCCTTTCATGTCTGTTTCATACCTGTAGTGCCTATCTACTGAACAGTGCCTTTCAAATCTATTTCTTTATGTCGTATGGCTCCTCTAACATCTCTCTGGTGTATATAGTGCCTTTCACATGTTTTCTGTATGTAGTGCTGTGTCGCTCAGGGCCGTGCCCATCTCTGCCCCCCACCAGCTCTCAATGCCCTAATGCCGTTTTTCTCCTCTCTGTCCCACAGCGTGTGGCTCTCAGCCTGGAGGACGACGGCTTACCCTGAAGACCAACAGCGCTGTGCTCCCCGAGGTTTGCAGCGTCGATGGACGACAGAAGACCACTGGCTGAAGGAGCCAAGGAGTCGCTGGCGTTCTCACATCCAAGGGGTTGCACTGCTAGGTGTTCTTAGGCTTAGAGTTTTGGGGTCTTGTTATTGGGGGGGGAGGGGGGGTCGCAGGGTCGGACTTGACCCATTCTGACCACGTCAGGTGGACTTCATATGCAGACGCGAGCGAGTGCTCGCCAGGTACCCCGGGGTGCTGTGCGGGACGGGGACATTCTCTACCCAGCGTTGTGTAAAGTGACTTTTCCTATCACTGCTTTGTATTCCTGTAAATGTTATTTTTTTACTGTAAATAAGAGTGAAGCTTTTTCCGTCACCGTTTTCAACAAACCAATAGCGCGGATCGATTAGAAGCAGGTGGGAAAGACGACACAAGCCGGCAGTGACTGCACCTGCATGGGAGGCCTGCTGGCCAGGCGACACGGGGTTAAAGCGATCGGTGGGCTTGTGGTAGATGGCACTGAGGCACTCGGCTCCACTGGCTCCAGCTGCGAAGGAATGAGACGTCGAGAGTCACATTTAACAGGCGAACTAGAGGAACGCTGTTATTAATACGCCTCGAAATGAGACTAATGGCAGCAGGCTGACCATCATGGGGACGAGTGACATCGAGGGCGGAAGGAGAAAAGAGCAAATCCACCTAAAAAAACTGAAAAAAGTGTGGGACACCGGAAAGGCCGTCATGCGTAACTTAAAATCTTCAATAATTAATACACAAAATACTGAATTTAAATAATCGCCCCAAAAAAATGACAAACACGTGAGGACACACGACACCGCAGAGTTGTTGAAGAAACGGATAACATCTTCCTCTGTGATCCCTGCTCCTAACTGGCGCCTTCCCAGAAGCCCCTGTCGATGACATAGTGCTGATTTTTGGGCTTGCTTGGAACGTTTCCTGTTTCAGCCAGAAGTGGTCAGGTGGTGCAGCGACCCTTAAGCATGATGGGAATTGGAGTCCTGTCAGGTAGCACTGCTAGAAATGACCTTTTGGTTTTGGTTGTTTTTGGTCCTTTTCTCTCATCGCTGGGTCCACTGTCTTACTTTTCCTTTCTAGGACTAGTTTGGAACGTTATTACCACAGGACGTGGTGCAAAGAATCCATAAAAAATGTGGACGTCAACGCTCAGTGTCTTTTTTGCCCCCCATTGTATTCCACCAGTTGGTCCATAAGAGATGAATTGTATTTGTCGCTTTGTTTCTGTGGTGGGCCCTGACCATCTGCTTCATCAGTTCATGGTGGAGACGACTGGGGGGTGCGACGTCCGGTGGCCAGAAGCCTGAGCCACAGTGTTGGAACGAGGACAGGAAGGCAAGCAGAGGTGGAAACTTTAGTACGGAGCCATTTTCGTAACGTATGTTTTTTATTGTATTTAAGCATTTTATAGGCAGGGATTTCATTTCTGATATTCGTTTCTACTTTCACTTTCCTTTTGTAACAATAATATTTTTTTATACGTGTATTTTGTGTTATGTTAGTTTTTTTATTGTGGGGAATTTATTTTTGTGGCGTTTCTTAACCGTTTTAATTCGTTTCTGTCTTTACTCTCCCCAATCTTCTTTTACGCAGCGTGGGAGCCGTGTCATGTGACCTGCACACGCATGACGTTACTGTTAGTGACGGTGTCATGATTCGGTTTCGAGTGAATTGATTTGGTGTTATCCACGCGATGAACGCTGTTTTTTCTTAGGTGCTTTTCTCAGCGCCATTTTGAGAGCCGTCGTTGGCGCTGCTTCACGCATTGCTAGAGGGGGCGGCTTCTAGGATCGCGAATGACACGGAATCGGCACGGCAGGGGGGCTCCTTTCATTGTCTAATCTGTGGATACAAACCTCCGTAAGAAATACTTAAACACGGCACGGTGGCGCAGTGGGTGGCGCAAATGCCACGCAGGTAGGAGACCCGGGTTCCCAGGTCCTCCCTGCGTGGAGTTTGCATGGTGTCTGCGTGGCTTTCCTGCCACAGCCCAAAGACATGCAGGTTAGGTGGGCTGGCGATCCCAATATGTCCTTAGTGTGGGTGTCCTGTGGTGGGTTGGCGCCTGCCCACGATTTGTTCCTGCCTTGTGCCCTGTGTTGGCTGGGATTGGCACCGGCAGACCCCTGTGACCCTGTAGTTAGGATCTAGGGGGTTGGATAATGGATGTATGTATGTATGTATTAATTAACATATAGCACCTTTCTTTCAGGCGGCATGGTGGTGCAGTGGGTGGCGCAAATGCCACGCAGTTAGGAGACCCGGGTTCGCTTCCCGGGTCCTCCCCGTGTGGAGTTTGCATGGTGTCTGCGTGGCTTTCCTCCCACAGCCCAAAGACATGCAGGTTAGGTGGGCTGGCGATCCCAATATGTCCTTAGTGTGGGTGTCCTGTGGTGGGTTGGCGCCTGCCCACGATTTGTTCCTGCCTTGTGCCCTGTGTTGGCTGGGATTGGCACCGGCAGACCCCTGTGACCCTGTAGTTAGGATCTAGCGGGTTGGATAATGGATGTATGTATGTATTAATTAACATATAGCACCTTTCTTTCAGGCGGCATGGTGGCGCAGTGGGTAGCGCTGCTGCCTCGCAGTAAGGAGACTGTGGGTTCGCTTCCCGGGTCCTCCCCGTGTGGAGTTTGCATGTTCTCCCCGTTTCCTCGCACAGCACAAAGACATGCAGGTTAGGTGGGCTGGCGATCCTAAATTGTCCCTGGTGTGTGTGCCCTGCGGTGGGCTGGCGCCCTGCCCAGGGTTTGTTGCCTGCCTTGTGCCCTGTGTTGGCTGGGATTGGCACCGGCAGACCCCCGTGACCCTGTAGTTAGGATCTAGCGGGTTGGATGATGGATGGAAATACTTAAACAGAACCTTTAGTTATTGTGCTTCTCGCAGGTTTTGTTTGCTTTGCCCCCTTTGCCTGTTTATTCCGACTTTGATTCTCGTCTCTCGTTTGGATGTCGTTCTTAGGTTTATTTTTATTTGTTTTGGTTTGATAATCTTTTACACGCATCGCCCGGGTAGCTCAGTAAATCAAGCACCAGGACAGAGAGTATAAATGTTACCGGCAATGTATGAAAAGCAGGCATTGTACAGAAAGCCGAGGCAAGATATAGAATTCCCGGCGTTTTTGGGCAAAGTATGAAATATCCAAATTATTTTAATATTATATATACTTTCCCTGGGCATTGTATAGAATGACAAATGCTGTGTAGGCAAAGTATTAAAAGAGAGTCATGAAAAGGCTTTTAGTGAAAAGACGTATATGAAAAAGAAAGAGATGATACAAAATAAAGTACAGGACTTTCTTATTGAGGAAAACAAGAGAAAATAAAATATGAACCTGCCTACCTGTTGCAACAAGGAAGGAAAAAAATGTTCTTTTAAATTGCACTGAATTGTCTTTCGCACAAAAAAGTAACACTTGAAAAGAGAGACATGGAAAGGCCTTCATTAAAAATGACAAAAGGAAATATCCGATAAAATACAGAACTTTCTTACTGAAAAAAAATGAACCTCCGTGTTGTAACGAGGAAGGCTTGAGTGGCATTGAGTGGCATTGAGTGGCATTTTGAATTCATGGCAGTGTTTTATACGGAGGTGGTTTGTCTTTCGGCATTGCATCGAACGCCCAGGAAATATTAATCGTCTCCTACTTTGACGTCCAGTTTTCGCCGTTCTCTACAAAGCCTGCCTTTCATCCACGGCCGGTAACATAAATATGGCAGCAGCTCCATGACGTCCTGTTGAGCAGTTAAATAAAAGAACACCACTTGGAGTGCAATCAGCTAGAACTGGTAGGCCAAGCCCTAGGATTTCGGGTTGTGTTCCTGGACTTTTCAGTTTGTGCCCTCGTTTTATTTATTTATTCCGTTCATCGCTGTTTGCTCTTCTTGGTTGTGACCCTGACTCTCCCCCACTCTCGGTCTGCTGTTCTCCTCGTAATAATCCCTGGAGATGAGGGTCTCGTTACATGTTTCGAGGGTCGTTTACTGACTCGATGCCACGTTGGCTGTGCTTTGTCACGTTCTCGATCCCCTCGTCGTGAGCGCTGCCACTTCACTGGGGTCTTCCTCTGTAAATATGGCAGCACGCAGCAGCTTCAGTATCCCCGGTGGATGTTACCTTTAAACTGAAGGTGGCCTAGTCTGAGGATTGGCGGTTTGATTCGACTCCTCCTGCCTCACGACTTTGATCTTCACCTTTACTTTTGTTGTTTTGATCCATTTTTGAGATTTTCGGCCTTTAACTTTGTCTCATGTCCCTCAATACGATTTCAGCCTCTCACCTCATCTCCTGGCTACTCTTGTCTCACAATAACTACCGTGTTTCCCCGAAAATAAGATCGGGTCTTATATTCATTTTTGCTCCAAAAGATGCACTAGGGCTTATTTTTTTAGGGGATATCTTATCTTTATTCTTGTACAATAATGTACAGTGGGTATAGAAAAGAATCCCCCCTTTTGAAATATTCCCTTTTTTATTTGCTTTAGAGCCTTAAATGAAGACACACAAATATATTTCTCTCCAGCTTTACTTACTCAATGCAACCTCCAACATCCAAGTGAAAGAAATCACAGCTACAGTTGAGAAAAATGATAAAAAAATCAAAAACAAGAACATGTCAGTGTCATTTTGTTGATCCCCCTTTTCCTTTAATGACACCCTTGAGTCTGTTGGGCTACTCCTCTGCCAGCTTTGCCCACCTAGATTGAGCCCGCTCAGTATTTGCCCCCCACTCTTCTTTACAGTTCGGTCACATTGGCTGGTGAGCGTTGCCAGTCTGCCATCTTCAGATCTTTCCACAGATTTTCAATGAGCAAATAACGTCAAATAAAAGGTGGGCGCCCACCTTTTATTTTACGAGTGACATATGACAGACTTATTTTTTTACTTTTTAGTACACTTTGTAACGTAATATAAGCGTGGTTTTTAAAAAGTATTTTTTATATATATATACAGTATATATATATATATATATACTGTATATATATATATATATATACAGTATATATATATATATATATACTGTATATATATATATATTTTAGGGTAGGGCTTATATTACAGAGCAGCCTGAAAATCATGCTAGGGATTATTTTTGGGGAAACACGGCAGGGAGCCAATAGAAATACTTAATAATTAATAAAAACCAGAAAGACTAACCTGAAACATTAAGAGAGAGCAGAAACAGGCATGTGCTGTAGAGCCACACCAGCAAAGAGGCCTTCCATGTCCAAAAGAAAATATAAGCAAGTGAAATAAAGTTTAGTGTTTGAAGTTCTCCAATAGCTGGGATATTCAGTATTCCACAGGGCCGTTCTGAACAGCCATCACCCGATGATGTCACACCTGTACTGGCCAGACAGGAGCGGCTCGCCTCACAACGAATACACAAAGAGCTGACAGGAAAACATCGAAAAAAATTCCTCATGACAAAATGATCAAAACTGGATAACTTCCACTAAAAAGGCATAAAAGCCCAAGAAAACACATCATTTACTTGGGATATGAAGTCAAAAAAGCTGTGAGGTCTCCAAAAAGAGCCTTCACTAGACAGATAGATAGATATGAAAGGCACTATATAATAGATAGATAGATAGATAGATAGATAGATAGATAGATAGATAGATAGATAGATAGATAGATAGATAGATATGAAAGGCACTATATAATAGATAGATAAATAGACAGACAGACAGAGACAGATAGATAGATACTTTATTAGTCCCAAGGTGAAATTCCCATACTCCATTAGCAGCATACTGATAAAAAAAATATTAAATTAAAGAGTGATAACAATGCAGGTATAACAGACAATAACTTTGTATAATGTTAACCTTTACCCCCCCGAGTCGCATAGTGTGGGGTCTCCTCAGTTTGTCGCTGAAGCTGCTCCTCTGCCTGAAGATGATCCTGTTCAGTGGATGCAGTGGATTCTCCATGATTGATAGGAGTCTGCTCAGCGCCCGTCGCTCTGCCACGGATGTCAAACTGTCCAGCTACATGCCTACAATAGAGCCTGCCTTCCTCTCCAGTTTGTCCAGGTGTGAGGCGTCCCTCTTCTTTATGCTGCCTCCCCAGCACACCACCACGTAGAAGACGGCGCTCACCACAACCGTCTGATAGAACATCTGCAGCATCTTATTGCAGATGTTGAAGGATGCCAGTCTTCTAAGGAAGTATAGTCGGCTCTGTCCTCTCTTGCACAGAGCATCAGTATTGGCAGTCCAGTCCAATTTATCATCCAGCTGCACTCCCAGGTATTTACAGGTCTGCACCCTCTGCACAGTCACCTCCAATGATCACGGGGTCCATGAGGGGCCTTGGCCTCCTAAAATCCACCACCAGCTCCTTGGTCTTGCTGGTGTTCAGGTGTAAGTGGTTTGAGTCGCACCATTTAACAAAGTCCTTGATTAGGTTCCTATACTCCTCCTCCTGCCCACTCCTGATGCTGCCCACAATAGCAGTGTCGTCAGTGAACTTTTGCACGTGGCAGGACTCCGAGTTGTATTGGAAGTCCGATTGTATATAGGCTGAACAGGACCGGAGAAAGTCCAGTCCCCTGCGGCGCTCCTGTGCTGCTGACCACAATGTCAGACCTGCGGTTCCCGAGACGCACATACTGAGGTCTGTCTGTAAGATCGTCCACGATCCATGCCACCAGGTGTGAGTCTACTCCTAACTCAGTCAGCTTGTCCCTAAGGAGCAGAGGTTGGATGCTGTGGAAGGCGCTAGAGAAGTCTAGAAACATAATTCTTACAGCACCACTGCCCCTGTCCAGGTGGGAGAGGATCGGTGTAGCATGTACAGTCATGTGAAAACATTAGGACACCCTTTGAAAGCATGTGGTTTTTTGTAACATTTTTAATAAATGGTTATTTCATCTCCGTTTCAACAATACAGAGAGATTAAAGTAATCCAACTAAACAAAGAAAACTGAAGAAAAGTCTTTTCAAGATCTTCTGTAAATGTCATTCTACAAAAATGCCTATTCTAACTGAGGAAAAAGATAGGACACCCTTGCCCCTAATAGCGAGTGTTACCTCCTTTGGCTGAAATAACTGCAGTGAGACGGTTCTTGTAGCCATCTACCAGTCTTCGACATCGGTCTGAGGAAATTTTACCCCACTCCTCAATGCAGAACTTTTTCAGCTGTGAGATGTTTGAGGGGTTTCTTGCACGTACAGCCCTTTTCAAGTCACCCCACAGCATCTCAATGGGATTCAAATCTGGACTTTGACTTGGCCATTCCAGGACTCTCCATTTCTTCTTTTCAGCCAATCTTTGGTTGATTTACTAGTATGTTTTGGGTCATTGTCATGTTGCATGGTCCAGTTCCGCTTCAGCTTTAATTTTCTAACTGATGGTCTCACATGTTCTTCAAGCACCTTCTGATACACAGTAGAATTCATCGTGGATTCTATGATGGTGAGCTGACCAGGTCCTGCTGCAGCAAAGCAGCCCCAAACCATGACACTTCCACCTCCATGCTTCACAGTTGGTATGAGGTTCTTTTCTTGGAATGCTGTGTTTGGTTTACGCCAAACATGTCCTCTGCTGTTGTGTCCAAATAATTCAATTTTGGACTCATCTGTCCAAAGAACATTATTCCAGAAGTCCTGGTCTTTGTCAACTTTATCTCTGGCAAATGTCAGTCTGGCCTCGATGTTTCTCTTGGAAAGCAAAGGTTTCCTCCTTGCACACCTCCCATGCAAGTTAAACTTGTACAGTCTCTTTCTGATTGTAGAGGCATGTACTTCTACATCAACAGTAGCCAGAGCCTGCTGTAGTTCTCGAGATGACACTTTAGGGTTTTTGGAGACCTCTTTTAGCATCTTGCGGTCTGCTCTTGGGGTGAACTTGCTGGGGCGACCAGTCCTGGGCATGTTGGCAGTTGTTTTGAAAGCCCTCCACTTGTAGACTATCTTCCGGACAGTGGAATGGCTGATTTCAAAATCTTTTGAGATCTTTTTAAATCCCTTCCCAGACTCATAGGCTGCTACAATCTTTTTTCTGAAGTCCTCTGACAGCTCTTTTGTTCTCACCATGGTGCTCACTCTCACTTCAACAGTCAGGAGCACACCAAACTAAATGTCTGAGGTTTAAATAGGGCAAGCCTCATTCAACATGCAGAGTAACGATCTACTAATTATGTGCACCTGGTGTGATATACCTGTGTGAGATCTGAGCCAATTTAAGAGGGAATACATGTGAGGGTGTCCTATCTTTTTCCTCAGTTAGAATAGGCATTTTTGTAGAATGACATTTACAGAAGATCTTGAAAAGACTTTTCTTCAGTTTTCTTTGTTTAGTTGGATTACTTTAATCTCTCTGTATTGTTGAAACGGAGATGAAATAACCATTTATTAAAAATGTTACAAAAAACCACATGCTTTCAAAGGGTGTCCTAATGTTTTCACATGACTGTAGATGATGGCATCCTCCGCTCCCACCTTCTCCTGACCAAAAGAGACGGACTCCAATCCAGCTAGTGCCACAACTACTACCTGCTGGCTTTGGCCTACACTGGTCCAAAAAAAAAAAGGTGTTGTCTTTTTAAGTTATAAAATATAAAGAGAAGTCCCAAACTTTACAAAAATGTTTAATGAGAGCGAGAGAACTTGCAAAGACCATTCAAAACGGGGGTCTTTGTAAATTGAGAATTGATTTAACTAAACAAGCAGAACCCAATAACCGAGCAAGAAAAATCCAGAAGCCTGAAATACCTGAAAGAAAACCACAGGGCGGCTCCGCTGAACTCCATGAGCCACCGCCCTGTGGGAGGAGCAGTGATGTCAATGTGGCCACGCCTCCTGGGGGCTCCACCCACCAATGACACAGGCCCTCAGAGCATTTGAAGTGGTGGCACATAAATGTTATGTTAAATTATAAACTTACATAAAAATAGAATAAATAATCACTCCAAAACGAAATAAACGTGAGCCCAGACAGACACGTCCTGCACTTTCACAGTAGGAGCTCACAAACGGGGCAGCCTGCAGCTCGAATCAGAACTTTTAATACTAACAGAACCGTTGACCCTCTCGCTAAAGAAATCCAAGGACAGCTTGAAGAATTCCAGCTTCCCAGATCTCGCCTTCTCGATTCTCGTTTTATGAACGTTTGTCTGATCAGTCGACTGCTGCCTGTGTTTTGGTTTCCGGTTTTCCGTTTCAGCCTCTGCAGACTCAAATTCCATCCTTGTGACCACCATCACCTTCTCCGATGAACCAGCTACATCAGGGGTGTCCAATTCCAGGCCTGGTGGGCCGCTGTGGCTGCAGGTTTTCATTCCCACCCTTTTCCTAATCAGTTTTCACTGCTAATTCACTCCTTTTCGCTTCATTTTAATGGCCGTGTTTTTAAGGATTCAGTCCTCTGAGTTGATTCGTTTCTTCAGTAAATGACAGCCAAACAGAAATGAGACGTGAAACGAGCCGAGAGACGGCCAGCTAAACTGGGGGGCTTCAAACTCCAACCAGTTTATTCATGAGAAGCCGATTCTTTCTGTTAATTGAAGCCTTTACTGAATATCAGGACTGGTTGCTGCTCTCTTTGTCCCACAGCTTTCTGTTTTTTATAAGACCACCGTCAAGATGTTTTGGTGACCTGAGCAGACCAACCTGACCGAGACCCTCACCTTTCTTTATTTTCAGGCTAGCTGGTCATGTTTTGTGTCTCATTATTGTTTGGCTGCTCATTAAAGAAAATGAAACAACTGAGGGGTCCGAGTCACGTCAATGAAAACGAGTTCATCAGCAGCAGAAACGGCTCACTGATGAAGAAGACGGTTAGAATGAAAACCTGCAGCCACTGCGGCCCTCCAGGAGGGGAGTTGGACACCCCTTGAACTACGTGCTCTGTGGCTTGATGCGAGTTCTTGTGTTCTTCATCCGTTCATCACCTCTGGAGGGCAGCACTGAGCTGGAACACCGAGCCAGACCCCGTGAAGGCATCTCGACTGAGGGGTCGACCGTGATGACAGAGGCGACACGGTAAATGAATGAGTGACACGGAGACGAAGCGCGTGCCTCATTCCCTTTACTCCTCCCACTGTTTTTTGGAGCCAGAGTGGCACAGCTCCTCAGTGCCAGCCAGTGAACAGGGGAGGGCGGGGCGGGTATGGGGCGAGAGGGCGTCTCAACAGCCATACGTCAGACACTGTCTACACTCCTCATTGCACACTTTGACTTTGAAATGCCTTTTCTAACGTGTAAATAATGGGACACGGCGGGGATTTGAGGGTCTTTTTGGTGTTTTCTGTTTTAGCCAGGAAACCACGAAACGGGTCGGGTGGGGTTGGCTAATAGAAGAAGAACTCAGAATTCTGTTGAGTTGTAAATACGTTTTCGTACACGACATATTTTGATAGCCTGAGACATTTGTGTAAAAAAAAAAAAAAAAAAAAAAAAAAAACAAACCAGTCCGGAGAGTTCCATTTGTTTTTCTGTTTTTTTTTCTTTACTGCTAACCCAACTTAGTAAAACGGGCCAAAGCGTTTGCTGTCCATTTCTTATCGGACTAACCCCGGCGGTTTTCACGTCTCTGCGCGTCTTCTTTAATTTCTTTGTATTTATTGGTGCCTTGCTTGTTCACCTGCACCCCCTTTGCGGGCAGCCCTGGGCGGGTGGGCGCGTGCATTGGGGGTCGTTCGTCTGCATCTCCAGAGTTGCTCTTCCTCCTCCTCGTTCGTCAATGTGCGCCCTTGCATCTCACACACACACACACACACACACACACACCTGCTTTTGGTTTTTTTTTTTTGTTTTATCGTTTTGAGTCCACCGCAATTTCGCCGATGTATAAATAAATGCAAGCGCACTCGTAAATCTGCGTGTGGGTAACAATGAAAAGAAAGCTGGCGGCGGCACAATCGCGATCTTGCCACTCCAGTCCTCTTCTTGTTTCTTTCCGTGAGGCTATGATGTCCTTTCGCACGTTACATCGTTACCGACTTTGGTGAACACACATTGTCTTCTACGATGAATTGTGATTCACTAGGATGGCACCATTTAGGAAAGTGAAGTTCAAGAAAGAAACAAAAAACAGCCTGGTTCAGTATCGATGAAAAGCACCTTCTTCTATTAATTATAATTCTTTGCTTCTCTATATTCTCACTACTCAAAGCGCTCATCAATTGCAGGTTAAGGGCCTCACTCGAGAGCCCAACAGAGCAGAGTCCCTATTGGCATTTACGGGATTCGAAGCGGCAGATCCCTCGCCTCAGAGCCAGCACTCCGCCTAACTCAGAAGGAGTCCGTGCCTCACCAGCCATGAACCCCACCGCACGTCACTGCACTTCAGCCCTGGCAGCAGAAACGGTCACCATGCAGTCTGCTGGCACCAGTGGTCGAGGACCTCGTCGTTGACATGACAGACGTTTGGGAATCATGCTGGGGATGTCGCAGTCTGTCTGTCCAGCCGGACTCAAATCAATTTCTAGAAAGGGCTGGCAGATGATCGAGGTGCGCCGCACCTTCCGGTTTATTTGTTCAGATTAGGCCGAGTTCCAGTGTGCCATCACAGAAGAGGGTAGATGAAGAGTTTCCGGGTCAAAACGCCCTCTGAACTCGGAGCTACAAGTCAGAACATTTCGGGAAAACCAAGCTGCCGCGATTTCTCCGAGTGGTGACGTAACGCTGACCTTTCACCTATGACCTGCTCAGACAAAAGTGCCATTTTTGTGGTCGACCTGCATTTGGGCCAAAGTGATACATCTTAATATGTTTCGTTTTCTCTTCGTTTCCATGAAAAATATGCAGTTTGATCTCAAAGGAGTCAAAAAAACGAACATTCACCGAATATTCCGGCCAAAAAACACACCGAAGTAGGAAGGAGAAACGACACAAGTCGGCGCTCCGTAAGTCCAATAGCACGAAGCACGCGGCATTAATCCCACACCGTTCAGTAGCCACGAGTAAAAAGGGGGACGCTGCACTCCCAGGCGGTCTGCGGCGATCATCTCACTTGACCGGCGGCGATTCATTGATTGCTTCATTGTGAAACTGTCTTCAAGTTAGGCGAGGCCATCCGCAGCCAGCTCCATGGTGTCAAGTATGGAGACGTCAAAGCCCAGACTGCCATTCTGTGGGGCGGGGCCATTTCATTTAGGGGCGGGGTTTTCACGTCGCGAGTTGTGCTGCCGTCTGGTGGGATGGATGCGGTGAAGTTTCTATCTACTGCCATTGGCGGACACTGAATCGGGACCGGTAAGCCGAGTCTGAGTCGCACGTTAAATCAACCTTTACGCCGTTTCTCGTGAACATGTTAATGACCTCTTCAGGTGTGATGTGCTCAAAAAAAAAAAATGGTTGAAAAAGGAGCCGACGAGAAAAACGCTGAGGTTGTAGGAAAGCCACGTTAAAGGCCCCCACAGCCTCGGGGGGAGGGGTGGACGTTCCTTTCAAACTGTGCTAATCGATGACGGGCCCCCCGGATTGGACACGAGATGCGCAGGGGTTCGGCCTGAGCAGCTCGACTCGTGCCTACACATCGACGTCCATTTCGCCTTTCACACCGTTGATAAAGCGCTTTGTCGACGACTTCCACTCGGCCGCCGTTCTTGGATGCGTGATGCTGACTGCCTTCCCAGATGTAAATTCTCATGTTAGTCCTAATGATAATTTTTTGCCAAATATAAAATTAATTTTGTGTTCTGACGTAATGTGTGGTCTCTTTTTTTTTTTCTTTACCTTCTGCTTTGAACCCGACTTTCGAGGTCCCCTGTACCCCATTTCCAGGTCTTCTGGTGCCCCCCGTCTGCACGTGAATCACCCGACGGTCATTTGGAACGTGAAGCCTTGACCACTGCTGTGATGTTGAACCCCATAGCCTTCAGTGCTCTGGTCTGCTCCTTATCTGGCATGGGGCCGGGCAGGACCTCCTGGCGGTTGGCACAGGCAGACAGTTACTGAGAGCGGCCAGACGGACAATTCATTTAACAGAAAGAAACAGGAGACTAGAGAGCCACAGGAGAAAGCGAACGGTCAATTTAACAGAGCAGACGATCCAAGAAGAACCAGAAAAGGAAAACGAGGCAGCAACAAAAGAGAGAAACAAAAATCGAGATCAAAAGGAAGAGCAAAAAGGTCTGAAGAGGAACCAAAGGCTCTCAATAGCGTGGAGCACAAATGCAAAAACCGAGTGTCGTGTGCCGCCATCTTAACTACAACCCAAAATTCAAATTTCCTCTTGGGGACACTTTAGTCAGTCATTGTCCAGCCCGCGATATCCTAACTACAGGGTCACAGGGGTCTGCTAGAGCCAATCTGAACCAACACAAGGCAGGGCGCCAGCCCACCACAGGGCACACACACTATTTAGGATCACCAGCCCACCACAGGGCACACACACACATTATTTAAGATCGCCAGCCCATCACAGGGCACACACACTATTTAGGATCGCCAGCCCACCACAGGGCACACACACACTATTTAGGATCGCCAGCCCATCACAGGGCACACACACACTATTTAGGATCGCCAGCCCACCTAACCTGCATGTCTTTGGACTGTGGGAGGAAACCGGAGCACCCGGAGGAAGATCATGCAAACTCCACGCAGGGAAGACCCTGGAAGCGAACCTCAGGTCTCCTTACTGCGAGGCGGCAGCACTACCCACTGCCCCACCGTGCTGCCCCTGAGAAATTTTAAATTAAATTACTTTACAAAATTAGCTGAAATTAATTGCGATGCCACTGACACCGTGCGACCCTGAGCAGGTCACTTCACCTGCTGTGCTCCAACTGGAAAAAAACAAAGAAAACGTAACCAACTGTACCTCAAATGTTTGTAAGTTGCTTTGGATACGGCCAAATGAATCATTGTTAACGCTGAAAGATACGGACAAACCGTGGGGGACCATAAGCTGCCGTCCAGACGCCATCTTTTTTCGGAGACATCCCTGCAGGATCCAGTAGGACAAAACGCCAAACCTCACGGTGTCCGCATTACAAGTGCGTGGCTGCGTCTGCAGAGAGAGGCGTCTTATGAAGTGTAAACTACGACAGCGAACGCCCCGTACAGCTGAGAACCTGCACAATCGGTGAACGGGGGACAATTCCACAAAAGACCAAATGCTTCATAAATGTTTTGAACAGAAATGGCGTTGTGACACAGCGGGAAACACCCGACTGGCTCAACATTTTGGCACGTATGGCAATCATCAGATATGATATGAGGGTGTATTTAATAAAAAAATAATAATAATAATAATAACATAATGTTTTGTTTGAGTGTTTTCAATCCAGTACAGGATGAAGAGAACTTACAGATCACTCCTTTTTGATTTAACTGGCATTTTCCATACTGTGCCAGCTTTGTTGGCATTGGAGTTGTAGATAGAGCAACAGGATACCACATGCCATGTGACCCGCAATGGCAGCCTCAACATTTCTTTCGTTAGCACGTTTTCACACACAGGATGAAGCTCGAAGTGCTTTACAGACAAACAAAAAGAAAAGCAAACATAAATTAGACAATCATCAAGAATAAAAAATAAATCCGCTTACATAGCGTAGGCGCATAATTCACTAATTCTGGAGTCCAGTGGCGGTGGGCTTTACACCACTGCATCCGACGCTGTGCATTGCACTTGGTGATGTCAGGCTTGGCTGCAGCTGCTCGGCCATGGAGACCCCTTCATCCCATGATGCTCTCTCTCTCAATACGCTGCGCTGTTCTTGAGCTGTTGGTGGTCTGCAGCCAGTGCAGGATTGACGGATAAGCTACACAAGCTATAGCTTAGGACCCCCAAAACAAATCAGATTTGGCACTGACATAGAATATCTGGACTCATAAAGGCCCCATATCTCAAATAGCTTAGGGCCTTATCAAGTCTAAATCCAGCCCTGACCTCAGCATGCGCTGTCCCCGCTCTGTCATTTTACGTGGCCCACCACTTCATGGCTGACATGCTGTTGTTCCCAATGGCTTCCCCTTTGTTATAACCCCACTGGCCGCTGACTGAGGAATATTTAGTAGCGAGAAGATCTCACACAATGGGCTTATTACACGGGTGGCACCCCATCACGGTACCAGGCTTG
Organism: Polypterus senegalus; assembly: GCF_016835505.1. Taxonomy (NCBI): domain Eukaryota; kingdom Metazoa; phylum Chordata; class Cladistia; order Polypteriformes; family Polypteridae; genus Polypterus; species Polypterus senegalus. Next base: position 132,367,670 of record NC_053167.1, on the reverse strand, counting down.
AACTCACTGAGCTCCTGAGAGCGACCCGTTTTTGCAGTCCGCATGTCGAGGTGCTCGAGGTTATACACCTGCGGCCATGGAAGTGACCGGAACACCTGAATTGCATGATTTGGAGGGGAGTCCTAATATTTTTGGCAATGTAGTGTATGCAGGAGGAGGGTCTCTTCATGCTATTTAAGGAGTGCTGATCACAAAAGTGATGATATTTTTAATATTTGATTCTGTACCGGTGGTCCTAGCCCAGTAAGACCCCCTTGTAGAAGAGTAAAATTGAGACATTTTAAACATAAGAAGGCGGGGTATCGTTTTGGACTAAAACACGGCCACTCATTACGAATGTGATGTCATTTTTGATCCTTCAATAGGGACAGTCCTCTATCACAGAGTGACAAGTGACCCTTTTCTATTACAATCGAGAACATTTCATGTTTGAAATACTTAAAATGAAACTCGGATCTAAATATTTGACACATTCGGTGCCACTCTTCTTCTTCTTCTTCTTCTTCTTGTCGTGTACTGGATGTCTACATCACGAAGAAGATCACCCCCCGAATCAGGGCCGCTTACGCTGATTCAGACTTTTTCACTTTTAACTCTTTCGGGGGGCAGATCTTGACTTTTGCCGTTCTGCAAATGGTGACAAAAACCGCCATTACATTTTAGATCGACGGTAGAAGGAAAGAGCTTTGTTGGTTTGACCGAGAATACCCTGCGCTTGCGGGAGGAGTGAAGAGCAGACGACGACATCTGGTGAGAGATTGAAGCGAATGCACAAAGCAAACAACATCTACCTATCTCTATACACTGAGTGCAGAATTATTAGGCAAGTTGTATTTTTGAGGATTCATTTTAATATGGAACTACAGCCTCCCAGACACTCTTCAGAGAGGTGAATTGTTTTTCTCCCCCGTAAATCTAGCGTTTAAGAAGTGCCCACAAGTTCTCGATAGGGTTTAGGTCAGATGAGGAAGGGGGGCCATGTCATTATTCCTTCATCTTTAAGGCCTTTACTGGCTGGCCACGCAGTGGAGAACTTCGATGCAAGTGATGGAGCATTGGCCTGCATAAAAATCATGGTCTTTTTCCTGTATCACTGTTTGAAGAAAGTGTCTTCGAAAAACTGGCAGTAGGTTTGGGAGTTGATTTTGAGTTCATCTTCAATGCAAAAAGGTCCAACTAGCTCATCTTTAAAAATACCAGCTCATACCAGTACCCCACCTCCACGTTGGAGTGGAGCTCTGTGCCCATTACTGATCCACAGGTCCATCCATCTGGTCCATCAAGAGTCACTCTCATCTCATCGGTCCATAAAACCTTTGAAAAAAATCTGTCTTCAGATATTTCTTGGCCCAGTTTTGACGTTTCAACTTCTGTTTCTTGTTCAGTGGTGGTTGGGTTTCAGCCCTCCTTACCTTGGCCATGTCTTTGAGCACTGAACACCTTGTACTTCTGGGCACTCCAGGTAGGTTGCAGCTCTGGAATATGAAAGTACTGGAGGATAATGGGTTCCTGGTAGCTTCACGTTTGATTCTTCTCAAATCTTTGGCAGCTAATTTGCGTCTTTTGTTCTCAACACGTTTCTTGCGACCCTGTTGACTATTTGCAACAAAATGTTTGATGGTTCTGTGATCACACACCAATATCTTAGCAATTCCAAAAGTGCTGCATCCCTCTGAAAGACTTTTACAATTTTTGACTTTTCAGAGTCAGTTAAATCTCTTTTTTGGCCCATTTTGCCGGAGGAAAACTAGCTGCCTAATAATTCTGCACACCTTGATATAGGGTGTTGATCTCCTTAGGCCACACCCTCCCTCATTACACATCACCTGACGTGCTTAAATCCAATAAGCATTCAAGTTAATACAGCTTGGAGTTGGAATATACGCATTAAAAATGATGATATGGTCAAAATACTCACTTGCCTAATAATTGTGCACACAGTGTATTTATAATTCACTAAGGCAAGACAACCATGGAAAGCACGCAGGAAGGGGCGTGGATTCACTAAGCCGCTGACAAGTGAGACACCAATGGCGCACGCAGGGAGGAGCCACGCCCATCAACTCCAAGACCATTGGATACGACGACAACTCGCAGGGCCACGCCCACCAACTCGGACGCGACGACACAGAAAAAATGGCGTCATTTATGTTCGTCTGTCGTGGAGGTCACATGCAGTGCAGGTCAGGTTAATGTCATGCACCTTCGAGCTACGTTGACTGTTCACAGAGGCGTGTTTCTCGCGGAGGTGAGTCGCCATATGCGGCGTGTGAAACGGTTTGCGAGGGGTATCCCATGGGATCCTTAAAACAATCCTTTACAACTGAGGTTGAAGCACAATGAACTATGAAGTCTTTAAAAACCAATAAGCCCTGTGCCTCTGTTTCATTACCGTCTTCACCAATGCAGGCCCTGAAACAGTCGAGACGTTCGGTCAGCAGCTGACCTTCTCTGTGCCTGACCGGTTCACACAGAGAAAGCCGCGCCAGAGACAGACAGGGGCACACACACAGGCAGCTGGTGGGCGGCTCTCCGTGAGTTTCTCTTGCGAGCGGGCACATGAGCAGGCGGTGTGTATGCTTCGAGAACGAGGGTAGACGCGACAGGACCATCTAGGAAAAATCATGTCACGGATGTGAATCGCCGTATGCGGCGTGTAAAACGGTTTGCGAGGGGTATCCCATGGGGTCCTTAAAACATTTCTTTACAACTGAGGTTAAAACACAATGAAGTAGGCAGTCTTTAAAAAACGAGTTTTCGGTTACGACGCCCGCCCGCATGCACCAAAGCAAACTGTTTTACACGCTACATACAGCAATTCGCATCCGCGACAAACATCCGTCTTCTTAGATGCACTTTGTTCACACCTCGCTACGCCGCACGGACGATTGTGTGTTGCTTTGTTCCGTGCATTGTTACAATGTTGCTTTTCTTGCTGATTTATTACATTGCCGATTTTGCAAATGTTCAATTTTCTCCCTGTGCTTAAAAATCATTAAAAAAACCGGCGTGATTATGCGGCATATGGCTAGTCTTATATCTTATCGTTGAATTGGACTCTCGTGCAAGTGATCTGGAGGTCGAAATCAAAAACTTCAGCTGATTGCGGCGCCAAACCCATTTGTGTAAATGAAGAGCGCCACTCAAAATGACACGAGGTGCAAACCAGACCGCGACTGCTGCTGCCATCCCCGCCACTGTCGCACGAATTCCTGCCAGCCATCGTGCCAAGACTAGGAACTGGCGGCCACAGCACCCAGCAACTGATATTTTAGGTTGATTTATGTGCGAGACACTTGCATTTGGGTGCTTTTCAGAAAACTGCATGTTTTGGAGAAAATATTCAGCCCTCAAAGAGTTAATCGTTAAATTTACATTTTGTCAAATAAATACAACGGAATTACAGTAATCCCTCGCTATATCTGTGACGATGTGGGTTCAGGCTCCACACTCCCTTTGATATTGGAAGCACATGAACCCAACACCGTCGATAATGTTGCCGAGTGAGCTAGTCAATGGAGGCAAATTAAGCATCTGAGCAAGGGGAAGGTAAAAAGTGCAAAAGTGTTTTTATTTAAAATCAGTCAACAAAAAAACAGTGTTCATAAATAGTGCAGATCTTCATAGTTCATTAAATAAATAACCCATAAAAGAACGTGGGAGTAAAACCAATACATAGAAAAAACAATCCTTAAAAACGAGAGGTTAAAATCTTTTTAGGAAGCAGTCTTAAAACCAATCAACAAATCTGGTGCTCTTCTGTTAGCGTCTCACCTGCTTATCCCGTTTGGGCCAAGCAGCAGGCAAGACGCTCTCTGCAGCTGCCCTCCTACAACACACCCGAGACTGGAGACCTCCCGATCCCTGGCTTCGGTCTGGCACTCATCCCAGTCCCCGAGAACTTGGTTACCCCAATAGCCAGGACGCACACATTGGGGACTCCACCACCAAGCCTCCCGACTTCCGCTGCCTTTCCACGGCTTCTCTGCGGCCCGTCGCTTTCCTCTAGGCGCTCCCGCTACCTGGTCACTCAGCGGGAGCAACCTCAACTCAAACGCCTGGGTGTCGGCCTAACACCCAGCTTCCACGCAGCTGTCCACGAGCGCTCGATCGCGCTCACCACACTCACGCACCGCCCGCTTCTTCTCCTGCTCCCGGTAACCTCCTTTCCTTTCCTTTCCTTTCCTTTCCTTTCCTTTCCTTTCCTTTCCTTTCCTTTCCTTTCCTTTCCTTTCCTTTCCTTTCCTTTCCTTTCCTTTCCTTTCCTTTCCTTTCCTTTCCTTTCCTTTCCTTTCCTTTCCTTTCCTTTCCTTTCCTTTCCTTTTCTTTCCTTTCCTTCCCTTTCCCCCTCTCTCTCCCCAACCGACTTCCACTTCTTTTAAAAACGTGAGGGGCCATCACAGCTGCAGCATTAGCCACGGAAGCAATCACGAATGTGGGCAGTTCCTCACCTGTGCACACGGTGAGAAACGCCCACATCGACGACCGCCGCTGCTCTAGCAACAACGCCCCCTCACGAAGCCGCCTCGGTGCGGTGATTATTTATTTAAAATCAATGGCCTTTTCTCCACGAGCTGTGGACCCATAACACCACAATATCGCGCTTCGACTTTCGCGGATTTTATATGAAAGCATAATTAAATATATAATGCGGATTTTTCGCGGGTTCTGCGGACAATGTGTCTTTTTACTTCCTGTACATGCTTCCTCAGTTGGTTTGCCCAGTTGATTTCATACAAAGGACGCTATTGGTGGATGACTGAGAAGCTAACCAATCAGAGCACGCAGTTAAGTTCCTGCGCGCTGAATGCAGTGTTAATCAGGAAGTCTCGTCTCGCTCATTCAGCATCAACGTGTTTCGCTGTGTAAAGAGTTGTGCTCTTTTGTGTTTATCTTTGTGTATAGTCAAGCTCTTCATTATGGCTCCAAAAAGATCTGCTACTGCTTCAGGGCCGTGCCCAAGCAAAGCGGAAGATGTTAACGATTGCCGAAAAGGTAAACGTTTTGGATTTGTTGAAGGCTACGATTCTTTTTATTTAAAAAGTAGGAAAGGAATATAAGATCTACGGCCGCAGTGTCCTTTTAACCAGGGTGCAAAACGAGTTGTAAGTGGATGTAATAAGGCAGTAGTCTGGATGGAATCTGCTTTAGGGATTTGGATTGAAGAAGAACAACGGCAGTGCTACACAATCGCCTGAAGTGGCTCCTTTAAGGGCTGTAACGCTCTCCTTTGTTGTGCAGTAAAATAAAACTCATTGTTATCGGACAAGTCATCGTGTCATTGTTGGTGAGTAACTATAATTAATTTTCTACTTACAGTACTAAGTACATGTACATACGTTTAGTGTCGCTGTACACATTTACTGTATACTATTTTTCTTGTATTATACGTATTTATTGCTGCTGGCCTGTCTATCGTAATGGCTGTAACATATGTGCTATCGGAGACACTCAATATCTTTAAAATAATATTTAGGTTTTACTGTATATAAACAGTGTGTTTACATACATAATTTCAATGAATCTTACCTAATATCTAAGAGAATACAAAGGGATTACGCTGTATAACTCTGCGGGGAATATTTCTAAACAGTGTGGGAGAGTTTATAAGGACTTAAAATATATAAAAATAACCATAGAAACATATGGTTTGTACTTCGCGGATTTTCACCTATCGCGGGGGGGTCTGGAACGCAACCCCCGCGATCGAGGAGGGATTACTGTATTTCAAATTGTGTTTGATGAGGTGTTTGGTTGTTTCCTCGTTTTTACGTTACTGGCCGAGAAGTTGAATTTGGGTCTGTGCAGTCTTTCTTTCTTTCTTTCTTTCTTTCTTTTTGTAACAACGAGCCACATACAATAGCTACATTTTATGAAATGAAGTACAAAATATTTAATAACTTCCATAGATATAAAAATGACTACACATTTGTGAACCAAGAAGATTAAAAACACAAAAATGAGAACGAAGAGAAAATAAAAGAAGTAAACAAGTACGAGGAGACAGATTGAACTGTAAGTTAATGCTTTATAAGCTCGACACACGGCCGGGGTTAAAGATGAAGAAATTGTATCCAAGTAATATTTTCTTTTCTTTATAAAAATATTAAATGAGGTTTTCTATGGATGAATTTGCAGTTATGAATGTGAAATTCTCCTAAATGTAAAATTACGGTAAGTCTATAAGGAATAAGACATCCTTTTTGCTATCTTCTTGTGATCTTAGAAATTCAAAAATATTATTTCTTGAAGAAAGGGAAAAATCAATCCATCCATTTTCCAACGCGCTGAATCCGAACACAGGGTCACGGGGGTCTGCTGGAGCCAATCCCAGGGCGCAAGGCAGGAACCAATCCCTGGCAGGGTGCCAGCCCACCACAGGGCACACACGCGGCACAATTTAGGATCGCCAATCCACCTAACCTGCATGTCTCTGGACTGTGGGAGGAAACCCACGCAGACACGGGGAGGACCCGGGAGGTGAACCCGCAGGTCTCCTAACTGTGAGACAGCAGCGCTACCCACTGCGCCACCGTGCTGCCTGGGAAAAATCGAATAACCTATTATTATCAGCGAAGGTGTTGATATCTTTCCAAAGTTTATGAGCATCACTGCAGTTCCCAAATAACATGTTCACCTTTATTGATGTCTGTTTTATGTCACATTAGCAAGTCGTATCTTTCCTTTACGTAATCTTAGCCAGTTGGCGGCCACTCCTGTGAAGACTGTGACATACGCGACGATGGAGACCAACGAGTCTGTGACTGGCTAGGATAAAATTAAACTGGTCTGATTGCCTCTTCGGTCCGAGGGGCAGGAGAGCGGACCACCACATGAACCAATGACTGCTCAGCCAGAAGCACAATACTGGAGGACCACCGTGGCTGCAGGCTTTCATTCTAACCCTTTACTTAATGAGTGACCTGTTTGTGCTGCTGATGAACTTCGTTTGAATTCTTTTGAATTGACTTGTTCTTGAAGACTCAGACCCCTTAATTCACGGGTGACAAACTCCAGGCCTGGAGAGGTGGGCCGCGGTGGCTGCAGGTTTTCTTTTCCTAATCGGTGTCCAGTTTTCACTGCTAATTCACTTCTGTCCCCTCTATTCTAATGCCCTGTTTTTAAGGATGAAGTCCTCTGAGTTGATTCTTTTCTTCATTAAATGGCAGCCAAACAGAAGTGAGACATGAAACGAGCCCACAGATGACCAGCTAAACTGGGGGGCTTCAAACTCCAACCAGTTCCTTAATGAGAAGCTGATTCCTGCTGTTAATTAAACCCGTTATTCAATTCCATGGCTTGTTGCTGCTCTCTTTTTGCCACAGCAGACATTTCCAAAACTGTTGATATTCTGTTTTTTTTTTCTAAGAACTCCTAAAATGTTTTGGTAACCTGAGGGATCAACCTTACTGAGACCTCCATCTTTATTTTCAGGTTTTGTTTGATGGGTACAGGTGAGCTGGTCATGTCCTGCTTGTTTTATGTCACATTACTGTCCGGCTGCAAATTAAGGAAAAAACAACTAAGGGGTCTGAGTCGAGCTAATTAAAGCTAAGGATACAGACGTGAATTAGCATCAAAAACTGGTCACTAATTAAGAAGACGGTTAGAATGAAAACCTGCAGCCACTGCGGCCCCCCAGGACTGGAGTTTGACACCCCTACCTTAATCGTTTCCTCTTCCTTAATTAGCAGCTAAACAATAATGAGATACAAAATGGGCGTCCATCATAGAATATCTGACAATAAAGAAAGGTGAAGGCATGCTGATCTGCTCAGGTCCACAAAACGTTTTGATTAACGGTGCTCTTAGAAAAGAGAAAATCAACCGTTTCAGAAATGTCTTCTAATACACAATGAGAGCAGCAACAAGCCATGGAAGGAAAGAGCGGGAGGTTTCATCAAAGCAAGACTCGGCGCCTGGCTGGAGTTTGAGACCCTGACTCAGTTGGTCTTCTGTTGGCCTCCTCACTTCACGTTTCATTTCTGTTTAAGGAAAGACCTGAAGAAATTCAGAGGAACAAATCTTAAGAAAAACAAGTCCATTAAAATGAATTCACAAGAAGTTCATTAGCAGGGGTCCCCAACTCCCGTCCTGGAGGGCCGCAGTGGCTGCAGGTTTTCATTCTAACCCTTTTCTTAATGAGTGACCTGTTTGTGCTGCTAATTCACTTCTTTTGAATCAATTTCAATGGACTTGTTTTTGAAGATTTGTTCCTCTGAATTTCTTCAGGTCTTTCTTTAAACAGAAATAAAATGTGAAGTGAGGGGGCCAACAGAAGACCAACTAAGTCAGGGCCTCAAACTCCAATCAGTTTCACGCCAACTGGCTGCTTAATTAGGCGCGGATTCTTGTCGTTAATTAAACCCGATCTTTAATTCCATGGCTTGCTGCTGCTCTCATCATGCAATGGCAGACACTTCTGAAATTGGTGATTTTCTCTTTTCTAAGAGCTCTGTTCAAATGTTTTGTGGACCTGAGCAGATCGACGTTCTTGAGACCTTCGTCTTTCTTTATTTTCAGATATTGTGTGATGGACACCAGTTTGTTGGTGCTGTTTTGGCTCATTTTGTATCTCATTATTGTTTGGCAACTACAGTGGTGTGAAAAACTATTTGCTCCCTTCCTGATTTCTTATTCTTTTGCATGTTTGTCACACAAAATGTTTCTGATCATCAAACACATTTAACCATTAGTCAAATATAACACAAGTAAACACAAAATGCAGTTTTTAAATGATGGTTTTATTATTTAGGGAGAAAAAAAAATCCAAACCTACATGGCCCTGTGTGAAAAAGTAATTGCCCCCTGAACCTAATAACTGGTTGGGCCACCCTTAGCAGCAATAACTGTAATCAAGCGTTTGCGATAACTTGCAATGAGTCTCTTACAGCGCTCTGGAGGAATTTGGGCCCACTCATCTTTGCGGAATTGTTGTAATTCAGCTTTATTTGAGGGTTTTCTAGCATGAACTGCCTTTTTAAGGTCATGCCATAGCATCTCAATTGGATTCAGGTCAGGACTTTGACTAGGCCACTCCAAAGTCTTCATTTTGTTTTTCTTCAGCCATTCAGAGGTGGATTTGCTGGTGTGTTTTGGGTCATTGTCCTGTTGCAGCACCCAAGATCGCTTCAGCTTGAGTTGACGAACAGATGGCCGGACATTCTCCTTCAGGATTTTTTGGTAGACAGTAGAATTCATGGTTCCATCTATCACAGCAAGCCTTCCAGGGTCCTGAAGCAGCAAAACAACCCCAGACCATCACACTACCACCACCATATTTTACTGTTGGTATGATGTTCTTTTTCTGAAATGCTGTGTTCCTTTTACGCCAGATGTAACGGGACATTTGCCTTCCAAAAGTTCAACTTTTGTCTCATCAGTCCACAAGGTATTTTCCCAAAAGTCTTGGCAATCATTGAGATGTTTCTTAGCAAAATTGAGACGAGCCCTAATGTTCTTTTGCTTAACAGTGGTTTGCGCCTTGGAAATCTGCCATGCAGGCCGTTTTGCCCAGTCTCTTTCTTATGGTGGAGTCGTGAACACTGACCTTAATTGAGGCAAGTGAGGCCTGCAGTTCTTTAGACGTTGTCCTGGGGTCTTTTGTGACCTCTCGGATGAGTCGTCTCTGCGCCTTGGGGTAATTTTGGTCGGCCGCCACTCCTGGGAAGGTTCACCACTGTTCCATGTTTTTGCCATTTGTGGATAATGGCTCTCACTGTGGTTCGCTGGAGTCCCAAAGCTTTAGAAATGGCTTTATAACCTTTACCAGACTGATAGATCTCAATTACTTCTGTTCTCATTTGTTCCTGAATTTCTTTGGATCTTGGCATGATGTCTAGCTTTTGAGGTGCTTTTGGTCTACTTCTCTGTGTCAGGCAGCTCCTATTTAAGTGATTTCTTGATTGAAACAGGTGTGGCAGTAATCAGGCCTGGGGTGGCTACGGAAATTGAACTCAGGTGTGATACACCACAGTTAGGTTATTTTTAACAAGGGGCAATTACTTTTTCACACAGGGCCATGTAGGTTTGGATTTTTTCTCCCTAAATAATAAAAACCATCATTTAAAAACTGCATTTTGTGTTTACTTGTGTTATATTTGACTAATGGTTAAATGTGTTTGATGATCAGAAACATTTTGTGTGACAAACATGCAAAAGAATAAGAAATCAGGAAGGGGGCAAAGAGTTTTTCACACCACTGTAATTAAGGAAAAAGAAACAATTAAGGGGTCTAATTCTTCGAGGACAAGTTGATTACAACGAATTCAGAAGAAGTTAATTAGGAGCAAAAACAGAATGTCACGAATTAAGAAAAAGGGTTAGAATGAAAACCTGCAGCCACTGCGGCCCCCCAGGACCGGAGCTGGCGACCCCTGGCATAGATTGTCAATGGCGAGGAATAAGGAGCACGTGTGTTGAACCTCACAAAGAGAAGCGAGGCTTGTCTGTCTGATGCCTCACGTTTATCAAACCCTCAGTGCAGATGTTAGCCCTTTGAAAACCGCTGCTCCACCAAGCAACGAGCCATACTGGCTGTCAGAAAGAGAGACAGAAGATCGGCGCTCGAGCAGTAAATGTGACTTGGAGTTGTGTGGATTGACATGGTGCAGCGACTGCGATCAGCAAATCGGACTCGCCTCGCAACAAAAAGTTGGATGCCCAGGGATCTTTAATGACCACGGAGAGTCAGGACTAAAGGACGGCGCCATTTTTACAGCTCAGTGTCCCCGTCACTGCACTGGGATCCACACACAAACCACAGGGTAACGTGCCCCCTGCTGGTCTCGCTTTTCCCAGATGGTACTCTTCTCTTCAGGTGGATGACCAGTTCTGAAGTGCATGTGGAATGACTGCTGGGATTCGGACAGAATTCCCACTGAAGGAACCTTCATTTGAAATAGTCAGGCCGCTAAGAGCCGATGGTATTTGTGTGCCAAGAGCACCAAAGTTGTTTTGTTTGCCCAGTTGGTGCCCCAGCGTTCCTTCTTGCATCCCCTGGTCTGTTCACTTGGTCACAGCTCTTTGTTGACCACTCAGGCCTGCTGTTGAATGGCGTCGGGTGATGCCACCTCTGCATGGCATCAGATCTCGCTCCAGGCTCTTCATATGTCTTGTTTGTCTGACTGATATCGGCTGTTAGGGTCTGGTGGTGACCTTAGAAGTGTCACTCACTCGTGGTTTGCTCTGACCTTTTCACTTGTCACCTTTGTTCCCAAACTCTCCCCCAGACTGATGTCTACTGGATTATGTTGAGCTTCTTTGTAAGTCGCTTTGGATAAAAGCGTCCACTAAGTGAATAATCGTCAATGTCTCTGTTAGGCTAACGGTCAGCTCTACATGAGCCCAGTGGGCTCCTTCCCTGGCAGGGGCTCCTATTCTTCTCTTCTGTGTTTTGTATTCACTTTTGACTCTTTGTTTTGTTTTGTGCCAGTCTTACTTTCTTTATTATGTGCTTTGTTCTCAATGCCTATGCTGTGCGCCATGTGTTTTGTGAGTGCCCTCCCAGGGGCGGAGTTGCCTGCCAGTCACTGCCCTCCACCCTGTAAATCAACAGGATCTCCCGCAGTTCCTGGGGGTCGTTTCGGCTCTGCTCTGGGGGTGGTTGGGGACTTTGGGTCCTTGGACTTGTTGCTCGATATTTCGTCTATCTTGAGATTTCAGATTGGGACTTTGTTTGCTTTTGATATGAGCTGCTTGCCTTGTGTGCTCTTTGGAGCTTCACGGTGCTGCAGAGCATTGTTCTTATAATGAAGAATAAATATTTAATATACTGTATAAAGAGTCTTTGTTTTCCTTTGCTGCTGGTCGTGTGTGACGGTTTCTCCCTCTAGTGGGCATTTTTGGGACTACATGCTTTGGAACTCTGAGTTTATAACAAGCGTGAGGCCGGGTGTGTGCCCTGATTCAGTGTTCGGAGTGGTGCCAAGCCGAGGGTTCATTCCCGGCGTATACACTTATATGTTCGGACAATCACAGCCCCCCGTGACCCTCAGCTTGATAAGCAAGTTAGAAGATGGATGGACACTAAAAGTGCGCTGTAATTAAGGAGCCTGATGTGTTGTTGTGACCCATAGCATGGTGCCCCTGATACTCGACGAAACATTCAGAGGTACCTGCTCATGAATCCTCCAAATCACCTGACAACACAGGAAGGACTCCACATGGCTCATCCAAGATGGAACTTCAACCTAGGAGTCTGGTGTGGCCCTCATAATCCAATATAGTGCCCTGTCCAAGGCCATTAGTGCCAGTCCAGTGCTCCTGGCTGGCATGAGCCCCAAAAGTGCCCAGCATTTCTCTGCCAGATATCTTCTGCTTTGCAATTCTCACTGCAGAGGAGGAGGAGGAGGACTCAGCCCTCGGGTTTACAAGTTACCAGCATTTCGCTGCCCTTCTGGGCCTTTTGGAGATTTGCCCGACCACCCTCAAGGCAGTCCGCAGTCATTGTCCATAATCGGCGACCTCTCCAGCCTTCTCAGACAGTCGGCATCCCCACCACTGAATATCAGGGCTCCCCCTTTTGGTGATATTTTGAAAAGGCCCTTCACCCCTGACAGGTCATGAAGGCAGAATGATCACCACCTTTGGGGTCTCAGGATATCCCATTGGGGTTGTGACTTTAGACAGGACAGCTGCCAGAGGGCAAGAAAAAGACACCGTGCCCATATCGGGTGACCATTACGGGAATATCAATTGGCTGGTTTGATGAGGTGGGGCCACCATGTGGTGATTACTGTTGGGTGTGGGGGTGATAGAAGAGTGGGTGTCTCTTAGGGTTAGGCGTGCCATCCCATAGTTACCCTTCATGATCGGCACTTTAATGTGTGAAGTCAGTGTTGGCTTTAATAACACCAAGTGCTTTACCATGACATGTGACATCTTTTTTTTTCTGTATATAGTGCCTTTCATTTGCTTTACAAATCAGAACATTTCCGACATTGCACTTCATGAAAGATGGTATTTTTTTTTCTATCTAGCGCCTTCCATTTGGGCACAAACACAAATGGCTCTGTGGCTAAAAGATCTGCAGGAAGGGATCCTACTCTGTTGGGCCTTTGAGTGAGGCCCTTAACGTGAAAATTGCTCCAGGGGGTGCTACACAATGACTGTCCCTGCGCTCTGACCATCAAAAGTCCTGCGAAAAGACAATTTCCTCTCAGGGTTAATAGAGCAGCGGGGGGGAGGAATGCATGGAGCTTGGGCAGTGCCCACAGAAGTACCCAAATACATCTGCTGATACTACTGAGCACATCGTCAGTGATGTTCCTGGAAGCACCGGTCGTTTCAGGTCTTTCAACATCGTCCAGCCTGCTCCAGGTGACCCCGCTGGGGCTGATCAAACGTCACTTAGTGCCTAGTTGGCATGCCAGCTACTTAGACCCCCAACACTCTCCTCTCTTGAGCCATCGAGAGCCTCTCTTTGCCGTTTTGGTGGTCTTGCGGATGGCTCTCCTCCTCCCCACATCCTGCTATGCCAAGAAGACTTGAGGGTCCCCTGCAGCCGACCTCCACAGGGAGGCTCCTTGCTCTCCACCCCGCTTGCTGACATTACCTGACCAGACCCACGTATTTGGTGAGCTTCCTCTCAGTGGGCTCTACCAGATGGGACTGTTGGCTCCAAGATCACCACTCGGCTTGGTGGCCTTAGTCACAATGACAATGCCTGGTCACAAGTTAGAAAACGGCAATGTGGCTGGGGAACCTCAGCTGTCGTTTGAAGTCTACCAGCGACTGTCAGTCCCTTGTTGAGGCCAAGGAGCCTGCAGATGTCTACCCTGTGGTTTCTGGCCGCTGTCCTGCTCCAGTGGAAACACTCTTCTGCTTAGAGGTGACAGGAACGCTTGGCATAGTGACGGCTTTGCTGACAACCTTCACAACTTGGTCAGACCGCCCGCCCTCGGTTAACGTCCATCACCAAGCGCTTTGGAGTAGCAGCTCAGGATGTGTTTCACAGCGGGCAGACAGGAGCCTCTGCTTCACCCCTCATGCGCAGGTTCAATGGAGCGGGCAGTACATCGGGTTTTCTTGTAGTATGGCTGAGATTGCCATAACTCCACCCAGGTCACCTTCCTCTCACCCGTATTCTCCTGTCTGTTCGAGGACCCTCGTTGTCTTAGCATGACTACCCTCTGTGATCTTCGCCAACATCCTGGTGGTTCAAACACAACCATTTGGAAGAAAGGAAGGCACTCGCCCCTCACCATGCCAGTCCAGAATGGAAGAGAACCACCAGGGGGCGCTGTACTGCATGTGTATGGGTCGACCCAGAAGAAGTAAGGGCAGGTATCAAGTGACACACAGCTCGGCCAGAGGTGACCCCCAGATGGAGTTTACAGTGGGGGGTCTGCAGGTGAGATGGGACAAGGGTTTAGTGGTGGGTGCAAAAGAGGGGGACAGAGATGGGGATGAGTTTAGGATACGTGGGACGTGGCAGCCTTTCTGGTAGACTGACGGGGTCATGGCTTTCTGTTCTGGTGGGTTCTCCCTGTGCTCATCCCTCCCTCCTGTTTTATTTTGGAGCATCTTGGCATTGGAGGTAAGAAGGCTGCTTCAATAGCTCCCCCTCTTGGCTGAACCTCTCACAACCAGTAAGTGCTTTTTTATTTGATATAGCGCCTTACCATGATGTGCTTTACCAAGTAGTCAGCCTTCATGCTCGGCCTTCCACGGGGGGCACTCACTGCACACTCTTGGTTTATATAGCGCCTTTCATACCGTCAAAGCAGCTGGGGACAGTAATACAAAGAAACCGTCCTGAATAAATGTGAGCAGGCGAGGCAAGCGCCGCTGGTTTCACGTGCGTCTCGACCGGTCAGTCCACCGAGCGGACGTCGCCGAGCTCGTCGGTCGTTTTTTTTTCCTTTCCCCGCGTGTTCTGCTCTCTCGGGTTTCATCGATTTCCGGTTTTCTCTTTTCCATTTTCTTCTCTGCTTGTGCCGACTTCAAATGATCTCCTCAAGTAATATTCCGTCATTAAAATTTCATGCTCACGACCTTTCAAGGCTTCAGCATTTACAAAGCCCACCCGGCACTCCCAGGAGGGGGTCTGCCACTTCTGAAAGAGCAGGGAGGTCGCGTAGCCCGTGAGGCTGAGGGTTTATTGGGGGGGGGTACCGATAGGAATGAGCTGGCCTTCACCCCAAACGCCCACTCTTTATTTGATATAGTGCCTTTCATGGCCAGCGTTATTTCGGGTGTATTGAGACCACCGACGTCTTTCATTGTGTGCCGAGGACAAAAGCAGTCTGTTAGCTTTTACGTGATTGAGACTGAGTGAGAAAAGCAGAATCCGCTGGTCAAGACGATGATGAGGGCGGAAACCATTTATTCACAAAACAAACGTCATCTGTGCGAGAACGTCTCAGCCAAACCAACGAGCAGCGGTGCCACTTAAAGGAAGAGGTGATGGCACAGTCCGCAGTCTGCCCTTCAGGTCACCGAGATCACGATACATGCGCTCCTTCACCGTACCCCATACCCACAAATCACAGGGCGTCAAATCAGCGGAGCGTGGAGGCCATGGCAACGGTCCACCGCGACCTGGAAAGGCGTGGCCGAGATAAAAATAATCCATCAGCGTTTGACTCGCCCTGTATATAGCGCCTTACACCTCTTACCGCTATGGTCCGAATCAGAAGCACTTACTGTATTACTTATTCTGATCTGACCGACCCCTTTATCAAAGGTGACTTGTAACATTTGACATCCAATTGTTCCATTTCTTTTGTTTGCAGGTGACGTGACTCGCTCGTGGTCACACAGTGTCAGCAGCGGGATCTGAGCCATCTTCAAGGTTTAAAGTCTTGACACTGCGCCACACCGTCTGCCATCCACTGTGTGACATGCCTATGCAGTTCAGGGCCACAGGGTGTAAGGTGGGCACCAGTCCAGGATAACCTGGCCCACACATACCCAGGGGAGATCACACAGACAAGGACTGGGTGAAGGATTTGAGTAAGTAACACTAAGCACTGCCCCGCCGTGCTGCCCCAGTGTTCATCTTAATCGTGTATAGTGCCTTTCATTCTGAGCACAGCTTATACACTTTACAAGCACAGCAGACTGGGGTGGAACTTAAACTGCACAGCTGCCGGTTCTGCTGTCCTGGGGTCGCCGGTGATTCGGTTATACCGGGGTCAGCACCTGGAAAGGGCCTCGGGATATCGATGAATATAGAAAGGCGCTATATAAAGTAAGCTTATTACACAACTGAGTTAGCCTCCGTGTTTTACAGAGCTTAGGTTAATATGCACTTCTAACTCAGCCCACGTGAGAGAATGAGCCCTATGGTGGACTCACTGGGTGGGCACCAACCTCTGCCACCCTGAACTGGAAGAAGGGGCTTTGATAGTGGGTGGATGTGTCCAGTGTGCCTGTCCAGAATTCACACAAAAAAATGCGACTCCGAGGCTCTCGGTAGTGATAGTCAGCAGAAATGGCCATTTATGAATAGAGTAAGATAGGAAAGGCGCTATAAAACTAAACGACGGAGAGACTTAAGCCGTCAGCATATGACAACTTAGGCTTTGCAGTTTTTGTAAGCGTATCATTCCCTTAACCGTGGAGCCCCTGCCCACCTTGCCAGGCTAGTCAGAGATTCCCTGACGGATGGATCGGTTGAAGGGGTCCCCTCAAATGGGTGCCGCGCTCCGCTGACCTTACACCTTGTGACTTTTATTTGTGGGGCTCTATCAAAAGCAAGATGTATGCCACTAAACCCCGTAACCTCTCACAGCTTGAGGAAAGAACCGGCAGCGAGGTCGGGGAAGAGATGCTGCAAAACGTCGGAGAGGCTCGGGTCCGAAGGTGGCGGAAAGCTGTCGAAAATGCAGGCGCTCGTGTGGGGGTACACGACTCGTCTTCAAGGCGCTGGAACGAGATGGCAAGCCTGGCAAGTCGCCCTGCGACGACCAGAAATATTAATAAACTCCGCTTCTTGTGTCATTTTTAGGAGTTTATTAAAACGTGTACAGTGACTTTTATGACAGCCGGGATAATGTCGGACACGTTAGAAAAGGAGCTGCTGTGTGTAAAAGTGACTTGAAGCCACCAGACCTGTAGGTTACAAGCCACAAATGTGACAGGAGGGACACCAAGCGGACACAAGAGAAAGTGAAGGTCGGGGACAGTTCTTGACAAGTGTGCCATTAAAACGATCTTTTTAAAATAATCTGAAAGGCGCTATATACAGACAGCCATATGGAAATGATTTTAACCCTTTCCTGTTGATGATTGCTATGGAGGAACTTATGTGCTTCATATTGAGATACAGCTTGTAAATCGGTCACAGTAGTGCTTACTATGAAAGGCGCTATAAACAAAGTACAGCGTGAAGGGGCTTCTCGTGATGCAAATTATGAAAGGCGCTATATAAAACTGCGTTTAAGCCATTTGTGGTAAATAAAGGAGCCAATGCCCCTACCGCAAGATTGTCAAAGTGCACAGTAAAGTTTGCTATGAAAGGCACTATAAAGATAAAGTACAGCATGAAAGGCGCTATATAACAGAGGCCGATTTTAAAACCCTTTGAGCTCTGAAGCTCCACATTGAAGACGCGTTAGAACAGACACTGGAGGTCATTTTATGGTGACAATGAAAGGCGCTCTATAAAAGGGACGTGTTTACGGTAAGATTGTAAAACTCTACGCTAAGGCTGACTGTAAAAATGAACCACCAGGTGAAAGGCTCCTGGATGTCATAAAAGGCGCTATAAAAAGCAGGCTGATGTTAAAATCCGGCCCACGTGGACGTTGCTGTCTAAAACACACACGGGGGGTCGCGTTATGTTCCAGGTTACCATGAAGGGTGCTGGATCCAGTAAATATGACGGGTCTGCTCAGCGTGAAAGGCGCTATATACAACTGAGCCCAAGGCCTTTGTGGCTGTGACTGCCTCTGTACAACTCAGCAGTAATGCTGCGAATGAACGGCCATGAAAATAAACAGTGTGAAAGGCGCTATATAGCGCAGGCGTTGGTGAAGCTCCACAGGAAACTGCTTTATAAAACACATTGTAGGTTATTGTATGACAATGGTAGGCATGAAAGGCACTATAAATTCTAATCGTACCCACCAGGCGAGGGCACTACATGTGGTAAACTTGAAACGTCTTCACCTGCTGATGAACCCGAGTGTCTCAGGAGCGTCACGGCTGGCAGGGAGCACAGCGGCTATGGGGGTCTTACCAAGTCCCCGTCTTCCTTCCCTCTCCCCTTCTGTCCATACATCCCATGATGCCTTGCTGTCCACTCGGTGTCTGTCGAGCGGAGGCTACACTTGCTGGCCTTTTTACCAGGGGGGGTCCCCAGGGGTCCAGCAGGCTTGCTTTTCCAGTGCAAAGACCAGAGTGGCGCAGCCCGTGTGCTTCATAGGTGTGAATGTATTGCCAGCCAAAAGAAAACACAAAAAGCATTTAAAACGAAAGAGTGCGCCATGCCACCCCCGAAAGTCCCCCCTGCACACCCCAGTCTCTGTTGGAAAGGTCGCATGCCATCACGTGATCACTTCTCAAGGGTGCCAGCCAGGTGGATGTGGGCACGGAGGGCTCGGTCTGAAGACGGTCAGGAGAGCTGCGGTTCTGCCCCCCGGGAGTGTACCGCAAGGAGGTCCGCAGCGTCGGCATGGGAACCGTCTTGGGCCACAGACAACGCCGTCCTGCCCTCCTAAAGGGGAGAGAAAACAGAGGGCATCACGAGAGCGGGCAGAGGAGAGCAACAAACAGGCGGTGAGAGGCGCAATACACAGCTGGCACGAGGCTCGGAACTGAACGAGAGAGAAAGAGAGAAGAATCAGGTAACGAGTGAATGAATGAGCACAGGAACAACGGAGAGAAGGAGTGAATAATGAAGGAGATGAAAAGAGAAATGAAGGGCGGCGCGCGTGTGAGTGCATAAAACACAAAGTGAACGAGTCTGGGATGAATACGTGAATAAAGGAGTGAGCACATGAAGAGCAACACAACACAAATAGAGCAAGTATCGGAATGAATGAGCGAACAACCAAACGAACGAATGAGAGTGAGTGGATGGGATCGATGGCGGCGAGTGAGGCGCTGTATACACTCTGTGTGATCAACCGATGTGAGTGAATGAATCTGTTCAAAATGAAAGGAACAAATAGGCAAAAAATCAGAGGAGTGGATGAGTCGGAGATGAACAAGTGAATAAAGGAGTGGACACATGAAGAGATGGAGAGTGTGCGGGATTAAACACCGCCGACAAACTAGTAACGAGTGAGGAATGAATGAGAGTGACAGGAAGGGAGAGGCAGGAACAGGTGAGTGATTAACGAGAGTGAGAGAATGAGATGAAAAAGTAACAAATGAGTGAAGAAACACGAACAAAAGAGGAGTGTGGATTATGGCCGGCAGACCCCCAAGCCACCAGGTGGAGCCCTCCCTGCCAAGTGGAGGTGCCCCGAATTCCAGCAGGGCATCATGGACTATGGCCCTGCTGGATAACGTCGGGGCCTCCAGGGGACGCTGCAGGGAGACACCGAGACGTTCGGCTTTCAAACACCAAGGAAGTACTTACAGGTCACGAGGAACGAAGAAAAGAAGAGTTGTGACCTGACCCGGAAGTGCTAGGAAGTCACACGGCCTGCGGGTTCAGAAGCACTTCCGGGTCACGGACTATAAAAGGGCTGTGGGAGCTCCCAGACGGCGAGCTGAGCCGGGTGGAAGGGTGGCAACGCGTCTGGGAGTGGACGATTGGTTATTGTATTAATTATTGTGTGTGTGGGCGCTTGGTGCACTGTTATTAATAATAAAGTCAACTTACTGGACTTTTATCTGGTGTCTGGCGTATAGTCTGAGGGTTCAAGGGAGCGATAGCGCCCCCTATCTGTCACAACACTCTTAGTGATTAAAAAGTGAATACATAAAGAAGAAATGACATGAAGAGATGGCGCGAGTGTGCAAGCGATCAGACTTCAGGTTAATAACGTGAGCGAATGAGCAAAGAAAAGAGTGAACACATGAATAAAGGAGTGAGTGTGAGAGTGAAGGACATGAATGGACGAATGAACAGACGGAGAGCAGTGAGCGTGCGAGTCTGTGATGGATACGCGAGTAAAGGAGTCAAGCGATGGAGAGTGCGAGGGATGCAAGCAAATGCATTGAGCAGTCATTAAAATGAATGAGTGAAGAATGAAACGAATGGGTAAGAGTGACCACCAGAGGGGTGTAAAGTGTCACAGGAACAGGCGAGTGAATACTTGATTAAACATTGTGAGTGAATGAATCTGTGATAAACAAGTTCACAAAAGGAACGAGCAGAAAAGGAGTGAACAGAGGGAGTGAGTGAGTGTGCCAGTGATGAAAGTTAATCGAGGTAATTAGTGAATGAATGAACAAAGAATCAAATGAAGGAATACGAGCGAACAGAGGGAGTTCGAGAAGAGGTGAATACGAGAATAAGTAAAGGATCAAATGTGTAATGAAGGAATGAATCCGGGTGACTGGAGTGAGTGAAGGAGTCAATGGCTGAACAAACGAGTGAATGATGAGCGAATGAGTGAATAACACGGAATGACTGTGACGAGTCACATGAACAGATGAACGAGTGAGTGAGTGAGTAAACGACATAAGTGATTGGGCACGGTATCTGTAAATCAGAGTGAGGTGTGTTTGCTCACGAAAAGGTTAGTGAGTGAGTGAGTGAGTGAGTGTGAATCTCAGACGTGTGCGGGTCGGAGCTGAGTGAACTCATTCATAAAGCCTGAGACAATGGCGCAGATTGTGAGGAAGAGTAAATGAGTGAGAGTGATCAGATGAGCAGAGGAGTGAGTGAGCGACTCAGGGATCAAACCCTGAGAGTAATTCAGTCCATGAAATGATCACCACATGAACTTCTTATTACTTGAGTGGATGAACGGACGATCGACTCAATGAGTGAATGAACAGTCAGCGAGAGTAATGAAGGGATGAATGAGCGCCCGCCCGGGCACAGGGTGATACGCGGCCCCGGCCAGATGTGTGAGATATTCCAGGTAGCAGCACGAGCCACTGTGCCACCCCCAGAGCAGTAAACGGATCAGTGAGCGATGGCCAACATGAAGGTGTGTGAAAGAACGAAATTAAGCAAATGGATGAACTGGAAGTGTAAATGAATGTATTGGTGAAGAGTGCTTGAATGACCAGTGCATGCTAGTAGATGAAGCTCTGCTGGGCGGATGAAGATGTGAAGACATGAAATCTGGAGAGGTGAATGATCAGAATGAGCGGACGATTCAACGACTGACTACACAGGAGAGCGGCAGACGAGGACTCGCCAGCCTTGAAGCTCCCTCGGCCCCCCGTCACTCACGCTATCGCTGATCTGGACGTCACAGGCAGGCTGAGCCAGCAGGAGGCGCACCATGTCCAGGTGGCCGTGCTCACTGGCGCGCAGGAGTGCGCTGCGACCCTTGTTGTCCCTGACGTTGACGTCGGCGCCGCACTCCAGCAGGGCTCTCGCCATGTCCACTCGGCTGTGGCTCGCTGCTAACATCAAAGCTGTCTGGCCGGCCTGCAGAGACACGTGAGGACATGATGTCAGTGCACGTACAAGGACCCCCAAAACACTGGGCCCATCCTTGTCACACTGCCCCCCATGTGGCTGGCATCAAAAGAAAAACAACAGCAATGGGCACAGAGAAGCCAGCCAACATTGGCCATCCTGGAAGATGGCAGACTGGAGTGACCACAGCTGACAGTTGGGGCTCTGCACCCTCCAGCACTTCCACCCCATGTCATTATGGGGTCTTGAAGTGTCGCATGGTGAGACTCTAGGGGTGCTGGTCACCTCATCTACCTGTGTGCCAATGCTACAGATGCATGCAACTGTCAGCCATGAAACGTGGTGCTGGTGAAAGGCGCTATATGAACTGAATGATGAAGAAGTGACGAGTAAAGTTAATCAAACTGTTTAATATAGCGCCTTTTACAGTTGGCAGCAGAGAGTAAGGTGGTAACTGACCAGTGTGCCAGTTCAGAAGAACTTGACGTGGCTGTCGACCCACCTGGCTGGCTCTGGCATTGATGTCCCCCTGCTTCAGGAGCTTCAAAGCCACCTCCATGTCCTCCTGAGATTCAGTGACGGCAAGAGAGACCAGCATGATGGCGGTGTAGCCGGCTTTGTTCTGAAAGTCCACCTGGCACACACCTGGCGAAGAGAGAGAGAGAGAGAGAGTCACTTTGTCACAGCAGGGCACTCAGTGACGACGTCTCTGAGGTCACGTGAGGAGACTCAGCTCAAGGGCGAGACAGCGTCTGGTCACTGGCCACATCTGACTGGCCGATATACAACTTCAAAACTCAAAGCGACTGACCAACCTGGCACTGGCACAGCTCGGAGTGACTGACCACACCTGCTGCAGGCATCACTCAGCGCTGGTGGAGGCACAACTCGGGGTGACTGACCACACAGGCTGGATTAAGGGGGGGCTACACATGTTGGAGATGCATCTCAATAACTGGCCACGCCTGCCACAGGTACAACTCGAGGTGTCACCATTCAGGGTGGCTGACCACACGTAGCACTGGTACAGCTCCAGGTGACTGACCACACCTACTGGGGGCACAGCTCAGAGAAACTGAGCACACCTGCAACTGGTGCAACTTGGACTGGCCAAGTTTAGGCACAACTCGGGGTGACTGGACACACATGATGAAGGTACACTTTGAATTAAGGGGCAACACATGCTGGAGATACATCTCAATAAGTGGCCACACCTGGCACAGGTATAACTCGAGGTACCTGACCACACCTGAGAGTGTCACAATTTGGGTCGACTGCCCATATCTGGTAGTGTTACCATTCAGTGTTGACTGACCACATGTAGCACTCAGAGTGACTGACCAGACTTGTGACCGCCACATCTCAGGGTGGAGGCTGCTGACCACACATGCTGGAGGCACAGCCTGGAGTGAGTGGCCATAAATGGTGGAGAGACGTCTCAATAACTGGCCCCACTCGCCGCTGGTATAATTCAAGGTATTTGCTCACACCTGTTGGTGCCACGATTTGGGATGACATGCTGTACCTACCACTGGCACATGTTGGCAACTGACTACGCCTGCTGATGTCACAATTTGGGGCCACTGACACACTCTGGAGTAACTGACCACAACTGTTGGCCACACTGGCTAAGTACACAGCTTACTCTCACTGGCCAGCACTGCTTGTGTCACAGCTAGGGGTGACTGGCCACAGCAGCAGGATATCTAAGTAGGGGTGTCCCGTCTCACCTAGGTGGGCTAACTGACCACACCAACTGGACACGTGCCTCAGAATGTCTAACTATAGCCTCTAATGGCCTCCTGTAATTTAATTGGACAATTTCAGTCCACTGCACTTTATGGTATCCTGAATGACTGAGTGACCAGCACTTGAGGTATCTCGCCGGACCACCCGTGACTCACACATCTTTCTCAGCACCCACCTGTGGCTTTGCGCATACCACAGAGTGACTCACCTCATCTCGCCAATGGTGGTCTCACCTGCTCACTTCAAGACCAGTATGGCCAAAACTTGAGAGACTCCATCCAAAAGACAGAGACAGGCTTTAGGGGGTTGGGGTGGGGCTTTGTGACCTTACCCGTGTCCAGCAGCAGGGTGACGATGTCAAAGTTGGAGTGCGAGACGCTGTAATGAAGAGCTGTGTTCCCGTTGCCATCCGCCAAGTTCACAACAAACTCGACCATCTCGGCTGAAATGGCCGCAAGTTCCTGCAGATAGCGAGCCACGTCGCCCGCCGATGAACGCTTCTGACTGGACACGCCGAACCACTCTTGGTACACGAGGCTCAAACACTGCGCCTGTGGGGAGCAAAGAAAGTGAGCGGCACAAACCGGTTCAGACTGGTCCTGCAGGAAAAGGCACTGAGGACAGAGGAGCATCTGAAAAAAGAAAATGCATGGAGGTTCATCCAGTCCGCCGGCTGCCACAACAACCCGTGAAAAGTCAAAATGCTTATCGTGAAACGCCACCGTCTGCTGATTATCTTCACCGAGTCTCCGAGAGCTGCGCTCAACCCAGCAGTGACTGGCAAAAGGCAGGGGGGAAACCTGCTCCAACACAGGGCACGTGTACACACACACATACACACATACACACACATCCAACACACACCAGTAGGGGGCTCATCAAGAGGGTCGCCCAAAACCTGATGGGCACACAGATACAGACCAGGCCAGGAACAACTGAGCATCGCCAATCCACCTCACCAGCCTGTCCTGGGACTCTGAGAGGACCTCCAGGACTTGAACCCCCGCCCCCCGTCTCCTTGTTGGAAAGCAGCAGTACAATCACCGCACTACCAGCAGCAGCAGCCTGCCCCTGACGATGGGCCAGATAGGGAAGATAACAGTCGACAAAATGGCGCCATTACCGACAGAGCTGGAGGAGGCAGGAGAGGAACCGTAGGGTAGGAAAAGGCGGCCATTTTAATAAGTAGAGTTACTTAATACTGTATATTTAATATGTTTATTTAATAAATGAATGTTAATAAAAACATCATGTTAATAATTCACTTTTTAAAAATTACTTATTTAATATACAACATATCTATTTAATAAATAAACTTAGCTAAATCTAAAAATAAATAATTTTACTAAATACATTTGAATAAATATATTACTTTAATAAATAAATGTTAATAGACAAATAATTTTAATAATTTCATTTAAAAAATAATTCAATTTAATTAATATACAACAGATTTATTTAAAAAATAAACTTTGCTAAATCACTAAATAAATAAATCTATACTAATAAAAGACAAAGCCCTCACTGACCGACTGACTCACTCACTCACTCACTCACTGACTCATCACTAATTCTCCAACTTCCCGTGTGGGTGGAAGGCTGAAATTTGGCAGGCTCATTCCTTACAGCTTCCTTACAAAAGTTGGGTAGGTTTCATTTCGAAATTCTACGCCTAATGGTCATAACTGGAAGCTATTTTTCTCCATTTACTGTAATGGAGTTGAGCTCGAAAGCCGTAGGGGGCGGAGTTTCGTGTGACATCATCACGCCTCCCACGTAATCACGTGAACTGACTGTCAACGCAGTGCGTAGAAAACAAGGAAGAGCTCCAAAAAGCACTGAAGAAAACATGCATTATATAATTGAGAAGACAGCGAAACAATAAGAAGCGAGTGAGTGACATATACTACCATATTCATGAGTGCTGCTACTTCGGAAACAAAACACGGTGTAAACCTACACTTTAAATTAAGTTCATAGACAGGCTGCCGCTGGCGTTTGTCATGCCCACAGGTAATGCGGGATACAAGTTTAATGAGAGGATGCAGGATATTAACGAGAGTTTTGATCACTTTGTAACTAAGTTAAAATTGCAGGTGAAGGGCTGTGCTTATGCAAATTCCGAGAGACTGTGTTTGTGGGGATTGACAGTTAAGGCGTGGGGAGTCACGTCATCATCTCCCCTCCCATTCACCTCATTTCGCTCTGAGCTGAGCTCCGCGGCTAACGCAGTCTTACGGAAGTGACTTTGTGATGCTGCTACCAAATACTCACAGAAAAATCCACAAGTTAATACACACGCTGTCTGTAGAGTTTCTCCACACTGAATCCTCCAGGCACTACTTACAAAAAGTTACATTGACAATCGTGTTACGTTATTTTTAAAATGTTTCCATTTCTTAGCACAAGCACAGCTGAGAAGCTTCGATGCATGTGCTCCATAACGCATTAAAAAATCATGCATTTAATCACACTTTCAATTCCAAGCAAAGGGGAACTTCTGTCAATGCATGATTTCCTGGTACAGCGATTACATTGATCAGCGCTTCCTGATTCTTTTTACCCTCGCACCACCTTAGTTTGAGAAGAAGTATGAAAAAATATGAGGTTAACACAGAAAAACAGATCACCAATTGAAGCTTTATGAATAATCGATTTGCCATCAATAATTGTTTTGGTAAAGCCATACTCCGTGTGATCCTCCTTCCATTTTATAAATTTTCCGCCACTAGCCATGATTAAATGAACGGTAAAAAAGTAAGAGCGAAGCAAAGGTGACTTACTCAGGCAGGCAGGCGACAGCTCAATAGCTCGAATTTAGATATAAGTAGGTTCTATTTAGTCGCCAGAAATATCTTTGGTAGGAATGGAAGTTGAATTTAGTCTTTAAATTTCTATGGTAAAGAAAGAGTTATACAATGATGACTAAATTTAACTATATAAAGTCAAAACTTGAATATATAAAGTCAGCGTCGGTATATATAAAGTCAATACTTGTTTCTGAATATATAAAGTCAGCGCTGGAATATCCATCCATTTCCCAACCCGTTGAATCCGACCACAGGGTCATGGGGGTCTGCTGGAGCCAATCTCAGCCAAAAATGGGCGCAAGGCAGGAACCAATCCTGGGCAGGGCACATGCATCACTTTCAAAACATTAACCGAACAGTTTTTTTAATTTATTTTTCTGAATACGTTTTTGTTCACTTAGTTCAGTTCAGAGTCGTTTCAATCAATAGATTTTGACTTTGACTTTATATAATCAGGAATGACTTCATAAATTCCAACATTGACTTTATATATTCTGACGCCGACTTTATATATTCACAAAATCAATGTATTTGCCTGTTTGGCACCCCATAGTATATGTGTGTGTGTATATATGTACACATGTATGTGTATATATATATATATATATATATATATATATATATATATATATATATATATATATGCACTGTGAGTGGAAAAAAAACACACCAAAATGTTTTTCATCACATCTTCAACAATAGTCGTCAGATTTTGATAAAATTTGGAACATTGTATAAACTTGTGTCAAAGCAGTAGAAGATCTTAGTTATTTATAAATTTGGTTGCCTTGGATACGTGCGAACGCAGACGATAAAGTTTGTAAACAAGTTTGACCCTTGCTAAATTTGCAGATAAAAATAGGTTTCAGTACAGAAGACCACATTTTTATTCTCATTTTATTTATGTCAAAACACGAAGACTTAAGTTCAATAAGCTAGTGCAGCGATGTTGTTTGTTTGATGTGAGTAATTAATACAACTGTATCAAACATTAAGTAAATCAGCTGACTATTGTTGAAGATGTGATGAAAAACATTTTGCTGTGTTTTTTTTCCACTCACAGTGTATATATATATATTTATATATACACTCACCTACAGGATTATTAGGAACACCTGTTCAATTTCTCATTAATGCAATTATCTAATCAACCAATCACATGGCAGTTGCTTCAATGCACTTAGGGGTGTGGTCCTGGTCAAGACAATCTCCTGAACTCCAAACTGAATGTCAGAATGGCAAAGAAAGGTGATTTAAGCAATTTTGAGCGTGGCATGGTTGTTGGTGCCAGACGGGCCGGTCTGAGTATTTCACAATCTGCTCAGTTACTGGGATTTTCACGCACAACCATTTCTAGGGTTTACAAAGAATGGTGTGAAAAGGGAAAAACATCCAGTATGCGGCAGTCCTGTGGGCGAAAATGTCTTGTTGATGCTAGAGGTCAGAGGAGAATGGGCCGACTGATTCAAGCTGATAGAAGAGCAACTTTGACTGAAATAACCACTCGTTACAACCGAGGTATGCAGCAAAGCATTTGTGAAGCCACAACACGCACAACCTTGAGGCGGATGGGCTACAACAGCAGAAGACCCCACCGGGTACCACTCATCTCCACTACAAATAGGAAAAAGAGGCTACAATTTGCACGAGCTCACCAAAATTGGACAGTTGAAGACTGGAAAAATGTTGCCTGGTCTGATGAGTCTCGATTTCTGTTGAGACATTCAAATGGTAGAGTCAGAATTTGGCGTAAACAGAATGAGAACATGGATCCATCATGCCTTGTTACCACTGTGCAGGCTGGTGGTGGTGGTGTAATGGTGTGGGGGATGTTTTCTTGGCACACTTTAGGCCCCTTAGTGCCAATTGGGCATCGTTTAAATGCCACGGGCTACCTGAGCATTGTTTCTGACCATGTCCATCCCTTCATGACCACCATGTACCCATCCTCTGATGGCTACTTCCAGCAGGATAATGCACCATGTCACAAAGCTCGAATCATTTCAAATTGGTTTCTTGAACATGACAATGAGTTTACTGTACTAAAATGGCCCCCACAGTCACCAGATCTCAACCCAATAGAGCATCTTTGGGATGTGGTGGAACGGGAGCTTCGTGCCCTGGATGTGCATCCCACAAATCTCCATCAACTGCAAGATGCTATCCTATCAATATGGGCCAACATTTGTAAAGAATGCTTTCAGCACCTTGTTGAATCAATGCCACGTAGAATTAAGACAGTTCTGAAGGCGAAAGGGGGTCAAACACCGGATTAGTATGGTGGTCCTAATAATCCTTTAGGTGAGTGTACAGTCCAATGCAAAAGTGTGGGTCCCCTCTGAGGTTGCCTGATAATCTGCTCCGTCTTCAGAAGAGAAGATCACAGCAATATGCCATTTATTTAACTAGAGAAATGTAGACAAGGAGATGAATCTGCTCAGTGTAGCTTTATTGAGTTGTGTGAAATAAAAAAAAATGCAAAAAAATGGGATGTGCAAAAGTTTGGGCACCCTCTTAGTTGCATTAATCTGAAGACCTGTAGCTATTTAATGCTGACAGGTTGCCACACAAAATTGCTTTGATTGGCTCATCAGACCTGAAACTACAAAGTCAGATTTAACCAATTATGAAAAAGATTCTTTAACATGCTGTTGGTAACTGATAGGTGTGCTTGTCCTTGGTCCTCTCTTAGAGAGTGGCATCATGGGAACCTCTAAGGAACTCTCTGCTGCCCTAAAAACTAAGAGAATTTGTCGTTATGAATTAGGAGAAGGGTACAAGAAATGATCACAAAGGTTTGGACCGTCTGTCTCCACAGTCAGAAATGTCGTTAGGAAATGGAAGGTCACATGAAGGAAAGATTTGGTGGGCCAAGAAAAATATCTGAAAGGCACAGCCGAAGGCAGGTTAGAGTGGTCAGAGACAGACCACCAGAGAGCTACAAGCACATCTGGCTGCTGATGGTGTCATTGTACATTATTCCACATTCCAGCGCACTTTGCACCGGGAACAGCTCAATGGAAGGTTGATGCGTCACCACAAGAAGCGCAGGAGATATGCAATTTGGACAAGCCAGAAACATTTTGAAGCAGAAACGCTGTGGACAGATGAGCCTAAGGTTGAGTTATTTGGTCACAACCAGAGGTGCTAAGCCTGGCGAAAAAAACCCACCCAGAATTCCAGGAGAAGAACTTGCTGCCTGCTGGTGGAGGGTTCATCATGTTATGGGGCTGTGTGGCTAGCGCAGGTACTGGAAACCATTGTTAAAGTTGAGGGCCGTGTGAATTCCTAACAAGTGTCAGCAGATTCTTGACAAGAATGTTCAAGTCAGTCACAAAGTTGAAGTTACGCCGGGGTCAGTTGATCCAAAGCACCGTTCAAAATCTACCAAGGAATTCATGCAGAGGCACAAGTCCAAAGTGCTAGAATGGCCATCCCTGTCCCCAGACCTGAACATCACTGAAAATGTATGGATTGATCTGAAGCAGGCTGTCCACGCCATCAAACCTGACTGAACTGGAGGCATTTGTATGGAAGAAGGGTCCAAAAATACCAGCAGCCAGAATTCAGGGACGTCAGTGGCTCTGCTTTCGGCTGCTCCCGTTAGGGGTCACCACAGTGGATCATCTTCTTCCATATATTCCTGTCCTCATCATCTTGCTCTGTCACACACACCACCTGCATGTCCTCTCTCACCACATCCATAAACCTTCTCTCAGGCCTTCCTCTTCTCTTCTTCCCTGGCAGCTCTATCCTTAACATCCTTCTCCCAATATACTCAACATCTCTCCTCGTGTCCAAACCAATGCAATCTCGCCTCTCTGAATTTGTCTCTCGACTGTCCAACATAAGCTGACCCTCTAATGTCCTCATTTCTAATCCTGTCCATCCTCGTCACACCCAATGCACATCTTAGCACCTTTAACTCTGCCACCTCCAGCTCTGTCTCCTATGCCACCGTCTCCAGCCCATATAACATAGCTGCTCTCACTACCGTCCTGTAGACCTTCCCTTTCACTCATGCTGATACCCATTTGTCACAAATTACTCCTGATTCTTCTCCACCCACTCCACCCTGCCTGCACTCTCTTCTTCTCCTCTCTGTCACAATCCCCATTATTCTGTACTGTTGATCCCAAGTATTTAAACTCATCCACCTTCGCCAACTCTACTCCCTGCATCCTCACCATTTCACTGACCTCCCTCTCATTCACACACATGTATTCTGTTTTGTTCCTATTGACCTTCATTCCTCTCCTCTCTAGAGCAGATCTCCACCTCTCCAGGGTCTCCTCAACCTGCTTCCTACTATCACTACAGATCACAATGTCATCAGCAAACATCATAGTCCACGGGAACTCCTGTCTAATCTTGTCTGTCAACCTGTCCATCACCATTGCTAATAAGAAAGGGCTCACAGCCGATCCCTGATGTAATCCCATCTCCGTCACCGCAGACCTCACCACGGTCACACTTCCCTCGTTCATATCCTGTACAACTCTTACATACTTCTCTGCCACTCCCGACTTCCTCATACAATACCACAACTCCTCTCTCCTCACCGTGTCATGTGCTTTCTCCAGGTCCACAAAGACGCAATGCAACTCCTTCTGGCCTTCTCTAAACTTCTCCATCAACATCCTCAGAGCAAACGTCGCATCTGTGGTACTCCTTCCTGGCATGATACCATCCTGCTGGTCACTAATCATCACCTCACTTCTTACCTAGTACTTCCACTACTCTTTCCCATAACTTCATGCTGAGGCTCATCAAGTTTATTCACCTGTAGTTACTGCAGTCCTGCACATCCCCCTTATTCTTAAATATTGGCACCAGTACACTTCTTCTCCACTCCTCAGGCATCCTCTTCCTTTCCAAGATTCCATTAAACAATCTGGTTAAAAACTCCACTGCCATCTCTCCTAAACACCTCCATGCTTCCACAGGTATGTCATCTGAACCAACGGCCCTTCCATTCTTCATCCTCTTCATAGCTGTCCTTACTTCCTCCTTGCTAATCCATTGCACTTCCTGATTCACTATATCCAACCTTTCTCTCTCTCTCTCTCGTTCTCATCATTCATCAGCCCCTCATAGTCCTCCTTCCATCTTCTCAACACTGCCTCCTCGGCTTGTATGTTTCCATCTTTATTCCACTAACCTGCTTCACGTCTTTCCGAACTCGGCTGTTATTTCAGCTAAAGGAGGCTCTCCTAAATATTGGTGGGATTATTCCTTTGGGACGTCCAGGTTTATTCACCTGCCTATTTTTGTTTAAATGAACATTAAATTTAGTTCTGTTGGTCCAATAAAAATATTTCACTTCACAATGTTGCTCTTTCCATGAGGTATAAAATATGTTAACATGAAGTTGCTGCCTCCAAAGCTTAGCGAGTTATAAACTGATACGGTGATTTTTATCGGGGTGCCCAAATGTTTACATAGCACTGTATCTAAAGAGAAGAGGACCGGGTATAAGAGAGACCCCTGGGGTACCCCCTCAGGTTACAGAAGCGATAGAAGAGGCTGAGCTGCCAGCTTGCACAGATAATGTCCTGCCTTTGAGGGGCTTCGCTGTGATGACCTCCTTTAATTTAACTGGGCAGGGCGGTCCACGGCACTCTATGGCATCTTTATGATCCGAGCCCAAGGGCAGCGCAGACGGTGGGCTGAACTGACGGTTTGACGCCTCCTTGGCTGCAAGGACCCGCTTAGGGTTCGTGTTTAAAGGGCAGCACCAGAGCTCAGGGGTTCACGGACGCCTTCCAGCCTCGTTTTTAATTGGATTAATTAATGGTTTGTTTAAACCTCCGCCAATACCTTTTTGAGTTTTGTTTTTATGGGTTATTTCTTTATTTATTGAACATTTAGTGCACTGCACTTGTGAACACGGCTTTGGTTTTGGAAGGTTTTAGTCAAAGCACTTGCCCCTTTATGTGGTGACCCCTTGCTTTGTGTGTTGTGTCCTCCTCCGCTCGGCTCATCCCTCGGGTACGTTATTGGCGGTAGCGGGTTGGAGACCCCTCTGTGCAATTTCAGAAACGTGTGTCTCTGGAGAGCGTTTTCAAAAGCCTCAGTTTTCAGGGGCTCAAAACGCTGGAGTAACATGGACAAAAGACAGAAATGTAGACTAATATGTGCAATTGTGAACTAAAACGTAGTGGTGTTGACGTGGCATGAAACCGAACTCTGCTGACAAACGTTGTACCCGATTTGAGAGCCAAGTTGAGACGGACGTGGCGAATGAACACACCTAAAAATGAACTGAGAAACAAACCTGCTTTTGGTTCGGGAACTCGATGTCCTTCAGCTGATCCTTTAAGAAATGACAGGCATGAAGGAAGTCCTCGCCTACAACAACCCTAAAAAAATAAGAAATAATACGAGTAAGTAGAAGAAATCGATTAGAAGAGTCCTGCCATGCTGGAGTAGGAGAATCCTCAAAACGCTGGGGGCAACACCCAAATTTGAAGGCCCTACTCTGTTATGTTTAAGTAACCGTGCTCTCTGTTCGAGAGGGGCTGAAGTTGAAGTAATCAACGTAGACCTCAGCGTTAACGTTTGTAGTGCACCATCTATGACAATGGGTTTTGGAATGCATGTAGCAATAAAAATCATTGCAGTTGTCATTCCAACAGATGGCGCTTCACAAACATTTGTCATAATAGAATGCATTACTGTTAATGTGTGTGATGTGCCATCTGTTAGAATGACAAGTGCGATGCATACATATCTGTTATTTGACATTTGGTATGGGATTTATAAAAGCAATGTTAATGTGTGTGATGTGCCATCTGTTGGAATGACAAGTGCGATGCATACATATCTGTTATTTGACATTTGTTATGGGATTTATAAAAGCAATGTTAAAATGTGTGATGTGCCATCTGTTGGATTGACAAAGACAAGGCAAACAACACATAGATGCACAGACCCCTGTCCTCCCCCACGCTATGCAACTCTTCAATTCCACCCGGATTTAAATTAAATTAAATGCTAACATCATTTTTTTTTTCATTTTTTTTACTATTTAATTTAATATTGTTTCTTTGTATCAGTATACTGCTGCTGGATTATGTGAATTTCCCTTGGGATTAATAAAGTACCTATCTATCTATCTATCTATCTATCCATTTATTAAGGTGGATCCTGGCTCATGTTTAAATTCCTTTTTATGTTTTTTGTATTCATTTATAATTATTTATTACTGTGTAAGTTAATGGCGGCACGGTGGCGCAGTGGGTAGCACTGCTGCCTCGCAGTTAGGAGACCCGGGTTTGCTTCCCGGGTCCTCCCTGCGTGGAGTTTGCATGTTCTCCCGTGTCTGCGTGGGTTTCCTCCCACAATCCAAAGACATGCAGGTTAGGTGCATTGGCAATCCTAAAAATTGTCCCGTGTGTGTGCCATGCGGTGGGCTGGCAACCTGTCCAGGGTTTGTTTCCTGCCTTGTGCCCTGTGTTGGCTGGGATTGGTTCCAGCAGACCCCCGTGACCCTGTAGTTCGTATGTAGCGGGTTGGAGAATGGATGGATGTTTAAGTTAATATTGTTACTTACTTATTCCTTATATAATTGTATATTTTTTGTTAATTGTTTGGTCTCTATGTGTTGATGCTTGTCTGCCTTGCCTGCCCTGTCTCTTGTGTTTTGTGGGTGGATCCCCAAGGAGGCGGGGTCACCTGTCAATCTCTGTTGAGGGACTCCTCCCAAGGCTACAAAGGCTCATGGGAATTGTTGTCCCTCTGCGGTTCATTGTATGCGCCTGCTGTTTGGCGAGTGTGCCAGTGTCACTTTTGCTTTCCGTTGTTTCTGCTGACCTTCTTGCTCTGTTTTTTCGATTATATATTGGGCGTTTCTGCTCTTTGAGCTTTCTTTTGTTTCTGAATATTTTTTTAAATAAAACTTTTAAATGTAAAGATTCATTTTTGTTTGCCCTTTTTCATCTCCTAGGCAAGAGTTTGTGGTCAATTCTAGTTATCATATGTTATGGTCATCTTTATGGTCATTCTTAATATAACTGGATGTATATATACATTTTTTTAACTTTGATCTGGAAGCCCATTAAAACCCTTGAGCAGGCCAAAGCCAGCCAGTCTTGGTTAATCTCAGGCCACCTTTGTGTGCTCCCCCTCTGGGCAAGCCAGTAGAGACTCCAGCCTGCTTTGCTGACCATTTTGGTGGCCTCACACCTCTTTGTTGACATTCTTGTGTGTGAAACACAACAGACCCAATGTGATGGAGGTCCTGGACTCTCTCGAGGTTATTGTGCGACTTTCACCTCCGGGGCTGATGGGAATCCTCAGCTGTCCTGTCCGGCATCACCTCCTGAGCTGCTCCATCGTGCCCCTCAATGGCCCCCTCATCTTCTGCACCACTTGGAGTGTCGACTTGAATGCTGTCTTCACTGCTTGACTCGTCACTTGAAGTCGACTCATATCTGTGAAGACACCGTGTTTCTTTGTGTCAGTGCACAATTCTCAGATGTTTAACTCGTTCACACAGGAGGTCCAACAACACAAAGGCAGAGACCCTCATAACACCCAAGTGTGCCAGCTGACCCAGGACAACTACTACCCAATCACACACACACACTTTAATGACTGAAGAGACACCTCGTCAGGTGACGCCTGCTGGTGACAGATGGTATGGCAGCCTGGAGGCTAAAGACTCGGACTGGAACAGGGCTGCTCAAGCTTTTTGGCCTTGGACCCCCGAGTTATCTGCTTTTATTCAGTGATGGTGACCCTTCATTAGCAGTCATTTTAAAGAAAAACAGCTAACATTTCGCAGGCCTTTAAGAACATGAAACTGTTTCAACGCCATGGATATTTACTGCGTGTGTGTATTTGTACTGTACAGCAGAGAGAGGCATGAGGTCGGCCTGTTCTGTTGTCATGTGGAAATAAATATTTCAGTTAGAAAACCTGATAAGAGTGAAGGTTTGTTTGGCACTTTCGGGGTTAACGTTTGCCTAACAATACCTGGTTGGTTTTCTGTTCAGTACACTTAACATTTATTAGGGACGATCTCAGTATGAATTAATGATAATAATCCAAGGAAATGTGCCGGGTCTTTAGTGTGTTATTAATCGGGGAAAAGCACCTTGAGCTGCATGGAAATGAATGACACGGTGCTTTAGAAATACAGTTACTATTATTATTATTATTATTATTATTAACATTCCCCGAATGACACACATTATCAAATTAAAGTTATCATTATTATTATTATTATTATTATTATTATTATTATTATTGTTATTATTATTAACATTCCGTGAATGACACACATTATCAAATTAAAGTTATTATTATTATTATTATTATTATTATTATTATTATTATTAACATCCCCTTAGTGACACACATTATCAAATTAAAGTTATCATTATTATTATTATTATTATTAGTTATTATTATTATTATTATTATTAACATTCCCCGAATGACATACATTATCAAATTAAAGTTATTATTATTATTATTATTATTATTATTAACATTCCCTTAGTGACACACATTATCAAATTAAAGTTATTATTATTATTATTATTATTATTAACATTCCCCTAATGACACACATTATCAAATTAAAGTTATTATTATTATTATTATTATTATTATTATTATTATTATTATTAGTTATTTTTATTATTATTATTAACATTCCCGAATGACATACATTATCAAATTAAAGTTATCATTATTATTATTATTATTAGTTATTATTATTATTATTATTAACATTCCCCCGAATGACACACATTATCAAATTAAAGTTATTATTATTATTATTATTGTTATTATTATTATTATTAACATTCCCGAATGACATACATTATCAAATTAAAGTTATTATTATTATTATTATTATTATTATTATTATTAACATTCCCCTAATGACACACATTATCAAATTAAAGTTATTATTATTATTATTATTATTATTATTGTTATTATTATTAACATTCCCGTGAATGACACACATTATCAAATTAAAGTTATTATTATTATTATTATTATTATTAACATTCCCTTAGTGACACACATTATCAAATTAGTTATTATTATTATTATTAACATTCCCCCTAATGACACACATTATCAAATTAAAGTTATTATTATTATTATTATTATTATTAACATTCCCCCTAATGACACACATTATCAAATTAAAGTTATTATTATTATCATTATTATTACTGACACTCCCCCTGAACGCACTGCTGCAGCCAATCCCAGCTAGCATAGGACGCATGGCAGGAACAAACCCTGGACGGGGTGCCAGTCCACACACCGGGCCAATTTAGCGTCACCAGTCCACCAAACCTGCATGTCTTTGGACACGGGAGGAGCGGGTGACACAAACCTTGCGAGGCCACAGCGCCGCCACCCCTCCGTCCCATTTACAGCACATTAGAAGATCAGAGCGTCAGAACAATCTGGAGGAGCACAGGCCATTCACCCCAGCAGAGCTCGGCAGTCCCGCTCACAGCAGCCACGATTTGGTCAAACCTGCTTGTTCTTCGCGGTTCTGCCACGGCAGTCCTTGCAGTCTCGATTGTCACCCTTTTTTGTGAATTGCTACGGCAGTGGCCCTTTTCCATGCTGTTGCGACTTGCTCCGTGTGCCATATTGTGCGGAGGAGTGTATGAAGATCCAAATCGTAATCTGTGATGTCATCTATTGTTGAATTCTGCTCTGTACTTGTAATATTTCTATTGTACTATCGTATTGTATTGTATGAGGATTACTTGTGTTCTGTTCTCTGTATTGTATTGTATTGCCCCTCTTTTTTTGACACCCACTGCACGCCCACCCTACCTGGAAAGGGGTCTCTCTTTGAACTGCCTTTCCCGAGGTGTCTTCCCTTTTTTTTTCCCTACAAGGATTCTTTTTGGCTTCTTAGAGAGTCAAGACTGGGGGCCTGTTAAAGCCCACTGCCACATTTCTTGTGTGATTTTGGGCTCTTGTATTGTAATCGTATGAAGTCACCCGAACGGCCCAATCATACGGCCTGTATATCAACGCAGCCAAGACAAAGGTGCTCACAACAGACGGGTCGCCGGCCACTGTCCACATGGATGGAACCCCAACTTGAACAGGTTTGTGAAGTCAAGTACTTAGGATCGCTAGTTCAGGAAAAGAAGGTGGCCTCCACAGCCGGACAGGACAAGCAACTGCCACATTTGCCTCACTCAAATGGCGCCTGTGAAAACGAACAATCATCTCGACGAAGACCAAAGTTTTGCCTCTTTCCGGACTCTCATCCTACCAATCCTGTCATAGGCGTCAGAAACACGGACGCTGCTCAGACCTCACTGGTCAAACTGGAAAGTCTTCCAGATGCGATAGCCTGCGTCAAATCCGGACAGTCTCAATTCGTAATCACATCCGAAACCAAGTCAATCGGTAGCCACCCGTTGGAAGAGCAAATCCAACAACTTGCGATGGTTTGGTCCCGTTTGTCGAGTGAGTGGCAGCCATCAGAAAATCCAACATACGGTTCCCAAGGCAACCTGCTCCAAACAAATCAAGGAAGACCTGAAGAACTCAAAGACCCCACACTGCCTGGCGTGGAAGTGACTTGTGTCCGAAATCCAAGGTGCATTAGGCACCCACAGCGGCATACTGAGCTCTGAGGACGCCCCTCGGGCCGGACACCAGCTAGAGGCGCAAAGAAAAGAAAAGAAAGTTTGCCAGTCCTGCCCAGTGCCCACTTCATTCTTCCAACACAACATCAAGCCGACTGCCCACCACACTGCTTGGTCACTGATTCCATGTGTTTGTGGTTCTCTGGGTGAAAAAAGACTTCCTAATGTTTGTAGTAGGCGGTTGTTCACTTTTGAAAGGCGCTATATGACACAGCACACTTGATTTTTATTGTTATAGCAGAAAACTAGATGAGAGTCACTGGAGCAATAAAGAAGTGTTGTGGGCTTGTTTTTGGCCAAGAATTGATAGGCACAGAGTGCCCAAGTGTGAACCTCTTTTGTTAAAATGGGACCTTGTGGACTTAGAAAGACGCTATTTACATCATTGGCCACTTTATTAGGTACGTCTGCTCATTAACACCAACCTCTAATCAGCCAATCACAGGGCAGCAACTCAATGCATTTCAGCCTGTAGACCTCGTCAAGACCATCGAGCATCAGAATGGGGATGAAAGGGGACTGAAGTGACTCTGAACATGCCATGGCCATTGGTGCCAGACGGGCTGTGCTGAGTATTTCACAAACTGCTGATCTACTGGGATTTTAACACACAACCACCTCTAGGGGGTACAGAGAATGGGCATAAAAAGGGAAAACATCAGTGAGCTTCAGTTCAGAGGAGGTCAGAGGAGAATGGCCAGATTGATAGAAAGGCAACAGGAACTCAAATAAGCACTCGTTACAACCGAGGTGGGCAGAAGAGCAACCATGAAGCAGGTGGGCTAAAGCAGCAGGGGTGACACTCCTGTCAGCTAAGAACAGGCAACTGAGGCTCCAATTCACACGGGCTCACCGAAATTGGGCAACAGAAGATTACAAAAACGTTGCCTGGTCTGATGAGTCTCGATTTCTCAAGATGGTGGGGTCAGAATTTGGCATCAACGACATGAAGGCAGGGGTCCATCCTGCCTTGTATCAACAGTTCAGGCTGGTACTGCTGTGATGACGTCTGTGATATTTTCTTGGCACACTTTGGGCCCATTAGTACCAACTGAGCATTGCTTAAATACCACAGCCTACCTGAGTATTGTCACTGTCCATGGCCATCACTTTATGACCGCAGTGTCCCCATCTTCTGATGGCTCCTTCCAGCAGGATAACGCACCATGTCACTAAGCTCAGATCATCTCAAACATGACGATGAGGTCACTGGAGTCAAATGGCCTCCACAGTCAGCAGATCTCAACCCAGTAGAGCACCTTTGGGATGTGCTGGAACAGGAGATTCACCTCATGGATGAGCAGCTGACAAATCTGCAGCAACTGTGTGACGCTGTCACGTCAATGTAGACCTGAGGAATGTTTCGAGCACCTTGTTGTTCAGCAGATCTGAAGGCATCAGGGGGTCAGGCCGGGTACTAGCGAGGTGTACCTAATAAAGTGGCCGGTGGAGTGTAATATGGAGAGCACTGTCTACAAATTGGGCAGCTTAGTCCTTAAGAGTGAGAGTGACACAGGCCGCCGCTAACGCCCTGCGAAACACGGAAGGACCAAATCCCACTTAGTGTGACCCTGAGTTCATGTTGTACAACAGGACGGAAGTTCACCATGAAAGGCGCTATATAAACTTGTGCACTAAAGACCTAAGAAGAGGGGCGATCAGAGCTGAAGGCTGACTTGCTCAGGGGTTTACCAGCCAGAAGACAAAGATGGCGATCAGAAGTAAAACTGTGGCGGCTGTGCTCAGTGTGAAAGGCGCTCTATAAAATGTT
The DNA here is from genome assembly GCF_016835505.1 of Polypterus senegalus. NCBI lineage: Eukaryota > Metazoa > Chordata > Cladistia > Polypteriformes > Polypteridae > Polypterus > Polypterus senegalus. The sequence continues at coordinate 132,328,190 of NC_053167.1, read as the reverse complement.
TGCCTAATTATGCACTATTTTGAAATTGTGCTCAGCTGGATACTCACTGTGTGATTTAACGACTGTAATCTGTTTGAAGATTGTCTTCAGGGAAAAAAATAAAAAAATAAAAAAATAAAACCAACATCAGACCCTGAGGGGTGCCAGCCAGTGCCAAAGTCGCTACTGCTGCTGTCAATCCCAACCCACCACGTGTCCAAAATGTGGTCACCGTCACACACGCGCACATGGGAGGGTAACGTCATGCCGGACCAGGGGGTGGCAGAGTGCAGTGATCCTTTCCCTTTTTCCTCTGCAGACCAATTCTATGACATCACTTCCAGTTCTTGGCCCAATGATGTCACTTCCGGCTCATGCCCTGATGACATCACTTCTGGTTCCTGACTCCCACCCATCCCTATGGATGGGGGCAGAAGGGGTTGTATGGGTATTGGGGGGTAGGGATGGGTGGGAGTCAGGAACTGGAAGTGGTGTCATCAGTGGGGATGACGCCACTTCCGGTTTTGGGCCTGAGGATGTCATTTCCCCTGTCCGGCTGTACAGCCGCCATTTTATCTGTTATAAATCCGTACACCCCTACCCCAGCTACCCAAACCTTTTCGTGGCGTCTTTTGAATCATTTGATGACACTTACCCGCCGTTGACTCCCACGAATTTCAGGTTCTTTTTTGTTGCATTCCTCCGGCTGTCCTTCTTTTTCATAATTGATTTCAGAGTGGATGATGGGGAGTTGGCTAAAATATTTAAAAAAAATACCATAAATGACACCACAGAATGCCAAATGTGAAAGAAAGAAAGAAAGAAAGAAAGAAAGAAAGAAAGAAAGAGGTTGATTGAGTCCTGTGTCCCCCCAGCACCGCTACAAATCATCTGCTACCAAGGTCTTGTTCAGGGAGGGCGACGTCTGAAAACGATGTGCATTATCGCTGCCAGCCTCCATGTTTTCCGAGTTCTGTTTGAATTCAGACCCCTCTCTTGGGGGGTCCGTTCTCGAGTGAGGGTGAAGCAGAGTTGATCATAAGACTGACCACAAGGGGTTTACAGAAGTAAGTGTTGACCCATCGGACAGAAGTTTAGACTTCCCAGCAAGTCCACGTATGGCGTGGGGGACCTGAAGACATCGACCGAGGCACGAGTTCCCTAGACGGGGTCATTCGTTAGTTTTGGGGGTCTTTCCTGTGATGTGAATATTTTACTTTAATAAACTCACAGGGCCCTCCCTAATATGTGGGACTAAGACACCTTTCTCCTTGATCTCCTCCCTCTCTGCTCCACAGTTTTAAATAACACTTCAGACATCGTGATTAAAGGGCACACTGCAGACTTTCATTTAGGGGTCTTTACTGGCATTTCGGTCACACCATGTAATAATGACAACACTTTTAATACACAGTCCCCCCATTTCAGTGCACCATAATGTTTGGAGCAATTGGTGTCACAGGTGGGCTTCATAAGAGACCTCGGCTTGCTTCTACCCTTTGGGGTCTGTAGATCAACATGAGGACAAGAGCTGTGCCAATGAAAGCCAAAGAAGCCACCATGAGGCTGAAAGACATTGGAGACATCAGAAAAACCGTAGGACTGGGCAGGTTGGGAGCATCCACTGATGAACAGGATCTTACAGTGGCTGGATGACCAAAATCAACTGTCTGGAATATGAAGAAGAAGAAAGAACACACTGGTGGGCTCAGTGATCACAAAGGGACTGATGGGCCAAGGAAGACAGAAGAATCCTCACTATGGTGAAGAAAAATCTGACAGATCATGCACAGTCTTCAGGGGGCCGATGCGTGTGTGTGTGTGTCAGAGATGACCATCAGCAGAAGACTCCATGAACAGAAACGCAGAGGAGCAAACACTGCAAGATGGAGACAGATTACAGTTTGTGAAAAAGGACTTCAAATCGCCTGCAGAATTCTGGGAAAAGGTCTTGTGGACAGACAAGACAAAGATGAACCTGATCAGAGTGATGGTGAGAGCAAAGTGTGGAGATGACGAGGAACTGCTCGAGATCCAAAGCAGACCACCTCATCTGTTCAACGTGGCAGTGCTGGGGGTGTTATGGCTTGGAGATGTATGGCTGCCACCGGTCCTGGCACACTTCTCTTCATTGATGATGGAGTTGCTGACATCAGGCAGACACACAATGAATTCTGAGGTGAAACATCTGATCTGCTCGAGTTCCAGTAGATGTCCCTGAACTCACTGGACTGCGTTTCATCCTACAACAAGACAATGAGCCAAACACACTGCTGGGGCTGAGTTTATCAAAGCTAAAAAATGGAAAAGTCTGGAATGGCCAAGCCAGTCACCTGATTTCAGTCCAACTGAAAAGAAAACTTAAGGGGACAAGCCCCCCGAAACAAGCAAGAGCTGAAGATGTCAGCATCAGAGGCTTAGCAGAGCATCACCAGAGAAGACACTCAGCACCTGCTGATGTTTGAATCACAGACCTCAAGCAGTCATTGCAAGTCAGGGATATGCGACAAAGAACTAAATATGACATCGGCCTTAAGAGACCTGCCATTGCTGTGTGACAAACATTATGGTGCCCTCGAATGGTGGTTTCCATGCAAAAGAGTGCTGTGCGTCCAAAATGTCTACAAATCCCCTTAAATGAAAGTCTGCGGTGGGCACTTTACTCACGATGTCTGAATTGTTGGATTTGTCATTTTAAACTGTAGAGCAGAGGGGGCAACTCAAGGCCAAAGGCGAAAGGCGCTATATAAAAAACTTATACACTATTTTGAAATTGTGCTCAGTCGGATACTCGCTGTGTGGTTTCACGACTGTGGTGGGCTCTGTATTTAGGGGTTTCGGTTGCCTCACTTCAAATACTTTCAAGGTGTGGCACACTCCTTATGAACATGCTGATGGTATATAAATTTAAGACTGACTGCTGATTGCTGCCACTCGGTATTTTTAGTTGACCACTGCTAAGGTGGTCAATTCCCCCAATGGCATCGCTCCATTAAACACCACGAGAGGCAGAGGGTTGGAGTTCAGGTAGTTATGGCAACAGAGAGTGCCAACATATTGTGTGCCAATTGTCACTGTCCTCTGTGCATGTGACACGCTAATGAATTTATAACACCTGGAAACTGAAGGCTGATTGGTTGATTGATTTTTTTAGGTTTATGCCCGCCCCCTACTGGTCTGACCCTAGTGTTGCGTTCCTACTCCCTCATATCTAAGATGGCCACTCTATGAGCTATGGTGTGAGGTACCTTCTCCTGGAGTCTGCAGGCTGGCATTGTTGTCCTCAGGGGGTGACTGCCACGTTGCCCTCAGGGCACTAAAGGAACTGAGCAGCTGGCGCTGAATCAAACTGACTTTGGACCCGCTGAGCTCCGGATAGTTGCTCTCCAGCTCCCCCTGCTGCTCGTGCAGGAGCTCCTGGATTTTTGTCAGGCGCTGGCCGATCCCTGGTGGGCTAGTGGACTGAAGGCCAAGGTCATTTTCAGGTGGGCTCCTTTCCCTTGGTCTCACTTGCCCTCCTTCAAATGCATGCTCACTGTCCCCCACAGTACCCTCATGAGGGGGGCCGTCCACCTGCACCCCTTTCTCTTCAGAATAAACCAGACAAGGGAACTCGTTGGCCTGTATCTGAGTGGCCCGGGTTGTCATCTCGATCTGGGGATCCCAAGCAGTGACGCCCCTGTCACACAGCTCCTTCATGTCAGTGCCCACCGAGACATCATGTCTTTGCGTGGGCACCCCGGGTCCTGGTCCTTGCCGCCCCACTGGGTCAAATCCCACCGCTTTTTCTTTCTCGGCCCCCTCGGCTTGCTGTTTCAGAAGGTCCTTTGCTTTTTCCAAGTCCCTCGTGGTGTCCTTCAGCTGCTTCTCCAGGACTGTCAGCTTAGTCCTCAGTGTGATGATGGTGAGATTATCTGTGGCACCGCTGGTGGGCGAAGAGGCCTGCAGCGTAGTCTTGCCTTCTTCTTCCTCCTCTGGGTCTTCCCCCGATGTCTTTGGAATGCTGCCCAGGTCCTGCTTATTGCCCCCTGAGGGATGCGCGAGTGAGCTGTCACAATGTGACCGGTAAGGGACAGATGCCACTTCTTGCTCCAGCTCTTGAATGACGAGCGGTGGCTCGAGGCTCTCTGGCAGAGAGGAGCCATCGCATGAGCGAAACAGGACTTCAGAAGAATCGTAGGACCCGGGGGCCGGCGGCGCAGCGTCCTCACTGCTCTCCGAGTGCTTCCTCTGAAGGACGGTGACTGGCATGCTGGAGGCCCTCAGCAGCTGGGGCTTCACCCTGAAGCCCAAGGGCTGCTCGTCAAAAAGCCTCTGGGCTGCGTCCTCTTGGGTGCCTCGTGGGCGGCCTGCAGCAGCCGCCTCAAAGTCGAAAACGTGGCGGACACCCACCGTCCCGGAGCGACCTCGGGAGGAAGAGAGCCAGCCATCCTGCTGGATTGACCGGGTGCCATTGGGGAGGCTGAAGTTTCTGGGTAGCGTACTGAATTTGGGCGCCTTGGCTCTCCTCTGGATGTGAATCCGCTTGATGGTGTGGCCTTTCTCGATGTCATCGACGTACTTGAGGAAGTCCAGGTCTAAGTGAAAGCCGTAGGGCGTCTCCACCGAGTAGGGGATGGGCTTCCGCTGCCTGCTGCCATCCAGTGGCTTCAGGGAGAGGCCGTCTGCTGCAAATGTGAACACAAGAGACATGAAATTAGGATGGCAGCCCACCGACACAGCAAAAGAGCGGCGATAAATGAACTCATGAACACAGCGAGAGGGATTAGATCACGTGACGGCCACAACGAGAATGGGCCACACAAGCCAGAAGAGGGCGCCAGTCCTGTCCGCTTAACTCCTCCACAATAACATCGAGGCGAGGGTCCCTGAGGGTCCCTAAAGTCCTGCCGTCTGCCACACCACTTGGTCACTTAGGCTACGTCCACTCAACTCACATCGGTTTTACCTGTCACGACGTTCAAGTGACCTGCAATGACAAAGCATCTGTCCCCCGACTGGCGAGTCATCTGTGTCACCAGCAACTGGGTCTGCCCATGATGCTGACTGATTTGGAGAAGGCTTATGATAGAGTGCCACCTCAGGGGGTCTGCAGGGGCACAACAGAGAAAGGGGGAGCAGAGACGTGTGTGAGGATTGTATGTAGGACAAAGTGAGGACTCAGGTTACAAACAGGGCTGGGGTAACGGGCAAGATCCCAGTTTGAGGAGTGTCACACGTGTGCGCTTAGGGGACAGCCAAAGGGTCCACTCGGGAGTGAAAGTACAAGAGAAAGGGGCTCACAAATGAGCACCAAGGCCCCTCTCAGATGAGTACAGTTAAATAAAGAATAAAGTTTATTCTTCCACTTCCATCCATTCCCAGATGACCTCACTTCCCTCCCTGTCTGATGATGTCACTTCCCTTTCCTGCCTCAAGACTTCCTTCCTTCCTTCCTGCCACCTCACTATAAAAAGCCACGTTGTTCCACTGTTTGTTTGTCTTTGTTATTTTACAGATAATGAGACGGGTATCAGTCGTTATGGACTACTCTGAACTCCAGACATTATAATTTTACTTTATAACATGAGGTCTGCACCAGGGGTCTGCTTGAAGTCCTGACCTCTTTGATCTGGTCATGGATGTGTTGAGTCATGGAATAAAAGACCAACCCCCCTGGTGTGGGCTTTGTGATGATGACATTGTGTTGTAGAGCACAAGAAAGGAGGAAGTTGGAAGAACAGAGGATTAAAGATAAATAGGAAGAAAAAGAAGAAGAAGAGAATATCGGAGGTTTAATAAGGATCAGGATTCAGAAGTTAGCCTGCAGGGGGAGCCACTGGAAAGACTGGAGAAGTTTAAATACTGAGGATCAGTGGTAGCCTAAGATGGGGAACTAGAGAGCAGAGACAACCCACCGAGTGAAGGGTGGATGGAACAATTAGAAGGTGTCAGGAGTATTGTGTGATCAAAGAATTAAGGCGAAGGTTAAAGGTCAGGCTTGTAAGACAGTGGCGAGACCACCAATGAGGTGTGGAATTGAGACCTGAGCAGTAAAGGGAGCTGAGGAGAAGAAGTTTGATGTGGAAGAAATGAGAATGTGGAGATGTGTGGAGTTACAAAAAAAAAAAGGACAGAAGAAGAAATGAGACCACCAGAGGTGCAATAAAAGTGGGAGAGAAATCTAAGAAAATACAGGAAAGTAGACTGAAGAGTATGGACATGTGAGGAGGAGAGACAAGGAATATGTGGGCAAAAGGGAATGGAAGTACAGGGGGCAAAAGAAACTGGGGGAGGACAAAGTGGAGATGGCGAGGACCTGCAGGACTGAGCGTCTTTCAAGAATAATCAGGAACATCAACATCACAGAGAAGTGGGAAAAGATGAAGAATAAGAAGGAGAAGAATAACAAGGAGAAGGAGATCTGTGTCCACACAGCCCAGAGACATCAGATTTGTGTCACATTAAGGCAAAAAAAAATTAGATTTGAGTCACTTTAGCCTGGTGGTGTGAATGCAGCCGTGAGTCTGGTTAAGGGAGAATATGGGGCAGGATCAGTGGGACTTCTGTGGGCCAAATAAAGTTCTATCTATCTATCTATTATATAGTGCCTTCTATCTATCTATCTATCTATTATATAGTGTCTTTCACATCCATCTATCTATCTATTTTATGGTGTCTTTCACATCCATCTATCTATTATATAGTGTCTTTCACATCTATCTATCTATCTATCTATCTATCTATCTATCTATCTATCTATTATATAGTGCCTTTTCTATCTATCTATATATCTATCTATCTATTATATAGTGTCTTTCACATCTATCTATCTATTATATAGTGTCTTTCACATCTATCTATTATATAGTGCCTTTCACATCTATCTATCTATCTATTATATAGTGCCTTATCTATCTATCTATCTATTATATAGTGCCTTTCACATCTATCTATCTATTATATAGTGTCTTTCACATCTATCTATCTATCTATCTATCTATTATATAGTGCCTTATCTATCTATCTATCTATCTATCTATCTATCTATCTATCTATTATATAGTGTCTTTCACATCTATCTATCTATTATATAGTGTCTTCCACATCTATCTATCTATCTACAGAGTGGCCCAGATCTAATTATTCAGATTCAGATCGTCTGGATGACTTTGATTTATGTGGGGAAGATTCCAGTTCGGCCCAAAGACGATTCTTCATGTCGTCAGTTCGCATACTTCTCGATGGTCCGTGATTTTTCAGGTGATTTTCTATGTAATAAACTTAATAAGTTATAGCGTAATGAAAATTACATAATTAGATCTGGACCACCTTATATCTATCATATAGTGCCTTTCACATCTATCTATTATATAGTGCCTTCTATCTATCTATCTATCTATCCATCAATCCATCTATTATTGAGTGTCTCACTTTGGCCCTGACCTGCTTTTATAAGTCAAGGAATTCAAGTGAAACCAGGATGAGGTTAAGAGCATCGTGCAGAAGTGCACAAGGAGCACCTCGCCAAACGCAGACAGACACACACACAGGTTGTGCTGCCCAGAGCCATCAGTGTCGGTACCCAATGAGATGCCAGTTGTCTGGTGTGACATGTAATTGTCTTTTATTTTGCGTCTGTAAGAATGTCCCCTGTACGTTGATTTCTTGCTCCTCTCTGTGTTTTCAGTTTTTGCTCCGACCGCCCGACTCGCCTCCTGCGGTGTGAATGAATAAAGAGGAGCCGCGTAGGACAGCAGCACTCGGCCCTGGTGAAGTCAGAAGTGCGTTACGACCGCAGGCCGCGTCTCCTTCCAGACCTGATGAGTGTAAGGATACAAGAACAAGACCAGAAGTGGGGGGACGTCTCTGTGGGCCGACATAATAAAGAATGTGGGGGTGTAAATACAAGCATGTTTGCTTTAGAGTTGGGGTCGCCCCAAAACTCCTCCACACTCAACCCTCTTGGCTGGGAGTGCACATCTCAATCTGAGCGGCCCGCTTTAGTGAGGGGGCTTGAAGGTCATCCACAGGGAGGTTTTTTCAACCCTTCATTTATTCTTGCAGTCTCAGCTTTTCCTAATCCAGGCGGCACACGCTAATGGAGGGACGTGAAAAGCCCGGGAGCCTTTGCTCTCATAAAGACAGACGCAGTAAATTGACAGAAAGAAAAGATTATTATCAGGAAAGCAGAACTCAAAAGGACGCCACACTGCATCTTCATTTTTAACACTTGGCCCTCCACCACAAAAGTGCCATTCATTCATAGTGAAGTGGCACCTCGGGGTGGTCCAGGATTAAACTCGTGAGCACTGGTGGCACCCCCTAGTGGCTATCAACTGTGTTACCCTAAAAAAACCACAGAGGAAGCCCCCGTGTGCTTCGTCCACCTCACGGAACAAAAGGCCGCAGTTCTGACGTTCCAGTTAAGAACGGGGGGCTTCATCCATCAAACGCGTTTTTAAAGCGGGCATCAGCCATCTCTTACACAAAAAAATACAAACTTGAGTGTGGAAATGAGCAGCTGGCCTGAAAATAAAGAAAGGTGAGGGTCTCAGTCACGTTGATCTGCTCAGGTCACCCAAACATTTTGACGGTGGTCTTAGAAAAAAGAGAAAATCAGCAGTCGGCTGTGGGACAAAGAGATCAGCAACAGGCCATGGAATTAAATAACGGCTTTAATGAACAGCAAGAATGGGCTCCTCATTGAGAGACTGGTTGGAGTTTGAAGCCCCCCAGTTTAGCTGGTCATCTCTCGGCTCGTTTCAAGTCTCATTTCTGTTTGGCTGCCATTTAATGAAGAAACGAATCAACTCAGAGGACTGAATCCTTAAAAACAGGGCCATTAAAATAAAGGGAAACAGAGTTAATTAGCACTGGTCACTGATTAAGAAAAGGGTTAGAATGAAAACCTGCGGCCCACCAGCACTGGACCCCCTGCCCTACGTAGACTTATTTTGATGTGGAGTGGACAGCAAATCTCCTGTCAGTGGCGCGCCCATCCCACCCTAAAGATCTTGAACTCATTCTGTCACCGTTAATGGACATCGTCTCTCGAGATGGTGGTCTTCAAAGTTGCTAATAATGCTCAGTGCATTCACTTAACATTAACTACTGATTTAATAGAAAAATAATAATTCCTAACATTTTTATATAGAGCTTTCCTCACAGTGAGTGGGGAGCCCCTTCAACCAGCACCCACCTGGATGACGCGACGGCAGCCATTTTGTGTGCCAATACATTAGCCAATCAGAGACAGGGGATGATCAGGGGGACGAGGTGGGCCATTTAGCCAGGACATCGGGGTGCAGCTTTCTCTTTATGAAGGACACCCAGGGATCTTTTAAGACCACCACAGAGACTCAGGACTTTGGCTTTACATCGAAGGACGGCGCCATTTTTACAGCACGGTGTGTCCGTCACTGCACTGTGGCGTTGGGGTCCCCATTCAGACCATAGGGTAAGCTTCACCAGCAGCAACCCCAGCTTTTCCTAGACTCTAGAGGGTCTCCCACCCAAGTGCTGGCCGGGTCTGAAAAGGCTGAGCTTCAGGTGGGTGACCTCCTCTGAGGTGCAGGCGGTATGGTTTGGTCACCAATGTCCATTGTAGGTGACACTTCTGTCACTCTGATGAAGCCCCTGCCCGATTACAAGCTGCCAAGTGAAGACTGTTCAGTGGAAAAGCTCGCAGACTTGCAAGGTCATCTTGGTCAGGGAGTTTGGGCTCCAAAGGACAAGCCACTTGTCTTTCATTGGGGTCTCTCAAGCAAACACAGTGCCACCTGGGGGACCAACTTTGTACAGCAGCCTAAACTGGAGAGGGGGGTCACCATCCGTGTCACTCAGCCTTGTTTTAGTGACTTTCAGCCAGTGATGACCCCCGGGGCAACAGACAGCTTGTAATAGGTGAGGTGCTCTCCGTGTTTGTTGGCTTCTTCATGCCCATCACAATTGGGTACACGATCGAGGCGGGGAGGGGGTTGTCCCATTAGGGTCTCAAGTGTTTCAGTTAACGTGTGATGATAAACAATATTTAAGGTCAAAGACACGGGGTGGCCATTGTGTCTCAAGTGCGCAGATTCACCTGAGACCCCAGTTAGAGGTGACAGTCCCGTTATGTTGTCACACGCCACACAGGGCACGGGGCCAGCGCACAGTAATGGTGGCACAGGACTACCCTTACAATGATGCAGCGCAACAAACACAGAGCAGTTTATCTCCCTAATTCACAGAGCGTTACAAAATAATTTGTCATGTTTGCCACTAAATACGTGCAAAGCAGAGCCAAAGGACAAGGGAAGGAAAAAACTCGAAAAACATCACAAAGGATTGAGGGGCAAATCCCACCAGGACTCAGCCAAGACAAGAGGAACGAGAATGAAGTGAATACACGAATGTGGATGAGGTGACCTCGAGAGTGGAAATGAGATCGAGGCCTCAGGGGTGAGTCTGGGAGTGAGACAGAGAAAGTGAGAGAGAGAGACAGGTGGACATCACAACAGAGTGACACGCTGCGCAGTCGAGACGTCACCGTCGGCAAGGTTAGTTAAAGGGAAGGAAAACGTCAACCAGAAAGAATGAAAACGATCTCATACCCGATCTGCTGTCCATAATGTGCACTCCGCCGTGTCATGAAGTAAAACACTTCAGTCAGCTGCAGGGAAAGACAAAAAAGAACAAATAAATACACAGGACAGCAAAGACAAAAAGGAAACGTCATTCATTTACAGTGAACTGGCCACACGGGGGCACTGTTGGGTGGGAACAGGAGCACTGGGGGCGACCTCTAGTGGCTGTGGAGGCAACTGACACACAGATAAGAGTGATAGATAGATAGATAGATAGGAAAGGCACTATATAATTAATAGATAGATAGATAGATAGATAGATAGATAGATAGATAGATAGATAGATAAGGCACTATATGATAGATAGATAGATAGATAGATAGATAGATAGATATGAAAGGCACTATATAATTAATAGATAGATAGATAGATAGATAGATAGATAGATATGAAAGGCACTATATAATTAATAGATAGATAGATAGATATGAAAGGCACTATATAATTAATAGATAGATAGACAGATAGATAGATAGATAGATAGATAGATAGATAGATAGATATGAAAGGCACTATATAATTAATAGATAGATAGATAGATGGATAGATAGATAGATAGATAGATATGAAAGGCACTATATAATTAATAGATAGATAGATAGATAGATAGATAGATAGATAGATAGATAGATAGATACGAAAGACACTATATAATTAATAGATAGATAGATCTTTATTCATATTTGGCTGATTTTAACGGACTCCTGCTCCACACCATCACACAGGCTAATTCAGTTTCTTCTTCTCTTCTAATTATAAAGTTATGATCGATGCCGACAGACCGTTTGTTTCTTTACATGAGAGGGTGGTCCCTAAGTAACCCTCACTAGATGACAGCGGGCTACTGATTCTTAAGGACCCCTGCTGCCATCATGAGTGCAGGTTTGTTTTCTTGATTTGTTGTGTCCTCTTTATGAAAGTGAAATAGACTGCGATATGCTCAAAAATATTTGGATGTACCTTTCAATATAATGTATAATATTTGTAGTTCAAGTTAATATTTTTAAGATTCAATTTGAAATATAATCAAACACACACATTTCTCTTGTAACAAACACGTGTGTAAATGTCTTGTGTGTTTAGTCAGTTGTGTGTGTCATTCGTCTCTTTGTGTTTTCCCCCACTGATGTCACATGTGGGCTCCTCGATGACACCAGTTTGTTGGTGACAGCACCTGTGGGATGTGACCGACTCCACTCTGACACGCTTGTATTAAAATACATTGAAATATCCACATACTATAAAATGTATAGGATAACTAGAATGTACAATATATTTAGAAGCATGTTGTAATAAATATGCTTTACAGTACACTAACACTACTATTTTAAAATACATACAAAATAAAATATTTTATATTTTGGAAAATATGTCACAATATACAAAAATGGCAATAATCTGTATCATTTTTAATATCTTTATGAATGCTGCAAGATATTGTAGAATATTTATAAATGAAGTATGTTGTAGCACATTTTAAAAATATATTTTAATTGGTATTGGTATATATTTTTTAAATATATTGTAAATGTAAGTAATTTTTGTAAAGGCTAGGTAGCTTAATGTAACATTAAAGATGTCTTTATTCACATATATAATATTACATATAAATATATACAGCTTTGTATATTTATCCTTGAAGTATACTGTAACCTATTTTCTTTAAATACTGTATATTCATATTGGTAGCAATATATTTTTAAAAATATATTGAAAATGTATCTAAGGGATAGGTAGCCTAACTAGACGTTACAGATTTTTAAATCTTAATTATTCATATATAATACTAGCCTACTCCGCATAGAATTATTCATTGATGAGTGAACACTTCCTGAAAGACACAGATGTCCAAATGAGGAGGGTTTGAGGATACGACTGTCAGTGAATGAAAAGATGGAACTCTGGAGAGAGCAACATACAATTGTCCGTGACTGAAAACTGGTTTTGGCAGATACAGGCGTATCTTTTTGAAAGTTTGGCCCTGTGCCTTATTAATAGTCATTGCAAAGGCCAATCTAACAGGAAATTGTCTGCGTGTAAAAGTAAAAGGCAAATTAGAATCTGATGGGGTCAGAGAAATCTGGGGAATAAGGACAGTTTGTGAGGTAGCAGCTGTGATAGTCTTACACTCCAGTACATTGTGGCGAATGCTGGTGACAGAAAGTCTAGTGCCTTACAGACATGGATCTCCTCAACCCTGAGCAAATCCATTCAACACAAACATCTGTCTGCAGCCACGCTGATGTGACGTCACCTTCCCACTATCCTCTTACTGAAAAACATTTACAAACGTATTTCACACCGGAATTTCGATGCAACATTTGCTCAAAAACCTTCACGCTCCAGAAATATCTCAACGCACATTTAAACACACACTCCGCTGAACCAACGCATTCCGCACAGGCCTTTCAATGCACTATTTGTTCGAAAACGTTCCGACTGCAGAGATATCTCAACGCACATTTAAAATCACACTCCGCTGAACGAATTATGCAATGTGAACATTGCCAGCAATGCTTCAAAACAACTCGTGCTCTCAAGAAGCACTTACAAACTCATTCCAATTCCTTTCGTTGTCAACTCGCAAACCCCAAGCACAGTCATTGCATTCAGTTTTACGCTGCTTTTCAAGAAGATACCGCCATTCCCGTCCAAGAACATAACATTGGCCTACCTACCGCAGTATGTACTTCTTGCAATGCTCTTCATTGGCCATCAGAGGAGTTGGCGGGCCTGGCCCTGTCGTGCGTATCCCATGGTATCCCATGTTCTTAACAGTTTTCGGGCAGGGCTCTGTGAGTTGGTGGGCGTGGCTCTTTGTCTTGCGTACGTCTTGTGTGCCCTTAGAGAATGGCGGGCGGAGCTCTGTCATGCGTTCCCCATGACGCGGGAGGAGGGTTAGAGTGGGCAGTCGGGGCTCTGTCGTGCATACCCCATGGTCGGGCAACTTGGTCGATTATATATATATATAGACAAGTAGCTGGAACCGAAAAGAACAATGAAAAGTCAACGTGGCTCAGAGGTGCATGTGGACTGTAGCACAGACGAAAGCGACTGAGGCCGTGTTTGGTGAGTTGTTGCGTGTGGGCACATGAGCAGGCAGTGCACATGCCAAGAGAGTGATGGTGGACGTGGGAGGAGAGCTACAGTTGGCGTGCGGGGCTCTGTCGTGCGTATCCCATGACGCGGGAGGAGGGTTAGAGTTGGTGGGCGGGGCTCTGTGAGTTGGCAGGCATGGCTCTCTGTCTTGCGTGCGTCTTGCTTGCCCTTAGTGAATTATATATACAGTATAGATATAGATTTTTTTATTTGATATATGTTCAGTATCTTATTTATAAATGCACTTTTCCTGTAAGTATACTGTAACATATTTTAAAATATATTTATTTCAGTAGCAATAGAATTTTATAAAATGATATTGTAAAGGTATTCAATTAGTATAAGGGCCAGGCTTATACCGTTAAAGATTATATATGAAAACATACAGTATTTTCCACAGAAGCATATTTATCCTTGAAGTACAGTGTAACATATTTTAAAATCTATTTTATTGGGTAGAAAGATATTTTAAAAACTAAATTGTAAATGTATTTCGCTTTAGTAAATTGCCAGGTACGCTTCACCAGACACTACAGATTTCTGTTTTTTCCCTAAACCTTTCCAGACTCCAAAGAACCAACTTCATACACTAAGGACCCCCCTCCCCATAATGAAGTGTTGTTATTTTGTGGTCCTAGGAGGACGCCGTATAATTTTAAACGTGTACATTTCTATTGGCAGGCCAACCGTAAAGCCATGTGCTCTCACAATGTAACTACAAGGCCCATGACTTTGAAATGGGGGGCACAGTGGCGCAGTGCTTTGCAGCGCCTGGTGGGGTCTGTGTGTCCTCCTCTTGCGCACATGATGGTCTGGTCACCGACCTTCTGTTCTGATCTCGTATCCTAACTACGTGAAGTTTGCTGTACCCGAGTGAACGGCGCCACATCCAAAGCTGGTAATTGCGTACACGGAATGTGCCGACAACAGGCTGCAAAAATAAGAGATCGATGGGGCGTAACTGTAACTCTGATACGGAAATCACTCACACATTTTAAACAATTTGTTGCTGTTTGTTTGTTTGTTTTTCCTCGATGGGGGTAACGCAGTACCGCGACGGTGCAGTTCGAGTCCCTACCCTCCGCTGAATGCGCTGCGGATGACGGATTCCCGACTTCGGGCGGCCCTGCTCTTATCTTTTTTCTCTTTTTACTTTCCCCCGTCGGATCTCCATCAGCCAATCTGCGCTGCCCTCCAAAGTCTCCTTTCCACTAGAATCCCACCACAGTTACGCCGCAACATTCCTGCCGCGTCTTCTCCTTTTTTTTTTCGACCCCGATGTTCCGCCACCCCCCACCAAGCTTGAAGCCCCAGCTTAGACAATTACAACTCACTCGGCGCCAGTGGGTGTCATCCGTCCTGCTGGCGGGCTGGCGGCCTCTGGAAGCCTCAGTGGCGGAGCGGTCCCGCAGTCCTGCGCAGTCTGTGCGCCCCGTCGCGCGCCGAGCTCGATGATTTCTCCTGCATTGCAGCAGTAATGAAAGCGGCGGCGGCGGCGACTACAGACGAGAAATATCCCGCCTGGGCCGACGAGAAACGAACGAAACGGCCCGATCTTATTTTATCTCTCCATCAATAACTGGGAACTCACCAATTAAAATTCGGAAAAACATAATAAAAAATAAAGTGTAATGCAGACTTTTTTAGCTACAGCAGAAATCTGATAAGAGCGGAGCGGCACAGAACTCCTTATTTGGTTTAAAACTCCCGCAGTGAACTTTGAAAACACGTACGGGAGTGTCGCTCATTTGGTATGGAAGCCCAAAAACTCTGTAGGTGTACCTAATGGGGCAGAAAGAGACCTCCGGGGCTGCTGCCCTCCATGTGCCACTAAGCAGCTGTCACAAATACCCCTGACCTGTGGGTGTCACTCACTGGCAGCCAAAACAAATACCAGCCAGTAAAGCAGCCAGTCCGAGGGGGGGCATGGACAGCGGAGGACCCTCATTTCCAACGCTACAGTTAGCTGGACAACAAAGTTTTGCTTCCTGAAAAGCTTGTGGTGATTTTGATGGACACCTTCAGGCTGAACAGAAATATAATTTCAGTTTGACCCAAACGTGTAGTCATTTGGAGGAAATGAAACAAACTTTTCTTGAATTTAGTGCGTTTCACCTTTTACTGATGCCGACCCATTGAGCTAAACGTGTGTTGCTGCTGATTTTTATTTGTACTCCCCACTCATCTGACGCTTCACCTTGTTTCAGTGTCCAGCGCCAATGGATCCCGGTGGCCCTGACACTCCTCTTTCATCACCTAAACATTAAATCACACATCAGGCAGATTTCTAGGACTGCGCTGCTTTCACTTACTGTGGCTGAATAATCTGGTTAACTCAAGGGTTGCAGGTTCGAATCCCGGCAGTTACAGAAGGAAGGCTACTGCGCTGGACCCTCGGGAAAGACCCTTAACCTGCAATCACTTCCACAAATAGCTGACCCTGCGCTCAGACCCCAAAAACTCTCTGGAGAGAAAGCTGCGGTATGTGAGGAATGACAAGTTCCGAATACAAGAAATTGTATGCGGTGAAAAAAAAATTTCAAAAATAAATAACAAAAGTTAGACCTCTTATGACTTTACAATGGACTGAAAACTTAATTCACGCTTTTGTTTTTAGTCGACTAGTTTACTGTAATGCACTTCTAACAGGACCACCTAAGAAAGACACCAATTGGTTACAGCAAGTGCAGAATGCAGCAGCAAGATAAAATCTGAGCACATCACCCCAGTCCTCGCGTCGTTACACTGGTTACCCGTGTCGTTCAGAACTGACTTTAAAATTCTACTGATGGTTTATAAAGCCTCCAATAATCTCGTCCCATCCTATATGTTAGAATGTCTGCCCCCACTACAGCCAAGGTCGTAATGTTGTATCTTCGAGTGGAGGTTTAACTTCTAATCATAAGAGACAAACGTAAAAAAAAGTGGCCTTCTGCTGTTAGGCACCTAAAATCTGGAATACGTCACCCATATGGCGCTTTTCCACTGCACAGCACGGTTCAGTACAGCTCACCTTGGTTCGGCTCAGTTTGCGTTTCGACTGCAGTTTAGTACCGCTTTAGAGTGGGCGGGATTATTCACGTGTCGTTATAGTTGCTCCGCCTCTACTGCCGTGACATCATCGTAAACGCGCCACAAACAAACACACAACAATGGAGCATATCGACGGAATGGTGTTCTTCATTCTCGGCATGTGGATGTTTTTAACTGTTTGTAAGTCCGATGGTAGCCGTGTGCGCCCAAGAGCTTAGCGACCTCCTGAAAAAACTTTTTCATTCCGCGTCACCCCATCCAGCTCTCGCTGGATCCGCTCCTCGGCTACCAACGAGGAACGTCTGTACTTCCTCAATAGACCACGAAACAGCCATTTTTGGTTAAAACAAAATGGTGCGTCCGAACCTTCGCTGGCTGTCCTAAAAATCTAGCGGGTCTGTTGTGTCTCGTGTCGCAAGTTCAGTGACGCAGTAATGACGATTTTCTCCGGCCAATCAGTGACCAGCAGAGTTTACACGCCACGCTTTAGTAACGGTTCGGCGCTTGGAACCTCGGCTGAGGTGGTACTAAAAAAAGGACCAGGTACTGTTCCCAGTGGAAAACCCCCCAAAAGTGAGCTGAACTGAACCGTGTCGTGCCGTACTATGCAGTGGAAAAGCGCCAATAGAAATTCGCCAGGCTAATACAGTGGAGCACTTTTAACTCTTTGAGGGCTGAATATTTTTTCCAAAAAACACAAACCAATGGTTTCACACAGAGATCAACATAAAGTATCTGTTGCTGTGTGCTGTGGCCACCAGTTCACCAGGAACGCGCAGCAGGATGGTTGCCAGGCTGTCTTCGCATGGCGAGGGGTCACAGAGCATTACAATCTGGTTTGTATTTCTCGTCATTGTAAGTGGTGGTCCTCCCAGGTGAATGTTGCCATGGGCACATCAGCTACACGATCCTGTTCAACACCGTGATCAACTGATGCTGGTACCTCACATTCATTTTCAATCAAAATCGGGGTCCGACAAGTCAGAGTCCAATTCAGTGATAACACGCAAAACATCATCCATGGAGTATTTTGCTTTACGCATTCGCCTCAGTCTCTAACCAGATGTTGATGCCATTTTTGCCGTTGTTTGCGCCTCGCTAAAAACTGTGTGGCAGACGACCGGGGCCCTTGCCCCACCGGAATGCCTGCAGAAGGGTAAGAACAGGGAAAGGGGCAATATCTTTCCCGGGGCGCAAGTGGGCAGCCCCCCTGGCATACATCAGGGCCACGGATTGGGAAGCTGGGAGGCTCAACCCTGTTGGGGTCCGTGGCCACCGCCAGGGGGCGCCTGGACAGTTCCAGAAGCAAGATCTGCAGCACTTCCACCACACCTGGCAGACACCTGTCTGAAGAGGAGTGGGATTCACGAGCAGTGATTCCACCACACCTGGCAGTGCTGCCAGAGGTCAATTGGGAAGCACCTGGAGCACTTCTGGGTGGCACTATAAAAGGGGCTGCCTCACTACATTAGTCGAGCCGAGTCGGGTGGAAGAGGAGGGAGCTTGCGAGAGAGGAGTGGAGGCGGCAGAAGAAAAGGAGGAAAGTAAAGGACTGAGTTGTTGTGGCTGTTTTGTTGTACCGTGTTGTAAATGGCCTGTATTTGATATAGCGCCTACTAGAGTTCAAGAACCCCCCTAGGCGCTTCACAACACAACAGTCATTCACCCATTCACACACACATTCACATGCTGGTGATGATAAGCTACTTTGTAGCCACAGCTGCCCTGTTGTGCAAGAACAAAATAAACGTGTGTGCCTTGTGGACATCTGGCTGTCTCAGTGTCTGTCTGTGTCTGGCCGTCTTTCACAACTGCTAAAAAACACTTATCTTAATTTTCCTTTTTTTACAGCCACTGTGGCGGATGGCCGGATTCCATGCCCGGCCGGGATGCCCCTTTGGCACTTGGTCCGGGGGAACAGCCGTGGGCGGCATACTACTTCCCCCAGAAAATTTGGTGGCAGCCCCCCATGGGTTGCATCAGGGCCACAGATATGGGACTCCAGAACTCAGCCCTGTTGGGCTCCGTGGCCACCGTCAGGGGGAGCCGCATGGCTTCCATAGCCTGTGTGGACGGGAATGCACCCGGACCTAGGTCATCAATTACCTGAAGCACTTCCGAGTGGGCTATAAAAGGGAGCCAGCAACCACCATTGGGAGCGAGAGTTGGGAGAAGGAGGACAACACATGCCAGGAGGAGTGGTGGTGAAGACCGGTGCGTTTTGTTTTGGTGTATTTCTTTTGGTGCCGTGCCTGTGGGACACGGGGAAGACGGGCCCCACAGGTGAAGACAATAAATTTGCATTATTTTTACGTGTGCCTCCCTGTCTCTTTGTGATGGGTCGGGCCCCATATAGCGCCTTTCACACCACATTTTAGTTGTATTCCTGATCGACAATATGGGCACAGCAGTATCATATTCTTCAGGAATCCAGAATCTGTACTAATCTCTGCCATTCTCTGCTGTCTGTTCTGGTTCTCCTGCGGTGTCAATCTGCACCACCACCACCACCACCAGATCAAGGCACCGGGTGGCCCCCTGAAGTGATGGAATGAAGACGGGCGTCTCGGCGGTCCACAAGACCAACTTTGACAAGTCCTATCATGTGATGCTTGAAATCAAAGAGGGCTGGTTTAAGAACATTTATGTTAGGTAGAACGCCCAGTGGGGGCCTTGGAGCCCCTGCAGATTTTGTTTTTTTTTTTTATCTCCAGCCTAAGTGGAGTTTTTCTTTTTTTCTGTCCTCCTGGCTTCTCATCTGACCTTGTCACCAGACTCACATCATAACGCTGTGTATAACGACGCCGCTCTTTTACTTGTTATTTACCTGTTTTTTAAGACCATTTCGATTTATTGGTTTCATTTTCTTTCTTTGTTATTTATTCTTTAATATTATTGCCTAATCTTACCTGTTTTTCTCTTGCAACTTTCTCTTTGATGTCTCGTAAAGCACTTTAGCCGCGTTGGTGGTTGTACTTCAGAGGGTGTCGTAACACGGTCTGTTCCCACTCCACTACTTTAGGACAGATGGAGGGTTTTTAAGTAATCGGTAGAAGTTGGGACACCTGTGCAAACTGTCTGCTTTATAGAAAAACGTATTCTTAAAATCGGTAATCTCTACGCATTAGAAAAGTATTATAGAGCCCACGAGAAAAGTAAAGTATTTTACCAAGCATTAAGATGTAAGAGCCAGGATTAAAAAGACTCAGGCCTGAATATTTTTATTGTTCTATATGAGCTACAAATAACCGATAGTTCACTAAGCCAAAGGCAGTTTACTGCTTACCTTTTCACCATTTTAGGTCGTTCACAGCATTTCAACTGATTCAACTTGAAGGAAAACTGACTACCTTTGACAGGTAGTGTACCATCTCAAGGCATGCAGCCCCTGGTGGGCACAACCCTTCATCGAGGTGCCACTAAAGCAACTGAAGGGTAAAGGATTCTAGCTGAGTATTGTACATCGGGGGGCAGTGTTGGATCGGTACTAAAATTTTGACTTCAGTATGGACACCAGCTTTCGGACCTTAGTGCTGCTACCAAAACGGCACCGAAGCAAATGATGCCAAACTCCGAATGTTCCTGTCTTACTTCAGTCCCCCCCAGTGCACCACCCAATCGCTCCCCACCCGGCTGTGCCAAACTACCGTATATACTCACGGATAAGTTGGGACTTGATTTTACTGTATCATTTCTGGTATTTTATAATGTTGGTCGTATAAAAACTCACGCTATTGATCCAAGAGATTATGATATGCTAACACCCACCCGAGAGAGTAACCACGGGGCACACGGCCTTTATTTTCTACGTATTGTGCCTACGTGACCACACAGCAATACCCAAACTATTCCGAAGCGACGTTTGCACTGTTTTGTGTTTTTTGTATCTCACACCCTCATACACCTTTATCGTAAGAGCATCACTTATCTCCAATAAGAAGAAAATATGAAGCTGGTTTTAAATGAAATGTCGTTGAAGTAGCGAAAGAAATTTGGCAACTGCACTGCTGCAACAGAATCCGCTGTGTCTGAGAAACTGATGCGAGACTGCAGGAGGAAAATAAAATTAAAAAAAATGTAAGTGTCGCATTTTTGAACAGGCGTATAAGTCGGGGTCTGATTTTATGATCTACTAGCCAACCCGCGGCGTACCATACGCCGCATGATCAGGCCGGTTTTTTAATGATTTTTAAGCGCAGGGAGAAAATTAACATTTGAAAAATCGGTAATATAATAAATCAGCAAGAAAAGCAACATTGTAACAATGCACGGAACGAAGCAACACACAATCGTCCGTGACTGAAAACTGGCGCACCGTCCTCGCGCCTTCTCCTGCCAGACGGAGGGATGGGGGTGGACGGCGCTCAGGCGCGGAGGGTGGAATGGGAGGAGAGGAGAAGGACGTCCACTCCGCTCTGTCCGTCATGCTAGTCTGCTGATTTCTCGTTCAGTATGCACTGCCCGCTCATGTGCCCACCTCTAACTTGTCACTCGAGTCGTTGTCGTCTTTACCCAGTCCAGATGTACCTGTGACTCACGTAGACGTCTCATTGCTCTGTGCGGTTTTGGCTGCCTTTCTATATATAATCCACCAAGACACCCGACCACGGTAGTAGCGAGGAGGGACGGGGGTGTGCACAAAGGGTAGGGACGTAATCAGTGGAGCGTAGGAGTCGCACTTAGTGGGAATTGTACGGTTTGCAGCCCGAATGGGGTTCAACGGCTTACCCATGCCTCTCTGCGCTGGGTAGACACACGCTCAATGTCATACATAAGCCGCTGACAAGTAAGACACTTATGGCGCACGCAGGAAGGAGACACGCCCACCAACTCCAAGACCCTTGGATACGACGATAACTCGCAGAGCCGCGCCCACCCAGGAACACAGAAGATGTTTCCCTGCCCACCAACACTTCTTTTTTACCGGCCCGCGTCTACCCTCGCTCTGGCAGAGAAACGTCTTCCGTATGTTTGTCGCGGACGCTAATTGCTGCATGTACTGTAGCGTGTAAAACAGTTTGCTATGGTGCACGCGGTCGTGCGTCGTAACCGAAAACTCGGTTTTTAAAGACTGCTTACTTCATTGTGTTTTAACCTCAGTTGTAAAGGAATGTTTTAAGGACCCCACGGGATACCCCTCGCAAACCGTTTTACACGCTGCAAATGGCGACTCACCTCCGCAAGAAACATGCCACTATAAAGTTCATAGTATGAACAGTCAAGGTGGCTCGGAGGAACATGAGGCCTCTACGACAGACGAATATAAAGGACGCCGCTCTTTCTGTGTCGTCGCGTCCGAGTTGGTGGGCGTGGCTCTGCGAGTTGTCGTCGTATCCAATGGTCTTGGAGTTGGTGGGCGTGGCCCCTTCCTGCGTGCGCCATAGGTGTCTCACTTGTCGGCGGCTTAGTGAATCCACGCCCCTTCCGGCGTGCTTTCCATGGGTGTCTTGCCTTAGTGAATTACTGTGGGATGCAATAGTTTGGGCAACCTTGTTAATAGTCATTATTTTTCTGTATAAATCACTGGTTGTTATGATAAAAAATGTCAGTTAAATATATCATATAGGAGACACACACAGTGATATTTGAGAAGTGAAATGAAGTTTATTGGATTTACAGAAAGTGTGCAATAATTGTTCAAAAAAAAAACAGGCAGGTACATAAATTTGGGCACCGTTGTCATTTTATTGATTCCCAAACTTTTAGAACTAATTATTGGAACTCCAATTGGCTTGGTAAGCTCAGTGACCCCTGACCTACATACACAGGTGAATCCGAGTATTTAAGGGGGTCAATTGTAAGTTTCCCTCCTCCTTTAATTTTCTCTGAAGAGTAGCAACATGGGGGTCACAAAACAACTCTCTAATGACCTGAAGACAAAGATTGTTCACCATCATGGTTTAGGGGAAGGATACAGAAAGCTGTCCCAGAGATTTGAAGCTGTCTGTTTCCACAGTTAGGAACATATTGAGGAAATGGAAGACCACAGGCTCAGTTCAAGTTAAGGCTCAAGTGGCAGACCAAGAAAGATTTCGATAGACAGAAGCGATGAATGGTGAGAACAGTCAGAGTCAACCCACAGACCAGCACCAAAGACCTACAACATCATCTTGCAGCAGATGGAGTCACTGTGCATCGTTCAACCATTCGCGACTTTACACAAGGAGATGCTGTATGCGAGAGTGATGCAGAGGAAGCACAAACAGAGCCGCTTGAGGTCTGCTCAAGCACATTTGGACAAGCCAGCTTCATTTTGGAATAAGGTGCTGTGGACTGATGAAACTAAAATGAGTTATTTGGGCATAACAAGGGCGTTATGCATGGAGGAAAAAGAACACAGCATTCCAAGAAAACACCTGCTACCTACAGTAAAATATGGTGGTGGTTCCATCATGCTGTGGGGCTGTGTGGCCAGTGCAGGGACTGGGAATCTTGTCAAAGTTGAGGGACGCATGGATTCCACTCAGTATCAGCAGATTCTGGAGACCAATGTCCAGGAATCAGTGACAAAGCTGAAGCTGCGCCGGGCTGGATCTTTCAACAAGACAACGACCAAACACTGCTCAAAATCCAATAAGGCATTCATGCAGAGGAACAAGTACAACGTTCTGGAATGGCCATCTCAGTCCCCAGACCTGAATATAATTGAAAATCTGTGGTGTGAGTTAAAGAGAGCTGTCCATGCTCAGAAGCCATCAAACCTGAATGAACTAGAGATGTTTTGTAAAGAGGAATGGTCCAAAATACCTTCAACCACAATCCAGACTCTCATTGGAACCTACAGGAAGCGTTTAGAGGCTGTAATTTCTGCAAAAGGCAGATCTACTAAATATTGATTTCATTTCTTTTTTGTGGTGCCCAAATTTATGCACCTGCCTGATTTTGTTTGAACAATTATTGCACACTTTCTGTAAATCCAATAAACTTCATTTCACTTCTCAAATATCACTGTGTGTGTCTCCTATATGATATATTTAACTGACATTTTTTATCGTAACAACCAACGATTTATACAGGAAAATAATGACTATGAACAAGGTTGCCCAAACTTTTGCATCCCACTGTATATATATATATAGATTTTTCGGGTTTCAAGACCCAATGTATATGTGAGTATATACGGTACATACCTGCTTCCCTCTTGATGGACGTGAAGTCCCGAACGCAATAAGGGCTCCCCCCACAGTCTAGATTGTGTTGAACCATATGGTGGTGTGTTGGTGTGGGGGTGGCAGAGGGGTCCCAAATGCGTCAATGCAGTGCAATAGCGAATGTCGAGAGGTGGCAGTGGGAGACTGAGAGGAGAGTGCTAACGTTTACTTTCGGTATTGAAATTCCTGAAATGCTGGTACCACACACACCATTTCAAAATCTGGATTTTTCCGGCCTCTTCCAGGACCGGTACACCAAAATACCGTATATCGTATACAAATCTCTTTATGTAAGTCAGAGTGCTAATGGCTGACCCAGAGCTGAGAGAACATGAACAATAAAACCTGAGCAGGGCAGGCATTGTGTTTCTTACCCTGACACTTCCCCGTAAGGGGGCTCCTCACAGGCGGCCCACTGAGGCTCATATCTAGTCTGGGGATCTGCTCCTGGACGCTCGAGCTGTTTCTGGAGTCCTCCTGGACTCTGTTTGATCCCAACGCTCCACAGTCGGAGACTAAACAGCTCGTCTGCCGTGAGGCTGGCTGATGGCGGATGACGTTCCCCGTTTTCCTACGCAGGCTTTCTCGGCGGGACTTGAAGATTCCTAAATGTGACACTGGGTGAGGTGAGGGTCACCCTGCAACACCCCGAAGGACAAAAGTGGAGGAGGATTATTACAAACGACCCTACTCTCTCCCTGTGAGGGAGGCCCACTGGTTTACGTTTAGTGGGCCTGAGTCTACCAGGGGTCCTCTTTCTCACAGTTTAGTTATTTCAGTCGTGGCACAAAAGTTTGGTGAGGGTATAAAAAGGGGGGCAGGTGAATGGATGGAAGAAGAAACGGAGAAGAAGGAAAGGTTCTGACGAGGGCCTTAGGGGATTTGAATGAGATGGGGGTCTCAGAGGTAGGGAGTCAACTGTGTAGTAGAAACAGGGAGAATGAAGATGGATAAGAGGAGGAGGTTAGAGGAGGGAGAAGATGAAGGGCTGGCATTTTAGGGTCAAATGAGGTGGAGGGGGGCAGGTTAGAATTGGGGAAGTGAAAAGGCTGCATGGGAAGAGTGGATGAAATCACAGAACGGAGGTGAAAGGGGAACTCGGGGGTCTAAAGTGAAGGAAAACTACTGGAGGAGCGGAGAGGAGAGAAAGAATTTCAGCGATTCAAAAGGGAGGCCTGGACCTCCGGCATTGAGACCCTCATCCTTCTCCTGTCACCTTGGCAGAGGAGCAGAGGAGAGAATGTTCTGGCTCAGCGCAGCTTCCTGTAATCCAAGAACAGCAGAAACCTTTGTGAAAGTGCACCCCTGGGAAAGCTGGGCAGGAAACTTTTGTTTGCACCCCCAAATTCGCCCCTCACTCTTAGCCACAGAAAAAAGGCCTGAAGGGATTCATCTGTAGAAGAAAAAAAAAAAAGAATGGAAACCCGAGAATGTATCTCACAATTAAGAAGAAGGCCCACCGCACTCTTCCGACGGACGAACACACAACTGCCGTTCCTTCAGTGCATCTGCTGGCATCTTACAGATACCGAGGGCATGTCGGGGCACCAGATGCTGTCTCCTCCTGTCCTGTAGACTCCCACCGGCTCTGAGTCGGTGCAACTTAGTTTCACGACAGTTGATCCTGCGAGTTGTTCACACGTCTGCTACTCCTCAGTGCCTGGACTCCCAGCCTATGAGCTTGTTTATACTGTGGTGTGCTGGGCACGAACGTCACTTCAGGAGAGGCCCACCGAATCCCAACCTGATTAAGAAGGGCTGACTCAGTTATGGGACCCCCATCACTTCAGGAGTGGCCCACCGAATCCCAACCTGATTAAGAAGGCTGATTCAGTTATGGGACCCCCATCACTTCAGGAGAGGCCCACCAAATCCCAACCTGATTAAGAAGGGCGGACTCAGTTATGGGACCCCCATCACTTCAGGAGAGGCCCACCGAATCCCAACCAGATTAAAGGGGCTGACTTAGTCATGGGACCCCCGTCACTTCAGGAGAGGCCCACCGAATCCCAACCTGATTAAGAAGGCTGATTCAGTTATGGGACCCCCGTCACTTCAGGAGAGGCCCACCGAATCCCAACCTGATTAAAGGGGCTGATTCAGTTATGGGACCCCCGTCACTTCAGGAGACGCCCACCGAATCCCAACCTGATTAAGAAGGTAGGTGCGCTCCAATGTCAGATGTTACCGCCATATCTGATCTTGTTCAGCTCTGACGGGAGAGCGTCCCCCGCGTGTGGAGAAAACCACGTGACCGTGATATCTCTGCCAATGAGGAGCTACCCTCTAAAACAAACTGTGAACAAACAGTCATCGCTAGCTAAGGTAAGGTGCACTCCAACACATGGCGAGAGGTAGAGCGACTCGAATGGAGGCTGGCACGTGAGTGAGGAGGGTCCCTGATGTCCTTTGACAGCTCTGTGGTGATGCCCAGGGAGGTTGAGAAGTTGGAATGGAAGAAGTGGATTCTGAGGACACACATAAGAGGCTGAGATCAGGAGTATCTGTGATTGATTGATTGTAATCTGTGTGCCACGTGGGCACATTGCCAATCTGTGGGAGCCAGGGATCAAATCAATTGATAATTTTTATGTAATGTGGTTTTTGCTGGATTTTTGGTTGACATTTTGTCTTTCTCCATTAAAATGAAACTACCATAACAATCAGAGGCTGTTCATTTCCTTGTAAGTGAGCAAACTTACAAATTCGGCAGGCGGTCAGATACTTATTTCCCCCCCTTTGTGCATCAATACAATGCCATGACTTGCATCAACCTCAAATTGACTTTGCAGACGCTTTCCATGACTCCCACACGTCACAATAATGACCCAATCCTCTGTGACTGGGTGGACTGGCCATGCCAATCCCAAGAAAAGAACTGCGGCACCAGCCCGGCAACCCCATTTAATTAAGCAGCAGAAAAAGTGCCAATGGCACAAAATGAAGTCGTCCCTCGCTCCTTATCAAAAGGTTCTGTCATGGGGCGTTCTGGCCTCGCTGAGGGTACAAGAAGAATGAGAGACACTGCCTTCCTGGTACTGCTGCCCGCTTCTATGGCGTCAAAACGGAAGGGGTGGAGTCTTCTCTGGGTGCTGTGGGAGGGGCTTGGCATCCGCTTTGGGCGTTTTCTCAGAACTGCAATAGAGTTGGCGACATCACCCTATACCCTGTCACTTACCTCAGCAGAGCTTGGCAGTGACCCCCTAGACGCACACTTATAAAGCTGGCAATGCATCCTAAAAAAGACCCTCCACATTTGAACCCCTCAAGCACTTCTGCTCCCTCCAGCATCAGACATTACAGGTCAAGAGGGAGACGGTGCCCCCAAGTGAGGGTCTGATCTTCACTCCACCCCCACCCCCCGTTCTGCAGTGGAGTTGTGGGTGCACATCAACCGTCAGCTCAGCACAAAAAAAGGGAAGATGAGGCAGCGAATGTGCCAATTTCATTAGAACGCCATGGATCATAAAGCTACAGGCTAATGAGATGGCTCCTAATTCTTCCCCTGGGTGGTGGTGGGGGGGGGGTCTTCTGCTATACTTCTTATAATAACCACTTGAAAAACAACCCCCACATGGGGCATACCTGCCAAAAGCCCATCGGAATGCAGTTACATTTCCGCGGAGGCCAGACTGTCCTGAAGGACGCGATGGGAACAATCAGCAGAATTTCTGCGCCTCTTTTGTGCCGCCAAGTTATCGTTGGCGCTTAACTGATTAACGAGCCGCAGCCCCAAGTTTAGAGCAAGAAAACTGGAGGAGGGCCTCTGCACCATCGGGCCCAGCATACGACTTCGGTGACAGGGCCGGGAGATTTAGAGATGGAAAAAAAAAAAAACCACAAAAAAAAGGTGATGGAGTGCAGGCAGATGAGGAAGAGACAGAAAAATAAATGGGCAAGGCGATAAGTGCAGTTAGTGCAGATACGAGGAAGGAAATGAAAAATGAACGTCAGCAAACAAAATAAAAAAAGAAGAAGGAGCACTTAATGGACTGCGACTCAAAAGACCTCAAGTGCTGGCTGGTCACCCACCAGAAATCGTCTTTGACGACTGATGATTGATCTCGGGCAACTGACATCCTGCCTGGCGTGTGCCTAAAGCGGACCACCTCCACCCACTGGGCTCCTGACGAGACACTCATGAGCCCTCCTTACTAAGGAGTTACACATCAATAATGAGTCACATACAAAGGTAAATAAAATCAACTCGTCTCTGAAATATAAATGGGGGATACGCAGCTTAGTGATGCTGCCTTATGGCTTCAAACCCCAATCCAGGTATTCAATGTGTGGCGCTAACATGTTCTCCCTGTGTCTGGTGTTACACACACACGCATGGGCTCAATTAATATTGCTTCTCAGCTGACCAAGGGGTTGGCACTGTCATCTAATATTTTCTCTCTTTGTCCCTCAGCAGACCAACCGAAGAACCCACCCAGTAAGGTCGCTTCCGGGCTACAAGTCCCACCTCCAGATGAGATCACTTCTGCCTCCCAGAACCCTCCACATGATGAGGGTTCACCTCTAGCTCCGCTTCACGAATTCCCACCTTTTTCTGTCTACTAACGTTAGTCAGTTCACTCGTGGACTCCGTTCTGTAAAGACGTGTTTTCATTGTTTGCCAGACTTTCAGTATACAGGGTGGCCGAGGTCAAACCTTTTTCTGCCTCTGCTCATTTTTTTGTTATATTGGTGTAGTCGGCAGGATTTGTGCTCAAGATGTCCAAAGATATAGCAACTGAGGCAGAGCAACATGGCTGGCATACCCAGGTGCTCCTGGTAGAGGTGGGATGTGTAGAGGGTTTGTAGCCAAGTCAAAAATCAGGCTTCTGAACGGGATGGGAGTACGAGGGCAGGCCTTCTGACAGGCCATCAAGTCGCTTTCAGAAGCTGCAACTGGTTTTGGTTGAGGAGAAAGAATCCCAAAGGGGCTGCAAAATGATAAGCAAGGGGTAAAAATGGAGAGGAGCACACCTGGGACACCCATTGGGGCTGTTGAGCCCTATGAAGCTGTAGTGGGCCTATCAATGAAACACCGATGAAGCAGGGTGCCCAAATGATGACCCCAATGAAGCTATTACCCTACACCCATTCAAGACGTGAAGAAAGTGCAGAATATTGGTATTGTAATATCAAGTCATGTCTATCTATCTCTCTATCTATTATTAGTGCCTTTCATCTATTATATAGTGCTTTTCATGTCTATCTATCTATTATATAGTGCCTTTCATCTATCTATCATATAGTGCCTTTCATGTCCATCTATCTATCTATCATATAGTGCCTTTCATGTCTATCTATCTATTTATAGTGCCTTTCATCTATCTATCTATCATATAGTGCCTTTCATGTCTATCTATCTATCTATTATATAGTGCCTTTCATCTATCTATCTATCATATAGTGCCTTTCTCTATCTATCTATTATATAGTCATATATCTATCAATTATACAGTGCCTTTCATCTATCTATCTATCTATCTATCTATCTATCATATAGTGCCTTTCATGTCTGTCCATCTCTCTATCTATTATATAGTGCCTTTCATCTATCTATCTATTATACAGTATAGTGCCTTTCATGTCTATCTCTCTATCTATCTATTATATAGTGCCTTTCATCTATCTATGTATTATATAGTGCCTTTAATGTCTATCTATCTATCTATTATATAGTGCCTTTCATGTCCATCTATCTATCTATCATATAGTGCCTTTCATGTCTATCTATCTCTCTATCTATTATATAGTGCCTTTCATCTATCCATCTATGTAATAAAACAGTATGTATTAAGACCTTCTCAGTGCCTTCAGGGGGCAATGTGCCCTAAAGAGTGGCCCCAAAGCAGGTACTACCTGGTCACTGAATTTTAGCGCACTAAGATGTCCCCATCAGTGTCAAACTCTATTGTTTCCACCTGTACACCTCGCAACAAAAAAGTGTCCTCTTTGTTGGTAAGTGTGCACACTGTAAAGGCGCTATAAAACATAACTAGGTTTATTTTAGAAGAGCGTGGTTAGCAGCTCGATTATTTTGACAGGCCACCTTTACAGCACCAGGGGCATCTTATAAAAAGCAGGCATTCAAAAGGTGGCACAATATCAAGGGGGCACAGGGAGGATGATGGGGTAGCTTAGGCCAAAGTTTTAAACACCGCCAAGGGAGAAGGAGCTGCACACATCATTCATTCGGATTTATTTGTGGAATTTAAAATAAATGAAAGTTTTCCACTGCATTTGGGGGAGTGAGGGGAAATGGGAAGCCGGGGAGCAGATGATTATCTGCTTCACATCCGCCTGTCCAGCAGTTCAGGCAATGCAATCTGAGCTCTTGTAATGATAAGCAAGTCTAATTCAACTGAAAATGACAGCCATGGCAATACC
Organism: Polypterus senegalus; assembly: GCF_016835505.1. Taxonomy (NCBI): domain Eukaryota; kingdom Metazoa; phylum Chordata; class Cladistia; order Polypteriformes; family Polypteridae; genus Polypterus; species Polypterus senegalus. The sequence goes on along the minus strand of NC_053167.1, from coordinate 132,297,937 downwards.
TATGATTCATTAATAGACACGGCCTTCAGAAGCTATTCAGATTCCTTTAGACATAAACTGGCCACTCAGCCCAACAAGCTCGCCCATCCTATTCACATCGATTGTCCAAAATAGCATCAAGTTGAGATGTGAAGGTCCCTCAAGTTCTGCTCCCCACCATATCATTGGTGCGAAATCTGTGCCTAGCAAGTCTCCAGCCGTGTGCCCCAAATCTCTTTTGCCAGTTTATTTTCTTGGGCAGTGGGTGGTTGTGAGGGTCTTTGTGATGGAAGGTCTGCAGCGCAGTGCAGTTTTTAAATGAATAATGGCGTCCCGTGAAGTGCAGGCTCTGATCGGGTGCAGGTGTGTGCGAGTGCGCTTCACTCTGGGGTTGATTGGGGTGCTTGGCTGCTCGCGTGCACACAAGTGCAAATGTGAGCAGATCAGTTAGGTGCCTCATTCACACCTTGGAGGGGTCAAAGCGCCACACCTGTGCCCAGTCAGGCAGGACAAGAAGGAGCCTGCACTGCAGAGGGTGGGGGAATAGAGAACAGAAGATGAAGGAAAAGAGCGAGACGGAGGGTAAAGAGAATGGGGAGAAGGACAGGAGTCGGTGTGACAGACGGGACGCAGGCGGATGAGAAAGCGAGCCCCGGAGAAGGAGTGTGTGGTCGACACTCAAAGAGTGTTGCTTCCCGCTGAGAAGCCTGGGGGTGGCAGTGACCAGACCACTCACTTCGTTCTCCCGCCAGAAGTTGATGCAATTTATGCCGTAGTTTGCTCTCCACTACTCACACCAGCATAGGTAATCTCGGTCAAACCTTCTTGCAAAGAGAGCTGAACTAAAACGTAACGGCGGGTTTTTGTCACCGTTTAGAGTTGATATCCGCCATCAACCCCTCCTGTTGACATCCGCCCTGAAAGAGTTCATCTTTAAACTGATTTTGTCAGACGGTGGTGGTCTCAGAGGGCATCGCGATGACCTGATCCTGATGGAGACAGACCAGGCACCACCTTCCAATCTTTCATAAGATGGAAGGCGCGTGAACCTGCATATAAGTCTTTACGCAAACAGGGACAGAAACGATCAGGATGGGCCGGGTGCAGGAATGACGGGTAAGAGTTGGGACGCCAATCGGGTCATCCTATTTAATCGACAGAAAGTCCTACAAAAGGGGTGGGGGCTTCTTGACGTTAGGCAAAAAGGGAACAACATTCATTTGGGGGTCAATTGGAGGAGGTCTGTTCGGTGGGTCGCTCCAGTTACAAAAAGGTGCCCCCTTACGGGCACCTGGGGATCTTATAAATGATGAATCTAAAGAGGCGGGGCTAAGCCCCTCACTGGGAGGTGACGGTGAAGAGAACGTTAGCAACAGTCTGGAGGGCTACTACGTACCTTGACTGAGCCCCTGAGGAGATCCTCTGACATGCATGGGTAGCACAAGATTTTTTGCAAATACAGCGAGGAAACAAAAAGTATTGAACGTGTAAACGTTTTTCTTAGTAAATATTTTTCTAATGGGGTTATTGACATGAAATTTACACCAGATGTCGGGAAAAACCCAAGTAAGCCACACAGACAAAGAAATCCAAACAAATAAATCTAGTAATGTGTAATAAAGTGGAATGACACAGGGGATAAGTATTGAACACATGAAGATATGGAGGTGCAAAAACGCCAAGAAAGCAGCTGACATCTGTCAATCCTGATAGCTTCTGTCAGTGCCAATGAACATCAGCGGGTTCGGTCCTAATTGGTGACCTGCCATTCCCAAGGTGGCCCCAGGATCATCACAGCATCCTTCAGAACCAAAGACAAGAAGATAAAACTCAACGTCATCCAGAGTTACGCTCCAACCAATCACTCTGATGAAGAAGATTAGGACCAGTTCTACAACAGACTGCAGAAAATCGCAGAGACATTTCGAGCCAGAGATATCGTCATCCTTATGGGAGACTTCAATGCCAAGATTGGATCCAACAACACAGGATATGAACAAGTCATGGGGATCCACGGGCTGGGAGTGATGAACGATAATGGAGAGAGATTTACGGAACTGTGTGCGCTCAATAACCTGGTCATCGGAGGTAGCATCTTTCCTCACAAGCGATTCCACAAAAGCAACTGGGTATCACCGGACAACTTGACAGAAAACCAGATTGACCACATCTGCATTAGTAAGAAGTTTAGAAGAACCCTTTAGGACGTTAGAGTTAGAAGAGGAGCAGATGTGGCTTCCGACCACCACCTAGTAGTAGCCAGTATGCAGATGAAGATGAAGAAGAACTGGAAGGAAACAACACAGTGTAGAGTGAAGTATGATGTCAGCCGTCTAAAGTTCTCCAGCGTCAGCGAAGAGTTTGGACTTCAGTTGAAGAACAAGTTTAAGGCGCTACAAGAACTGCACCAGGAAGAGGAAGGAAGTAGTGTACAGATCAGTTGGCAGGCAGTAAAAGAGACATTGAGAACAGCCGGTCAAGAAGTGGTCGGAATGAAGTAACATCATCACAAAGAGTGGATCACAGCTGTGACATTGGGAAAGATAGAAGAGAGAAAACAGAAGAAAGAGGCAGTCAACAACATCAGGACTAGGGCATCAAAAGCCAAGGCCCAAGAGGAATACGCAGAAGCCCATAGAGCAGTGAAGAAGAGCATTAGGAAGGACAAGAAAGACTACATAGACGGACTAGCAGCTGAAGCAGAACAGGCAGTGTACAACGGCAACATGAAACAGCTGTATGACACAACTAAGAAACTATCTGGAAAGTACAACAGGCCAGAGTGACCCGTCAAAGACAAGGAGGGAAAGGCCATCAAAGGACTAGAGCAGCAGATGAATAGATGGGCTGAATATTTTGAGGAGCTTTTGAATAGAGCAGTACCACCAAACCCTCCAGACATCAACCCAGCCAACGAAGATCTTCCCATCAATTGCGGTAAGCCGACCAGGGAAGAGATCAGGCAGGCCATCACCCTGATGAAGAACGGGAAGGCAGCCGGACCTGACGACATACCAGCAGAAGCCATGAAAGTAGACCTGGAAGCATCAGTAGTGATGCTGTATCCCCTTTTCGAGAAGATCTGGGAGGAGGAAGAGATACCGACTGACTGGAAGGAGGGTTGCCTAGTCAAGCTTCCAAAAAAAGGGGACCTCAGTAACTGTAGCAACTACTGAGGCATCACACTTCTGTCAGTGCCAGGCAAGGTCTTCAACCAGATCCTCCTAGAACGGATGAAGGACGTCGTTGATCCACAACTACAAGATGAGCAAGCAGGCTTCCGGCAGAATCGATCATGCACGGACCAGATTGCAACGCTGCGCATCATAGTCGAGCAGTCCTTGGAGTGGAACACACTGTTGTACATCAACTTTGTCGACTATGAGAAGGCGTTTGATAGTGTGGATCGAGGGACCCTGCAGAAGCTCGTCCGGAACTACGGCATCCCAGCCAAGGCAGTCAACCTAAAAAGAGCTCATACGAGGGAATAACCTGCAGAGTGATCCACGGAAGGCAGCTTGCCAACAGCTTCCAAGTGAAAATGTGAGTCCGACAGGGATGCTTGTTATCCCCGTTCCTCTTCCTCATCTGGATCATGAAGACATCCACCAGCGAACGCAAGGAATGGAATCCAGTGGACCTTGTGGAGCCAATTGGAAGACTTAGAGTTTGCCAATGATCTCGCACTTCTCTCCCACAGTCAGCAGCAGATGCAAGAAAAGACCAGTGTGTTGGCAGCCACATCATCACAGGTTGGACTCAAAATCCACACGGAGAAGACCAAGATTCTTAAGATCAACTCCAACAGCAACAACCCAGTCACCCTGAATGGAAGTTCCCTGGAGGAGATACAGTCCTTCACCTACCTGGGCAGCATCATCGACCAGCAGGATGGAACAGATATAGACGTCAAGGCAAGGATCGGCAAAGCAAGAGCTGCCTTCATCCAGCTCAAAAACATCTGGGCTTCCAGAGAACTGACCATGACCACCAAGATACATCTGTTCAATGCCAATGTGAAATCAGTACTGTTGTACGGGGCCGAAACCTGGAGGACAACCAAAACCACCATCCGAAGAATCCAGACATTCATCAACACCTGTCTCAGAAAGATCCTCCACATTCGCTGGCCAGACACCATCAGTAACACCAACCTATGGGGAAGGACCTGCCAACCTTCAGTAGAAGCAGAAATCTGGAAAAAAAGATGGGGATGGAAAGGGCATATCCTATGTAAACCGCAAACTTGCATCACCAGACAGGCTCTTAGATGGAACCCCCAAGGAAAGCGGAAGAGAGGCCGTCCAAGAAAAACCTGGCGAGGCGACCTCAAGGCAGATGTCACAAGGATGGGCTACACCTGGAGTCAACTAGAAAGAATGGCCCAGGACAGAAATCTCTGCAGATCTACCTTTGGTGGCCCGGAAGGGGTGGAGGGCATAAGTAAGTAAGTAAGTATCCCCAAGGTGTCACACAAGAAGCATCTCATGATGGGTTAAAGCACAGAACTTTCTCCAGACCTTCACAAACACACTAATGGCACTGGTGACAGACGGACTTCTAAACTTCTGAATGTTCCAGTGAGAACTGCTGGGGCCGTAATGCGGAAGTGGAAAGAACATCATCTCACCATAAACTGGCCATGACCAGGGGCTCCTCACTAGATTTCTGTCAAAAGAATAATCAGAAGAGTTGTCCAAGAGCCAAGGACCACTCACTGGGAGCTTCAGAAAGACCTGGAATTAGCAGGTCCAGTAAGCAATGCACTCAACCGCCATGGCCTCTATGCACACTGAAGAAAAAGCCTTGTTGGAGCTCATTTAAAGTTTACTGCACACCATTTGGAGAAGCCAATGAAATACTGGGAGAGTAGAGTCTGGTCAGAGGAGACCAAAACTGAAGTCTTTGGATGTCATTGCACACACCATGTTTGGAGGAGAAATGGGACAACACCACATCGACAGTGAAGTTTGGAGGTGGGGGGGCTGTTTTTCAGCATATGGCACTGGCAGACGTCATAGAATTGAAGGCAGGATGAATGGAGAAATGTACCACGACAAGAATCTGCTGCCATCTACCAGGATGCTGAAGATGAAACGTGGGGGGACATTTCAGCAAGACAAGGATCTCAAACGCACAGCCAAGGAAACTCTCGATTGGTTTCAGAGAATAAAGAAAATAAAGCGGTAGAATGGCCCAGTCAGTCAATCATCCGGCTTGAATCCAATTGAAAATCAATGGAAAGAACTGAAGATCAGAGTTCATAGAAGAGGCCCCCGGAACGTTCAAGATTTGAAGACACTTTGTGTGGAGGAACGGGCTGAAATCCCACCTGAGCAATGCATGCGACTCTTTTGTCCATACAGGAGGCGTCTTGAAGCTGTCATTACCAACAAAGGCTTTTCTATTAAGTATTCAATACATTTCAGTAAGTGCGTTCAATCCTTATTCCCTGTGTCATTGCACTTTATTACACACAATTTATGAACTTATCTGTTTGGATTTCTTTGACTGCGTGGATTACTTGGGTTGTTACCGACGTCTGGTGTAAATGTCATGTCAATAGCCCCATTAGAAATATATTTACTGAGAAAAACGTTGGCGCGCTCAATCCTTATTGCCTGTGTCATTCCACTTTATTACACATAACTTAACTTATGGACTTATCTGATTTGATTTCTTTTTTAATAATTATTATCCCCGTTGTACACCTGAAATCTCTCATTGCCACGGGTATTCAGACCCTCTGCTATGACCCTTGCAGTCTGGCTCAGGTGCAGCCCATTCTCTTGATCATCACTGAGATGTTTCCATTCCTTCTTTGGAGTGTGGCAAAGTGAGGTCTTTTTAAATAAATAATCTTGGTAGGAGGGGGCGTGGTTGCGTGGCGAGAGCGGTGCCCGGGTGGCGATGCGGCCCTACACTAAGTGCACAGGTGGGGGACTGTCCGTGACCCTAATTGGCACTAGGAGCTGCTAATCGACAAAGCTGTGCCACGTCCCTATTTTAAAAGGGGAAGCGCGAGTGCGAGGAAAAGGGAAGGATGGATCGAGAAAGGAAAAAAGGAGCAGAGGTTACAGGAGTGGGAGTCAGCGGGGGCTTATTGAGAGAAGCGGGCGGACAGGCATGGCCAGCGCTCAGGAGGGGGTACGAGGATCACGCCTGCTGAGCGGCCAGGAGTAGGAGTGATCGCTACGCTCCGGTGTGTCCTTTCGCCGAGTCGAGCCTGGATTGGCAGCAGTGGGCACGACAGCAGGGTCTGGTGGTTCCCTACGGAACCCCGTGGATGAGGTGGCAGGGACACGGGTCAGGTTTAATGGACGTTCCTCCGTGCTGCAAGATCCGGGAAGGATAAGCTGGAGAGGCGCTGGAAGCACCGGGGACTGAGGATTTTAAAGACTCCTGCCAATATTTTAACCTCATTTTTATTGGATTTGTTTGTTTGGATTTTAACCTCCACACTCGCCTTGTTTGTATGGGTTATTTATGGACGTTGTGGGCACTGCACGTTCTTTTTGAGCACCTTTTTGTCGATTGTTTTTTTAATAAAAGCACTGAGCACTTTGCACCTTCCCCTTTGCTTCACGTGTGTTTTGTCCCCATCAGCCATGCTCGTCCGGTTACATTATCGACGGTGTCGGGTTCAAGAGGCTCCCAAATGAGAAGAGGGAGCATGGAGCCGGACCTGCACTGTCACGTGGAGTAAAGTAAAGTCACACACACTGCCAGAGGGTCCCACAGCTGAGCAAATGCCAAGGCGTGAGACTGAAGGATTCGCCTGTGGAGCTCGGAGACGGGACTGTGCCAAGGCACACATCAGGGGAAGGAAGGCAACAAAAATGTCTTCGTAACAATCAAGTTTCACAAGAGCACGGTGAAGTTCGGAAAGACTGGGACTCTGCGTACACATGGCCACCCAAGCAGACTGAGCAATTGGGTGAGAAAGGCCTTGGTAGGAGAAGTGACCAAGAACCCGATGATCACGCTGGCTGAGCGCCACAGGATCTGTGTGGAGTAACTTCTGGAAGGACGACCATCTCTGCAGCATTCCACTAATCTGGTCAGACGACACATGAAAGGCCACTTGGAGGTCGCAAAAAGACACCTCAGGGACTCTCGGACTGTGACAAACAGGACTCCCTGGTCTGATGAAACCAACATTGAACTGTTTGGCATCACTTGTACCGCTCATGTCTGGGGGAAACTGGGCACCCACCGCTCATCACCTGCTCAGTAAAGTAAAGGGGTGGTCGCATCAGGGACTGGGAGACGGCAGTTTTGAGAATGACACAAATATTAATGTTCACAAACTTTGTTGCCTGCGGTGGGCTGGCACCCTGCCCGGGGTTTGTTTCCTGCATTGCGCCCTGTGTTGGCTGGGATTGGCACCAGCAGACCCCCGTAAATAGCGGGTTGGATAATAGATGGATGGATGGATGGATGGAACTGTGTTGCCTCAGTTGTTATGATGGCAATTTGCATCCAGAATGTTCTGACGAGTGATCAGATTGAAAATGAACTTCACCCCAAAAAACCACTGCATGTCAGCCCTGCCACAAAAGGACCTGCTGACGTCATCTCAGTGATCCTCTCATTAACACGGGACAAGGCTGGAGATCACTCTGTCATCCTTCTTCTTCATCAGTTAACCATGGCTACCTGTGAGGAAACACGTGCAGCCATCATGCTTTGCACAAAAATGGCTTCACAAAGAAGGATACCGCTGCTAGTAAGACTGCACCCAAATCCACCATTTATCGGATCATCAAGAACTTCAAGAAGAGACGTTCAATTGTTGTGAAGAAGGCTTCAGGGCGCCCAAGAAAGTCCAGCAAGCGCCAGGAGCATCTCCTAAAGTTGATTCAGCTGTGGGCACTACCAGTGCAGAGCTTACTCAGGAATGGCAGCAGGCAGGTGTGAGGATGGCCTGGTGGGTGTCAAGAAGGGCAGCAAAGAAGCCAAGAAAAACATCAGGGACAGACTGATATTATGGGATGGGATTGCTGAGCACTGCTGGGGTCAAGTCATTTTCTCGGATGAATCCCCTTCCTGATTGTTTGGGGCATCAAGATAAAAGAAAAGGTGAGCGGCGCTACCATCAGTCCTGTGTCACGCCAACAGTAAAGCACCCTGAGACCATTCATGTCAGCCAAGGCAGTGGGCTCACTCACAGTCTGGCCTAAGAACTCAGCCATGAATAAAGAATGGGACCAAAACATCCTGTGAGAACAACTTCTCCCAACCATCCAAGATCAGGTTGGTGACCAACATGATGGAGCGCCAGGCCACAAGGCAAAAGTGACAACTAAGTGGCTCGGGGAACCAAACATTGACATTTGGGGTCCATGGCCAGGGAACTCACCATTGAGAACTTGTGCTCAATCCTCAAGAGGCGGCCGGACAAACAAAAAACCCCTAAAGTCTGACAAACTCCAGGCATTGATTCTGCAAGAATGGGCTGCTGCCATCAGTCAGGATTGGGCACAGAAGTTGATTGCCAGCCTGCCAGGGCGAATTGCAGCGGTCTTAAAGAAGAAAGAAGGGCCAACACTGCAAATATTGACTCTGCGTATAAACTTCATGTCATTGTCAGTAAAAACCTTTGAAACTTCTGAAGTGCTTGTAATTCTACTTCAGTACACCAGAGCAACATCTGACAAAAAGATCTAAAAACACTGAAGCAGCAAACTTCGTGAAAACCAACACTTGGCTCATTCTCAGAACTTTTGGCCAGGCAAAGCTAAAAGGAGAAAAGCCTGGCGATATCCTTAATGAAGGCCTCCTCGGAGCACCGTGGACCTCAGACCGGGCTGAAGGGTCCCAAAGCAATGCCAACACAGCAGTGGCTTAGGGACAAGTCTGGGAATGTCCTGGAGTGGTCAAGCAGGAGCCTGGACGTCTATCCAATCTAAAAACAACTCTCCACTGATGGCGCACATCCAACCTGACACAGCTTGAGATGATCCGTAGAGAAGAACGGCCAATACTCCCCAGGTCCAGAGGTGTCACGTCAAGGGGAGTCGAGGCTGGAATGGCCACCAAAGTGCCGAGTATAAAGGGTCTCAATACTTGTCTCAACGTGAGATTTACGTTGTTTATTTGAATGCATTTGCAAAAATTTCGAAACCCCTGCTTTCAGTTGGTCATTCTGGAGGACTGAGTGTTGTTGAACTGGAATGACTGGAGCAGAAGACTGCGGCATTAGGACTGTCTTAACGTATGGGCACAATGGGCACTGGCTGGGGGCCCACGATGCTTCTGATGCCTACGCATGTTTCTGTTTTGCTATCAGAACAGGGGACCCAGTGCTCTACATTGCCCAGGGGGTCAATGATGCTGGTAAGACGGCCCTGTGCACCGTACAGTAACAAAATGTGAAGACAGTGAGAGGGTCGTTGTAGAAGTGTTCATCACTTGCACACCACTTTGCCTCCCTGTCCGTTTAAACAATGCTGTGTCTTTCTGTAAACTCCTCACGTAACTAGAAATGTGGAAAGTTTGTGTTTGCATTTTACCTGAGATGGGGTCACCTGATAAGGGGGGTGAGACAGAGGAGAGAAGTCAGGGGGAGAACTTGGAGAATTGTAGGCAACTTAATATCAGCGCAACCAAAGGAACTGTTTATGGACTTTCACACAATCAAAGAGCTTCTGTGTCCAGTCACAATTCAAAGAGCTGATGCAGAGCGGTCCACTCCTACAAGTGCTTGGGGGTCCACATTAATGACAGATTGGACTGGTCTTGGAGAACAGAGGAACTGTCTAAGAAAGGGAAGAGCAGGGGCTTCTGCAGTGGAAGAGACTGCAGTGTTCCTTTAACATGGGACGTGACATCCTTCACATCTTCTACAACTCTGTGATGGGCACTGTGGTGTGCTGGGCTGGTGACATCACTTCAAAAGAGGACCACCGAATCAACAGGCTAATGAAAAGGGCAGGCTCAGTTATGGGACACACACTGGACACCCTGGATATGGATATGGTCATACAAGGGGACCACTGAGTGCCGTTATGAACAAAGCTGCACATCCCCTCTGTGACACACCAACACTGAGGACTTTCAGACAAACAAATCCTTCAGCAGAATTGTGTCAGGGAATACGACTGGGGGCTCCTTTACAGCAATATGTCAGTATAGCGCAAGTCACAAGGTTTCTTTCTTTTTAAATTGTCTTCCTTTTCAGTCATTCAGGTGTGTGTGTATATGTTTATTTAGCTATCTATTGATGTATTTATTTATTTAAAGAGCTTCTGTCTTATATAGTGCCTTTCATCTGTCTATCTATCCATCTATTATACAGTATAGTGCCTTTCATCTGTCTATCTATCCATCTATTATATAGTGCCTTTCATCCAACCATCTATCATGTAGTGCCTTTTATCTATCTATCGATTATATAAATGTAGTGCCTATCACTTTATCTATTACATAGTGCCTTTCATCTATTATATAGTGCCTTTCATCTATCTACCTATCTATCATATAGTGCCTTTCATATCTATCTATCTATCATATAGTGCATTTCATCTATTATATAGTGCCTTTCATCTATCTATCTATCATATAGCGCCTTTCATCCATCTATCTATTATATAGTGCCTTTGATATCTATCTATCTATCATATAGCGCCTTTCATCCATCCATCTATTATATAGTGCCTTTCATCTATCTATCACTTATATAGTGCCTTTCATCTATCTATCTATCGATCTGTTATATAGCGCCTTTCACATCTCTCCATCTCCCTGCTGATGTGGTATGGAGCAAGTGAGCACTGCATCGGTGGTCCTCTGAGCCTTACTGCTCCTTGAGAAGTAAAACAACAAACTGTCGTCCATATTACCATCAATTCTGTTTTCACTGTAAAACTTTGTGGAGTTGGTAAAGCCGAGGAAGTCAGCGTACGTACACACATCTGTGACAAGGTGCCGTCTCGTTCTTTTAAAATGGCATTTTCAAACGAGTTATTCCCAGCATTATGGCTCACATGCCTGAGGGGGCCAACAGTGGGTGTTGTCTGTCATGACCCTGTTAGATTGTGCTGTTTTTAAGACTCCCACTTGGGCAACGTGCCCAACTCAGATCCCTCTTAGAGGGGCAAAAATGGAAATAAGTCGAGAGCAACATGGGATTTTAGTGGGAGTGGGAGTGGGAGACAACGGATGGACTAAACGGGATGGAATTCTGTCGGGGGCAGTCGGAAGTGGGATCCACAAATCAGTCCTGTCCAGACCACTAGTCCAGTGTTGTCAGTTTCAGCCACCCACCCCTGTGGCTGCTGGTTTTCATCCCTGACAGCTTCTGCTTTTAGATAAACTCCGATCTTAATAAAACAAGCTGCTGGTCCTCAGACATTACAAACCGAACGTGCTATTATTTATTTACAGTTTGTGTCAGATGGCTAAAGAGCTCATTCTACATTCTCATGTATTTGCTTAGCAGTCACATTTCTCCAAAGCACCTCACAAAAGAGGTGAAGGTAATCGAGTAAACATCAGTGTTTGGGTACAAGTGTGACAGGACAAGGTGACAATGCTGACTACGCCAAGTGAAGCACTCGGCACAAACTTCATGTGAGCGCCGATTCCTTACAAAACACTCCTTAAACACATTGAGGGGGCCAGAATATCAAATGGAGGTGGGCAGCTCGTCCCAGCAGCTGGGGGGCAACACATGGAAAGGGTCTGGAGTGAGGGTTTGATGGCACTCAGAGGTGCTTTTCTCCTTTGATGTTCTGGTTATTCGTCTCACTATTTACTGGTGAGCTGCGGCCCTTTCAGCATTTTGTGTTTGAATTGGCGTCTGCTCGGCTCGGCATTAATTATTCAGAGTTAAATACAAATAAGAGAACAAACATCAAAGTGAATTAAAAAGAAAATAAAAACAACTTCAGTACTGAAAGACACGGCCAGAAAGACAAAGGAGTCTCATAAGTGTAAGCGACGCACTGCTGCGGTCTTCTCAGTAAAAAAGAATTAAAGGGGCGCAGATTAAACTACAGGGTCAATTCGAGTTAAAATGACTCAAGGACTGTGAAACCGGTCAGAACTTGCAGCCACTGGGGGGCACCGCTCTGGACCAGGGGGTAAGGAAGCCCACCCGTATCAGCGGAAATTCAGACTGTTGAACCTTAATGAAGCCCATGACCTTTGAGACCCCCATAGACTCCACAACAGCCACAGTCAGGGCTACGAATGGCCCCTCTGGTGGTAGTCAGTCAATGCCAACTGGGAGATCTGGTGAAAAGTGCAGCCCTGGTGGGGGGTCTCCAATTCAGTAGTTCCCTGGAGTCACGCAATGGCCACTGGTTTCTTCTAGTAATTGGATTCCACTGGTAACTAAGCAAGTCGTTACGTCCCAGTGTGTGTTTTTTGCATCGATTCATAAATTACAAACTGGTTACGCTAAATGTTTACTGAGTGAAGCAGGAATTTCAATGCATAATAATTTCCTTTTCTGATTCTTTGGTTATTTAAGCCAATATTTACTAACTAGCTGTGCCAGCTGCCTAAGACAGATTGAAATCGAAATAATCCAAGCAGACCTGAGCTTTTCACATGTGCATGCACCATCTGTTGGAATGTAACTTATAAAGCATCTACTATTAAGGGTGGCGCAGTGGTAAGAAGACCAGGGTTCACATCTGGGGTCCTCCCTGTGTGATGTTTGCATGCCTTCCCCATCTCTGTATGGGTGCTCCACTTTCCTCCCACCATCCAAAGACATGCAGGTTGGATGAATTAGTGATGATAAATTGGTCCTGCTGTGTGTGTGTTTTTGTCCTGAGATGGACTGGGGCTAGTTCAAGTCTTGTGCCCTATGCTAGCTGGAATGGGCTCCACCAACCCTGGTCGGAATTATGTGGATTAGAAAATGACATGACATATAGGAATAAAATGCATTACATCCGTCACTCCAACAGATGGTGCATCACAAACATTTGTAGTGATAAAATGCAATACTACAAATGTTTGTGATGTGCCCTCTGTTGAAATGACAAATGCAATACATATGTCTCTGTTTCATACCATTTGGAAAGGGGTTCATAAAAGAAGTGTCTTGGATGCACCATCTGTAGGAATGACCAATGCAATGCATTTTATTATGACAAATTTTGTGATGTGCCATCTGTTGGAATGACAAGTGAAATGCACATCTCTGTTACAAGCCATTTGGTAAGGTATTCATAAAAGCAGTGCTAATGTTTATGATGCGCCATCTGTTGGAATGACAAATGAAGTGCATTTTATTACGACAAATGTTTCTGATGCACCATCTGTTGGAATGACAATTCAAGTGCATTTTATTATGACAAATTTTGTGATGTGCCATCTGTTGAAATGACAAGTGAAATGTAAATGTCTATCTTACATGTCATTTGGTAAGGTATTCATAAAAGCAGTGTTGTTTGTGATGCACCATCTGTTGGAATGGAAAATGAAATACATATGTCTCTGTTTCATACCATTTGGTAAGCGGTTCGTAAAAGAAGTGTTAATGTCTGGGATGCACCAGTTGGAATGACAAATGAAGTGCATTTTATTACGACAAATGTTTCTGATGCACCATCTGTTGGAATGACCAATGCAATGCATTTTATTATGACAAATTTTGTGATGTGCCATCTGTTGGAATGACAAGTGAGATGCACATCTCTGTTACATGCCATTTGGTAAGGTATATATAAAAGCAGTGCTAATGTTTATGATGCGCCATCTGTTGGAATGACAAATCAAGTGCATTTTATTATGACAAATTTTGTGATGTGCCATCTGTTGAAATGACAAGTGAAATGTAAATGTCTATCTTACATGTCATTTGGTAAGGTATTCATAAAAGCAGTGTTGTTTGTGATGCACCATCTGTTGGAATGGCAAATGAAATACATATGTCTCTGTTTCATACCATTTGGAAAGGGGTTCGTAAAAGAAGTGTTAATGTCTGGGATGCACCATCTGTTGGAATGACCAATGCAATGCATTTTATTATGACAAATTTTGTGATGTGCCATCTGTTGAAATGACAAGTGAAATGCACATCTCTGTTACATGTCATTTGGTAAGGTATTCATAAAAGCAGTGTTGTTTGTGATGCACCATCTGTTGGAATGGCAAATGAAATGCATATGTCTCTGTTTCATGCCATTCAGTAAGGGATTTGAAAAAGCAGTGTTAATGGCTGGGACGCGCTCTCTGTTGGAATGACAAATGCAATGCATTTTATTACGGCAAATGTTTCTGATGCACCATCTGTTGGAATGACAGAAACAAAGCAACTGGAAAGACACATGGATGCACAGAAACACAGACACTTGTTTTTTTTAAATGGAAGAAGCACACAAGAGCAGAACACTGAAACGTCTTCCTTTTATCATTCAGGTCACTTAGCCGGCTGTCTGTGATGCTTTAATTTATGAATTGTTTGCATTTGGCTAAAATTAAGAGCACAAATTCCACAGAAAAAGTACATTAAAAAGAAATGGACATCCTTAAGTATCCAAAGATATGGCAAAATATACAAATATTTCTTAACTTCTTATAAATGTACAGTAAACTGTAATACCAATTCACTAAATGCAAAATAAGAGCAGAAATACAAAGAACAGCTAATTGAACAATGAGATCAATTGAAGGCAAAAATGGCTGACGGATCATCAAACTACATGCAGCTGCAGAGTGTCAAGACCGAAATGAGCACTACTGGATTAGAGACCCTCAAAAGTCTGCTGGACTGCAAATGGAACCAGCCATTCTACCCCAAGATGTTCTCAAGCGCTGAACTTCACAAACTGGCTGAGGGGCTCGCACGGACCACCCAGTGACAACAGGGCTGGGGTTAAACAGGAAGAAGTTTTAAAAGGCACCAAAGATCAAGCCCACCTGGACTGCGGGCTGAGACCTGACTCGACTAGTCCAACTCATTCAGCCAAGCATTATTCAAATTCACTTAGTCCACTATGGGGCTCCACAGGACCCAACCCTGGACTGGACGCCCGCTTATCACAGATCCCACTCAGCCGCATAGCCACACTGAGTCGTTTAAGGCCAAAGGAGTGACAACCGTTAAGCTGAAAGGCACATCTTGAGATGCTGCAGAAACCAGAGACCCCACAGAGAACGACAAAAGCCAAAGGTCTGGAGCCGAACCTGACATCACAATGCTGACCTCTGTGGCACTTGCACTCGCTGACATGCGCTACACAGATTAACAGATTTACATCAGACACGTGACTCATCACTGCTGTGTTTACTACGGGTCATGATCCTCAGGAGGTGGTGGGGTGGTCAGAACAGCTGCCCCTAAGCTCCAGGGGTCCTGGTCCAAGTCCCAGTCCAGTCACCTTATGTGTGCGCAACCTACAGGGGGTCCTTTCCATGTCCAAGTGAATTTCTTTCTTTCTTTCTTTCTTTCTTTCTTTCTTTCTTTCTTTCTTTCTTTCTTTCTTTCATTCTTTCTTTCTTTCTTTCTTTCTTTCTTTCTTTCCGACCTCCACCTGAGTAAGTGAGTGAGTGTGGACATCGCCAATGACTGTGCCCACCCTGCTGCCAGGTCTTTGTGACCCTGTAACAGACTAAGTGAGTGAACAAGTGAAAATGGACAAATGACCAGGCAGTGACTGTGTGACCACGCACACTATGGGGGCACTAAATCAAGCAAAGGTTGTCTGGTCCCACATACAGTAGGATATAACATAAATGCAGACACTGAAAGTGCCTTGGCACCCATGGCATGCATTCCTGCCCTTAATAAAAGGCACGGCATAAAGTACGTGCCAAAACTAAAAGTGCATTACAATCTTACTCTTTAGAAAAGGCTCCAAATAAAATAAGATCTGATATTTATGTTGACCTGCAATCCCACTCTTGATAAAAGGCACCATATAAAATGAATGGGGACATGTAAAGTGCTTGCCAACCCCACTCTGGACGAAAGGCACTATATTAAATACATACTGATAATTATGGGGGTATGAAATCCTATCTTGATAAAAGGCACTAAATAAAAGTAATGCAGATATGAAATGTGCTTTGCAATCCTAACCTTAATAAAAGGCCATAAATAAAATCTGTGGTGGTTTGAAATCCTACTCTTGATAAAAGGCACTATATAAAGTTAATACTGATATTTATGATACTTTGCAATCCCACTCCTGATAAAAAAACAGTAAAGAAAACAACATTTTTATTTAAAGTGCTTTCCTATCCTACACTGGACAAAAGGCGCTATATAAATTTAATGCTGATATTTATGGTGGTCTGCAATCCTACCTTTGATAAAAGGCACAATGTAAAGGTAATACTGATATGCCTGTCAAGCACCTACCAGCATTTCATAGAAGGCACTAAACTAAATTAATGTAAATGTTTTCTTGGTAAAAGGCACTATATAAAAGTCAGTGCTGGGACCTTAAAGTTCTTTCAAGTCCAGCATTTGGTAAACAGCACAATATAAATGTGATGCTGATATTTATGCTGCTTTGCAATCCCACCTTTGATGAAAGGCATTTTATAAAATCATTGCTGATACTTAAGTGTTTTGAAGTCCTACATTTGATGAAAGGCACTATATAAAGGTAAAAGGCTGAAATCAAACAAATCACCAGGACCAGATCATATTTACCCTCGAGTTCTTAAGGAGGCTAGCGAGTGCAGATAGAAACCCCTGACACATGTTTATAGGAAGTCATTGAGCACTGGGGAGACTCTGAGGGACTGGAAAATGTCAAATATCATCCCATTATATAAAAGGGTGACTGGGGAGATCCAAGCAACTGCAGGCCAGTAAGCTTTATGAGCATCATAGGAAAATTAATGGAAGGAAATATTAAGGATAAGATTGAGCAACACATGGCAAGGACAGTCAGGATGGATTCAGAAGAGGGAGGTCGTGTTTTACTAACATGTGAGGAGGAAACAAAAGGATACGATCAAAGTGGAGCTTACGAGATTGTTGATCTGGACTTTCAGAAAGCATTTGATGAGGTGCCACAAGAGAGGTGGGCATCAAACTAAAAGAAGTTCAGGGTGATGTTTTTAGATGGGTGCAGAATTGGCTCAGACACAGGAAGCAGAGGGTGATGGTGTGAGGGACCTCATCAGAACAGGGGGCAGTGTGGGGACCGCTGCTATTTTTAATATTTATAAATGATTTAGATAGGAATATAAAGAACAAGTTGGTTAAGTTTGCAGATGATACCAAGATAGTTGGATTAGCAGATAATTTGGAATCCGTTATATCATCACAGTAGGACTTGGACAGCAGACAGGCTTGGGCAGACTTGTGGCAGATGAAGTTTAATGTCAGTAAATGTAAATCATGATGTGAAAATGTTAGGTTTGAATACACAATGGGCGGTCTGAAAATCGAGAGTCCACCTTATGAGAAGGATTTAGGAGTCGTAGACATTAACTGCCAGTCAGTGTTCAGAAGTCATTAAGAAGGCTAACAGACTGTCAGGTTATATAGCGCCTTGACGTGTGCATTACAAGTCACAGGAGGTTCTGCTCAAGTCTTCATAACACACTGGTGAGGCCTCATCTGGAGTCCTGTGTGCAGTTTGGGTCTCCAGGCTACAAAAAGGACAGAGCAGAACTAGAGAAGGTCCAGAGAAGAGCGACGAGGCTGATTCAGGGGCTACAGGGGGTGAGTGATGAGGAAAGATTACAAGAGCTGAGCCTTTGCAGTTCAAGAAAAAGAAGATTAAGAGGAGACTTGAGTGAAGTGAAGTGTTTGAGTTTATGAATGAAACTAGTCCAGTGGATCGAGACGGTGACTTTAAAATGAGTTCATCAAGGACACGGGGACACAGCTGGAAACTTGTGAAGGGGAAATTTCACAAAAATATTAGGAAGTTTCTCTTTATGCAGAGAACCGCAGACAGCTGAAATAAGAGACCAAGTAGTGTGGTAGACAGGAGGACTTGAGGGACCTTCAGAACTCAACTTGATGTTCTTTTAGAAGAATGGAGTGGAGAGGACTGACGAGCTTTGTTGGGCCAAGTGGCCAGTTCTTGTCCAGATTGTTCAAATGTCTGATTCATTTCAAATCTACTTTTGACAAAGGGCGCAATGTAAAATCAACACTGGGACCATCCAATATACTTTACTAAAAGGCACTATATAAAGTGTGGTTGGACAGCCTGGGGCCCTTACCCAGCCGGGACACCGAGAGAGGATTTTCAAGACCGTTTCTTCCCTCGGACCGACAGAGGGCAGCTCCCTTGGTGTTCAGTGGGGCCACGGGTCATGAGAGTGGGGGGCACATATACATTTGCAGGGCCCTATTTGGCAGCACTGACGCCACTCCTGGGGCTACTCGCCAACAGTCGGCGGTCAGAGTCGAGAGGAGGAAGGACAATGCCTGTGTGGAGGACTGTGCCTTGTCTGCTGTGATGGCGACTGAATAAATAAAGTGCGTGTTGTGTGCTGAACTGTGTCAGGGTTTAGCGTGGCTGTATGCACCCGGGCATCTCAAAAGGTAATGTTGCTATTCCTGGTGGTTTGCTGTGCCACATTTGCTAAAAGGCGCTATATAAAGGTGATGCAGCTAGGCACAGTGCTTTGTCAAATTATTCTCCTAATTAGCCCCTTATGAGGCTCTGGAGGCACTGAGGTCACATCCGAGGTTTCCCGAGGCTGGCAAAACATCCCAAGCTGGTAGTTTAACTTGTGATTCACATGAAGCGGCTTTAATTATTTTCTTTTTTCAGTCTGTTGTTTATGCTTCCTCAACGAAAACAACAGCCGAGTAAAATGTGAACTTCTTATTTTAACTGCGGCCATGAGATCCTCCCAGAAAGTCTTATTTGGTCCTTCCCAGGACCATCCTGCATGTTGAGGAGGGCTGCTATTGCGACAGGCTCTGCTTTTAGCCCTCTGAAAGGATTCAATAGAGAAGAAGAAAAAAAAAAAAAGAAAAATAGTAAACTTAAGCCTTTTAAAAAAAAAAATAATAATAATGTTGTGTAAGTCCCACAGACAAAACCACAAGATATCTCCCTCCCTGGCGGCTACGAAAACAAGAGTGGCACGCTGGCCAAACGCGTCCCTGGGGAAAGAAAGACGGCTTGTCTTCTAGCGTCTAATTATGTCGTGTTCTCTGAGGACACTCGGATTCCATCTTCTGAAAATAACCGATCTGCAGCTCCACGGCCACAGCTTGAGGATTTCTGCCTTTTGAACGCATTTCTGCAGGACCCAGACTGGTGCGTGTGTGTTTTTAAACTCTCCAGATGCCACACAGGAGACCACCGGACCAGACCCGTCCTGTCCCCTCCATGTTCATGAGCTGCCATCTGTAACTCATTAACTTAACGAGGAGTGACTGAAATTTATAAAACATGGGCGATGATGTTTGGATGAAATGGATATTTGCAAAACATTTCTCCGCGAGCGAGATTATAGGACAAAAGAAAGACAATTTCCAGTTTTTATACCGTATATACTCACGGATAAGTCAGGACTTGGTTTTAGAGTGTAATTTCTGGTGTTTTATAATGTCGGTCGTGTAAGTCGAATATGGAAAACTCCCGCTATTGGTCCAAGAGACTGTGATATGCTAATGCCCACCTGAGAGAGGAACCACGGGGCACACAACCTTTTTGTGTTTTTCTCTGTCTTGTGCCTACGTGACCACACGGTGATACCCAAATATTCAGAAGCGACGTTTGCACTGTTTTGTGTTTTTTGTATCTCACACCCTCCCTCATACACTTTTATCGTAAGAGCATCCCGTATCTACGATGGAGTGTTCGAACAGAAGAAAATATGAAGCTGGTTTTAAATTAAAAGTCGTTGAAGTAGCGAAAGAAATTGGTAACTGCGCTGCTGCAACAAAAGTCGATGCGTCTGAGAAACTGATGAGAGACTGGAGGAGGTAAGAAGATGTAAAAAAAAAAACAATTAAGTGTCGCATTTCTGAACGGGCTGTGGTGGGTTGGCACCCTGCCCAGGATTGGTTCCTGCCTTGTGCCCTGTGTTGGCTGGGATTGACTCCAGCAGACCCCCGTGACCCTGTAGTTAGGATTCAGCGGGTTGGAAAATGGATGGATGGATGGATTTTTGAGCGGGCGTATAAGTCGGGGTCTGATTTTCTGATCGATTTTTCAGGTTTCACGACCCAACTTTTATGTGAGTATATACGGTAATAATAATGATTGGATGGTCTTTACCTCCATATTGCACAGGTAATCCATCAACTCAACTCAGTAACTCAATTAGTGCATGCAATGAATTTCCTAGGCCCACACCCGCGGTCCTCTCACCTCTCATTCGTGTGAATGCTTTTGTCAGACACACTTCCTGCACTCTCAGCTCTTATAAAGTTTAACGTTTTTCTCACTTTAAGTTCCCATTTAAAGAAGACGTATTATGTCCAAATCTCATTGAAGAATTTCATCCCGAAGGGTTATCAACAGAAGAAATGAGTACACGGGCAATCCTAGCACCGAGAAACGATGAAGTCAAACGAATTAACGTGAAAATTGTCGATCGGTTACACGGCAAACTGGTTAAATGCGAATCAATAGACTCTGCTGAAACAGTTGGTGGTGATGGTGCGGAAGATGAAAACATCGACTTACAATATCATGAAGAACATCTACAACCGTTAACACCATCCGGTCTTCCATCGGCCGAATTACTGTAGAAAGAAGGACGTATCGTAATGTTATTGTGTAATTTAGGTCTGAGTGATGAGCTGTGCAATACGACAAGATTAGTTGTATTCAAAACAATTCTGACATGTAAAATTTGAACAGGCGACAGGAAAGGTAATGTAGTACATCATCAGGGGGTAACATGAGACACCAAAGGAGATCTCGATATGCCAGTCGTATTAAAACGTTTACAGTTTTCCGTTAGAACAGCTTGTGCTACGACAATTAACAAATCACAGGGACAAACATTCAAAAAAGTCGGTTTATTTCTTAGAGAGAAAGAAACGAAATTCACTCACGGGCAGTTAGACGTTGTGTTGTCACGATGAAAGTCCAAACACAGAATCAAAATTCAATGTGATATTGATAAAATTAAAAAAAAAAGGTTACTGAAGTTTTACAGTAAAAGTGTAAGTTTAAAAAGTATTTGTGTGTTAATTTCAAAGCCAAACTGAATGAAAACGTATAACGTAATGAGTACCTCTAGCAAAATATGAAACATAATTTTCTTTCAATTTATTACTTTTTACTGTTTTTTACTATGGTTCATTACTCGCTGTAATGTAAAAATTTACTGCATAAATAAATATGTAACAATTAGATAGATAGATAGATAGATAGATAGATAGATAGATAGATAGATAGATAGATAGATAGATACGAAAGGCACTATATGATAGATAGATAGATAGATGGATAGATAGATAGATAGATAGATAGATAGATAGATAGATGTGAAAGGCACTATATAATAGATAGATAGATAGATAGATAGATAGATAGATATGAAAGGCACTATATAATAGATAGATAGATAGATAGATAGATAGATAGATAGATAGATGTGAAAGGCACTATATAATAGATGGATAGATAGATAGATAGATAGATAGATAGATAGATAGATAGATAGATAGATAGATAGATAGATGTGAAAGGCACTATATAATAGATAGATAGATAGATAGATAGATAGATAGATAGATAGATAGATAGATAGATAGATAGATAGATAGATACTTTATTAATCCCAAGGGGAAATTAACATAATCCAGCAGCAGTATACTGATAAAAACAAACAATCTTACATTAAATAGAAATAAAATGCATGTAAAAGCAGACAATAACTTTGAGTAATGTTAGCATTTACTCCCCCGGGTGGAATTGAAGAGTCGCATAGTGTGATGGAGGAACGATCTCCTCAGTCTGTCAGTGGAGCAGGACGGTGACAGCAAGTCTGTCACTGAAGCTACTCCTCTGTCTGGAGATGACACTGTTAATGGATGCAGTGGATTCTTCATGATTGACAGGAGTTTGCTTAATGCCCGTCGCTCTGTCACAGATGTTAAACTGTCCAACTTTACTCCTACAATGGAGCCTGCCTTCTTAACAAGTTTGTCCAGGCGTGAGGCGTCTTTCATCTTTATGCTGCGTAGAAGAGGGCACTCGCCACAACCATGTAAATAACAATTTGTTTAAATTGTACATCCGCTTTGCCATACGCGAGTGACAGATCCACGAAGAGGCTAGCGTGTAGCCCCCGCTCGGGGGTTAGCGAGCAAAGCAAGCAGGGGGGAGAGCCCCCCAGTATATAAACTGAAAATTTATATACATAATTTATATATATACATATATATATATATACACACATTGTGGACTGGGACCCGGACACAGGCAGACGGACAACATAATTCCACCACACACTATTTATTTACAACTATTATATACAAATTTAACGTGCACACAAACCCCAGTGCCTCTTGCACCGATTCCCCCAATGTCCAGGCCACACAGTTTCTCTGCCTTTCTCTTGACCGCCTCCCGTCCTCTCTCCAGTTCTGTCCTCTTCCACCCAACATCCACTGCTGACTGGAGGGAGGCGGCCCCTTAAATGGGAACCCGGATGGGCTCCAGCTGCTTCCCGGCAATCAGTCCTGGCCACACCCCAGTGTGGCGGAAGTGCCAGCTGCGCACCCGGAAGCCGTCCGGGTGTCCCCTGTCGTCTTCCCCCCAGCACTTCCTAGTGTGGTGGAAGTGCTGGACTCCAGGGTTCCTCAGGTACCAGGGCACCGCCTGGCGGTGGCGACGGGCCCCTACAGGGCAATTACTTTTTCACATAGGGCCATGTAGGTTTGGATTTTTTTTTCTCCATAAATAATAAACACCATCATTTAAAAACTGCATTTTGTGTTGACTTGTGTTATATTTGACTAATGGTTAAATGTGTTTGATGATCAGAAACATTTTGTGTGACAAACATGCAAAAGAATAAGAAATCAGGAAGGGGGCAAATAGTTTTTCACACCACTGTATATACAGTATATATATATATATATATATATATATATATATATATATATAAACAGGGTGAGTCAAAATTATGTTAACACTAATGGTACTGCTATGTATTTACTTAAATTGCCCACAAATATTGTATTAATGTGCCACATATGGTACGTGTGTTGAACGTGATGGCGAGACATGGCTGTAAATCATCTTGCACATATGAAGTATGTTTTGTGAGTAAATGACTTCCGCCATTCAAATATTAATATCATTTTGACTCACCCTGTATATACTGTGAACATTAGGGGGCGCTGCAGCACCCCAAACACAGACTCCCAAACACCAAAGCCAGGTTCAAACAATTGATTTCTTTTGTACACAATACCTTCACAAAATCGTTCATAACTCATAATCTGAGGCCATGCCCTTTCGAATCTCCCTGTACGACTTTTTGTTTTCAACCGTCACATACCTCATACTCATACAGTGGATTTAAAAAGTGCTGAGACCCCCTTACTTTCTGCATACTTTATTATGCTGCAGATTACATTCTAACTGGATACATTTGCCATTTGTGCCCATTAATCTGCACTCAGTAAGCCATAATGGACGAGGAGAAAACTTGTTTTCAGAAGGGTCAGCAAAATCACTAAAAACCAAAAACTGAAATCTCTCATTCATAAAAATATTTAAACATTTAAGTCAGTAATTCAAGCTTTGAGTCTTCTGGGTAAGTCTCTAGCAGCTTGGCACTCCTTGATTTGGGCAGTGCATCCCATTCTTCCTGGCAGATCCTCTCCAGTTCTGTAGGACTGGATGGTAAGCTGCCATCTTCAGGGCTCTCCAAAGTAAGTTTCCGACCCAGCAGGGAAACTGTAATTGAAGGACCACTGGAGTGGATTTGCAACCCAGCCAGGATGTTCCTTAATTCCTATCCCAGTCAGGATGAATGAATAATGGATGGACTGGGGAAGGATGGATATTGTGAAGAATTCGTCCCCCAGCGTGACAGGTGGCAGTGTTCTTCTTGATTGTTCCCAATTTCAGGGTTGCCTGAGAATTGTCGTGTGGAAGGGCAACCCCGTTAGGGTGCCCCGAGTGCCACCAGGGGTGTTTGTGGGAAAAAGACTTTCTTTCTTCATGCAGCTTCCATGTGGCCCAGAAGTGTTTTGGCACACTATATTGTGGCTTTGGAAGAACTCCAAGGGTCCCACACAAAAGGAGCCATCCTGCCTTCATCCAGGTAAGTCAGAGTCGAGAGGAAGAGGACAACACTTACAAAGGAGGAGTGGAAGGAGAAGGCGAAGAAAAGCTTGGGGTGCTGCTGGAAGAGGTGTTGGTGAGGCGCTTACTCTGTAGTCTGAATGGGAATCCCAATGTTCCTGGGCAGTGACGTTGACACTCAGGCTGTCAACATGAGGAGTAAAACTCTCTGAGGTCATGAAATATCCCTGGGCATCCTTCATAAAAAGCAGGGGGTATCCTGATGTTCAGGCTAAATTGCCCACCATGGCTTAGTCATTCTGGCCACCTAATCATCCCCTGTCTCTAACTGGCTCTCTCACCACCTAACAGCTCATGTGTGGTGAGTGTACTGGCATAATAATGGCAGCCATCACATCATCCAAGTGGATGCCACACGTTAGAGGTGCTTGAAGTGGCTAACTGCTCACTTTGTAGAAAAGCGCTGTATAAATGTCAAGAATTATTATTATTATTGCTAGAATAAATATTGAATTAATCATACTGTGCTGGACTAAAGCAAGCCTGGCAAGGTGCTGACTGTTTACAGACGGTGTTTGGTTGAGTCGAGCCTGGTTTTTTGGGCCTTGGGGGCTCCTGGTGGTCACGCCACACATGTTCTGTGGAGTTCAAGCGTGGGCCTTGGCCGGGCCACTCAACGACCTACAGACTTGTCCCCAAGCCACTCCAGTGCTGTGGGCTTCAGGTCATCATTGGGCTGAAAGGTGAGCCGTCGCCCCACTCTGAGGTGGCACACACTCTGGAGCAGGTTTCCTTCAAGGTCCTCTTTGTATTTTGTTTTTATCCTTCCGTCAGTTCTGACCCGTCTCCCTATATGTGCCATCAGCTACCACCACATGACAAAACATTCTCCATCCAAAGTCATTTCGCCATCACAGGGGTCCAGGGGGCTTATTCAGACAACAGCCAGAGCAATGACATTCACCCAGAGTTTCAATTCAAAATTGCCAAACAATACAACAGAGGCACTTTTTAGAAAGAGTGAACAAAACTCCCCACAGGTAACGACGACTCCCCTCAATGTTCATGCCCAGGGCCCTGAACCCCTCAGGCAGCAGTGCCAGCCACTGCACCACCTTGCTTTGACAGTACACTAACTTGGATTCCCACCCCGGGTAGGTTGGGGTTAACACAGGGGGAGTCCAGCAGGGTCACTTCACTGACCAGCTACTCAGGAATGTTAGCAAAGTTGGATGCAGCATATGCGACAATTGAATTTTTCATCTTTGTTTCTTCTCATTGCATATTCCACCCAAAAGAAGCAGGCAATTGTTAGCGCCTTACAAAGCTTACATTTATTTATATGATGACGGCGTATGTTTAGGAAGGCACTTGCAATGTAAATGGCCTCTTGCGGACAAAAGCTGCTTTGTCACTACATGTCCAGCACAATACAAAAGCGGCACAGCGTGACCAGTCCATGCCATGCCATTCTGAACGCAGGTCTTACGAAGCTCTCGAAGTTTAACTCAATTCATGCTTGTTTTCATTTTATTCTAGGCATGCGATTAACAAAACAGGACATTTGTATCTTCCCGAACACTAAACGAAGAATCAGTTATAATAATGTATACTATATAGTGTCTCTTACAGTCAAGACGCTAGACATTAACACCCTACATTGGCAGGATGTTCTCCGGCAGTGAGGCTGAAGTGGTTAAGGGCTTGGACTTCGGACCCTGAGGCTGTGCGCTCAAATCCCACTACTGACACCATGTGACTGTGACAATGCCGGTCCCCTACAGACTCCCTCTTCCCACATGGGAGTCTGCTGAACCAACACTGTCGATAGTTATGACTGAGATGAGCGAGCTGACAAATGAGGACAATTCTCTGATGACGGTGGAAAAACAGTCAAAAAAGTCTCCATTGTGCAGTGTTCTAAAAACAGTACATAAATAAATCCATAACATCATTATGAAAAGTGGGGATAAAAATCAAGAAATAAATCCATTAAAAATCAGAGGTTAAAAATGCAGCCCACCTCCTTCTCTTTCTCTCCGGCTCACCCATTGCTCGCGTAGCCGGCAGAGAACTCAGCAGCCACGAGCTCCATCATGCCGACCCCCATCTTGGCTGCCTCCAGGCATCACGGCCAGACTGCCCTTCTTCCTTCGCGCTCACTTGGTTGCACATCGGAAGCCTAGGGAGGGCACCTGCCTTGCTTGCCACACTCCACCCGACTATTCAGTGGGGCGAACTAGCCTAGAGCGCCACAGCCAACGCTCCTTCACGGGACCCAGGCTTGTACTGCCTCCTCCTTCCAGGTGGCCTGATCGTCCTTCCAAGACTGCCTTCGCGTCTTTTAACCTCTTTCTTTCCTTTCTATCTTTTTCCATTTCTTTGATTCCTCTTCCTCTCTCCTTTTGTGCTGGCCAGTATATATACACACTTGCCTCCGTGGGCGCAGCGCGTTAATCACCCGCTGCAGGAAGCCAATGAAGCAATTGAGAACGATCTCACCCGCATGTGCAGTTGTCAGTTATAATCATCAAAATTAAAAGAAATAAACATTTGAAATACATCAGTCTGTGTGTAATGAATGAATCTAATATACAAGTTTCACTTTTTGAATGGAATTACTGAAATAAATCAACTTTGTCATGATATTCTAGTTTAATGACCGGCAGCTGTATCTTGTTTGTCTAAGCTCATAAATACCTAAAACACTGAGCAGTTGTGTTTTAGCCCCCTTTTACTTCTGTAAGAAGTTGTTTCATGTGATGCTACTTGTGCCGTTTCACTCTCTGCAGCTGCTGTTGTTAACCCAAACCCCCACATCACCTTCATTATCCTCTTCGGCTGAGCTCTGCTCTTCTACAATTTCCTTCTCACAACATTCATGATCTTACGGCGTCAGAAGTGTCCCTCTGCAGTGCACTGGGTCTCCCTTTGACTCCTAGTCTGCTATCAACAAAGGGGGGGCTCTTTCAAGGGCTTTCTGTGCTGAGAAGTGCTCAACATTTCTTTTATTATCTCTTATCACACACGTGCCCATGGGAGGCGGCTGAAGGGCTCACAAAGGGATAATTCCGTGCCAGGCCAGGGGGTGGCAGAGTGCACTGTTCCTTCCTCTTTTTCATCGGCACACCAACTACTCGAGGATGTCACTTCCAGGTTCTGGCCCCAATGACATCACTTCCAGTTCTGGCCCCGATGACACCACTACCGGTTCCTGCCCCGATGACATCACTTCCCCTGTCCAGCTTTAAAACTGCCATGTTTGCCTGTCATTTTTGTTCTATAGTTGGACTGAAGTCTGTGGAGATCTGTTGTTCACGGAACCAAACCTTTATCTTTGGCAGCCTAATTCAAGTATATGGCGGCTGCCCCCAAACCTCTTTCTGTGTCTATCCAATCCTTTCACACTCTCTAAACTTGTAAAATGGCTACATAAACAGTAACATGACAGAAACGCAGCTGTAATGAACATAGAAAGATGCAATGAAATCCTGAAAGATGCACATTTTATTCAAGCCCTGTGTACAAACAGAGCTCTTAAGAGGCACATGTAAAAAAAACTAACACTTTATAGCATTTGGGGTCACTAGCGACCCTATATGTGCTAGATGAATAAATGATCATAATAAAATAATTTCAAACTCTTTTACCATATATTTGGTAGTAATTTGGTGCAGAGGAAATGAATAAAGCACACCTCACACGCACTTTATCAAATGACCCCGTGAGAGCTGTAAACATGACACTGCGGGTCACTAGCGACCTAAGATATATATATATATATATTTACAAAGGTTAAGTCAAGGAAGGAAGGCTAAAACAGAAGAAAAATTATCACGCTTACATATGCCCGACAAAAGTCCAGCCACAGCGTTTTAGAGCAGTTGTAGATGAGAAAGGGTTTGCTGGGTAACCCCAGTGTATACAGTAATGAGTTACAGTAGTCCAATGGCGAAGAAATAAAGGCGTGAGTCACAGTTTGAAGATTAGCAAACAGACATAAAGGGCTTAATCTATACTAATAAAAGGCAAAGCCCTCACTGACTCATCACTAATTCTCCAACTTCCCGTGTAGGTAGAAGGCTGAAATTTGGCAGGCTCATTCCTTACAGCTTACTTACAAAAGTTAAGCAGGTTTCATTTCGAAATTCTACGCGTAACGGTCATAACTGAAACCTAATTACGTACATATATATATGGCCATAGCCTGCAGCTCGGTCGCCGTGTGAGGCGGAGTTGCGTCCCTCATCGTCACGCCTCCCACATAATTGAGTGCCTGCCCATATAAGGCCGTCTGTCAGCAGCAATCCAATAGACAGGCTGCCGCTAAATATTCGCTGATGAAGGACTGTGCTTATGCAAACGAAGATGAGATGGTCAGGGATAGAATAGTGTTTGGCACAAACTCAGCGAAAGTGTGAGAGAAACGTTTAAGTGCCGGGTCTGAGCTAACATTAAATAAAGCCGTGGACATCGCGAGATCGCACGAGATAGCACAAGCACAGCTGAGAACCTTCGATGCATGTACTCCGAGTGGCTCACGTGAACTGACTTTGCAGGAATGGGAAAGGTAAACCCGTGCATGCAGTGTGTGATGTCTCAGATAAAGAGGAAGACAAGCTGCTTATTGATGCAGTAAGAAAGGAACAACCCTCTGATGCTGAACAAGCCTTTGTAGACACATCAATAGGAAAGCAAGGTGTAAAGCTTAAGTTTAAATTAAGTTCATAGACACGCTGCCGCTAAATATTCGCAGGCAAATCCACAACTTAATACAGGGAATGCCTGTTAAACATCTTAGACTCACGAGTACCGATTTGGGTAGTGAACACTACGATGAATGAAACCTGTTATCTTTACAACGGTTGACCAACACGGAATGTAACTTCAACACAACACATCCTCCAAATACGAACCTGATTGAAAGAAATAATGATAATCAACTCCTTGATGACAGCAACACTCATAACAGTCACAAAACAATTACATTGACAATCATGTTACGTTATTTTTAAAATGTTTCCTTTTCTTTTTCATAACTTCTTTAACAAACTACTTCTCCGCTGCGAAGTGCGGGTATTTTGCTAGTGTTAGATAAAACTCGTAGATGGAAAAAACGGGCTCTCATAACAGAATTTATATGTTCATCCAATTTGAGGTTACTATCAAATATCACACCTACATTCCTGGCACACAGTTTAATCTACGGTGCCAGCGGACCAAGATTACAATTGTAGACACTATGGAGATCAGGGAGCCCAAACATCATAGTTTTGGTTTTCTTTATATTAAAATCAAGAAACTTTAACAACATCCAAGACTTGATGTCTTCCACACAATTCAATAAGGACTTAAGGAGTGTCATCAGCATTAACAGTGGAAAGACATACCATATTTTTAAAGACAGACCCTAAGAGGAGCACGTATAATGAGAATAACATGAGAGCCAGACAGGACTTGGGGGATCCCACCAGTGAGAGGCACTGAAGAGGAGCAGCAGCCCACAAAGCATATGGTGCCAGTCAGACAGGACCTGAACCAAGTAAGGGCAGCATCCTGAATGCCAATACCTCGCTCAAGACAATAAGGTTACAGAATAAGGATGTCATGGTCCACCGTGTTGAAAGCTGCAGTGAGGTCTAAGAGCCTAAGGAGTGCAGACTCTCCAAATCCAGCTACTAATAAGAGGTCATTAAAGACGTTTACAGTAAAAGAGCAGATTCAGTGCTGTGATGAGCTACAAAGCCAGACTGGGTTATTTCACCAATGACATTTCTCTCCAAAAAAGGCCTGGAAAGGCAGAAGAACAGCTTTCTCCAGGATCTTAGAGAGAAGTGGCAATGTAGATAAAGGCCTAAAGTTCAAAAGAAATGTAGGATCCAGATTTGGCTTTAATCCCTGAGCCTCACAATCAAAAAGAAAGATGGGTGCAATCCTATCAGGGGCTCTCCTCCAAGGAAAACAAAGACCACACAGTGTGAGCCTGTCGTTCATGGCGTGACTTAACGTTTTACGTCTAAAAACTTCCACTCTTGCACTCTGCTATTTGCAAGGTTAGGCCAGTTAATGCTCATTTCTGATCCTACTTGACGCATGTTACGTCCTTGGAGTTTTTCTAAAATCTATAATGATTTGCCTTTTTCACTTCCTCGTATGCATGGTACAGAGAACGTTTAGGAATCTTGAAAAGATGCGACCTCGAGATTTTGATGAATCTCGACGTTTTAGACCTTCCTGAGTCTGTAAATACCATTTTTGGAATTATGTGCGTCTGTGTGTAAATACGATAAGTCGAAAACGCTTTGACCTCGGTCAGTGAGATTTGTACACCTGCTTTATATCAAAAATAAGGAATCCTATCAACTTCTGGACCACTTTTGCTGACCAGATGTCGTACTTTAATTGAATACGTTTGTGAATTTTCAAGTAAACTATTGTTACAATTACAGACAGATGATTCACATTTTGTGTGGGCATTAAAAATGACAAAGAAAAAATTGATCAGAAATCTGAGAAAAACCGCGCAACCAGAAGTGGTACATCAACTGAATTTTCAAGTAAACTATGGTTATAATTACAAATAGATGATTCAAATTTTGTATTGATATTTATAATGATAAAAAGCAAACAGATATGAAATTTGAAAAAAAATACTCAACTGGAAGTAGCATTTTATTTAAACAATTATCCAATTTTTTTATATCATAGAAATATAAATGTGTACACGATATTAAAAACTGTATCCAATATAACGCATATTCTTTCAATAACTATTATTAATGTTATTTAAATTTACACATCACCAGTTTAACAATAACGTGTAAACACTGAACATGCCATGTAATGGGACAATAAGCTGCTACGCCCCCATTGTGTTCCTGGTAATACATTTCATTTAATATTTTTTTTTAATTTCCACCATCATTATCATAATTAAATATAGCTAAAATGCAGTTTTACGTATAGCAATTTACTGCAACAGATATTACATAATCCTAACACTTTTTCTATGTTTTTAGGCGACTGTAACTCTTTTTACTTTGCACGTAATCGCGGTAATGCTCATGCAGTCATGAAAAAAAATCCACCACTGTTTTCGACCTCCCCAAGTGCGAAAATATCATTTTAATATAAATTTTTGATTATAAAAAGAGATAACTGATTGTGTGTCAATATTATCAATTAGTTATGATGAGAAACAAAGAGATATGATGTCTGAGAACCCCCCGTGACCATTTGTTAGGATATAACGGGTTGGATAATGGATGGATGGACGGATGGATGGATGGCACAACTGGATGTGGTTCTGATGACCCTTTTTCTCTATCTCAGTAGGCCAGAAATTCGAGGGGAGCGTACTCCCGATTTTTACGTTAAGATACAAATTATTTTCCTCATACCACCCAACAAACTTCTGCACCTCCGTCTTATAGGCCGTGTCATCATTATTGATGATCAGACCCACCGCTGTTGTGTCATCCGCAGACTTGATGGTGGTATTTGAAGTGTAAGCGGGCACACAGTCATGAGTAAAGGAGGGGGCCGAGCACACACCCATGTGGCACCCCTGTGCTCAGCATGTGCACAAATCTACTACTACTGTACGTACATCTACTGTGAAAGGAATTACATGCAATAAACATTAACTGATTAAGTAACGCAGAGGTCCGTACCGCCACGTCATGCACCCAACATCCTGGGTTCAGATCCTGTGCCAGTATGAAGTCTGCATGTTCTCCTCGAGACTTTTCTCCAGGTATTCTCAAATTGGGAGTGAATGGGAAATGCCCTGAACCCAGTAGTGCTGGGATAGTCTGCAACTGGTTTAAGAATTATGGGATATCGGATGGCCTCAATCCATTCAACTGAAGTTTATCGTCCCAATTGGGAAGTTTGCATTGTCTGCAGGTTTTTGTTTGTTTTTTTTTTTTGTTTACACATTTAAAACGGAGCAAACCAGAAAGAAGCCAGCCATCTTATTCCACTGGGGCTCGCTGTGTCTGTCTGACATCTCTCACCAGTTTGTGCGGGCATCAGTAATTCTTAATAAGGTACACTAGATAGATAGATAGATAGATAGATAGATAGATAGATAGATAGATAGATAGATAGATAGATAGATAGATACTATACAGTGGTGTGAAAAACTATTTGCCCCTTCCTGATTTCTTATTCTTTTGCATGTTTGTCACACAAAATGTTTCTGATCATCAAACACATTTAACCATTAGTCAAATATAACACAAGTAAACACAAAATGCAGTTTTTAAATGATGGTTTTTATTATTTAGAGAGAGAAAAAATCCAAACCTACATGGCCCTGTGTGAAAAAGTAATTGCCCCCTTGTTAAAAAATCACCTAACTGTGGTGTATCACACCTGAGATCAATTTCCGTAGCCACCCCCAGGCCTGATTACTGCCACACCTGTTTCAATCAAGAAATCACTTAAATAGGAGCTGCCTGACACAGAGAAGTCGACCAAAAGCACCTCAAAAGCTAGACATCATGCCAAGATCCAAAGAAATTCAGGAACAAATGAGAACAGAAGTAATTGAGATCTATCAGTCTGGTAAAGGTTATAAAGCCATTTCTAAAGCTTTGGGACTCCAGTGAACCACAGTGAGAGCCATTATCCACAAATGGCAAAAACATGGAACAGTGGTGAACCTTCCCAGGAGTGGCCGGCCGACCAAAATGACCCCAAGAGCGCAGAGACGACTCATCCGAGAGGTCACAAAAGACCCCAGGACAACGTCTAAAGAACTGCAGGCCTCACTTGCCTCAATTAAGGTCAGTGTTCACGACTCCACCATAAGAAAGAGTCTGGGCAAAAACGGCCTGCATGGCAGATTTCCAAGACACAAACCACTGTTAAGCAAAAGAACATTAGGGCTTGTCTCAATTTTGCTAAGAAACATCTCAATGATTGCCAAGACTTTTGGGAAAATACCTTGTGGACTGATGAGACAAAAGTTGAACTTTTGGAAGGCAAATGTCCCGCTACATCTGGCGAAAAGGAACACAGCATTTCAGAAAAAGAACATCATACCAACAGTAAAATATGGTGGTGGTAGTGTGATGGTCTGGGGTTGTTTTGCTGCTTCAGGACCTGGAAGGCTTGCTGTGATAGATGGAACCATGAATTCCACTGTCTACCAAAAACCCTGAAGGAGAATGTCCGGCCATCTGCTCGTCAACTCAAGCTGAAGCGATCTTGGGTGCTGCAACAGGACAATGACCCAAAACACACCAGCAAATCCACCTCTGAATGGCTGAAGAAAAACAAAATGAAGACTTTGGAGTGGCCTAGTCAAAGTCCTGACCTGAATCCAATTGAGATGCTATGGCATGACCTTAAAAAGGCGGTTCATGCTAGAAAACCCTCAAATAAAGCTGAATTACAACAATTCTGCAAAGATGAGTGGGCCAAAATTCCTCCAGAGCGCTGGAAAAGACTCATTGCAAGTTATCGCAAACGCTTGATTGCAGTTATTGCTGCTAAGGGTGGCCCAACCAGTTATTAGGTTCAGGGGGCAATTACTTTTTCACACAGGGCCATATATGTAGGTTTGGATTTTTTCTCCCTAAATAATAAAACCATCATTTAAAAAATGCATTTTGTGTTTACTTGTGTTATATTTGACTAATGGTTAAATGTGTTTGATGATCAGAAACATTTTGTGTGACAAACATGCAAAAGAATAAGAAATCGGGAAGGGGGCAAATAGTTTTTCACACCACTGTATGCTGTGATAGATAGATAGATAGATAGATAGATAATCCGTTACTATTTCAAATATTCCTAAATGTGTTGTGTGTGATTACTGCACTTAAAATAAACCAAAGATTTGATCACAAAAAAATAGGCCAGCCATCAAACACCACTTTGTACCATAAATCAAACATAACAACAAACAGAATACTTAGGGTAAAATGTCAGAACGTACACATATTGCATATAAAATAAAGTAAACTCCCATTAAGACTCGACCAGGCATTGACAACAAAGATAACTGATCAGCCCACAAGCTACGCCGTTGATGTGAGCGGGTCTTAAAATGAATGGACAGATGAAGAGAAAGTGCTCTGTAATGGATATCACTGGGAAGGCGAATCGGTGAGGTTTAACACGGGCAGTGGGCTCATCCATGCAGGCCGTCCGGCCTCAGCCTCTGTAATGTGATGTGCTTTATTTATTCAGCACTTTGTCAGCATGCCCACTGCGAGAGGCACCACAATAAATAATTGGTGCTCAATCACAAAGCAGTGCATGATAAGTACACAATGTACCGGTGCCACACAAATATGATTTGTTTTCATTTTAAAATGCACGACAAACATGCTTGCCACCCATAAAAGGCCTTATCTTCTCTCTATATGTAAAAACGCCTGTCTGTATGTCTGTCCGCTTTTCACGAGAGGCCTATTTCACGAATTTAGATCGGATTTTTTTCTATAATTTGCTTCAACATTCTAGTTGATTTTGCGACTTCTCTCATTGCGCCAAGTGTCATCGTTCACTTGTGGTACCGATTTATTTGCGCAAATCTGAGAGAGACAAAGTGGGCTGAGAGGAGGGGGACAGGGTCGTCCTCAGTCACGCGCCAGCCTCAGGGTGTGTCCCTTACCTCCGCTTAGCTAGCGAATAAGAGAACAACTTAACAGATTTAAATCTGATCTTTAAAAAGAATTTGCTTGAACTTTCCAGTTGACTCTGCGCCTGCGGGACCAATTTATTTGTGCGAAGCCGAGAGACACGCAGCGGGCTGAGGGGGGGATAGGCAGGACCTCAGGGGTACAGAGCAGGGCAGGACCCTCCTCACTCCAGTGCCACCCTCTGTTCGAGTTGCTCTACCTCTCACCACGTGTTGGAGTGCACCTTACCTCCACTTTGCTAGCGATACCTATTTGTTCATCAGACATTATCATTTACAGATTGTTAAGGAGTAACGCTTGACATTTTTGAGAGACAGAGATCAGAGCTACATGTGTTTTCGAGGGTACCTACTCATTGGCAGAGATCTCACAGCCACGTGGGGGACGCTCTCCCGTCAGAGCTGAACAGGATCGGATACAGTGGCGACATTTAATGTTGGAGTGTACCTACCGTCTGCTTGGCCAGAGATACCTTGCCATCTTTTTACATTTTTGTCAAAGAGATCACAGCTACATTCTCACCCCTGATCTCAAAACCAAAAATATTGTACATCAGGAGACCATCGAATACGATAGCTATCAATATAAGTTATTCTCAATACAAATGATTACTTTTTTTTTTTTTTTTAATGATTTTTCAAGTTTCCTGTTTCTCTACTAAGCGGGCGAAGCCACGGGGGACAGGTAGTTTAAAATAAAGACTGACTTATTTGAGTCCCAGGAGCTGATTTAATCATCCAAATGTCACCTTCCAAGGCCTGCCGCAGCCGTAGAGCCATAATTCATCATTATTCAGTCATGTCACCGCAATGACTTCCCCTCTCTAATTGACTTTAATTTAATAGCATGGCGATTATGAGGAGAAGGATTTCATGAAATTGCACTTGTGTTGGCCTTCAAAACCAATAAGGCTCTGTAGAGTGAGCATGTCTCCCTTCCACTGGACGGTGTCGTCTCGTGCTGCATTTTCACACCATCTCCTGCAAATGAGGCCTGCTGCTGACCTGTGACACAAAATGTCTATAGGAGTCATAAGACAGCCTTATCATTCGCCATCACATCGTTCATCTAGCAGATCTCCAAATGCACCTCTTAAATACTGAGTCTCACGCGCTCACATGTCTAAAGACGTGTGCCATCATCAAGGGCCGTCATCAGTTGGAAAGCACGCTGTGCTCCCCTCCACTGGAATGAGATTTAAAGTAATGGAAGCAGAATCTGTATGTTTACAATGATAATTAAAATAGGCTGCTGTGCTCTTCACTGTTCTTCTTGTTTATAAAAATGATCTTCATGTACTGTGGACGAACTTGGTAGAAAACGGGAAATGCAAAACTGCAAGTGTCAAGTTTTCTATTAAATGTCAAAAATGTGTGATGGATGACCTAGAGAAGCAGGGGACCAGGAGAGGCAATTCCTTCACCAGGATGCAAGAGGGCAGCCATCCTGGATTGTGTGAGAGCCACAAAACTGGAAGGCTCGAGCTTCTGTGGGGATCCATGGCCACCACCAGGGGGCACCTGAAGGACTAAAAAGCCTTGGACCGCAGCACTTCCGCCACACCAGGAAGTGCTGCAGGGAGATCATCAGGGAGCACCTGGAGACATCACAAAAGGGGCAGCCTCACTCCATTCAGGGAGCCGGAGTCGGGTGGAAGAGGACGGAGGTTGCAGGAGTGGATTGGAGAGAGAGAGAAGTGGAGGACTGTGAGCTGTTATTATTGTGGTGGTTTGGGCACTGTGTGTACTGTGCTCTGCAAGAACTAAAAGTAAAACGTGTGGACATCTGGTGTCGTGTCTGTCTGTCAACCTTCTGTGGGGATCCGTGGCCACCACCAGGGGGCACCTGATGGACTAAGGAGCCTTGGACCGCAGCACTTCCGCCACACCAGGAGTTCATCAGGGAGCATCTGGAGAGATCTGGCGTCGTGTAAAATGCGTGGACATCTGGCGTCATGTCTGTCTGTGTCCGGTGCATCTTTCACAAATGATAGAATTCCAACCATAGAGCAAATATGGCAGTTTTATCGGGATTTCAATATATGAAAACATTTCGATATTTAAACCAAAATCCCAAAAGAGGAACAGCACAGCTCCCACTCTGGCTTCATTCTCTAAGTCTGCTTTTAACAAACTGGGCCCTTCATTACCTGCAAAGGGTCTCCACACTCTTCTTCCCCGGAATGAGATTTAAACTCATGAAAACAGGCCAACATATTTTAATAGTACAGGAGTGTCCAGACTTGGCAGGCAAAACAGACAGCTAGTTTCTTGAGTAAAATGGGAGAAGTGAGCAAAAGGCAAAACAAGTGAAAATAAAAATAACCTGAAGCAGCCGAAACCCAGACGAGAGGCCAAACTCAAAGTCGAGACCAGGCAAAGACAAGAAAAGGAATCACATGAAAGAAAGGTCGGAAATGTAAAGAAGGATTTTATCCAGCAATCCGATAAGGCTCGGAGCAAAAAGGCTGACCCTCTAGGGCAAGGTCATGACCCCAGAGACCACGCCTCTAGAAAAGTGGGAGTGGAAAAGGCTACAAAACGTCAAATTCATCCTAAATTGAGACAATGTGCAATATACTGATGACAACTGGAGATCACTAAGGCTGCGGTATTCTACAACGGTGTTGACCACACTCATTCATCACTGAATTCATCTTACATTTCAAAATCTAAAATATGCAAAACATGACAACAAAAGCACAGTAAGCAAGTAATCAAAATGCCCTCTAAATATCAGCTGACGGCGGCAAATATGGTTATCACTATAAAGTATAACTAGCAAATCGTGCTTGCGAAAATTTCGCAAGAATAAAAGCATTAATGAAACGATGATGAGGGAGAGAAGAACATTATTATTTCAATAAATAGTGACTTGTGAGAAGGCCCAATGTTAGAATAGTCCCATGATTAATATGGGATGTTATTATAGTCACTTACAACAGCAGGAATATTTACAATACAATGTGTCACATGAACAGGTTAACAGCACATATTGGAATATTAGAAGGGCACATGCAACTCAGTATGTGTGAAGTGTGGCCGTCAGGTAATGTACAGTAGTATACCGACGTCTATAATAATTGTCGGAAAACGCCATTTGTTGCATAAACATTTTTGTCAGTTAAAATATCCCTCTGTGTGTAACCCACAAGTATGTACGTTCAAGCCGGGTTTCGATGTAACTCTGGAAAATGTCGTATACTACTGGCCAGGGGTAACAACAGGGCCTGGCAAATAAACTGTGATGTTATTAAACGTTTGTCGTTGTGACTTGGTGATAGTCATATAATATGCTAAACGAACGGGGAACTGCGCACGCCGTAAAGTAAAAGGAATATCTTGTTTTGAGTTGTCAGTGTTATGGAATCCCTGTAGTTTTTCCGTCGTAATGTTTCTTGTTGTCTGGCAGTTTGCCGCTGCTCTTCAGAAAGGTTGTGTGTGTAATCCGTGCAAGACTTGCTGCCGCCGATCTTTAGATAATGTCACTCAGTGGACTGTCATACGTTGTCTTTGTTGTTCTAAGGCAGTGATGGCGAACCATTTAGAAACCAAGTGCCCAAACTGCAATCCAAAACCCACTTATTTATCGCAAAGTGCCAACATGGCAATTTAACCTGAATACCACCTAAAACTGAACACCAGCATAACCAAGGAGCTGGTGGTGGATTTTAGGAGGCCCAGGCCCCTCATGGACCCCGTGATCATCAGAGGTGAGTGTGTGCAGAGGGTACAGACCTTTAAATACCTGGGAGTGCAGCGGGATGATAAACTGGACTGAACTGCCAATACTGATGCTCTGTCTGTCTGTCTGTCTACTGAGCTTTTAGTTTAGAAAAGCCACTCATACATTAACATCTTTTGTCTTAAAAGAAAAACATAATAGCGGAGCTTTCAATGATACAAACAACTTTTTGTTGAAAGGTAAAAGTTTGCATTCGGTATGCTTTTGAACAATTAATGTGCCTTTTGCTGTTGTATGCATGCTGATAATTTGTCTAACCTTGGCTCATACTTTGTAAGTCTGAGAGCAACACATGCAGCACTCAGGTCATCTGTTAGTCTGTTTCTGGTGTCAGATTTGATTTCATTCAAAGCTGAAAACAGCTGCGCACAAGCATAAGATGTTCCAAACAAAGTAAGGAAAGCGATCTCAAGTGCCTTCATTGACTTAAGATTATTTGGCAGAGAATTCCACACTTTAAGGATTTCATTTTCATAACTAACTGTGCTGTCCTTTGTCATCCCTTCGATCCTCTCAAGTGTTTCACGCAGGTCTTCCCTATTAAGCTCCGCCCCAAAGCTTCCATTATATATTACGGGGTCGTGGA
Organism: Polypterus senegalus; assembly: GCF_016835505.1. NCBI lineage: Eukaryota > Metazoa > Chordata > Cladistia > Polypteriformes > Polypteridae > Polypterus > Polypterus senegalus. Next base: position 132,258,803 of record NC_053167.1, on the reverse strand, counting down.
TCGGGTGTGGCGATTAGCATCTCCCGGCAATAATTACAGATGCGGACGACTCCTCACCTGTGCGCTTAAGCGAGGACTGCCCGCATCACAAAGCTCCCGGAAACCCGCCCCGGCCACTCTACCATAACCCTTTAAGCTGAAAAGGCAATTATCTGTTAAAACTGGCCTTTTCAATTTTGAGCTGTGGACCCGCTATACCACATCCCCTCCAACCCCACCACGGGAATCACAGACTCAAAAGGCTGCAGTCCGTGCCGCACCCTCAAGCAGCATGTGTGCCACCCGCCTTACCGCAGACAGGAGAGGAAGGACGCGCTCCCATTGGGCTGCTGGGCAGAGGGGCGGGGGATGTGAGAAAAGTCCTCCGGCGCGCGTGAAGAGGGGGAGCGGTGAGGAGAGCAGCCCGGCCCCGCATTCCTCTGGCTTTATAGTAACGAACTCTGTGCTCGGGCGACGGCGCGCGTGCCCACTGAGAGGGCTCTGAGTGCCCCCTTTGGCACGCGTGCCATAGGTTCGCCACCACTGTTCTAAGGCATCTTGCCTGTGCTGGTTGGTCTGGCGTGATGTCGATGTTTCTGATTCTGTGCGTTGGTCTGAGTATGTAGGCCGGTGAGACCATTTCTGCTGGTCGCAGGTGGGCTGTATGTGTCTTTTCATTTTATCGGGAGGCTTACGTTGACGTGAGAGAAAGAGGAGGTGTAAAATGGTAGTGTCATAATGCAGTTTCAGTCAGCAACAAAGTATGCACCGAATAAACAGTCAAATACCAAAGTCGATAATTGGTCACATTGAAGAATTGAAGATCTGCCTAAGACCAAAACTCTGCCAGGAACACAGATTTATAGGTGTTGTTGTGGAGGGATATAATAGTTGTGGCAACCACAGACGGTCACAAGCAAAATAATATAAGGATTTGAGATGGCCAATCGAGTGTATTAGCAGACCAAAGGCTTTTGAATCCTGTTGACGTTGAGCAAGTACAATCTACATAGAAGCAGCATAAATAAGCACGTTTTTTAAAACATGAACCAATTTTAAACGATTTTATTTAACTTGACTCCTCTGTCTGTTTGGTTGTGTGGGTCAAATCTTGCAACTGATTTGAAACCCACTTTTGGTGAAGCAAATTGTTTAACATTCTGCATGAGTGTTGTGATGATGGACGGCCGGCAGCTCATCCTGGCCGACACATCCAAGACGCTAGATGGCATCTTCCCTACAGCCTGGAGGTGCCCCAGATTCCCGCAGGGCACTATGGGAGATGGAGTTCAGCTTCACAGCCCTGCTGGGTGCTGTGGGTGCCACCGTATGACACTACAGGGAGACGCGTGGATTTTTATTTTCCCTATAGAAAAATACAAGTCTTCATCTTCATCCGGGTCAAGGACTGGTCGAGACCCAGCAAGCGAAGCCAGATTTGGGAGGGAGTGTGACAGAGCTGCTGGGAGGAGAGGAGGATATTTAATTATTGATTTATTGTGTATTGTGGTGGTGGAGGTGCTTAAAAGCACATTATTTCAAAGAAAGAAGAAATGAAAAATATTTCTAGTGCTTGTACCTGGTGTCTGGACGTTTTGTCTGTGGGGTTTGAGGAGTGACAGCGCCCTCTAGTGTCACAGTGTTCAGTATTGGCAATAATGGATACAATGAGGCTATTAGAAATAAACTGGATACATTAGGATTAAAAGTCAAGACGGAGGTAAAAAACTTAGGGGTAACTGTTGACTGAAATCTGAATTTTAAATCACATATTCATCAAACCACTAGGACAGCATTTTTTCACTTAAGAAACATAAGTAAAGTTAGACCTCTTATATCACTGAAAGATGCTGAGAAATTAATTCACGCTTTTGTTTTCAGTCGACTAGATTACTGTAACACACTCCTCTCAGGACTACCCAAAAAAGACATCAATCACTTGCAACGAGTGCAGAATGGAGCTGCTAGAATCCTAACTAGGAAAAGAAAATCCGAGCACATTTCTCCAGTTTTGATGTCACTACACTGGTTGCCTGTGTCATTCAGGATTGACTTTAAAATTCTGCTTATGGTTTATAAAGCCTTAAATAATCTCGCTCCATTTTATATATCGGAATGCCTGACACCTTATATTCCAAATCGTAACCTTAGATCTTCAAATGAAGTAGATGTAGTCATCTTACTTACATTTTTTTAATATACTTTATTAATATGATATCTTTATACTGTACATCAAAGTAGACTACCGATTAATAAGCTACAGTAAAAGTATTGTGACTGAGCCGCACATCCTTAAACGCACGAGTAGGAAGGTGTTGCAGGACTTATCGGGCGGTAAGTAAGAATGATGACTTCCATTTTGTCAGTTGTTGAAATGTGTGCTTAGGCAGATTTTGAACATAGCCAATTATTTGTACTTTGTAACACTCCACCATGAAAAATGGAAACGAAAGAAGTAGGATGGTTAACTACATAAATATACTTTTTGAAGAGTAAAACTGTTATATATCATGTGAAAGAATGAGCCTCAACACACTGGAAAGGTTTAGGGCAGCCACCCGTATATTGTCCCTGGCTGCGAAAGGATTAAAGAAAACAAGGAGTTGTTGTTCAGTTGAGGAAGATGGAGGTTTTACATGCTGTGAACCGGAAGTGATGTCGTTTGAGCGGAACAGGAAGGGACGTTAAATCAGGCAGGTCTTCCCGTATTTGGTCTGCAGAGATAACACAAATCGGTTTAGAGCACCTGCCACCCCCTGGCCTGGCGGGTAATTACCTCCACTTGGTCCACTCAGCTCGCTCCATTCGCACACGTGTCACCATCATTATTAGCGTGCATTTTAGTTCGACTATCGATGCCTGATTGGGGGTTGATGTGTAGTGATATGATTGCTAACGCTTTACACGTTTTGTTAGGTGGTGCTGCTCAATAAAGAGCAACAAAACAGCACACGCCTCGCAGTTAGGAGACCCGGGTTCGCTTCCCGGGTCCTCCGTGTGTGGAGTTTGCATGTTCTCCCCGTGTCTGCGTGGGTTTCCTCCCACATTCCAAAGACATGCAGGTTAGGTGGATTGGCGATTCTATATTGGCCCTAGTGTGTGCTTGGTGTGTGGGTGTGTTTGTGTGTGTCCTGCGGTGGGTTGGCACCCTGCCCAGGATTGGTTCCTGCCTTGTGCCCTGTGTTGGCTGGGATTGGCTCCAGCAGACCCCCGTGACCCTGTATTCGGATTCAGCGGGTTAGAAAATGGATGGATGGATGGAAAACAGCACACACGGTCTTATTATTATTATAATAATTAATGTTCTAATATCTTATTAATAAGTGTACTGCGTTATGAAAACACGACAGTGGCAACGAGAACTAGAAGAAAACTATAAGCACCGTGACACTGAATAGCAGCAGAGAGAGCCGCACCGAGAAAGCTGAAACACAAAAGGACCCGACGCGAGTACGACAGCATGGCATACATCGGCAAGACAGATATTTCCACACAAGACTGGCAGAGGTATGTTGAAAGTCGCAACAGTATTTCGCTGCAAGTGATATATCGGTCAAAAAACACGCTACTGAGTGCCATGAAAGGGAAAGCATAAGGCCTCCTCTGTAGTTTAACGGCCCCAAGACTGAGAAAGTTTTAACAACTTAGTTTGGGTGATGAGAGACCCTTTGTCACCAAAGTTGTTTCTGATCACGGAACGCTTAAAATAACTTAAAAAGCTCAGTTCCCTACAAAATCTACTCAAGTACAGTAATGAAGGTAAATGTCATTTGCTACTCTCTGTCTGTGAATTTAGATTTGCATGTGGAAGAAGTAAGCAGACCCTCCATTTGTCACGACCTCAAACACCTCAAATTACAATCAACGGCACTAGAGAGGACCTCGTCTGACGCCTCCTTCCTCATACCTCAGACATTCACTTAGGTTTGCCAAGATACAAAGAGCGCGCAGAGGCCTTCAGAAAGAAGGTTCTAGATGTTGTGACGCGTGAGTCACTGTCTTGCAACCCAAACCAAGAGGCTGAGTCTCTCTTCAGAACGTTCAGCTTTATTAACAACCTTCAAACAGGAACAGCGGGAGTATTCACTGAAGTAGGAGCTCCCACTCCATGACACACAAACACAGCAAACAGGCAGCGACTTCACTAGTCATTCCGCCTCGGCTCCTTCCTTCAGTCCAGGCACTGATAATCCATCCTCATTGGGTTGGTCGTGCAGCTTCGGATCCGCAACTGGCATCAGATTGTCCCAGAAGAGTGGGTACAAAGAGAAAGTGGGCAGGATCATCGGATTGGCGATCGACCCCTGGTCATGGATGCTCAGTACGGGGAGCTGTGAGCAAACTCGATGTGTTTTCAATGGCCAACGGACGCTCTGCTGCATGACGGAGCTGCGAAGGTGCTGTTGTAGACATCACAATGTCTAACAGTCTAGGATGGGATTTAATAAAATAACTGGAAATCAACCATTCCAAGGAAAATTTCAAGCAACTGCAAACTTGACCAGGCCAGTCTGCCCAACAGCAGAACACCCAGGACCTCCAGGCGATGTGGATGTCAAAGCGCAGGAGTCTACCAATAGGAAGAAAATTAGATCAGCGTGGAGGGTGTGCCAGGAGAGGAAACAAAAAGAACATCAGGGCAGTGACCAGGACTTTGGGGACAGTGGGCTCTGAGCAGACGCAAGTTATTTGGCCACATCACCAGAAGACATGCTTGTCAAAAACCAAAGATGACATTTGACCACCAGATGAACTTGATACCTTAATGTAAAACATGGTGGAAATGTTCTGGTTTCTGCCTGCTTCACTGCATCAGGGCCGGGGCAGCTCACCATCACAGAATCCACTCGGACATCCTCATAGTACCCCATGGTGAGAGTGGACAATATGATGTTAGCTGTCAGAAGACCATAGTTCAACCAAAACTGGTCGACGCAAAATGACAATGATCCCAAACAAACCAGTGAACACACCCAGGAAGGAATGGAAAGGATAGAAATGGAGGGAAGAGCAGAGACCAAGGCCGTTATCTGAATCTTGTCAAGATGCTGTACGTGGGTGGGGCTGGGGGGGTTTGAAAATGGACTGTGCATGCAAGACACCCGCCAAAGAGCTCACAGCTGAAAGACCTCTACATGGAGGAGTGGGAAAAGGTTGAAGTCAGAGACCGCCAGACACTTCAGGGAAACGCCAACTTGAGGGGAGTTATTAGAGCCAAGGGTGCATCTACTTTTCCCCCAGATGGAAATGACACGTTTGCTTTTTGTTGTTAATTGTTGTACAGTATTGTCATATTTTCATAGTGTTTTTTTTCCAATTATATTGAACCACTCCTCTGGAAAATTTCCTTGCCCTCAAGACAGCATAATTATAAAATACACTGCAAATCCCAAGAGCGGCAACTACAGAGAAAAAATAACGAAATTATCTGCAATGCGAGTGACCAGCACTACTTTCCTAGAAATCCCACAAGTACAATGCACAGCAACAGATACAAGGTGATAACTATAATATAATTATTATGATAGATAAATTGTTTTTTATAGAAAAACTGCACTGCAGCACACACGCCCCTCACACACACACACTGAAGGACCACAACACATTACAGTGCACTGAAAAACAGAAAAACACAAACAACAAACATTAACTGAATGGAAAAGAAAGTTCCTTGAATGTCCATCCTTAGAAATGCAGTTCCTTTATTACTCTAATAGATAGATAGATAGATAGATAGATAGATAGATAGATAGATAGATAGATAGATAGATAGATAGATAGGTAATATATGACTGATAGATAGATAGAATGGTAATATATGATGATAGATAGATAGATAGATAGATAGATAGATAGATAGATAGATAGATAGATAGATAGATATGAAAGGCACTATAAGATAGATAGATAGATAGATAGATAGATAGATAGATAGATAGATAGATAGATAGATAGTGTCGTGGATGCCAGGGGTGATGACCTGGCCGGGATGCCTTGGAAGACCGGAAGTGGGCATGCGCCCATCTGGGACCATGTGCAGGCTGCCTTCCTGGTTGCTTTGGGGGCCACGGGTACAGGGCATGGAAGCCCCACCCTGTAGGGGCCCGTGGTCACCGCCAGGAGGCACCCCAATGGGGACTTTGGACGGCACCCGGAGAGCTGCCAGGAGGACAGCCGGCACTTCCGCCACACTGGGGCGTGGCCAGAGGAGGAATGCCGGTAACACCTGATGCTCATCCAGGAACCATATAAAAGGGGACGTCTCCATTAATTCAAAGCTGGAGTCAGGTGGAGGAAGGATGAAGCACAGAGGAGGTGTGGAGGCGGCCCGAAGAGAGGCATTTTGTGGCCAGGACTGTGTATTGGGGTGTATTGTGCACTGAACTGGGTCTTGGTGACCATTGGCTGGGGTCTGTGTGGCCTGTATATTTGTGTAAATATTGTAAATAAACGTGTGGTGGTTTGAAAAACAACATGTCCACCTGTCTGTGTCTGGGTTGGCTCCACAATAGATAGATAGATAGATAGATAGATGTGAAAGGCACTATATAACAGATAGGTATTTTTGTTTTTTATGTTTCTACTGCTGTGTGCATCTAAACTTCCCCTCGGGATTATTGAAGTCTATCCAATCCAATTGTTGCACACTAATGGCTGGAGCCAATTGGGACACACACAGTTTGTATAAAAGGCAGAAAGAGACCCAAAACTGAGCAAGTGCCCACTAGTAGGCCGACACGAGCGCACGTCCACACTTAGTTGCACACTCAATGCCCGCTTGTCTAATCTGCACGCCTTCTCAAATGGCAGGAGCGAAACCCATCGAGACACAGGGAGAGCACACAAACTCCACACAGACATTGTAAGACTGAAACCCAGGATACGGTACACACTGCCACCATGCTGGCCACATGCTGTGACCATTTACGCTATAAAATATCTGTGCGTCTATTAAATATCTTTAGCCTCTTTAACTGGGAATGCTCTGATAAGCCTTTTTCTCCAATACAATTGATATCTCTTTTTTATTTATGTCACATTTTTCCCAGCTCCATTATTGAAGTGTTGGCCTTCAGTCGCTAGTATGTTCACAATCTACACAGTAAATCTGTTATGTAATGGTGAGCATTTCATGTATCGCATAAAATAATCTAATCTATTATAGTAATGCCTTTCATAGTTGGTAACACAGAGAGAGCTTAGCAAAGTGTTGTGATCAGGACTTTGTGTTACACAAATAAGACTAAATGCAGTCCCTTTTAAATAAAACATTTTATGTCAGAGATGTTGGAACAATCACAGGGCCTCTCAACATAAAGTAAAAGCACAAAAGGAAAGATTAGTAAATCTTCAGTAACAAGTTGACCCCATTTCTGTCCCAAAAGATTCAATTAAAATAAAAAGCGTCGTCTTCAGAGCTGCTCGATGCAGGGGGATCAAAAAGACAGAAGCACCCGAGCCAGAGAAGGACAAGTTCTATTAGAGAAAACGAGTTTTATGATGGTGAAATATGAGACTTGGACGTCAGGCGGCTGAACCTGTCTGCGTGTTTGCATTGGCGGCCAAAGCATCTCCAGAAAATCAAACTGGTGGTTTCCTCCATCATCCTCCTGTGGTCGAGTATCTTTCCTAGTGTGTGCTAAACATGTAACAGTCAACTCATTTTAGATCACAGCAAGCAGTCTCAGAAGAAATAAAAACATTTTGCAATCCATTCATCTTTATTATGTGAAGTGCTGCTCAAAGCGAGTAATGCATTGTAACATTAAGCCTTTCAAAGTCGGCACACTCATAAAAAAGTTTACACATCAATTAATCTTTATTTGGTGGGGCGCATTTCATACGGAGGACTATCATAAAGAGTTTTACAGTCAATTTTATAAAAGAGCTGCATTTGAAATACCGTGCGTGACCACTAATCACTTTAGAGACTGTTACCATTAAACTGGTATAGTGGCTTCTACTGGGGTACACCATCACTACGCATTTCACATGACCTGCTCATCCAGTGAACCCACCAGATTTAGGTGTGCAGTGTGCTGGGGTTCATCATGCACCAGACAGGAACCACTTCAAGTTGGGGCACCAGTCTAACACAATAATAATAATAATAATAATAATAATAATATAGTTTTTATGTTGTATTATGGCATGAACTCAAATGGACTAATAACAATAACCAGGTCGGGGGGTATGTACTGGTACCGCTCGACGAAACAGCTTGGGATCCCGGTTGGCAACCCCCCCGGCAGGCATGCAGTCCAGTCCCACCCTCCAGGAAAGACCATCTATCTGCTGCAGGCAGGTGCTATGTGGGCGTCCCCAAGGCCTAGTCCAGCAATGAGGGTCCTGTGAGCCGGATCACTCTCTGGGAAACGCGCCACATGGCCGTAGTGCCGTAACTGACGCTCCCTCACAATGCAGGTCATGTGCCTCATTTGGGGACTCCATGAGCAACACAAAGTTAAACCAACGATACCCAAGGATTCTCTGAAGAGGCACAGGAAGGAGTCCAGTCTTCGTCTCAGGTCACGGGATAGCGTCCATGTCTCACAACCATATAGCAAGACAGCAAGCATCAGGACTCTTAACGACTTGGACCTTTGTCCTTTTGCAGGGGCACCACACACCCCTTTCTAGTGACCTCATGACCGCCCATGCTCTCCCAATCCGTCTACTGACTTCATAGGAAGAGTCACCAGAGTCACATGAATGTCACTTCCAGGTAAGTAAACCTCTCAACGACGTTGGCACTCTCTTCGTAGACAGATACACTGTTGATGGCTGTGCCCAGAAGGCCTGGATGTTGGTTTTTATCAGGACACCCGTAAGCCCAGACACTCAGACTCCTCACTCAGTCTCTCGAGCGCCCCGATCAGAGCCCCCATTGACTCTGCAAAGATCACAGCATCGTCAGCAAAGTCAAGATAATAATAATAGTACATTTTATTATATATAGCGCCCTTCCAAAGGCCCACATACACACACATACTGGGTAAATTATTATAACTTAGTACTTGGGAGGGGGGTTTGGGTGGTGGAATGACATGAAAGAACTCGACACACCGAATGGTCAAACGGGGATTGGGAGCTGTGAGGCATCAGCACTAACTAACCAAGGCGTTGCCATTGCCATGTCATCTTCACAACCATCCATTCATACTTTAAAACACACTTAATCCAATTATAGAGTCACACCGGTCGAGATAATCCAGCAGCATCGGAGTGCAAGGTAAGAAGTACCTTTAGCCAAGACTCCAGTTCATCACTCACTCATGTTCGGCCAGTTCAGATTCAGAACTTCATATAAACCACAGGGAGAACGTGCAGACTCCACAAAGGCACAAAGCCCAGTCTTGCAGAGACGTCCCATCCCACTTTACAGCCGACTAAGGCATCTGCTATGTAATACAACACTAAAGTCTGTGTATCCAGTCCCTCAGAGCATTCTGATTGGTCAGCTTGGCTTTGGTGTGATTGGTCAGCTTGGCTTTGGTGTGATTGGTTAGCTTGGCTTTGCTGACGCCACAGAAGAGGAAGTGCAAATGTGAGACACGCAAAGGAGAAGAAGCAGCATGGGAGGCACGCAGAGAGAGTCGGCTTTAAAGACGGCAAGTATAAAACCAGAGAGGAGGCGAGAAAGGCGCCTCGAAAATATTGACAGGGTCTGAGAAGAAGGTTTTACGGGAAAGGGCTCGAGAGAGAAAGTGCCAGTGAGGAGAGATTCACACACAGATATAGAGGAAAGGAGCTGAAGGTATACGCAGGGCATGAGCTACTTATCAATAGCACCTGATGACCCCGATTCTATTGATTCACTAACAGAATGTCTGACTTGTATCTCAGAATGGATGAATAGTAACTTTCTCAAGTTAAATAAAGAGAAAACTGAAATTTTAGTGATCAGCAATAATGGATACAATGAGGCTATTAGAAATAAACTGGATACATTAGGATTAAAAGTCAAGACGGAGGTAAAAAGCTTAGGGGTGATTGTTGACTGTAATCTGAATTTTAAATCACATATTAATCAGATCATTAGGACAGCATTTTTTCACTTAAGAAACATAAGTAAAGTTAGACCTCTTTTATCACTGAAAGATGCTGAGAAATTAGTTCACGCGTTTGTTTTCAGTCGACTAGATTACTGTAACGCACTCCTCTCAGGACTACCCAAGAAAGACATAAATCGACTGCAATGAGTGCAGAATGCAGCTAGAAAATCCGAACACATTTCTCCAGTTTTGATGTCACTACACTGGTTGCCTGTGTCATTCAGGATTGACTTTAAAATTCTGCTTATGGTTTATAAAGCCTTAAATAATCTGCCCCATCTTATATATCGGAATGTCTGACACGTTATATTCCAAATCGTAACCTCAGATCCTCAAATGAGTGTCTCCTTAGAATTCCAAGAACAAAACTTAAAAGAAGTGGTGAGGCAGGCCTTCTGCTGCTATGCACCTAAAATCTGGAATAGCCTGCCAATAGGAATTCGCCAGGCTGATACAGTAGAGCAACTTAAAACACTGCTGAAAACACATTACTTTAACATGGCCTTCTTATAACTTCACTTTAACTTAATCCTGATACTCTGTATGTTCAATTCATCATAATAACTATTCATGGTGGCTCTAAAATCGGTACTGACCCCAACTCTCTCTTCTGTTTCTTTTTCCGGCCTGCGCCACCACCACCTACTCAAAGCTTCATGATGCTCCAACAATGATGGACGGACTAAAAGGCAGAAGTCTACGTGACCATCATCATCAAGCCTTTCCATGAGAACCCTAAATATAAAGAGGACTGTTTCATTTATGTTAGGTAGAATGCCCAGAGCGGACTGGGTGGTCTCATGGTCTGGAATCCCTACAGATTTTATTTTTTCTCCAGCCGTCTGGAGTTTTTTGTTTTTCTGTCCCCCCTGGCCATTGAACCTTACTCTTATTCGATGTTAATTAATGTTGATTTATTTTGTTTTCTTATTGTGTCTTTTATTTTTCTATTCTTTATTATGTAAAGCACTTTGAGCTACTGTGTGTATGAAAATGTGCTATAGAAATAAATGTTGTTGTTGTTGTTGATGAGGGAGCAAATACTTCAAAATTCTTCTACTGCCGGTCTGCAACAGGTAGCGTGGCCTCTACTTTATAGTCTCGTTCATATTTAGAGTCCAAAGATCCAAAGATCTTGCCTTTATTTGATGCAGCATCTTACACCTGCTGCCTTACACAGTTGAACCTAAAAATTGTATTTGATTCAGCAACTGATAAAGGTTTAAGGAGTACAGATTAAAATGTATTTATCACAGACAGCGCTTTATATGATACATTTAACTATACACAAAAAGGCCATTTTTATTTGCTCCAAAAGTTGATAAAGCGTTAAGCCCTATTAGTTAAACTGTGTTTGACATTGTAAGTGCCCAAGAGGGCCACAGAGATGCTGGCTGGGATGGAGGATGATGGCAGGCCGTAGGGCAGGGGTGGGCAAAGTCGTTCCTGGAGGGCCACAGTGGCTGCAGGTTTCTGTTCCAATCCAGTTGCTTAAAAAGACGCACTTATTGCTCAAGTAACACTTTTGCTTATTTTAGTTGTCTCGCACTTTAAGATTTTGAATCCTTTATTTCTTATTTTAGTCTTAAAACAGCTGTATTCTCACTTTTTAAACTTTTTTAGGGTGGATGTCGACTTTTCTCGACACAAGGGCTTGAGGACGGTGTGACAGATAGGGGGCGCAATCTGTCCCTTGAACCCTTGTCCAAGATGCCGGACACCAGATAAAAGTCCAAATGTAGACTATTTTTATTCTGCACAGTGCACAAAGCACCCTCTCCTCCACAATACCCATTAAACCAATCAATAACAATACAATAACCAATCCTGCACTCCCAGACGCGTTGCCACCCTTCCACCCAGCTCAGAGATCCCACAATCCTTTTATACTCCCTGACCCGGAAGTGTTCCAATCCCTAGTCCATGTGATCTCCTATCACTTCCGGGTCAGATCAAAAGTCCTTTTCTTCACCCTGGTAGCACGTCATTCCCCTTGTCCATGTGACTCGGACGCACTTCCGGGGTGTATGGCAAATAAGCATCGTTCCTCCCTGCAGCGTCTCCTAGTGGCCCCCATGGTATCCAGCAGGGCTGTGCATAAAGACTCCAATGTCCATGATGCCCTGCTGGTCTTTGGGGCACCTCCATACTGCAGGGAGGGCTCCACCTGGCGGCTTGGGGGTATTGGCCGGGATAAATGGCCAGCCATACACCACAACGGATATCAATTAGAGGGGAAAAGAAAGCTGCGAATGTTGATAAAACTCACCATTACATTACAGGTAGACCCTCTTTGCTCGAGGGGCTGTTTAGACTCATTGACTTGACGTTAAAACCCTGTGTGTGCGTGAGTGGCATACAGTAAGCAATGTCCAGAATGGCATCGACATCGGGCGAGAGAGCAAAGCAAATGCACAAATGCTAAATCGGACTCTGACTTATCAAACTCTGATTTTGCTACACGTGATCTGAAGATAGAAAACGAAAGTTGGGTGCCTGCATCGGCTGAATGTAGTGCTGGACACGCTCGTGTGGCTGATGCCAACAAAGACGTTCACCCTGGCAGGACTACACAGACAACCTGGCAACTGGACTTCACCAAACGACGCGGCCTTCTGGTGGAAACTATGGATTAGCAGCCACTGGACTCCATCGAGCCGCTGTTTTACCAGAAAGTCCCTTTCAGCTTATGAGTGATGGCATAAACACGTATGTAATAAGTATGTGAATATGCCTACTGTACATAAAACTGAACGACAGCAAAAGTATTTTATGTGTGAAACTATTGCTCTGAGCTTTTTGGAAAAAATATTCAGCCCTGGGACAAAAGGAAGAAAAAATAATTAGCCCTAAAAGAGTTAATTAGCAATAAAATGCAAATGACAAAAGAGACCGGCCTTTCTTCATTTCGCTTGTTTCCGTTCACACCCGTGTGTGTTTATCAGGCATTCTCTGATTTAATTAAATACTTGGAAGGAAGAGAAGAGGAAGAAGCGAAGGACTTCAAATCATTTGGCTGATATCCTCAGAAAGGAAAACACAATCTAGGATATGAGAATGAGCAGACATGGCAGAGTTAAAGCACCAACAATGTCGTGAAATGAAACTGTTAGCAAGGGTTGTTTTCTAATTAAGCAGCTGGGCCAGAACCAAAACCTGCAGCCACTGCGGCCCTCCAGGACTGACTGTGCCCACCCCTGCCATAGGGGAAGGACAGCAGGAGTTGAGACTCGACCCAGCCAGAGCGCCTTACAATCTTAAACATGAGTGCCAGGAGCAGTTCATGCCCCCACACGGCAGGTGGCAGTGTTCCCCCAGTCCCGAGATACAACCCTGTCGGGGTCAACGGGGCAAGGACTAGCTTGGGATTCAGCCCAAACCAGAGGTCCTCCAGACGACACTGGGATATCAGAAGCAGTGCTGGGTCCACTGCCTTACCTCGAGGAGTTGGGGACACTCAGCTGGAGGCAGAGGGAGGAAGAGAATCTGTTTGTACCTGACGATTTTTGAAAAGTGTTGGTGACAAATAAAAACCTTTCATTTGAACACACAATTGTGCTGAGTAACACTGTGTCTGTGGTTTGGGGCTTGCAGTTTGGGGTTATAACATGAGGGAGAGAGAGACGTTAGGAGCCTGCACTGCTACAGCGCACTGCCGCACCCACCACACGACAAACCGCCTCAAGATCCCAGATTAGGACCCGCCCGAGTGTAGCCATGCGGCGGGCGACACCTCAGCGCCACACTAGTTCAGATGGAGTGCAACAGGAACCGTACTTTACATTACATACGGCCTTTCACCGCTGACACAATAGACTACATAAGAAGGCTATCTTTATGTCATCTAGTGGATGATAAACCCTTAAGCGCGATTAATTAATTAGTGTGCAACAAGCCAAGGGCTTTAAATTATATGGCACCTTTCACAGTTGACCCAAAAACAATACAAGAAGGCTATTTTTATTTGATGCTGCAGTCGATAAACCTTTAAACACCATTAATTAGTGCTTAACATGCAAAGTGCTTTGAATTATATAGCGCCTTTCACAGTTCACACAATAAACTGAGCTATACAGCTTTATTTGATCTAGTAGATGAAAGTTACTATTAATTAAATGGCGCATTGTATTATATAGTGCCTTTCAGAGTTGACCCAAGTATTATACAAAAGAGGCTATCTTCATTTAACCCAACAGTTCATAAAGATTTAGGCATCATTGTAAATTACATGATAATAATACGAAAAGTGTGTCATATTTTAAAGCGCCTTTCACAGTTCACACAATAAACTGAGCTATACAACTCCATTTGATCTAGTAGATGAAAGTTACTATTAGTTAAATGGCGTTTAATACACAAAGCACATTGTATTATATAGTGCCTTTCAGAGTTGACCCGGCATCATCAGAAATTACATGATAATAATACAAAAAGTGTGTCATATTTTATAGCGCCTTTCACAGTTGACACAATTAAACAATACAAGGCTATCTTTACTTGACTGAGCACTTGAAAGTACAAATAATTTGCTTGTGTTTAATACACAAAGCGCATTGTATTATATAGTGCCTTTCAGAGTTGACCCCAGTATTATACAAAAGAGGCTGTCTTCATTTAACCCAACAGTTTATAAAGATTTAAGCATCATTAATTAAGTTGTGTTTAATATGCAGAGTGCTTTATATTATATGGCACCTTTCACAATTGACCCAATAAACAATACAAGAAGCCTCTCTTTATTTGATGCTGCAGTCGATAAAGCTTTAAGCACAAAATAATTAAATTGTGTTTAACATGAAAAGCGCTTTTAATTATATAGCGCCTTTCACACTTCACACAATAAACTAAGCTATGCAACTCTATTTGGTCTAGTAGACGAAAGTTACTATTAATTAAATGACGCATTGTATTATATAGTGCCTTTCAGAGTTGACCCAAAAATTATACAAAATGTATAATATTTATTATATTTAATATATTTAACCCAACAGTTCCTAAAGATTTAAGCATCATTAATGAAATTACATGATAATAATATAAAAAGTGCTTTATATTATATAATGCCTTTCACAGTTTACCCAATAAACAATACAAGAAGGCTATCTTTATTTGATGCTGCAGTCGATAAAGCTTTAAGCACCATTAATTAGTGTGTAACATGAAAAGTGCTTTGAATTATATAGCGCCTTTCACAGTTCACACAATAAACTAAGCTATACAGCTTTATTTGGTCTAGTAGATGAAAAAGCATTAGGTACTATTAATTAAATGGCGTTTAATATACAAAGTGCTGCATATTATATAGTGCCTTTCACAGCTGACCCAGTCAACAATACAAGGCTAACTTGTATTGTTCTGAGCAGTTGAAATTCCAAGTACAAATAATTCAATTGTGTTTAATACACAAAGCGCATTGTATTATATAGTGCCTTTCAGAGTTGATCGAAACATTACACTAAAGAGGCTATCTTTATTTAATCCAACAGTTCATAAAGATTTAAGCATCATGAATGAAATTAGACGATAATAGCATGAAAAGTGCTTCATATTATATAGCGCCTTTCACATCTTTGATTGACCCAACAGCTGATAAAGCCATAAGCACAATTGCGTCCCCTGAGTTTCCGATGGCGCTTTACAAGGAGTGTGCGCTCAAACCTTTCTTTTACAATCAATGAATGTTAGATAGTTGGGGTGCTCTCACAGTCACAAAACACTGAATAAATTAAATGATATTTAATACGCAACCTTTCATAGCAGTCACTATTATGAACTCGTTGTTTCCGGATAGCACCTTTTCCTAGTTATAGGCTTTGCCCCGTGATCCAGAACTGCACCCTAACCTAAAAACACACAGATGGACGGACCTTGCACGGTCAGCGCTACCACAGTGCTAAGGCAAATTATCTGAAAATTAATGTACTTGAATCATTCCTAGTAAGCCCCGTAAGAAGATCTTTTGTAAAGCCTATCACATTACAGACCCTGTCAAGGACAGTCAATGGGCTAAGAACCACAGCAGCATGACACACAGTGACACGATCAATATGGAGAGTTACTCTTATTTTCTCTATTAAAGAAAGAAAAACAACAACAGCACAATAAGAGCACATTAGACAGACCCTGCGGACCCTGTGAAGACAAAGCCAAATTGGTATCTTTATTGCGAGCCGCTGACACAGCGGTAGGAAAGGCCAGCGGGAGATCGAGCCGGCTTTTCCTGATTAGCCGTGCAGGATGGCAGCCTCGGTTCATTTCTTACCTCCGGAGCCCAGACAGCCGCGTCCGTGAAAGGTGCAATTACAGCAGCGGACAACAAGGCGGGGTGGGGCGGGGAGGCTCTGCACACAGGTCGTTACTCTCTGTAAATGACGATTTCGTTTTTTCAGCGCTGGGTAGGCACCCCCGCTAAATAAAATGCCCAAATGCCACAACCCCTCTGCTATTTTTCTGCCACCATTTCCTACTCACTGGCAGGGCAAACTGAGAGTTCCGCTGCTTTATAATTTGGCTTTCAGCCGACTCCTATATTTTCACTCAGGTCGTGCTCCTTTTTATTTTTATTATCATTTTATTTCCCCTTGTGATTTTATTCTTGTGCATTAAGGTGTCAAGGAGTTCTTTTCCGTTTTACTTGAACTTTTTTAAACACAGAAACAGGCAGTATTAGTAGAGACAAAGGGCAAAGATGTTAAACCGGCAAGTAGTAAAGGGGGTCTTTCTCAGGACTTTCAAAGCCCTTGAACTATTGGATATCATCTGATCACGTAATGATATGGCAGGGGTCCCCAACTCCAGGCCTGGAGGGCCACAGTGGCTGCCTGCCTGCAGGTTTTCATTCTAACCATTTTCCTAATGAGTGACCTATTTTGGCTGCTAATTCACTTCTTTCGAATTCATTGTATTTGACTTTTTCTTGAAGACTCGGACCCCTTCATTGTTTTCTTTTTCCTTAATCAGCAGCCAAACAAGAATGAGATACAAAACGAGCCAAAACAACTGGTGCTCATCATACAATATCTGAAAATAAAGAAAGATGAAGGTCTCAGGAATGTTGATCTGCTCAGGTCCCCAGAACATTTGAACTGTGCTCTGAGAAAAGAGAAAATCAACAGTTTCAGAAATGTCGTTATTGAACAATGAGAGCAGCAACAAGCCGTGGAATTACAGAATGAGTTTAATTAACGACAAGACTTGGCGCCTACTTAAGCAGCTGGTTGGAATGAAATTGCTGGGAGTTTGAGGCCCTGACTTAGTTGGTCTTCCGTTGGCTCCCTCACTTCACATTTCATTTCTGTTTAAGGAAAGAAATGAAGCAATTCAGAGGAACGATGAAGAAATTCAGGGAAACAAGTCCATTAAAATCAAAAGAAAGCAGCAAAAACACTGGTCACTAATTAAGAAAAGGGTTAGAATGAAAACCTGCAGGACCGGAGCTGGGGGACCCCTGTAATATGGTCTGTCAAAATGACACTGGACAGAGAGGGGCACCTTGGCCATGACAAGCTTTAAGAAGTCACAGCCACCAAGAAGACCCCAGAACACCACACACATTGGGTACGTCGATGTAATGGGGAATGATATCTGGCATTCGGGTTGATGAGGGCCGTCAGGGTGGTGCAGTGACAACGCTGCTGCCTCACAGTAAGGAGACCAGGGTTTAACTCCCCGTGTGGAGTCTGCGTGTTCTCTCCGTGTCTGTGGCGTTTTCCTCCCACTGTCCAAAGACATGCAGATTAGGTGAGTTGGTGACACTAAATTGTCCCCAGTGTGTGTTTGGCGTGTGGGTGTGTGGGTGCGTGTTTGCTGTATGATGGACTGGTGCCCTGTCTGATGATTGCTCCTGCCTTGTGCCATATGCTGTCTGGGATAGGCTCCAGCACTCCCCCAAAACACCCTGATCTGGTATAAGCAGGTCAGAAAATGACATGACATATAGAGTAGGTTGATAATATGTTTTTATTATTAATGTCATATAATGTAAATGTTTAAACAATTGTCTAACTAGCTAATTGTAATGGGCAAGGAAGCCAGATAAACTATTTGATAAGAAAAGCGCCATCTGAGCCTGCATGACGCCTTAAATTGCTTTTTGAATCTGCATTTGTGGAGAAAACGCTGACAAGAGCAAAACTGGACTTGATTGCTTGGTGAATCAGGGGGCATCACAGCAAAATCAGCGAAGTCTTGTAAAGGCAAACTCTGCCATTCTGGGAAAAGAAGTCCAAGTCTCTCTCGGCGGCCACGAGTCTGCCTGGCGCTATGCAGACGATGAGCTGGCGAAGAAGAGAACTGAATAGAACTGCAAGTTTATGAAACACCTCCACACATCGAGCACTGCCAGGTGGTATGGTGTACGGGGCCACATTAATAATCGAAGATTAAAACATTGCTATCTATAATACACAAATAAATGGGTCACTTTTTTCTTGCCTGTTCTTGTACTTTATCTGATTGCCTGGAGTTGTAGGTGTATACGGAAGGGATGAGTGATGAACTGGAAGTGATGGGGGCGCGCAAGTGACAAGAGTGCTGCACAGTGCAGGTTACTTGGGCACACACTGTCCAAATAAATAGTGAAGAGCGAGTTGTTCTTGAATTAACCAATTGTGGAAGGAAAACGAGACTAAGGGGTCACACGGTCATTTAGGGGTAATCTTGTTATTGTGCATAAAGTGTTTTGGTATGCTTTCCATATCAAAAATATAGTAGCAATCGTAGGAGTAGCATAAAGGGTTAATAAGTCTAGTCTAAGCATATCAGGAAACCAGATAAGGGTCAAGTGAACCACAGAGAACAAGAAGGTTTTGGGCGATGGTGCAAGAAGCTGTACCCGGTAAGACTTGATCATCGTCACATATACAGGAACTCAAGAAGTAGTACTGGGCGGTATGGCCAAAATTCTATATCACGGTATTTTATAAAATGACACCGGTTTCACGGTATTCAATGGTATTTTTTTCCCATGAATGAGTGGATGTTGACCACATTTAGACTGGCTAAGAATAACCTATTCCACTGTCGTGAGAATTGTACAAAAAAACATTTTAATGTGCACACAAGTATTAATACAGGTTTGCATGGCCCCATAAAGTGACTGTTTTCAAGGGGGTGGCACTAATCACATTGAATGACAGTTGCAGTCAAAATGTAGAACCTTTTTATTGAACACATTTTGCAAACAACTTAAACTATCATTTTGACAACACGTTTCCAACCATCCAGAGAGGCATTTAGACTTAGAGGTGCTTGTCAAAAGTTGTATCGCACTGAACATGTCTTGGAAAAGGAATGAATAGTAAATATGTTTTGTAAGCCAACTCCACTTTCTGGTAATGTTAACCATCTCTGTCCACTGACTCGTTAGCTATATGGATTGTGATGCCGTTGGTTATCTCGATCCACCGCTTGCTCTTTTTGTCGTAGGCAGTACCGCTAGCAAACGCGTCTACAAGTGACGTTCGACCAGAGTGTCCTCCAGAGGCCGGGGAGGAGGCCAGTCTTAGTTCTCCAAAGCATGTTAGTGGCTAAGGTGGTGCACCAAACTGCACGTGTTGACAACTTTAGCCCGACAGCATTTGCAACAATGACAACAACATTTATTTCTATAGCACATTTTCATACAAACAGTAGCTCAAAGTGCTTTACATATTAAAGAAAAGAAAAATAAAGGACACAGTAAGAAAATAAAATAAGTCAACATTAATTAACATGTTGCAGTAAATAGTTGTTTGGTGCACATCCGACCTTTTAAAACCAAAGTATCTCCAGACAGCAGACGCGGCTCCTTTTTTCAGCAAAAGTTCTTCTGTGTCATCACGTTCAATTTTATCATCAGCTACAGTATGGCGTTATTTCAGTGCCACTATTCTGAGCGCACGTAAAAAAATATTGCAAGTGCAAGTGTTGCATTTTGAGGAGAAATTTATTTTGAGCGTACAAAAGCTGAATTTGAGTGAACAAAATTCATTGCTGCGTGCAAAAAATGTATTTCAGTGTTTGCACTTATCCATATACACACACACACAATAGCACCCCCTCTCGCTCAGTTTTTTCATTTGCGCTTGCTCGCAATGTGTTGCTTGCGCTCACAACATTCTCTGCTGCAAGCGCTCAACTCTCTGTACACCGTTATAAGTGTGCCACAAAACCAACCAATCACAGACTTGGTTTCAAAAATTCTGATTGGCTCTTACGGTCTCCAATCAGCTCGCTAGCTGCTGCATTCCGGAAACAGTCCGAAATGTAGCTAAATCCAGCTAAACTCAATTAAACCCCAATTTGCGGATAATTGAGTCAATCAGAATTTTTGAAACCAAGTCTGTGATTGGTTGGTTGTGTGGCACACTTATAACGGTGAACAGAGAGTTGAGCGCTTGCAGCAGAGAATGTTGTGAGCGCAAGCAACACATTGCGAGCAAGCGCAAATGAAAAAACTGAGCGAGAGGGGTGCTATTGTGTGTGTGTATATGGATAAGCGCAAACACTGAAATACATTTTTTGCACGCAGCAATGAATTTTGTTCACTCAAATTCAGCTTTTGTACGCTCAAAATAAATTTCTCTTCAAAATGCAACACTTGCACTTGCAATCTTTTTTTACGTGCGCTCAATATTTTTTTACGTGTGCTCAGAATAGTGGCACTGAAATAACGCCATACTACAGCTTCAGTGTCTGAATGTTCTCTGTCCATTTTCACAGCTCAGTACCTCCACTAACACATGTACTCCATTGTTTAGTGATGGGTCGTTCTTGAACGATTCGTTCATTTTGAACGAATCTTTAATGTGACTCGGGAAGAACGAGTCGTCTCGTGGGAGTGATTCGTTCAGTCGCGCATGCGCATTTGCGCAACTTTCTATAGTTTCTGTATTGGAATTGATTCACCTGTTTCGAGTCTTCGGGTTTGAGTCGTTCATTCATCACGTGACAGCCCCATAAGCTTAACCTATGCAGTCTGAGCCGGAAAGAGAATTGAACAAAATGACTCGAAAAATGATTCGTTCATTTTGCTGAACGAGACTCAAAGATCCGAGTCAGTAAAATGATCCGAACTTCCCATCACTACATTGTATGCGTGTTTAGCGGTGTAGCAGTGAAAAAGGACCCCCCCGTCAAAGAGTTTCCTGCTGCGCTACGTTCCGAACGTCGTTTAGGCTGTTTAAACCGGTGTTGCAGTATAAGAAAAATCCACATCATAACAAAAATGAAAAACGGTTTTCGGTGTGAACCGGTACACCGACCAGCACTATCAGGAAGTACTGAAATCCAACAATGATGGATGGATGAAAAGGCAGAAGTCTACGTGACCATCATCTTCATCAAGCCCTTCCGTGAGAACCCTAAATCCAAAAAGGACTGTTTCATTTATGTTAGGTAGAATGCCCAGAGGGGTCTGGGTGGTCTCATGGTCTGGAATCCCTACAGATTTTATTTTTTCTCCAGCCGTCTGGAGTTTTTTTTTGTTTTTTCTGTCCCCCCTGGCCATTGAACCTTACTCTTATTCGATGTTAATTAATGTTGATTTATTTTGTTTTATAATTGTGTCTTTTATTTTTCTATTCTTTATTATGTAAAGCACTTTGAGCTACTGTTTGTATGAAAATGTGCTATAGAAATAAATGTTGTTGTTGTTGTTGAAAGGCATTGTAAGGACCAGGAATAGAGTAGAAATGAGACTTCTGGGGTATGTAAGCTGGTTATGCTCATCCCGTGTTTCCTGAGCCAATCAGAGTGAATGCAAGCTAGTGAACCAATCAGAGTAAGGACTACTTGAGCACTGTTATGCAAATTCAGTTGTCTACAAGAATGACTCCCTGTCTCTGTGTTCTGGGACCCAAACTTGGGTTGTCACAAAAAGACTACAGAAGGAGAATCAGCATCAAATCACTGCAATTCAACTGAACAGAAGGCACAAACCACCGCCTGGCACCATAGCAATGTTTGGCATGGCATAATACAGCAAAATACCTGGGAGTTATATTAGACGATCGCCTAACGTGCGGAAATCACATCACTAAAAGTATATCCAAAGCAGGAAGATCACTCAACCAACTGTACCCACTGGTGAATAGGAAAAGTAACCTGACCACAACAAACAAAATACTTCTGTACAGAAGCATCACCAGAGCTCAGTTACTGTACGCAGCACCAGTATGGGGATACGCTTCCAAAGCACTCCTCCATCAGATTCAGTGCCTTCAAAAAAAAGCCTGAAGAATGGCACTCAGCGCACCATGATATGTAACTGATAACTTGATACATCAAGACACCAAATCAACAGTCCATTCAGATGAGTTCTAGCAAACTTTTCACCCAACTAGTAACTCACCCAGACAAAACTCTTCACAGGATTCTCCAATATGATAAATGCCAATAGAAGAAACACAAAAGACCAAAAGCAATACTGGACGACTAATCACCTAAACCAGTGGTGCCCAATGCGTCGATCGCAATCGACCGGTAGATCAGAAAGGTAGTGCAGGTAGATCGCGTTGCATTCGAAAATACATTTTTTTAAACGTTAGTCTATCATATATCCTCCCTATGGCATTTGCCACTTGATTGACATACAGGGCGGCCAGTCTGAGATCTCCTTTCTTCTAACACGCTGATCATCCCACACGCACGAGGTACTGCAAAACTCCGGCTGTGATCTAGTTAGCCTTCCAACTTATATCGACTAAAGAAGGGATTTAAAAAAAAATGTTTTTAGGAGGCTATGGGCTGGATGTGGAATTGGAGGAGGATTTTTTTTTTTCACAATGTCACAATCGAAGTGCGTTTGTCTGACATCCGAGGTTCGATCCCCGATGAGGGGTGCAGTGAGTGTGTACGCCTGATGAGCCCAAAATAGGGCGATACACGTGTCGCGTACTCTTTGCATTATTTGACAGTTAACTATGTAACATTCTATGATCTGCTTCTCGCAACTGAGAGGGCACCGTGGCGGATGTCTGCCGACTTGCAGACCAACCACACGTGTTACCTGGTAGGTAACCACCCATACAATCAGATTGTGATTCAGATTTCGAATGATAAATATATATATATATATATATATATTGTGGAGGATGGCCATCCGTTTATCCCGGCCAATACCCCCAAGCCGGCAGGTGGAGCCATCCTTGCAGCATGGGGTCCCCAGAAGACCAGCAGGGCATCATGGACAATGTAGTTTTTATGCACAGCCCTGCTGGATGCCATGGGGGCCACAAGAGGGAGCTGCAGGGGGGACCGAGGACTTTTTCGTGCCCTATGACCCGGAGGTTTGTCATGGGAAGAGCGATGGGCTTCCGGGTTGAAGAGAAGAGCTGTTACCTGACCAGGAAGTGATTGAGAATCACATGGACTGGGGATTGGGAACACTTCCGGGTCAGGAGATATAAAAGGACTGTGGGAGCTCCCAGACGGCGAGCTGAGCTGGGTGGAAGGGTGGCAACGCGTCTGGGAGCTGGAGGACTAGTTATTTGTGTATTTGTGATTGGTATTGTGATTTATATGAGAATAGTGGAGGAGTGGGTGTTTTCTGCACTGTGGCAATTTAATAAAGTCAATCTGAGGACTTTTACCTGGTGTCTGGAGTCGTGGACAGGGGTTCAAGGGAGCGAGAGCGCCCCTATCTACCACTATATATATATATATATATATATATAAATTTTTAATGTAGGTAGATCATTTCCATCCATCTTCTAACCCGCTGAATCCGAATAGGGTCACGGGGGTCTGCTGGAGCCAATCCCAGCCAACACAGAGCACAAGGCAGGAACCAACCCTGGGCAGGGTGCCAACCCACCGCAGGACACACACAAACACCAAGCACACACACGGGCCAATTTAGAATCGCCAATCCAGCTAACCTGCATGTCTTTGGATTGTGGGAGGAAACCGGAGCGCCCGGAGGAAACCCACGCAGACACGGGGAGAACATGCAAACTCCACGCAGGGAGGACCCGGGAAGCGAACCCTGGCCTCCTAACTGCGAGGCAGCAGCGCTACCACTGCGCCACCGTGCCGCCCGGTAGATCATTTCGACCTGGTCATTCTAAAAGTAGCTTGCAAGCCGAAAAAGTGTGGGCACCCCTGACCTAAACCATCCTAAAATTCAGCAACAGGAATTCACACAACTTCCAACCAAAGCAGCCAAAACTGATTATCACGAGACAAGTTCACAAGAATCTCACAGATTAAAAACACAGAGATGAAGGAGTGTGAGAGCCATTGCCACGGTCCTCCATGAGAGAAGACAGTTTCCAGTCAGTGTTCTGTGACCATTTGCTGACCACCTCTGCTCAGACTGCTGTAACTTCAATGTTCCTTCGCTAAGAGTTTGCTGAAGAGAAAATAAAAGACACAATAAACAAGTTTCCTCCTGCCTGGTTCCTGACTCAAAGAGGTCCTAGTTAAGGACAAATTTCTTTCTTTAATGTACCGTATTTCCAATTTATTTTCTTCCACACAATAGATAAACAATCCATAAATAATTAAATAAGAACAAATGCTCTTTAGTGGGAGTTAAGAGTCAGTCAATAAATCGACAAATCCAAAGAAGAGTTCAACTCGAGATCTCTTTCTCTGTTCCCCTCATGTCCTGTCATTCCCATCTCTTCCCCACTTACTCATCAGGGGCCTCGGGTATAAATGGTGCATACCCACAAAAATGTGCGGTGATGGCACCAAACTCCATCTCCCAGCATGCCCTGAGGGAATCCGTGGTGCCACAGCCGCCCAGGAGGGCTGCCTTCCAGTGTCCCAGGAGAGGTATTGACTCCGTGATCCTCTCACCCCCAAGGTCCTGCCATCCAATTGGAGTCCCGGCCAGTCGTGTCATAGCCCTAAAAACAGGCTGGCATCCCATTAAAGGGCCGTTTCCAATGTACACTCGCTGCTACTAGAATTGGATCTGACACTCCACAAACTTGTGGTTTCAGAAACTAATGCATGAATAATTACTTTTATATTACAACGCTGAATGATTTATTTGTAATTACTTTGCAATGGCACAAGGTAGCGTTTTCTTGCAGATCATGTCAAGGCAGCGTTGGCAAGGAAGAGACACCGCAGAGGATTCAGAAAGCATTGAGACCCTTTCACTTTGTGCACATTTATTACATTGCAGCCTTGTGCTAAAATGACTCAAACGATTTTTTTTCTCCACATCAGGCAACAGTCAGCACTCCAGAATGACAAACTGAAAACAGGATGTTAAAAATGTGTGCAAATTCACTTCAAGTAAAAGCATTCAGACCCTTTGCTGTAACACTTGAAATGTGGCCGAGGCTCATCCCCTTCTATCGGTCATCACTGAGATGTTTCTACATCTTGTTTGGGGTCCACCTGTGGTCAGTTCAGCTGATTGGACATGACTAGCGTGGGCCACCAGGGGGCGTACAGACAGACGCAGGAGGCACAAGTGCAAGCGCACACGTTTATTTATTTATTTACACCTTCTCCCGTTTCCCACAAGTATAACACAGTTCAGCACACTGCGCTCTCCTTCCCTCTTTTCCCCTTCTCTCCACCTGGCAAGCTTCCGAATACTTAGTGGGATATTTCAGCTTTTTTAATTTTTTATAAATTTGCACAAATTTCTAAACTCCTGTTTTCGCTTTGTCATTCCATTGACGTTGAGTGTTGCTTGATGAGGCGAAAAATGAATTGAACAGATATTAGCACCAGACTGCAATATACAGTGGTGTGAAAAACTCTTTGCCCCCTTCCTGATTTCTTTTTCTTTTGCATGTTTGTCACACAAAATGTTTCTGATCATCAAACACATTTAACCATTAGTCAAATATAACACAAGTAAACACAAAATGCAGTTTTTAAATGATGGTTTTTATTATTTAGGGAGAAAAAAAATCCAAACCTACATGGCCCTGTGTGAAAAAGTAATTGCCCCCTTGTTCAAAAATCACCTAACTGTGGTGTATCACACCTGAGTTCAATTTCCGTAGCCACCCCCAGGCCTGATTACTGCCACACCTGTTTCAATCAAGAAATCACTTCAATAGGAGCTGCCTGACACAGAGAAGTAGACCAAAAGAACCTCAAAAGCTAGACATCATGCCAAGATCCAAAGAAATTCAGGAACAAATGAGAACAGAAGTAATTGAGATCTATCAGTCTGGTAAAGGTTATAAAGCCATTTCTAAAGCTTTGGGACTCCAGCGAACCACAGTGAGAGCCATTATCAACAAATGGCAAAACATGCAACAGTGGTGAACCTTCCCAGGAGTGGCCGGCCGACCAAAATTACCCCAAGAGTGCAGAGACGACTCATCCGAGAGGTCACAAAGACCCCAGGACAACGTCTAAAGAACTGCAGGCCTCACTTGCCTCAATTAAGGTCAGTGTTCACGACTCCACCATAAGAAAGAGACTGGGCAAAAACGGCCTGCATGGCAGATTTCCAAGACGCAAACCACTGTTAAGCAAAAAGAACATTAGGGTCGTCTCAATTTTGCTAAGAAACATCTCAATGATTGCCAAGACTTTTGGGAAAATACCTTGTGGACTGATGAGACAAAAGTTGAACTTTTTGGAAGGCAAATGTCCGTTACATCTGGCGTAAAAGGAACACAGCATTTCAGAAAAAGAACATCATACCAACAGTAAAATATGGTGGTGGTAGTGTGATGGTCTGGGGTTGTTTTGCTGCTTCAGGACCTGGAAGGCTTGCTGTGATAGATGGCACCATGAATTCTACTGTCTACCAAAAATCCTGAAGGAGAATGTCCGGCCATCTGTTCGTCAACTCAAGCTGAAGCGATCTTGGGTGCTGCAACAGGACAATGACCCAAAACACACCAGCAAATCCACCTCTGAATGGCTGAAGAAAAACAAAATGAAGACTTTGGAGTGGCCTAGTCAAAGTCCTGACCTGAATCCAATTGAGATGCTATGACCTGCATGACCTTAAAAAGGCGGTTCATGCTAGAAAACCCTCAAATAAAGCTGAATTACAACAATTCTGCAAAGATGAGTGGGCCAAAATTCCTCCAGAGCGCTGTAAAAGACTCATTGCAAGTTATCGCAAACGCTTGATTGCAGTTATTGCTGCTAAGGGTGGCCCAACCAGTTATTAGGTTCAGGGGGCAATTACTTTTTCACACAGGGCCATGTATGTAGGTTTGGATTTTTTTTCTCCCTAAATAATAAAAACCATCATTTAAAAACTGCATTTTGTGTTTACTTGTGTTATATTTGACTAATGGTTAAATGTGTTTGATGATCAGAAACATTTTGTGTGACAAACATGCAAAAGAATAAGAAATCAGGAAGGGGGCAAATAGTTTTTCACACCACTGTAACGTAATGTGAACGTGTGGGGGACTCTGAGTACTTCCTGAAGGCCCTGTATATCCTAAAGCACAAATCCCTTTAAAAATGGCTTTGCAATAGTGCTGATTAGGGAAGGCGCTATATGAATGATTAATTTGTGAGCCACCTTGTATGAACGCTAACTTTAAAAAGTTCTACTCAATACAGTATAAGGTTCACAGATTTCCTTTGTAAATCACTTTGTGATACTGTCTGCTATTAAACGCGCAGTGCAACATATTGTAAAAATGACCAGAATTGATTCATTATGGCCTCTGAAAGGAGAGAATTCTGGTAGTAAAGTCGCCTCTGACTTGTTCAGCTCAGAGCCACCAGTTGGTAAAGCGTTCACAGGACACGTCCCACTGGGGTGCTCGTATTTCATATATTTCTTTCGCGCATAAACGCAGCAGTGGCTACCCGAGTTTGACGAGACATCATGCAGTGCTCGCCTCCTGACTCATTTCTGTATATAAAAATTAGAATCCGCTCAGCCGGGGATGTCACACGGCAGTCGCACTGCAGTGGCATTGATGCCCTATCCACCTAAAGCATTTCTTTTATAAGGACTAGGAGCATCATCACAAACATAACTCCGAAAAATACCAAAGCGCTGCACTCCTACGAGTCAAAAATGGCTGCAATTGCTGTGTTTAAAGACAACCATAGTCTCTGGAATGGAACCTTCAACTCAATCCCAGCGTTCAACACACCGCCTTCTGTTTAGGTTAGGATGATTCAGTAACGTCTCATTCACAATGGCTTATGGGTAGTCTAAATATACACAGCGCAGTACTCTGCCATTAGTTTAGTTGAAGCATGAACATGGACTGCACCATTGTTGAACAACACGGCAAAGTGGGGGAGAAAGACTGGGGGAGACATGGGCACACTAGGTGGCAGTGTTGTCCCTGGGTTTCGGTACACTGCAAGGATATCCACAGAGCATGCTGGTAATTGGAGTCCCTGGGGTGCAACCCTATCAGGGTGTAGAAGTTGCTCGGTGTGCACCTGGCAGGTAATGTAGAAAAACCAGTTACGCTGCTTACTGGGTGTGTGCTGACTCTCTCACTCTTCTGAGCTTATGTTTAAAGTTGCTATAAGTTGAAGGAATGTACACAATTTAAAAGCATTAATACACAGTTAAAGCGAAGTGCTTACTGAAAACTGCTTCCAAAGTGGTAACCTCTAGCAGAAAGCACGGATCAAGTCTTTAGCTACAAATAAATTGCAGACACTCTTGGGGTCCAGTTAGCTGACAGCCGACGCAGGGCCCTGCCAGCTCTAAACAGGAACGTGTAGCAAGCAGAGGAAGAAGCTGCGCCCTCTGTAGGAAAGAAACGGCAACATCTGTGGCGTTGTGTGAAATTTTGTATATAGGTTGATAAATATTTTGTATGTCTTTATTTGTAACTTAGACCTTAGTGTTATATCATTGATAAGAACAGCAATGGTTTGATGTTTAACTAACCACCACCACCAACAACCTTTATTTATGTGGCACATTTTCATACAAATAATGTAGCTCAAAGTGCTTTACATGATGAAGAAAGAGAAAAAAAGACAAAGTATGAATTAAAACAAGAAATCACCAATTAACAAAGAATAAAAGTAAGGTCTGATGGCCAGGGAGGACAGAAAAAAAAAAATTCTCCACCACCACCACCCACCCACTTATAAATTTTACCACAGAGTTAGGAAAAGGCCTAATATCCAGTTTGGCAAGTGATTCTCTGCACGACTCTCTCAATCAACCCCCATGGGAAGGCCAACTACCTCGCTGGCAGGCGGTACCTTAACACATGGCATTGGGGGCAGGTGTGAAACCATTGTGTCGCCCCAGAAATCTACTGGTCTAAAGTTGCCTGTTTGGTTTTAAATCAGTAGCCATCAAATACCACAACACCTTACTGGTTGTATGATTTGGTCAGAGAGTCTATAAATGTGCTTGCTTTACCCCTCTGTCACACCATCGCCATGAGGAGCACAACTCGGCAGCCATATTGAGACAGACATGTGGCCTGTTCTGAACAAAGCTGACCAAAAATGAGGACTTAATATTAGAGACATTATAACTAACAGACAAGTCTGTGTGCCACCTGAAACTAGACATCAGCATTTATCAGGTTGTATGGTTGCCAATATTCACTTGTACTTTGCTTATTGTTATTATATCTCTATTATAAAAGAAAATCTGGAGACAAGACTTTTTCCAAGAGATTTTGTCAAGTCCCGCCCTCCAGTCAAACGTTTACATCCACACCCGCGGTCCTCTCACCTCTCATTTGTGTGAATGCTTTTGTCAGACACAGTTCCTGCGCTCTCAGCTCTTATACATTGTAATGTTTTCCTCACTATAATGTTCCCAATAAAAGACGACGTATTATGTCCAAATCTTATTGAAGAATTTCATCCCGAAGGATTATCAACAGAAGAAATGAGTGCACGGTCAATCCTAGCACTGAGAAACGATAAAGTCAAATGAATTAACATAAAAACTGTCAATCGGTTACACGGCAAATTGGTTAAATGCGTATCCATAGACCACACTGAAACAGTTGGTGGTGATGGTGTGGAAGAGGAAAACATCGACTTACAATATCACAGAGAATATCTACAACTGTTAACATCGTCGGCTCTTCCACCGCACAAATTACTGTAGAAAGAAGGACGTATCGTAATGTTATTGCGTAATTTATGTCTGAGTGAGGAGCTATGCAATACGACATGATTAGTTGCATTTAAATTTAGTCGAACAATCCTGACATGTAAAATTTTAACAGGCGACAAGAAAGGTAATGTAGTACATCTTCAGGGGATAACATGAGACACCAAAGGAGATCTCGATATGCCATTCGTATTAAAACGTTTACAGTTTCCCGTTAGAATAGCTTGTGCTACGACAATTAACAAATCTCAGGGACAAACATACGAAAAAGTCGGTTTATTTACTTGAGAGAAAGAAACGAAATTCACTCACGGGCAGTTAGACGTTGTGTTGTCACAATGTAACTCCAAACACAGAATCAAAATTCAATGTGATATTGACGAAAACTTAATTCCAAATATTGTTTTTACAGAAGTCAGTCATTTTCCAACTCGCTATATCCTAACACAGGGTCATGGGGGTCTGCTGGAGACAATCCCAGCCAGAGTGTAAGTTTAAAATGTATTTGCGTGTTCATTTCAAAACCAAACAGAACGAAAACGTATAATGCAACGAATACCTCTAACGCAACATTAAACACAATTTTCTTTCAATTTATTACGTTTTACTACTTTTTACTATGGTTAATTACTCGCTGTAATGTAATAAAATGTACAATATGTAATATTTTCCCATGAAAATAACAATCTGTTTAAATTGTACATCCACTTAAACATATGTGAACATCAGAGCCGCAAAGTGGTTCCACCTGGGGGTTGACAAGCAAAGTGAGCAGGGGGCAGTTTATGAATATTATCAATAATACATTATTTAATGTGTAACTTAACTGCTGCTTGTCTTTTACTACACCTAATTGCCTGAATTTATAAATGAAGATGGGAAGGTGGAGAGAAGTTATAAAGTACAATCTCTCTCTCTCTCTCTCTCTCTCTGTCTCTCTCTCTCTCTCTCTCTGTATATATATATATATATATATATATATATATATATATATATATATATACTGTGGTCCCCGGCTGGGCTCGGGCTTGTGCCTCCTCCAGACCACGAGGGGGCGTCCGTCCTGGTTGTATTGGGGGCCTCGGGTACAGGGCTTAGAAGCCCAACCCTGTAGGGACCCGAGGTCACCGCCAGACGGCGCCGATGCCGGTTTATCCGTGTGGTCCCTGGCCGGGGATGGAGCCCGGCCGGGACGCCCAGGAAGACCAGAGGAGGGCTTGTGCCTCCTCCAGATCGCAAGGGGGCGATCGCCCTGATTTTATAAGGGGCCACGGGTAGAGGGCCCAATCCTGTAGGGGCCCGTGGCCACCGCCAGGCGGCGCCCTGGAGCCTGAGGAACCCTGGAGCCCAGCACTCCCGCCACACCAGGAAGTGCTGGGGGGAAGACTTATTGTGGCGACCGGAGAGCTGCCGGGAGGACAGCCGGCACTTCCGCCACGCTGGGGCGTGGCCAAGGAGGGAATGCCGGAAACACCTGGTGCTCATCTATATAAGGGGCTGCCTCCCTTCAGTCTGGAGCGGAAGTCGGGTGGAAGAGGACGGAGCTAGCGGGAGGACTGGAGGCGGCCAGAAAAGAGAGAGAGGCATTGTAAGGCCTGAGAAGAGAAAGAGAGGCATTGTAAGGCCTGGATTTGGGGAATTGGTGCAAGAGGCACTGCGGACTTAAGCGCGGGATTTGTAAATACTGTAAATAAACGAGTGTGTGGTGAAAACTACGATGTCTGTCTGCCTGTGTCCGGGTTCAAGTTCACAATACATATATATATATATATATATATATATACTGTATATATATATAAAATACAACGTCCGTCTATCTGAGTGTCTGCTTTTCATGACTGAACTACTTCACATATTTAGATCTTTAGATTTTTTTCTGTAATTTGCTTGAACATTCCGGCTGATTTTGCGACTTCCCTCACCACACTAAGTATCATAGTTCACTTGCAGGAGTGATATATTCGTGCCAATCTGAAGCAGAGACTGCGGGCCGAGGGGAGAGGGAATCGTGACGTCAGGAGTGGGGAGCCGAGCAGGGAGACCTCCTCACTGTCCTGTTTCACTTCTATGGGGGTGGCTAATCCAGGACAGAGGCTGCAGGCCTGGGGTTTGGCGAGAGTGACGTCAGGAGTGGGGAGCCAAACGGGGATCTCCTCACTCACGCGCCAGCCTCAGAGCGTTCTTTACCTCCACTTAGCTAGCAAACGAGAGAATTACTTACTGGATTCAGATCAGTTTTTTTTTCTATAATTTGCTTGAACATTCCAGTTTGTGACTTCTCTCATCACACTTAGCATCATAGTTCACTTGCAGGAGTGATATATTCGTGCCAATCTGAAGCAGAGACTGCGGGCCGAGGGGAGAGGGAATCGTGACGTCAGGAGTGGGGAACCGAGCAGGGGGACCTCCTCACTGTCCTGTTTCACTTCTATGGGGGTGGCTAGTACCTTACAAACAGTAGTAAGTCTGTGAGATTTGAGGCATTCTGACAAAGGCTACATAACAAGGAATATAAAAGGGGAAAGTAGAGTAATAGAGAACTCTACCAAGACAAAACAATCGGAGCAAGTGTTCTTTTGCACTACTAACTGACCTCGCCGTTAAAAACAGAGGAGGAGGAGGAGGTTGAGAGTATGCACCGATTACCGCGCAGTGCCACACCCACCAAAGAACGGCTGTGAAATGAGGTGCACAAGTCACTGACCAGGGTCAGTTAGGCCCATTTAAGGAGTTACCGTTCTGCCATGTCCTGTTAGAAACCAGGTGTAACCAACAGTATTAGAGCGCATGTTATAAGTGGGGACTGAAGTCTGATTTTGCAATGTATAAAACTTTGTCGGGCAACCGGTGCGTCCGGTGAAAACTTTTGTAAAAATATTTAAAATTGCTAGTGTTTTTGAACTTTTGGTTGATTAAAAAGATAATGTTGAAAAAATATATTTTATGTTGGAAAAACAGATAACGGAACACTTACGGAAATGAAGTCTAAGAAACGAGAGAGACTTCAAATGATCGACAGGGAAATACACGTCTGTCTTTCGAAAATTGATCCTCGCATCGATCTCATATGTGCTGAAAAACAATCTCAACGTTCACACTAATTAAATTTAAGATTTATCCTTTGATTCCTTTATTAATAAAATGTCTTTCAAACTTGTAAAATTAACTGTTTTTATTGTCGATTGTCCATAGATTGTGTCGTCACGACTTTATTTATGGGCAGTCCCTCAGGTGCGCTGCGAAAGAAAATTTTTGGACTTAGTGCGCCGCAGCTCGAAAAAGGTTGCCTTTCACTGGTTTAAAAGGTTCCAGCACAAGCACCTCTTTGTAACACTTACTTTTTATTGCTATAAAGATAGGTATTTAAGAAGTGTTACCTAACCCAGCCACAGGGGATGCACAAACCAGTGTGTTTCTTCATGCTGGTCCCAAGCCTGGATAAATAGGGAGGGTGATTTTGCCAAATCAATATGTGGACAACAATTTTGGATTCAATGAGTGTTACCTCTTGCGAAATTTAGAGAATAAAGAAGATTCATTGATGCTTCCTCCTGCCTGTACTTAGTTTCCTTAACATAAAAGGGAGAACAGGGCACCCAGCAGGAGTGACCGGTACAGTTTTCATCCTCAAGAGTCCTTGGGTGCCACCAGGGGACGTTGCATGGACGTATAATTCGTATTTTATGGGATTTCCATCTGACCCAGAAGTGCTTCCGACGGACCGTGTCCCATAAAAAGAGAAGCTTAGCCTTGCTCAGGGAGTCAGCGCCCGGGTGGAAGAGAACATGAAATCTTTCAGGGTGTGGAAGGAGACTTCTGTGTTTGTGATGCCTGTTTGTTAAGGCACTGTAATTAAAAAAAAAGGGGCAATATTTGAACCCGTGACTGTGTTAGGTGTGATTGTGTCTAGAGTTTGGGGCTCAGTGGTGCCCCCTGCTGGTCACACCATGTTATTAGTAACAGCTCCCCATTGCTACCGCATTACCATTGGTGATACATTGCATGACGTCACAATTGTGGTGTCCAGCTAAATATAATCTGTGTGTTTAGTAAAGAGGGAGATGAACGCTTGGAGTCATTAGTAGGAAGTTCATGTGTTTTCTATTTTTATTTTTTTACTTTTTGAAATTCATTTGATTCTTTTTCTTTAGATCTCCCGGTTTTGACCCTCATCTGTCTCAGCCCTTGTTAATCTCTTTCATCTCTCAGTCCTTCCAACCACAGCCTTTTGATGTGCCGTCTTCTCACCACAGGCAAAAACACTATGAGGCTGACGTTTTGAATAAATCATCAATAATAGTTTGCAAAAAACCAATAAAATGTTGCATCTCTTTCACTGGATTTGGTCTTAACACTGACATGAAGCTCCTGTGCAAATCTGGGGGTCCCCTGAATAACATTTGGGGACAACTGCCGAACGAGAATTCACCGAGTGTGAGCACCAAGTGCTGCCGCCGAGTCACAGTAGTCATTGCAGAACACTTACAGTAAGCAAATCTACGGGCAAAGCAGATGCTTGGCAAGCATTCCCTGAATGGCTCCGCACTTATGTCATGCTTGTTTAGATCTTTCCATAAAACGAAACCAACTTCAGAGTTCTGTCAGAGTTTTAATGTGAAGCAGAGATTGTTGTCTGAAGATCTGCAGTCAGACAGAAGCGGCCGTTGGTACATGGAGGTTCTCTTAAATATTTTATTACCGTGTCCTTTCTCGTAAACAAAGTTTCTAATGAGGAGCTCATTCTCCAGTAAAATGGATGCCCAAAAAAAAAAAAAATCACAGTCTGACACAAATACTTGGAAAAAGAACAGCATGCTAGCAATGGCCATCAGCATCGGATGACATTAATGATATTGTCACCCCCCAGAGCTCTGACGTACTGTATGTAGTTCCACCCTGGGCCGAGAGCGGGCGCTGCCGTTATGTTGCCTTCCTTTTCCCCCATAGTACTGAGAGACCGCCCAGTGAGGGCAACTGACTCCGCCCCTTGTGTTCCCTGCACCATGAAAGCACCAGTGCCAGGGAGGAGGCGCCACTTCGTGACCGAGCAGCCAATGAGACGGAGCGCCCCTATTACCTAAACAGCGGAATTACTTTACCCCAAGCTTGAAGGAGGCCATCATTGGTTGTGGTTTTGATGCCATCGTGTGTCTGCTTTCCTTGTTGTTATTATTTGAAGTGAACGGAGATGGCCAGGTTGGCACCCCAACATTTATTTTGTCATGACCTGTCACTCCCTCGGACAACCACAATACATAACATAAATAAAGAAACTTAAACTAAGCAACGGTAAACAAAAGAATTTCATAGTAACCCTGAAAAATGTCATCCTCTTCCTAACCAGGTGGTGGTCTTCTATCAGATATACAGGGTGACACAGAAAAACCCAATAAAAATAGAAGAAATCCAACAAAAACATTTTATTGACAGCAATTGAACCACTACAACTTGCCTTTTAAGAGACGTTACTGTAATCCAAATTATCAATGTCTGAAAATTTACGTCCTGTAGATGGCGTCCTCCTGTACGTACTGTGATGGATTGCCAGTATTTTACTCCGGCCCTCACCCCCAGGGCGCCACGAGGAGCCCCCCCGACAGCATGACCATGCCCCGAGTTCCAGCAGAGCATCATGGACTTTGTAGTGTTTATACACAGCCCTGCTGGATACCTTGGGGGCCACCAGGCGTCGCTGTAGGGGGGCTCGTAGGCTCGCATGTGCCCTATTACCCGGGAGTACGTCATAGTCATGTGACGGGAAGAAACGACGTGCTCCCGGGGTGAAGAAAAGGACTGTTTGCCCTGACCTGGAAGGAATAAGGAACTGTGGACTGATTGGACAGGAACACCTCTGGGTCAGGGTGTATAAAAGGATTGTGGGAAGGCCCAGACAGTGAGCTGAGCTGGGAGGTAGGAGGGCGAAGTGTCTGGGCGAGGTTGGTTATTGATTTATGAGTGTAGAGTGGAGGGTGCTTTGTGCACTGTGTAATAATAAAAGTTACAGTTATTATACTTTCACCCGGTGTTCAGAGTGGTACCTGAGGGTGTTAGAGGTGGACTACGCCTCTATCTGCTACAGTATGCATTCTTCCAATCTGCTGTTGAGGTTCCCCATTGATCGCTGCAACATCTCGGCTGGGATGCCACGAATTTCGTCTTGAATTCTTTGTTTCAGGGCGGCACGGTGGCGCAGTGGTAGCGCTGCTGCCTCGCAGTTAGGAGACCCAGGTTCGCTTCCCGGGTCCTCCCTGCGTGGAGTTTGCATGTTCTCCCGTGTCTGCGTGGGTTTCCTCCGGGCACTCCGGTTTCCTCCCACAATCCAAAGACATGCAGGTTAGGTGGATTGGCGATTCTAAATTGGCCCTAGTGTGTGCTTGGTGTGTGGGTGTGTTTGTGTGTGTCCTGCGGTGGGTTGGCACCCTGCTCAGTATTGGTTCCTGCCTTGTGCCCTGTGTTGGCTGGGATTGGCTCCAGCAGACCCCCGTGACCCTGTATTCGGATTCAGCGGGTTAGAAAATGGATGGTTGGATGGATTCTTTGTTTCAATTCATTCAGTGTCCTTGGCCGAGTCGTGTAGACCCGACTCTTAAGGTAGCCCCACAAGAGAAAATCACAAACGAACAAATCCGGTGATCTTGAGGGCCAGGGAATGTCACCGAATCTTGAGATGACACGGTTACCGAACAATTCTCGCACAGCTGCCATTGATTGCCTTGCAATTGATTACTAAACGACTAAATGGCGGGATTGTTTACAGCTCAAGGTCCCTGTTCGGCAGTGCTGCCAACTGTACATGGCTGCCACTATGCATTTCAAAAGTTCCCGTTTTTTTTGTGTCACCCTGTATAATAAGCCGGTCTGTTCGCTCCTCACATCCCACAAAAACTGGGGCTCTAAGGCTACATCTACACGATTACATTTCCATTTAAAATGGGGTTCTTAAATGAAGAAGATCTCCATCCACACTGGTGTTTTCACATCATTTTATGAAGGCATCTTCATCCACACTACACTAACTGTAAATACACACAAGACACAAACACAACGGCAGAAACCAGAAGGGGAAGTGTCCGTCGTCACGCAGCACATTTATTTGCAGCAATGGTGAACTCGTGAAACCTAAAACATTGTTTTTGTGTGGACTGATGATGAGGTGGAGTTATTATTGAGAGTAACGCATGAGTAGAAGGTGAGCAAAGGGACTGAGAAAATTAAACAAGCAGGATGCAGTCAGGCTGTGATATAGCGGGTCCACGGCTCAGAATGAAAGCCCGGCTTTTGACTAAATAATCGCCGCGAGGGGGTGCGGTCATGTGGCCGGAGCGGTCCCTGGACGTTACGTGAGGGGGGCGTTTCCTCGCTCATGTGCTGTGACAGACAGCCGGGGTCCATGCCTGGCTGGGACGCCCCTTCTCTATATGTTCCAGGGGAGCAAGCATGGGCTGCGCAGAACCTCCCCCGGACCACTTGGTGGCAGCCCCCCTGGGTGACTGTGGTGCCTCAGACACCCGCAGGGCTATGGAGTTCTCCACAGCCTGGCTGGGATCCGGGGTGGCCACTAGGAGGCGCTGGGCCGTAGTTCAGTCACAGCCGGAGGTGCAATCATAAAGCAGGTGGTCAAGCACCTGAAGCACTTCCGGGTGAGTATAAAAGGGGCCAGCAGCCACACTCGGGAGGAGGAGTGGCGGTAAAGTGTGCCTTTTGTTTTGGTTGTGCTTTTGGGACTGCGCTGTGGCTGAGGGACACGGGGAAGACGGGTCCCCCAGCTGAAGAAAAATAAATCCTTTTGGTTTAATTTTAACGTGCCTCCGTTGTCAGTCTGTGTCGTGTCGGGCGCCTACATAGCTCCTTTCTTACAATGCACAGGTGACAAATCGTCCGCATCCATTATTTAAGCCCGAAGCTGCTAATCGCCACACCTGAGCCACATCCCCGTAATACATAGGAGAAGCGCGAGGCTAAAAAGGGAAACGGTAAAAGAATGAATGAGGCAGAGAGCAGCATTGGAGGAAAGAGAGTGGACGAGCCAGCCAGCCAGCTGAGAAAGAGTAAGGTCAGCGCGGTCAGGGGTCCCCGATTGCACTGAGTTAATAGAAGAGTGGGTACGATCGCAGACAAGTCCGCCCTAGGGATCCGAGGGAAGACTACGACTGCGAGAAGGAAGACGGGAAGACAACCGACCCCGGGCGGTCAGGCAGCCAGGACGGGGGGGTCGGTAGAATGAGGACCACGGTGGCTGAAGTCTGATACCTTGAAAGAGCTGGAGAGACTGGGAAGAAGTCGAGCTTGGCTGGTGTGACCCCAATGTCGTCAGCAGGGTTTTAATCTCATTTTAGCCTTGTGGGATTTTTACCTTTTTATTGGATTATTTATTTATTTAATAATGTTTGGATTGCACTGTACTATTTATTTGGACACTGTTTAGTTGGATTGCTTTAATAAAAGCACTTTGCACCTTTTTGCACCATCCCCTTGCTTCGTGATGTCTTCACTGTCCAGCTTCTCCGGTTTCATTACCGGCGGTGTCGGGTTCAAGAGCTCCTTAAAAAGGATCCCGCATCACTGCAGGGCCACATAACAAGCGCGAACAAACTGGAGCGCATTTAGAGTCGGTGTTTTCAAAACCCTTCATTTTCACCCATCCACACTGCCGCACTGACCTGCCGCTTTCAGAAATACACTGCACTGGAGAGCGTTAGCGAAAGTCCCCAAAATGCTGGGGTAGTGTGGACAAAATGTGAAAACAAAAGACCAGTGTGCGCGTTTTTTAAAGAGAAATAGAGCAGCGCGGACACAGCCTTAAGCCCCGCCCTGGCCACACCCCTCAGGAAATCGTTAACAGATCTTCTTGGGCGTTCGTCGGCAGTGTGCGTTGTGCTCTGGTCTCCTACACTCAGGGTCTCAGCCTCTAATTCTATTGCACTCTTTTAATTAATTGAAGTCGAATTCTAACATTACTGAGAACACACGCCATCAACTTCCAGCTGCTGATGCAATCTCTCCGTTATATCGACGTGTGAAAAAGAAAGTGCACCCTCATTCAATTCTAAGGTTTTACATATCCGGGCATAATAATGCGAGACTTGCCCGGACACCACCAGTCAGAAACCACATCTTTGTAAAACACACACGTTTATTTATCATTCATAAACACAGGATTCAGTCCCGAACACCACACAATGCACACAGCTAATCAATCACCACAATAAGACTCTTCTCTTCCTCCTCCGTCCTTGGCCGCCTATCTCCTCCTGTGAGCTTCGTCCTGCTCCCACTACCGACTCAAGCTCCCCAACTGTAAGGAGGTGGCGCCTTTTATTCCCGCCCGGATGTGCTCCAGGTGGCTGGTGACAACCTTCCGGCAGCACTCTCTGGTGTGGCGGAAGTGCTGCCCTTTGCACCGGAAGCACTCTGGGTGTCCCTGGCAGGTTCATCCGCCATCTTGCCTGGTGTGGCGGAAGTAATAGTTCTCCGGGTCCCACGAGGCTTGAGGCGCCCCCCTGGAGGAGGCCACGGGTCCAAACAGGCCAGAACCTCTTTGCTCCTATCTCGTGGTCCTCTCCTGGTCCAAGGCGGTTGCCACCTCGTGACCCAGAAGCTATTAATGCCCTTTTCTGGTCCTTCCAGGCATCCCGGCCAGGTAAGGACCCCAGCAATCTGCCACAATAAAAACAAATCATCTGTTTCTTAGAGAGGGGTTAGGAGCGCGTAATGATACACCCACCACACGACAAACCAACTCAGGATCCCAGATGAGGACCTGAGTGCAGCCACGCAACGGGCGACCCCTCAGCACCACACTACTTCAGATAGAGTGGAACAGTGGGAGGTTTTTTTTATGGTGGCTGGAGTGCCAATTCTGCCACCAACTCCCAAGCTTTTCCCTGCAGGTTGGAGGGCCTACATGCAGGGATGGATGCAGAGTAACGTCATACCCAGGACAGAGCAATTGCAGGTTAAGGGCCCGACAGAGCAGAGTCCCTTTTGGCATTTATAGGATTCGAACCAGCAACCTTCTGATTGCCAGTGCAGATCCCTAGCCTCAGAGCCACCGCTTAGCTTGGTTCTTAGTTGGTCTTAAAAATTAGGAAAATACAACCTCAGATGAACAACAACACTGGACATTTTTTTCCATGTGAATGCTGGATGGCGCCTGTCACATTTCAGCCGGGGCTCATTTTGAGTTGGTGACTGTTGCTGTGATGGAGCAAAATGATCTGCTGTGGCGACCCCCTAACAGGAGCAGCCGAAAGAAGAAGAAGAAGAAGATCCTTCTGCTTATGGAGACGAGCAAACAAAGTCACGTACAGTAAGTGCAGAGCCAGCTGCTTCCCCCGGCCGGCTGTTATCTTGTTGTCACCGCAGTGTGATGGATATGATAAGACAATCTGTGCTCCCTAATAGGGGCTCCAAAGCGTTGCGGTCCTTGTGAATGAACTGTACACGCGTGTGGTCGGGGTGTCCGAGATCTGGCGCACTCACAGTTCTTGTTCTTTGGCATTGCTGTTCTCGTCCTCAAACGTGCTCTTTACACCAGATCAGGGCGAGCAGATCTGAACAGGTACAGACGGCTGAGGAATGAGCCTTCCCGACAACCGTGGAAAAGAGGAACGGAGAAGCAGCCTGCACCAGACACGTCGTCAGATGAGAACGATAAGAAAATCTCCCTGACGCGCCTCTCGAAGCCTTTCGTTAAGCTTCACTGAGCTCTACTCTTGCACAACCAAACTACTAACGTGCGGTGAACGCTGTCAGTTTCTCACATGTTTTATGCACATCATGAAGGGGGGGAAAAAAGGGGAGCGCTAAGAGTTTCTATTACTTGCCTTTGCATTCAGTTAGCTTTATGAGATTCTGCTTTCCAACCTTGTGCTTCGTCCAAATCTCCAGGCTCCCCAGCCCACCAGGTGCTCTGCTTGTCCAGAGCTCAAGCCTCCTGATTCTTCACGTGCTCTTCCTGCACTAAATGCCTCTATTTGGCTTTGTGACTAAAAAGCACAATTGGGATGGCATCACCCCATCTTGTTTTCTGGGTGACCTCATTATAAGTATTTTAATGAACGCGTCTCTTTTTGGTGGGATTAAATGTCTTTAAAATGCTACATCATGTAAAGAACAGTGTCAAAGGATCTGTTCAGTCAATCATTACTTTATATAGCATCTTGTGACCAGTAGGGGGCACTGCAGCACCCCAAACACCAGTCACAACCATAGTGACATAAGTCCCAGATTCAAATAAAAGGCCTATTATAATAAATCACTTACATGCTTCGGGGCAGCACTGCTGCCTCGCAATTAGGAGACCCGGGCTGCCTCGCAATTAGGAGACCCGGGTTCGCTTCCCGGGTCCTCCCTGCGTGGAGTTTGCATGGCGTCTGCGTGGGTTTCCTCCCACAGTCCAAAGACATGCAGGTTAGGTGCATTGGCGATCCTAAATTGTCCCTGGTGTGTAGGCTATTTGGGGTGTGTGTGTGTGTGTGTGCGCACGCCCTGCCCGGGGTTTGTTTCTTGCCTTGCACCCTGTGTTGGCTGGGATTGGCTCCCTGTGACCCTGTAGGTAGGATATAACAGGATGGATGGATGGACCTAAACGCTTCTTCATAACTTTACCATCAACACACGCACAACTCTCTTCTTCCCTTTTCCTCTTCTCCTCGCAGTTGACATTTCTCCTCTTCTATCCGACTCCAGCTCACCTGGATGAAGCGTAGCAGCTTCCTTGCTAGTGGACCCAGTGGTACTTCCA
Source organism: Polypterus senegalus (assembly GCF_016835505.1). Lineage (NCBI taxonomy): Eukaryota > Metazoa > Chordata > Cladistia > Polypteriformes > Polypteridae > Polypterus > Polypterus senegalus. The sequence goes on along the minus strand of NC_053167.1, from coordinate 132,217,033 downwards.
GTGCTTCCACATTGCATCCAGAAAACACTTCCAGGTCAGGTGGAACAAGAGAGCTCGCCTCCAACAGCCTGTCGAAACTACAACTCCCATGCAGCCCTGCAGGTGTCCAAAAGGGGAGCTCGGCAGAGAGATGTCGCCACCCAGTGTATTGGGGGAGCACTTGCTTCTGGGCAGCAGTCTCCCCACTGTTCATCCATTATAACGGAACCCCAACCACTAAACCACTGGGCACCACTAAACAGACTAACAGAACCCAAACCACTAAACTGCTGGGTACCACTAAACAAACTAACAGAACCCCAACCACCAAACCACTGGGTACCACTAAACAGAGTAACAGAACCCCAACCACTAAACCACTGGGTACCACTAAATAGACTAACAGAACCCCAACCACTAAACCACTGGGTACCACTAAACAGAGTAACAGAACCCCAACCACTAAACCACTGGGTACCACTAAACAAACTAACAGAACCCCAGCCACTAAACCACTGGGTACCACTAAACAGACTAACAGAACCCCAACCACTAAACCACTGGGTACCATTAAACAGACTAACAGAACCCCAACCACTAAACCACTGGGTACCACTAAACAAACTAACAGAACCCCAACCACTAAACCACTGGGCACCACTAAACAGACTGTCTACTCCATCCATCCATCCATTTTCTAACCCGCTGAATCCGAATACAGGGTCACGGGGGTCTGCTGGAGCCAATCCCAGCCAACACAGGGCACAGGGCAGGAACCAATCCTGGGCAGGGTGCCAACCCACCGCAGGACTGTCTACTCATATCCTTCAATTACAATGGCCTCCAGGCCAGGTAAGTCGGGATGCCAGCCAGCCAACCCATACCCACTATCACACACCTTATGTGTTGGCTTTTTGAAAGTTTGTGTTACATGATTACAAAAAAAAAAAAACATTTCTACAAGGAGGGCTGTGTAGAAAAAAGTGTTGTAATTTCTACGTGCATGCAAATCTCCTTTAATGAAAGCCTGCATTACACTTTAATCAGCCAGAATGGTTTGATTTGTAATTTTAAGCTGTGGAGCGAGCAGAGAGTTGAATCAATGAAAAAATGTGTCTTTGTCCCAAACATTGAGGAGCTCTGAACTTTGAAGATTTCTTCTTTAGCCCAAATGTTAAAAACGTCCACTCTTGGCGCTCAGCTGAAGAAATTGAGCTCCTTTACAATCACGCTTGGAGATGATGTCACCAGACCTCCTTCTTCTTCAGCTTCTGCAAGGAATGTGGGTGTCATTTCAAATTCTGCCCTTTCTTATTCAATCCGCATGGATCTCATTAAGAAATTCTGTTACTTCCACCTCTGCGCCAAATCTCGCATTCAGCCGTTTGATTTTGTAGGAATTACGGAGTCTTGACTAAATGAGTGTTATTGGGGGTGAATATAATATTATCGGCTACACCTGCTTCAGGGGAGACAGAGGGGACTGTGTGGGGACCTCATCCAGGTCTTCAAGGAAGGAAAGGAGGAGGTGTGGCATTAAGTGGGAAAAATAATCTTCAAGATGGAAGGAGGACACACGTCAGAACCACTGGGGTTAAGCCAAGACGGAAGAAAGTCAGAGAAATCTGGAGTTTGGACTTTGCTACAGGCCACCAAATTCTGAAATGTCAGATAACTAGGGGGGCTCTACCCCCGGCTCGCTTCGATTCACTAACCCCCAGGTGGGCGCTACGCACTAGTGACTTCGCGACTCTGCTGCTCGCATATGAGGAAGCGGATGTACAATTTAAACAGATGGTTATTTTCATGGGAATTGTTACATATTTATAATAGAACTCGCTATTTTACAGTACAGTGAGTAATTAACCACAGTAAAAAAAATAGTAAAACGTCATAAATTGAAAGTAAATTGTGTTTCATGTTGCATTAGAGGCATTCGTTGCGTTACACGTTTTTGTTCTGTTTGGCTTTGCAATTAACACGCAAATCCTTTTTAAGCTTACACTTTTACTGTAAAACTTTTGGAATTACATTTTCATCAATATCGTATTGAATTTTGATTCTGCGTTTGGACTTTCATCGTGACAATACAACGTCTAACTGCCCGTGAATGAATTTCGTTTCTTTCTCTCGAATAAACAAACCAACTTTTTCAAATGTTTGTCCCTGTGATTTGTTAATTGTCATAGCACAAGCTTTTCTAACGGGGAACTGTAAATGTTTTAATACGAATGGTACATCGAGATCTCCTTTGGTGTCTCATGTTACCCCCTGACGATGTACTACATTACCTTTCTTGTCGCCTGTTCAAATTTTACATGTCAGAATTGTTCAACCAATTTTCAATACATCTAATCTTGTCCTATTGAATAGCCAATCAATCAGACATAAATGATGCAATAACATTACGATACTTTCTTCTTTCTACAGTAATTCGGCCGGTGGAAGACCAGATGGTGTTAACGGTTAATAATAAATAATAATACATTTTATTTATATAGCACCTTTCCCATGCTCAAGGCACTTACAGAATATAAGAAAGAACGGCTGGGTATACAGTATACAGCATTGTACAAACCAAATAAATAAATAAAGAAGCGTAAGACAGTGAATTCAGAGAAAGCCTAACAGACAACAGAATTGATGGTCCAGCACACACACACACACAGGTGACCTGAGCATCTTGACATGGAGGTAAACTGAGAGAAAGGGAATGAAGTCAAGTTGAGCTAAAAGCCTTCCTGAACTGATGAGTTTTGAGTTGTTTTTTAAAAGAATTCATGGAGTCAGCTGACCTGATTAATTTCGGTAAGTCATTCCAGAGTCTGGGCACTCGCTATACAGCTGAAGGCCCTGCTGTCACCCATGGAGTGCAGGTTAGTGTGGGGCACAACAAGATGGCCAGAATCAGAGGACCTTAGTAAGCGGGCAGGTACATAGTGATGGAGAAGGTCACTGATGGAGTTTGGCGCGAGGTTATTTAAGGCTTTGTAGGTTATTAGTAGGATTTTATATTCGATTCTGTAAGACACAGGGAGCCAGTGAAGATGGAGCAGGATGGGTGTGATGTGCTCGCTGCTGCTGGTTCGAGTAACGACTCTTGCAGCCGAGTTTTGAATAAGCTGGAGCTGAGATATAAGATTAGAAGGGGCACCTGCCAGCAGCGAGTTACAATAATCTATGCGAGATTTGATAAAAGCAGGGACAAGTTTCTCAGCATTAGAAAAGGCGAGGAAGGAGCGAACACGGGATATGTTAAGAGGTGGAAGTAAGAAAGTTTCCTAATGTGATTTATGTGGACAAAATAAGAGAGGGAGGAATCAAAAATGACACCAAGATTCTTTGCAGTAGAGGCAGGTCTGATGAGATCACCACCAAGATGGACTGGGAAGGAGCTCAATTTATTGAGTTCAGTTTTGTTGCAATTTAATTTTAAAGAGTTCTGCTCCATCCAGGTTTTAATTTCACTAAGGCAGGTTGTGAGCTGAGAAAGCTCTGATGAAGTTCCACTTTTAACATTGAAGTAGAGTTGAGTATCATCTGCATAAAAATGATAGCCCAGTCCATAGCTACGAATAATATGGCCAAGAGGAAGTATATAAATACAGAAGAGAAGAGGGCCGAGGACAGAGCCCTGAGGAGCTCGATGTGTGACTGGCGCCGAGCTGGATCTGCTGTTGCCAAGACTAACAAACTCTTGCCTATCAGTCAGATAGGACTTGAACCACTGGAGGGCAGTGCCAGAGATACCCAGCGTGTTCTTCATTCTGAACAGTAGAATGTCATGTCTGACCCGAGTGTCAAATGCTGTACTGAGGTCTAACAGAATTAATATGCTGGTTTGTCCAGAGTCTGCTGCCATAAGCAAATCATTGGTTACCCGTAGCAGAGCAGTTTCACGGTTGTAGATATTCTTCATGATATTGTTAGTTGATGTTTTCGTCTTCCGCACCGTCACCGCCAACTGATTCAGCAGAGTCTATCGATACACATTTAACCAATTTGCCGTGTAACCAATCGACAATTTTCACGTTAATTCATTTGACTGCATCGTTTCTCGGTGCTAGGATTGTCTGTGCACTCACTTCTTCTGTTGATAACCCTTCAATAAGATTTGGACATAATAAGTCCTCTTTTATTGGAAACTTAAAGTGAGGAAAACTTTAAAATGAGCTAAAATGGATACATAGGAGCACTTTTTAAAAAGCAAAACTGAAAAGATCCCTGTTCAAGAACATTTTTTAAAAAGTCACATATACTTCTGACTTCTGATGAATATGGGACACCACAGCAAGAGAGCAAAAACAGCATTTGAAACGGCAAAAGAGAAACAAAATAAAAACAATAAAAAGACGACAAAGAGAATTTAAGAAACCGTAGGGATATAAATGGAGAAGGTGCTGAAAATGAGAAGGAAATCACAAATGAATTGAAGAAACATTTGACTCAAGTACAGCATTTGTTAAGGAAGACACAAGTGGAAGGCCTCATGCAGAGGTAAAAAAACAAACTCTGAGCTCTGTGGAAGCTGGCTCGGACACAGACAGACGGACGCCGATGGTTCAAACACCCACGCACGTTCATTATACTGTACATATTATATACAGAGTGAAGCACACAACCGCAAAACTCCCCCAAAGTCCAAAATGCCTCACTCTCTTCAGGCCTTTTTATAATCACCCGGATGTGCTCCAGGTGCCACTCGATAATCTTCCGCCAGCACTCCCCAGTGTGGCGGAAGTACCGGCTGCACACCCAGAATCACTCCGGGTGTCCCTGGTCTTCTACTCCACAGCACTTCCGGGTGGGGCGGAAGATCTAAGGGCCAGGGCTCCTCAGGCATTGGGGCGCCCCCTGGCGGTGACCACGGGCCCTTATAGAGTTGGGCTTCCAAGCTCCGTTCCCGTGGTCCCCAAAGCCACCAGGGCGGTCGCCCCTCATGGTCTGTAGGAGGCGCAAGCCCTCTTCAGTCCACCTGGGCGTCCCGGCTGGGTACCACCCCAGCCACTCGCCACAGCTCATAGATTTTTAAAATACAAGAGTCCGATGTGCCCTCAATACGCTGAAGACAAATAAAACCCCCAGACCTGATAAAATCTTTTCAACTGCCACAGTTTATAAACCCTTATTAGGCGTATTGGAGCAGTCACTTCAAATACTGGAGGACTAGAAAGTTGTAAATGTGACTCCAGTCTTCAAGAAGGGGGACACAATGGATCCTGGTAATTACAGACCAACATCTCTTACTTCTATGCAATGCAAAACTATGGAAAGTGTAATAAGAAATACATTAGAAAATTACCTAAATGAAAATAATATAAATCAAATAACACGCAGCATGGGTTTATGAGTGGAATGTCCTGCCAAGCCAATCATTTAGATATTTTTGATGAAGTCACCGTAATAATCCATCCATTATCCAACCCGTAAATATCCTAATTACAGGGTCACGGGCTTGAACCACTGCCAACACAGGGCGCAAGGCAGGATACAAACCCCGGGCAGGGCGCCAGCCCACCGCAGGGCACACACACCACACACTAAGGACAATTTAGGGCCACCAATGCACCTAACCTGCATGTCTTTGGACTGTGGGAGGAAACCCACGCAGACACGGGGAGAACATGCAAACTCCACACAGGGAGGACCCGGGAAGCAAACCCACAGGTCTCCTAACTGCGAGGCAGCAGCGATGACCCACTGCGCCACCGTGCCACCCTAACCATAATAATAGTAATAATAATTCTTTACATTTACATTGCGCTTTTCTCGCTACTCAAATTGTCGACAAAAACAAAGCAAACGTCATAATGTACTTAGACTTTCAAAAAGCCTTTGAGTCCCAAACCAAAGATTAGCTGTAGGCATCATGTGTGACCGACACAACTGGATGACAAGTTGGTTAACCGGTCAGAGACAAAGAGTACAGGTAAGAGCAGAACGCTGCACATGGAGTGAGGTCTTCAGTGGAGTCCTTCAGGGGGCTCTCCTTGGACGGTGACTTTATCGGATTTACAACCCCAAATCAGAATAGCTGGGATGGTATGGAATATGCAAATATAAAAAACGCAGTGATTCTTAAGCATACTGTGACTTTTATTTCATTGCAGGCAGTATGAACCCAAGATATTTCATGTTGTGTCTGGTCAGCTTCATTTCATTTGTTAAGACACATCCATTCCTGTTCTGCTTAAGGGTTGTAAATCAGATAAAGTAACCGTCCAAGAACAGCCTCTCGAAGACCTCACTCCATGTGGAGCGTTCTGCTCTTCCTGGGACTTCAGGACGTGTCCTACTGCGACAGACTCCGAGAATTACACCTGTTTAGTCGCGAGCAGAGAGGGGACTGAGTGGGGACCTCAACTGGGCCTTCAAAATTCTAAATGGCATTGACAACGAAGAACCAGCAGAATTATTTCAGCTTAAGGGTGAATCACGTCCTCGAGAACACCCATGAAAATTAAGAGGAAGTGCATTTAGGACTGAAGCACTTCTTTATGCAAAGAGTTGTGGGGATCTGGATCCAACTACTGAGTCATGGAGTTGAAGCAGAACCCTTGCCAAACTTTAAGAAGAATCTGGATACTGGGACAGTTTAGCGATTAGCTAAAACAAACAGGCTAAATGGGCTGAATGCTCTTCTCCTGTTTGTCAAATTTCTTAGGTATCTTGTATTTCTCACCTTTCATAAAACGGACAAACTTCTCCATCTTGTAAAGCACTTTGAGCTAAATCATTTGTATGAAAATGTGCTATGAAATAAATATTGTTGTTGTTCTGCACGCTTTTATTACATCCCGCATTGACTACGACTCCTGTCCATGCCAGGTCTTGCTCAGTCTTATTAAGGATAAAATTGAGCAGCATGTGGCAAGGACAGGAGTTATTCTGAGCAGTCAGCATGAGGTCAGAAGAGGGAGGTCGTGTTTTACTAACAGGCTGGAATTCTATGAGGAGGCAACAAAAGGATACAACCAGAGTGGAGCTTATGGGATTATTTATCTGGACTTTCAGAAAGCATTTGATAAGGTGCCACATGAGAGGTGGGCATCAAACTCAAAGAAGTGGCAGTTCTGAGTGTGGTGTGTAGATGGGTGCAGAATTGGCTCAGACGCAGGAAGCAGAGGGAGATGGTGTGAGGAACCTCATCAGAATTGGCTGATGTTAAGAGAGGTGACCAGCAGGGGGCAGTGTGGGGTCGCTACTACTATTTTTAATATAATAAATGATTTAGATAGGAATATAAAGAACAGGCTGGTTAAATTTGCAGATGATACCAAGATAGGTGGATTAGCAGAAAAATTGGAATCCAATAAATCATTACAGAAGGACTTGGATGGCATACAGAATTGGGCAGATTTGTGGACAATGAAATTTAATGTTAGTAAATGTAAAGAATTACACATAGGAAGTAAAAATGTAAGGTTTGAATACACAATGGGCGGTCAGAAAATCGAGAGTCCAAATTATGACAAGGATTTAGGAGTCAAAGTGGACTCTAAGCCATCGACTTCCCGACAGAAGCCATGAAGAAGGCTAAGAGACTGTCAGGTTATATAGCGCCTTGATGTGTGGTGTACAAGTCACAGGAGGTTCTGGTCAGGCTTTATAACCCACTGGTGAGGCCTCATCTGGAGTACTGGGTGCAGTTTGGGTCTCCAGGCTACAAAAAGGACATAACAGCACTAGAGAAGGTCCAGAGATGAGCGATGAGGCTGATTGAGGGGCTACAGGGGGTGAGTTATGAGGAAAGATTCAAGGATTTAGGAGTCATAGTGAACTATCACCTGCCAGTCATTGTTCAGAAGCCATTAAGAAGGCTAACAGACTGTCAGGTTATATAGCGCCTTGATGTGTGGAGTACAAGTCACAGGAGGTTCTGCTCAAGCTTTATAACCCACTGGTGAGGCCTCATCTGGAGTACTGTGTGCAGTTTTGGTCTCCAGGCTACAAAAAGGACATAACAGCACTAATGAAGGTCCAGAGAAGAGCGACGAGGCTGATTCAGGGGCTACAGGAGATGAGTGATGAGGAAAGATGAAAAGGGCTGAGCCTTTACAGGAGATGAAGAGGAGACCTGACTGAAATGTTTGAATTTATGAAGTGAATTAGTCCATAGACTTGTATTTTAAAATGAGTTCATCAAGAACACAGGGACACAGTTGGAAACTTGTGAAGGGGAAATTTCACACAAACATTAGCAGGTTTTTCTCACACAAAGAACGATAGACACCTGGAATAAGCGACTATGTAGTGTGGTAGACAGTAAGACTTGAGGGACTTTCAAAATTCGACTTGATGTTTTTTTGGAAGAAGTAAATGGACAGGACTGGCGAGCTTTGTTGGGCTGAATGGCCTGTTCTCATCTCGATTGTTCTGATGTTCTATTACGTCCCTACTGGCAAGTTCTCCTTCTAATCTGTTATCACAGTTGGTTCAAATCATTGCAGCAGAAGTTCTCATATAGACCTCCAACAGTGAACACGTCACCCATCCTGCTCCACCTTCACTGGGCTCCCTGTGTCTTATAGGACTGAATGTGAAATCATATTTCTTACGTATAAAGCTTTAAAAGGTGGACGGCATCAGTAACGTCCTGAGTCACTAGGCTCCTGTCCACCCATTAAGGTCCACTGAATCTCTTTGTGCCCCAAACAAACCTGCACTCCATGGCTCTGCTGCTCCAAGGCTTTGAAATGACATCCAGAAAATAAAAAGGTGAGCTGAGTCAATTCATCCTTTAAAAAGCAACACACCTGCCCTGCTTCAACCTACCAGACACTTGAGATCTTACGACTCTTGGTGAAGTCTCACTATTGAGATCTTGGCAAGTCCTCCTCCTCTTCCCCTTTAACTCTCCCTAGGACCGTTGGTGCACTTCTGTTCAAAATGTGTCTGAAGGCCTGTCCCTTTCCTTTCTTGTATTTTAGCTACACCCATATTTATGTTATAATTATCTCTGCCATTTTCACAGGTGTCTTTACTCACAACCGAGATAACATTACATTTGTTTCCAGAGCGCAAGCAGATTTATGCGACTCACCAAACTGAACTGGCCGCCTTTGTGATTTTGTAGTCCAGTGCTGGTGTCCACTTCCTGTGCTTTATTCGATAAATTTGTTGTCGTCGGTAAGTTTAGGTCTGATCCATCTTATTTGTTCCAGGGTGTCCCCTCAGGGTTCAGTTCTTGGCCCTCAACTCTTTATCATTTCCATGCTGCCTCTTGGTGCCATAATTAGACGGCACGGTCTACGGTTTCATTGTTATGCTGATGATACGCCGATTTATTTACACACAGGGCTTTTGCAAACATGACCTCCTCCTGCATTGGTTGCCTATTTGGCTGACATCTGAAAACTTTCTCTGGCTGAATAGTTATAACACTGAGGCTTTAATTATTTTATCTCCAGGCACTTTAAGGAAAACAGGTAATGTTTCAGTAAAAATCCCGGGCTTTATTACATCTTTGTCTGCACAGGTTTAAACTTTTGATCCCACACTCTCCTTTGATTCATATATTAATCATATTATCAAAGATCACCTTTTTCCACCTTATATAAATTTCAAGGCTGTATCCATTGCTCTCTGATAGTGCAGCAGAGATGTTTATCCACGTCTTTGTCACCTCACGCCCTGACGATTGCAACGCAGTGTTGTTTGGTATCCCTGTTCGGACCCTAAACAAGCTATGATACGTACAAAACTCAACAAGAAGGGTGGATACACGCACATTAGTCCGGCACTTCTCAATTACACTGGCTACCTGCCCCTGTCCGCATTCAATATAAACTTCTCCTTTTAGTTTTTAAGGCTCTTCATGGCGTAGCCCCACCTTACCGGTCGTCTTTATTATGTCCATATACTCCATCACCTTCGTGTCGTTCTTCTGACTTCTTACTGGTAACCATTTCACTGTGCAGACTGCACACTACGGGTGACCAGGCTTTTAGTGTATCCAGGCCACAGTTATGCAATGCCCTGCCTTTGGAGCTCCATACAAGTACTGCACCTCACGTTGTGGTTTTAAATCTTTTTTAATGTTGCTTTTTGTTGTTCTTGTCCTCTTTGAGGGCCGAATATTTTTTGCAGGCAACTCTGTTTTCTGAAAAGCACACAAAGCAAAGGTTTCACATGTAAATCAACGTAAAATGCCTGTTGCTGTAGCTGCTGTTGACGCCTGTTCAGTGTCTCTGGTGGCTGTGTAGGGGCAGCTCGATGATGGCCGGTAGGAATGCGTGGCGGGCCGGCTGCCTGGACCGTCTCCGCATGGTGGTGCGACGCAATCTGGTTTGTACCTCTTGTCATCATACGTGGCACTTCTCCCAGGCGAACATTGCTGTGGGTGCATCAGCTTAAGCCAGTACCTCACTTTGGTTTTCAATCTCCATCGTCAGATCACTTGCATCAAAATCAGAGTCCAACAAGGCGATAACACTCAAAATGTCGTTCTCTGAGTATTTTGGTTTGTACATTCCCTTTGGTCTCTCGCCAGATGTCAATGCCATTTTAGAGGTTGTTTGCTCTTCGCTACTCACGCATGTGGCAGGTAATTGAAGTCAAATCAACAAAGCTAACTTTCCTTCCAGCAAAGAGAGTTGAACTAAAACATAACAGCGAGTTTTGTCGCCGTTTCTGGCCGATTACCGTCCTCTACCCCTGAATTTCGACAAAAGTCGTCATCCACCCTGAAAGAGTTAATAATGTTTGTGTATCGGACGGTTTGATGTTATGTATATTGTTGTACTTTGAAAGTCACTTTTAAATAAAATGTATTATTATTACTATTATTATTAGCCCATTTCAGTTCATGCCATAATACAGTGATGGCGAACCATTTAGAAACCAAGTGCCCAAACTGCAATCCAAAACCCACTTATTTATCGCAAAGTGCCAACATGGCAATTTAACCTGAATACCACCTAAAACTGAACACCAGCATAACCAAGGAGCTGGTGGTGGATTTTAGGAGGCCCAGGCCCCTCATGGACCCCGTGATCATCAGAGGTGAGTGTGTGCAGAGGGTACAGACCTTTAAATACCTGGGAGTGCAGCTGGATGGTAAACTGGACTGGACTGCCAATACTGATGCTCTGTCTGTCTGTCTGTCTACTGAGCTTTTAGTTTAGAAAAGCCACTCATACATTAACATCTTTTGTCTTAAAAGAAAAACATAATAGCGGAGCTTTCAATGATACAAACAACTTTTTGTTGAAAGGTAAAAGTTTGCATTCGGTATGCTTTTGAACAATTAATGTGCCTTTTGCTGTTGTATGCATGCTGATAATTTGCCTAACCTTGGCTCATACTTTGTAAGTCTGAGAGCAACACATGCAGCACTCAGGTCATCTGTTAGTCTGTTTCTGGTGTCAGATTTGATTTCATTCAAAGCTGAAAACAGCTGCGCACAAGCATAAGATGTTCCAAACAAAGTAAGGAAAGCGATCTCAAGTGCCTTCATTGACTTAAGATTATTTGGCAGAGAATTCCACACTTTAAGGATTTCATTTTCATAACCAACTGTGCTGTCCTTTGTCATCCCTTCGATCCTCTCAAGTGTTTCACGCAGGTCTTCCCTATTAAGCTCCGCCCCCAAAGCTTCCATTATATATTACGGGGTCGTGGATCGGGTGTGGCGATTAGCAACTCCCGGCAATAATTACAGATGCGGACGACTCCTCCCCTGTGCGCTTAAGCGAGGACTGCCCGCATCACAAAGCTCCCGGAAAACCGCTCCGGCCACTCTACCATAACCCCCTTTAAGCCGCGAGTGCGGCAATTATCTGTTAAAACTGGCCTTTTCAATTTTGAGCTGTGGACCCGCTATACCACATCCCCTCCAACCCCACCATGGGAATCACAGACTCAAAAGGCTGCAGTCCGTGCCGCACCCTCAAGCAGCATGTGTGCCGCCCGCCTTACCCCAGACAGGAGAGGAAGGACGCGCTCCCATTTGGCTGCTGGGCAGAGGGGCGGGTGATGTGAGAAAAGTCCTCCGGCGCGTGAAGAGGGGGAGCGGTGAGGGAGCAGCCCGGCCCGCATTCCTCTGGCTTTATAGTAACGAACTCTGTGCTCGGGCGGCGGCGCGTGCCCACTGAGAGGGCTCTGAGTGCCCCCTTTGGCACGCGTGCCATAGGTTCACCACCACTGCCATAATACAACATAATAACCGGGTCCATTCCTTGGGCCTCGAGTTTGAATGAGCTAGAAGTCTGTATAATGGATGGTGCCTTTCTTAGGGAATGACATGTTCCAAGTACTGTCTTCCTCTTCTTTCGGCTGCTCCCATTAGGGGTCACCACAGTGTTATCATCTTCTTCCATATCGTCCTGTCCTCGTCATCTTGCTTTGTCACACCGATCACCTGCATGTCCTCTCTCACCACATCCATAAACCTTCTCTTAGGCCTTCCTCTTCTCTTACCTGGCAGCTCTATCCTTAGCACCCTTCTCCCAATATACCCAGCATCTCTCCTCTGCACATCTCCAAACCAACACAATCTCGCCTCTCTGACTTTGTCTCCCAACCGTCCGACCTGAGCTGACCCTCTAATGTCCTCATTTCTAATCCTGTCCATCCTCATCACACCCAATGCACTATCTTAGCATCATACATGTTCCAAGTACTGTGATCTTCTGTCATTCTCGTACTTTGATGTTACCTGCGATCTGTTGGGTATACTGTATTTCTCCATTCCTTTCTTTAAGGGCGTCTATCTTTATTGGTATTGTTTGGGACATTCATTCCCCACTTTGGTTCAATTTTGATTTCAAGATCTTTATATTTTGACGGTTTTTTGGTTACTTTTATTGAGGTGTTTCTCTCAGTCGGGATGGACATATCGATTATTCTTTAATGGCGATGTCTGGTTTGTTGGCCTTTATCCCCTGCTCTGTCTGTGTCAGCATGTCCCATTTGATTATGGTGTTATCTTCTTGTGTTACTGATTGGGGATCATCCTCATCCCTTTTTTCTTTTGTGTTGATGTTGATTTTTTTGCAAATGTTCCTGTGCCGGTATGTGACGGTGTTCTTGTGTCTATGAAGGTATTCAGTTTTGGTCAGTTCAGGGCATCTTATTATTATTATAAATGAATGACCCTCATCTGGTGCTGGAGAGTAGCACAAGTCACATGTTGGTCTGACGTGACAGTAGGAATTTCACTGCACCCTGTATATGTGACAATACTTACATTTACATTCATTCACTTAGCAGGGGCTTTTATCCAAAGCGACTTACAAATGAGGTCAACATTGTCACACACGTGCGCATGGGAGGCAGCTAAAGGGTCCGAATAGTGACAATTCCATGCCTGACCAGGGGGTGGTGAGGTGCACTGACTCTCTCTCTCAATCCTCTGCAGACCGTTCACGGGAAATCCCATAAGGGTCCAGCACACATGATGACGTCACTTCTGTCTTTCCAGAGCTCATAACGATGTCACTTCTGGTGCCAATGAGGATGTCACTTCCTGTCCTGACAACATCACTTCCTGTCCAGGCCTTTAAAGCCGCCATCTCTGCCACATGTCTTCAGTTCGGTTTTGGACTTTAAACCAGACACAACTCCTCAGAATTTAACCCTTTTGCAGCCACGGCATAATACACAGGTGGCTGCCCCAAACCTTCTTTATGCTTCCTGTCCATTCTTGTGACAATATAATAAAGGTAACATTACCAGACTAAGTTTCGAAAATGGACTAAAATGAGTGAAAAGTGCACTAGAGCAAAAAGTAAGCAACCATTAAAGTAATTAAAGCACAAGGCTAATGAGCCTTACCTTAACTACAAAAGGAGCCAAGCATCAAAAATCCATTAGCAATTAGAGGAATATTCAAAAACTGAAAAGGAACGTCTTCTAAAGGATTCTTAAACACACTGAGGGAGTCGGCTCGGACACAAGGACAATGAACACTGAAGGACCCCTACTCTCTCTTCTGTTTCTTTTTCCGGTTTCCTTGTGGTGGCCTGCGCCACCACCACCTACTCAAAGCATCATGATGCACCAACATTGATGGACTGAAAGCCAGAAGTCTACGTGACCATCATCAAGTCCTTCCATGAAAACCCTAAATACAAAGAGGACTGTTTGACTTATGTTAGGTAGATTGCCCAGAGGGGACTGGGCGGTCTCGTGGTCTGAACCCCTACAGATTTTATTTTTTTCTCCAGTCTTTGGAGTTTTTTTTTGTTTTTTCTGTCCACCCTGGCCATCGGACCTTACTCTTATTCTATGTTAATTAATGTTGACTTATGTTTCTTTTTTATTGTGTCTTCTATTTCTCTATTCATTTTGTAAAGCACTTTGAGCTACATTTTTTTGTATGAATATGTGCTATAGAAATAAATGTTGATTGATTGATTGATTGATCCCTCCATCAATCCATCCTCCAAATCCACTAACCCACAGCAGGCTTGTGGGGAAGCTGGAGCCAATCCCAACAAGCATCAGGTACAAGGCTGGCACAAATCCATAGACAGGGCACCAGGAGACTGTGGGATGAGCACTCACAAACACACGCCAGGGCCACCCAACCTGCAAATGCTTGGTCTGTGTCTGTCCCAACAGTAGAGGAAGCTGGAGGGTAACTAAGCCTGGAATCGGGGGGGCACACCCCTTAAAAACACCATTTTTTTTCCTTTTTTTTTTTATTTCAAAACATACCAATATACATTAATAAATCGTTCTTTAAGCAATTAGATTCAACAATAACCTCATTTATTTGGAATTCTAAACATCCACGCATCAAAAGAGCGACCCTACAAAGACAAAAGGCAGAAGGTGGCATGGCTCTACCTAACTTCCAGTTTTATTACTGGGCGGCAAATATACAGGCGATAAGAACCTGGACACAAATAGAAGAACATACACAGGCATGGACCGCAATAGAAGTAAAATCCTGCAGTACTTCTTTGTATTCCCTGCTCTGCGCTCCAATAAACACACGTTATCGGCAATACACTAATAACCCAATTGTGCTCCACTCACTTAGAATCTGGAACCAATGTAGAAAGCATTTTAAGACGGAGAAGCTTCTTTCTGTGGCACCCCTGCAAAAGAACCACCTCTTTCAACCCTCACAAACATATGCAGTTTTTAATATCTGGAAAAAATTGGAATTAACTTGTTAAGAGATCTTTATATAGACAACGTCTTTGCATCCTATGAACAATTACATTCCAAATTTAACATTCCAGCAACACATTTCTTTCACTATCTTCAAATCAGGAACTTTGTTAAACAGAACCTTCCAGATTTTCCTCATCTTACACCCTCATCCACACTGGAAAAAATATTGCTCAATTTTGAGGAATTAGACTCCATCTCTACAATATATAAAATCATTTTATAATCCCTTCCTTTCAAAGATCCAAGAGGACATTGGGAATAATAATAATAATAATAATAATAATAATTAATAAATCAGAAAAGGAGTGGAAAGTAGCAATGCAGAGAATTCACTCGAGCTCCATATGCGCAAAGCATACAATTATACAACTCAAAATTATATATCGAGCACATCTGTCTCGACTAAAACTCTCCAAAATGTTTCCAGGGCGAGATCCAACCTGCGAACGTTGCAACCAAGCCCCAGCCTCACTGGGTCACATGTTCTGGGCCTGCACCAAATTAACATTATTCTGGACAAAGATTTTAATTACCTCTCATACAGCCTTGGACTCACAATCCCTCCTAACCCATTAACAGCTGTGTTTGGGGTTCTTCCAGAGGGGCTTAAAGTGGAGAAGGACAAACAAATTGTGATTGCATTCACTACACTGTTGGCACGCAGACTTATTCTGATAAACTGGAAGAACCCAAACTCTCCTCTTTTAAGTCAGTGGGAAACCGATGTGTTATATTATTTGAAATTGGAAAAAATCAAATACTCAGTTAGAGGATCTGTGCAGACTTTTTTCAAAACATGGCAGGATCTAATCTGTAATATTTTAAAATAAGTTTATAAAGCACAGAGAATTTATTAATTTAGGTAAGTTTACAAGCCTTAAATTTTACACCGTTTAGCTTGCTCTCTCTCTCAGGGGTGGGGATCGATCTGTTCTTAACTTAATTCTTTTTTTTGTAAAAACTTGATTGCTATGTATTGATTGTAATAAAATTAATAAATAAAAAAAAAAAAAAAACACCACCACCTACACATGCATTAAGGTGACATGCATGACGTTGGGATGCAGGAGTCCACTGAGTAAAAGCCACACAAACACTGTCAACGGGATTCAAAAGCATGAAATTTCAATTATGGCTTCACAGTCCATCAGTAGTTTATACTGGTAGGAAAACGTTCGGAAAACGTGAAAGGATTTGCATATTTTGATGGAAGTGTATAGTTACATTAAATTAGGACTGGATTAAAGCTAACAAACTGCAACCCAACAATAATGCCCCCTCGGCCCCTCCACTGTGTAACTGACAAGACATTAATACTCAATAAGTTCTAAAAGATATTAAAAATGGAGATCTCAAAGTTCTGTTCAGCTGATGTCACATTACATGACTTTCTGTCGCGGGGCACCAAGTCACATTAAACGACTGATAACTCACTGAGCATGTGCGGTTTACCATCCGCGTTTAAGACTTTGTAGCGCAGTCGTGCTCGTCCACATTCCTTTTTCTAACTCCCAGCTTAGTGCTGCACCGATGCTGCGCAAAGGGTTAACAGCTGCAGCCCTTTTCTTTTCGTTTTTTTCCAATTTTGTTTACCGTATATACTCGCGTATAAGTCGGGTCTTGAAACCTGAAAAATTTATCATAAAAATCAGACCCCAACTTATATACGCCCTTTCAAAAATGCGACACTTAAATGTATTTAAGTTTATCCGTACTGACCCCTACTCTCTTTTCTGTTTCTTTTTCCGGTTTCTTTGTGGTGGTGGCCTGCGCCACCTCCACCTACTCAAAGCTTCATGATGCTCCAACAATGATGGACGGATTAAAAGGAAGAAGTCTACGTGACCATCATCATCATCAAGCCCTTCCGTGAGAACCCTAAATATAAAGAGGACTGTTTCATTTATGTTAGGTAGAATGCCCAGAGGGGACTGGTCAGGTGGTCTCATGGTCTGGAATCCCTACAGATTTTATTTTTCTCCAGCCATCTGGAGTTTTTGTTTTTCTGTCCCCCCGGCCATTGGACCTTACTCTTATTCGATGTTAATTAATGTTGATTTATTTTGTTTTCTTATTGTGTCTTTTATTTTTCTATTCTTTAATATGTAAAGCACTTTGAGCTACTGTTTGTATGAAAATGTGCTATATAAATAAATGTTGTTGTTGTTGTTGTTGTTATTTATTTTTTGCCTTCTCCAATCTCACACCAGTTTCTCAGACACATCGAATTTTGTTGCAGCAGCGCAGTTACCAATTTCTTTCGCCACTTCAACGACTTTTCATTTAAAACCAGCTTCATATTTTCTTCTGATCGAACGCTCCATCGTAGATAAGGGATGTTCTTATGATAAAGACGTATGAGGGAGGGTGTGAGACACTAAAAAACACAAATCAGTGCAGTCATCGCTTTGGAATAGTTCGGGTATCACCGTGTGGTCACATAGGCACGAGACAGGGAAATAAAAGGCCTGGGCGTTGATGGGCGTTAGCATATCAAAATCTATTAGACCAATAGCGTGAGTTTTCCACATTCGACTTATACGACCAACATTATAAAATACTAGAAATAATACGGTAAAATCAAGTCCCGACTTATCCACGGGAGAACTTAAACGCGAGTATATACGGTAATTATGTAAAACTCAAGTCATCACAACCATGAGCCTCTGGTCTGTTTGCAAGCTTCAAAACACACATACACACCATCCTTATCCCTCGTCGCTACAATCTACACATTGAGCTTGTGGATGACAGCTCACCCGCACACACAGAACCCACTCCTCCGACTAAAAATGAAAATCAGTCCTGTTTGATTTTATCGTAGCCAGGCGAGTTGGCCTCAGTCATTGGGTATGTCACACTAAACGACCGACCGGCCAAGACTATGTAAATGTAGGCTACAAATGAAAATCACTGAGAAAGACGTCTAAAGTGGCCTGGGCTTGACACACTCAGCTGATGACTTTAATGCTAGCCAGACCCAGAGGGCCGCGTTTACACTCAACAGAATCGAAACTCTTGCGCCCTGAACATGGAAACAAACGTGATATCCGACAACACCTTTCAATGAGACGTGTAAACTTTAGTCACTCATCATGCCAAGGAAAATGCTATTTTAACAATGCAGACTAATATTTAACATGGCAGATAAGGACAATTACATCCATCCATCCATCCATTTTCTAACCCGCTGAATCCGAATACAGGGTCACGGGGGTCTGCTGGAGCCAATCCCAGCCAACACAGGGCACAAGGCAGGAACCAATCCTGGGCAGGGTGCCAACCCACCGCAGATAAGGACAATTACAATAAAAAAAAAAAAAAAGTGTGGCAGTGAAAGTGTTAAGGGGATGATAGCTGGGGGTTGTGCTCTGTGGTGCCCCCAATTTGATGACCAAAGCGCACGCTCGTTTTGCTTAATCTGAATCCCAAAACGTCATCTTGTCCTTTAAACTTTAGCAGGCCGATGTTCGTCAAGTATTGGGAGGGGGCCTGCTGGCGTATTCAGTTAGTAACTACGAGCTCTGCAGACTGGGATTTCAATTTCGCTTTCATTAGAGCGGCAGCAGCTGCTCGTGTTTGCCATTGCCAACTTGTAATCAGTGGTTATTTCTGTCTTCTGGATGAAGTTGTTTCTTAATGAGGCTTCTTGTTTCTGTTATAACCAAAGAGAGGAGAAAAGAACTACACAGAAAAGACAAAAAAGGGCCAAAAGTACGGAGCCCTGGAGAGGACATGGGTACAACAAAAAAAAAAAAATCATGGGAACAGTTTACAATTCACGCACACGTTTTAATAAAAACACTCCCTTGGTTTAGTTCAGGGGTGGGCAGATTCAGTCCTGGAGGGCCGCAGTGGCTGCAGGTTTATTCTCCAACCCAATTGCTTAATAAGCAGGACTTATTGCTAAAGTAACACTTCTGCTTCACTTTAGTGGTCTCGCTCGTTATGATTTTGAAACCTTATTGCTTATTTTAGTCTTAAACAGCGGTAGTCTCGGTTTTTAATTGCTCCTAATTAGCAATAACATGAAAATGACAAAAGAGAGCAGCATTTCTCCATTAAGCTTGTTTCCATTTACGACTGTGTGTGTTTAACATGGACTATTGGGTTTAATTAAATACTTGGAAGTGAAAAGAAAAAAGTGAAGGACTGAGAACAAGTCCTCCATTTTAGGATGATATCCATAGAAAGGAAAAAAAAAAACTAGGATATGAGAATGACAGAATTAAAGCACTAGCAAGCCATGAAATTAAATAATTGACAAGGATTGTTTTTTTATTAAGCAACTGGATCGGAACAAAAACCTGCAGCCACTGCGGCCGTCCAGGGCTGAATCTGCCCACCGGTGGTTTAGTTAATTCACGCGCATGTTTTAATTAAAACACTCTGCTGGTTTAATTCATTCATACGCACCTTTTAACCAAAACGTTCTCTCACTTTCGTTAATTTGAGTGCAGATTTTAATTAAAACGTTCCCTCAGTTTAGTTAATGCGTGCATATGCGCCCTGCATGGCCCTGCTGCGCAAGAATTAAGCAAATTGAGGAAACGTTTAAAGTCAAATGTGCATGTGAATTGGAATTATTTACATGATTTCCTTTGTTTTTCTTTTTCTTCACCCTCACCGGGGCTCCATACCAAAGCGGTGAAAAATGGTTAGGAGAAAGATGAATTGGCGCAGGTGGGAGTCAAAATGAATCAAAGAGAACAATTAAAATCAAACAAATCAAAAATACAAATCCAAAAACGGAAGAGGCAACTAAACATTCTTTCTACAGCTAGTGAGAAATCAAGCAAAATGACGCCTTTGATTGGCTAACTAAAAAAGATTACCATATGCAAGCTTTCAAGGCAACTCGGACCCCCTCTTTAGAAAATGGCACATCTCCCCGGCCTGCAGAAAAGGTGTAAAACGTGTCCTAACATTTATGATCCAGATTGTAGTACTAGGGTGTTGTACCGTGTTAGCCATTATGAACGTAGTGAGAAGTCAAGCAAAATGACACCTTTTATTGGCTAACTAAAAAGATTACCATAGGCAAGCATTCGAGGCAGCTCAGACCCCTTCTTCAGCCGAGATGTAATCTAAGATGTCGCTGGCCATCTGTGCCAGTTTCTTCCACCAGGTCTTCAATTCCATTGAGTAGCGCTACATTTCAGCGTTTTGCATGTCTGTAGTACTAGGTGAAAAATGGTTAGGAGAAAGGTGAACTGGCGCAGGTGGGAGTCAAAATGAATCAAAGAGAACAAATAAAATCAAACAAATCAAAAATACAAGTCCAAAATCTGAAGCGGCAACTAAACATTCTTTCTACAGCTAGTGAGAAATCAAACAAAATGACACCTTTGACTGGCTAACTAAAAAACATTACAATATGCAAGCTTTCGAGGCAACTCGGGCCCCTTCTTCAGAAAATGGCACATCTCCCCGGCCTGCAGAAAAGGTGTAAAACATGTCCTAACAATTATGATACAGATTGTAGTCCTGGGTGGCACGGTGGTGCAGAGTTAGCGCTGCTGCCTCACAGTTAGGAGACCCCTGGTTCGCTTCCCGGGTCCTCCCTACGTGGAGTTTGCATGTTCTCCCCGTGCCTGCGTGGGTTTCCTCCGGGTACAGTCCAAGGACATGCAGGTTGAGTGCATTGGCGATTCTAAATTGGCCCTAGTGTGTGCTTGGTGTGTGGGTGTGGGTGTGTGTGCCCTGCGGTGGGCTGGTGCTCTGTCCGGGGTTTGTTTCCTGCCCTGCGCCCTGTGTTGGCTGGGATTGGCTCCAGCAGACCCCCGTGACCCTGTAGTTAGGATATAATGGATGGATTGTAGTCCTAGTCAGGGGTCCTCAATCACGGTCCTGGAGAGCCGCAGTGGCTGCAGGGTTTTGCTCCAACCCAGTTGCTTAATAAAAAGCACTTATTGCTAAAGTAACACTTCTGCTTCACTTTAGTGATTTTGAGCCCTTATTGCTTAATTTTGTCTTAAACAGCTATTTTAATTGCTCCTTATTATCAATAACATGCTAATGACAAGAGAGAGCAGCAGTTCTCCATTTAACTTATTTACATTTACACCTGTGTGTATTTATCTGCACTATTGGGTTTAATTAAATACTTGGAAGAAAAATGAAGAGAAAAAAGTGAAGGACTGAGAACTACTCGTCCATTTTAGCCTTCAAATCATTTGCATGATAGAAAGGGAAAGAAAATCAAGGATATGAGAATGACCTGACAGAGCAGAGTTAATTTAATTTCATAGCTTGTTAGTGCTTTATTGGCAAGAATTGCTTTCTAATTAAACAACCAGGTCAGAACAAAAACCTGCAGCCACTGCGGCTCTCCAGGACTGGGACTGAGGACCCCTGGTCTAGGGTGTTGTTAGCCATTATGAATGTAGTGAGAAGTCAAACAAAATGACACCTTTTATTGGCTAACTAAAAAGATTACAATATGGAGGCTTTTGAGGCAACTCAGACCCCTTCTTCAGGCGAGATGGAATACAGAAACTGGAGTTCCCTGTGTTTATACAGACTCAGCTACAACTAGAATAGTTAAAAGCACACCATCATAGAATATTTCCAATTATCCCAATGCTTGAATGTCATGCGCTGCCTGCCATGAGCACAATGACGGCGTGCTTTACATCAGTGTCTGGCAACATGTCAGAGTATCCTTTGAGCAACAAAATGACCACGACCATAAGAAAGAAAAATAAAGTAAGCGCAAAAATATCAGTAAACCAAAAGACATTGCAATGACATCCAATAAACAATCTTCTTCTTCTTCTTCTTGAGGAAACCCAGCACAGGGGATGCACAAACCAGTGTGTTTCTTCATGCCAGTCCTAAGCCCAGATAAATGGGGAGTGGTTACATCAGGAATGGCATCCGGTGTAAAATTTTGCCAGATCAATAAGCGGACAACATCCAATAAAATAAAAACAATACTAATAATTGAACACGTGAATGTCACTTCGTAATGGTCAGAAACTATTCATGACAGTTCCTCTGTTCCTGCTCTCAGTGTGTTAATTAAAAGCATGGCTCCCAATGTCTGCTCCGTGAGCCCCATGGCCTCTGCTAGATTTAACCTGCGTCCACACTACATACGTTTTCATTTAAGTACAGCATTTTCAAACAAAAACGATCTCCGCCCACATTTGTTTCATCACATCGTTTACGGACAGTAACTCCACCCTCACGAAAACAATTTAGTGTTTTAGAGCAAAGTGGGTGTGGGGCAACTGTCCATCATTTTTGACTTCAGCCAATTGCACACAAGATAGTTGCTGTCGTGAATCCTCCAGTCTGCAGCAGTACCCGATGTGACGTAGCTGTTCGCCCACACTAGGCAAGCGAGAATCCGTGGAAGCCGGAGGCAGAAGTGTCCTCCATGCATGTGCACACGGAAAACAGCAATGGCAAATACAAAAAAACAAAAAGAAAAATAGGTTACTTTGTTTGGACTGAAGTGGAATTGTTACTGAGAGTAACGCATGAGTATAAGCCGAGGAAAGCAGCTTAGAAGATGTAATGAGCAGGAGTCAATCAGGGAAGGGCCACGTCATAAGCACGACAATTAGAGTCTGTGCTTTCAAAATGGCAATGTTCAGCTGGCTATTTCATCGATTTACGGCTCTAGAGAGAGCTTTTCAAAAGTTTCTGTTTTTTGAGTGTTAACAAAGATGGGGAAATGTGGACAAAAGGCCAAAAACAGAGACAAATGTCTGCGTTTTTTAAATAAAAACAAAGGAGTGTGGGTGTAGCCTTCATTTTGGCCAGGCCCCTAAATGAGAGGGTCCCTCACGATCCCCACGGTCCCCACGGGGTCTCCTGTCTAATCTCGTCTGTCAGCCTGTCCATCACCATTGCAAATAAGAAAGGCCTCAGAGCCGCTCCCTGATGTAATCCCACCTCCGTCACACCTACAGCAGACATCACCACTGTCACACTTCCCTCGTTCATATCCTGTACAACTCTTGCGTCCTTCTCTGCCACTCCCGATTTCATCATACAATACCACAGCTCCTCTCAGTCACCCTTTCTTTAAAAGAAGCTGCACCTGCTCTGGTCTGCTGATCATGCGTCCTGGACACGATTCACCACAATCTGAAACTAAACTAAGTACAATTTAAAGCAGTCGCCAAGATGCGATCTGAAGGTCAATTTGTCCAGAGAAACTTTGAAACATTGCATTCCGTAAATGTGCTGCTGTTGAGAGATGCACTCCCTAATAACCCGGAAGTACTTCCATTGGGCAGTAGCCCTGGCACCAGAAGTACTCCTGAGTCCTTAATAAAAGGGACTGCACTCCCTTATCCAGGCGAGTCGGGGATGGGAGGACATGGAGCAACACTTGACTGGAGGAGGGCAATGCGGTGGTAAGAGGAGTTGTGATTTGTAAGAGTGAGAGATTACTTGTGCTTTTGCTACTTTGTGGAGGAATTTAGTTAATAAATCATCCTTTATTTGAACCCAGGACACAGTGTTTAATCGTGTTTGGGGCTCACTAACTCCCCCCCCCAGTTCTATCACAGAGCCAAAAACAAGACATGATCTGAAGGTTGGTTCCCAAAGACAGGGTACAAAACCCAGTTGCCCCTGATGTCACCTAAAACGTTGGTCTCCCCAAATGGAGATCTTCAGCATGATCAGTGGAGATGTCAGCTGAAGCATACAGTAACCTCTCTTAATGCCATGTACAGCAAAGGTGGTCCAAAAGAATACAGAGTGTCACACATGTACGCATGGGAGGCAGCAAAAAGGCTCAAAAGACGGTAATTCCTCACCAAACCAGGGGATGGCAGAGTGCACCAATCCTTGCTCTTTTCCATTAGCAGACCAATCATGGGAAAATTCCGCTTGGGTCCGATGACAGTACTTCCGGTTCCAGCAGCAAGATGCTGCTTCCGGCTCCAAGGACGTCACTTCCGGTTCCTGCCATGTCACTTCAAGCCCATCACCCCCGACCCCCTTGACATCAATTCCGGTTTCAAGCATCATGACATCACCTCCGGTTATGGCTCCAAGGACGTCACTTCCGGCCCTGGCCCCGAGGGCATCACTTCCAGTTCCGGCCACATCATTTCTGCCCCTGGTGATGTAACTTCTGGTTCCGGCCACGTCACTTCTGCCCCCAGCTCCCAAGGACATCACTTCAGATACCAGCCACGTCACTTCCGGTCCCGGCCCTGAGGGCGTCACTTTCGGTTCCTATCTAATCTAACTAGGAAAAGAAAATCTGAACACATTTCTCCAGTTTTGATGTCACTACACTGGTTACCTGTGCCATTCAGAATTGCCTTTAAAATACTGCTTATGGTTTATAAACCCTTAAATAATCTGCTCCATTTTATATATTGGAGTGTCTGACACATTATATTCCAAATCGTAACCTCAGATCCTCAAATGAGTGTCTGCTCAGAATTCCAAGAACAAACTTAAAAGAAGTGGTGAGGCGGGTGGCCTTCTGCTGTTATGCACCTCAAATCTGGAATAGCCTGCCAATAGGAATTCACCAGGCTGATACAGTAGAGCACTTTAAAACACTGCTGAAAACACATTACTTTAACATGGCCTTTTTATAACTTCACTGTAACTTAATCCTGATACTCTGTATATTCAATTCTTCATAACTATTCCTGGTGGCTCTAAAATCTGTACTGACCCCAACTCTCTCTTCTGTTTCTTTTCCCGGTTTTATGTGGTGGCGATCTGTGCCATCACCACCTAATCAAAGCACCGTGATGTTCCTACATTGATGGATTAAAAGCCAGAAGTCTACATGACCATCATCATCAAGTCCTTCCAGGAGAACCCTAAATACAAAGTGGACTGTTTCGTTTATGTGAAGTAGAATGCCCAGAGGGGACTGGGTGGTCTCGTGGCCTGGAACCCTCGCAGATTTTATTTTTTTTCTCCAGCCATCTGGAGTTTTTTTTTTTTTCTGTCCTCCCTGGCCATCGGACCTTACTCTTATTTTATGTTAATTAGTGTTGTCTTATTTTAATCCTTACTTTGTCTTTTATTTCTCTTTTTCTTCATCATGTAAAGCACTTTGAGCTCCATTATTTGTATGAAAATGTGCTCTAGAAATAAATGTTGTTGTTGTTGTTGTAATGACATAATTTCCCATCTACCTTACATATAAGCGCCATGTTTTCCAGTTCTTGTTGTTCTTCGTTATGGACTGATCTATATCAACTTGAACCATATCTTTGCTACATTTTTGGCAGCCAATTGCAAGTGTATGGGCAGCTGCCCTCAAACCTCTTCCTGTATTGTGTGGATCATTTACAAGAGGTGATCTGTGTATCAGAGCAAGATGATGTATAAATCACTCGGCTATGTTAGCCCATCGTGTACTTACTTACGTTCTTATCTATTAATGACAATTAGGCTGCTGGCCAGTGCCACGCTATATGGGGGGGAACCACTAAAACCACAACCACTACCACCACCGCACAATCAGTCTGACCTTCTTTTGAAGGTTGGCTTTAATTTCTGTTCTACTCCTTTCAGCTCGGATGCCTCTCATTTATAGCAGTTACTCCCCGCTTGTGATACTTCTTGACATTCCTAGCTTTTCTCCAGTCCACCCAGTCTCTAGCCTTTAATTCCACCTCGATGCCAGCCTGCTGAGCCCATCCCTATGTGTCCGGTGACATGTGCCACCTCTGCTGCATCGATGCTGTCAGCCTGCTTGCTATCACATTATCTTCAAGGCCGAAGAGTTTTTATGGATCACTGGCTAAGATCCAGGAATGTGAAATGCAAGTGCAGCAACATTGGATTTTTCATATAAATACATGCAGTAAACTGGAATGTGGAATTTACACTAAGAAGTGCCTTGTTGGCAAGTAAGTGGTCTGCCATATCTTTGACTTTGGTTGTCAGTCCAAAACACTGACATAGACCCCAATTAATGTGAATGTCCTCTGAAGTTCACGTGTGGTCTCCATGATGTGATCTGATGCACAACTCCAAAAGATGACAGGCCATGTTCTTGTCTGTGCGGGATCGACACATTCTGCCCACGTCTGGGTGAGGTTTGTCTCCGGGTCCTCCCAGCTTTCCTCCCACATCCCACAGAGGCACATTAGGTGATTTAGTTACTCTCAATGACTCGGTGAGACAGAGTCTGTCTGCGTGAGTTTACTACCGTGTACTAAAATCTGTCAGGATAGGCCCTCTGCATTCCTTGTATGATACAGAAGACCGGTGGGTCCATTCCGGTTTGACAACCTGAACCCCAATTTCCTCACACCACATCCAAATCAACGTTACTCACAGATGACATCTTAAACAAAGCCCTCCTGGCCTTGACGTGAGTCTCATTTGCCCCAGATGTCAACTGAAGATTAACCCCAGATGTGATCTGAGGCACACGCCCACCACAAAATCACAAATCTGAAGCCCTTAAATGTGAACAGACTTTCAAGGACAAACCCTGCCTGGTAAATGTAAAGCAATCACACACAAACTCCCTGTGCTTTGCTTAGCAGGACAAGGACAAATGTGAATCTTTCTACAAGTCCAAGGAGGTTCTGCTCAACCTTTATAACACACTGGTGAGGCCTCAGATCCAGATCTCCAGGCTCCAAAAAGGACATAGCAGCACAAGAAAAGGTCCAAAGAAAAGCGACGAGGCTGATTCAGGGCTACAGGGGATGAGTGATGAGGAAAGATTCAAGGATTTAAGAGTCATAGTGGACTCTAAGCCATCGACTTCCAGACAGTGTTCAGACGTCATTGAGAAGGCTAACAGACTGTCAGGTTATATAGCGCCTTGATGTGTGGAGTACAAGTCACAGGAGGTTCTGCTCAACCTTTATAACACACTGGTGAGGCCTCAGCTCCAGGTCTCGAGGCTACAAAAAGGACATAGCAGCACAAGTAAAGGTCCAGAGAAGAGCGACGAGGTTGAGTCGGGGCTACAGGGGATGAGCGATGAGGAAAAATTAAAAGAGCTGAGCCTTTACATGAGATGAAGAGGAGACCTGACTGAAGTGTTAAAGATCCTGAAGTGAATTAGTCCAGTGGATCGAGACGGTGACTTTAAAATGAGTTCATCAAGAACACGGGGACACCGTTGGAAATGTGTGATGGGTAAATATCACACAAACATTAGGAAGGTTTTCTTTAAGCAGAGAACCACAGACACTTGGAATAAGTAGTGTGGTGGACAGGAGGACTTTAGGGACCCTCAAAGCTCGACTTGATGTTTTTTTTTTTGAAGAATTAGGTGGACAAGACTGGCGAGCCTTGTTGGGTTGAATGGCCCGTCCTTGTCCAGATTGTTCAAATGTTCGAATGTGTCCGTCATTAATACTTGTAGGCTCTAATATGACTCACCTCGAGTCTGTGCTTCAACAGATGTCGCTGTATAAATGCCTGCATGTTGTATGGCGTCTGACAGCAAATGTTCAGGTAGTTTACACAAGAGGATACTTGCTCACTTATGGATGACAAATTATTTTACCTTGTAACAGATAAGAGTAAGCGCTACTCATATATCATACCATATCTGCAAAATAATGAAGGAACTGGAGCTACAACAGGTCACACCATTCATGAAAATACCATAATGATGTTAAAGATAAGAGCACGACAGCTTCAGCTCAAGGCTCGGATAT
This sequence comes from Polypterus senegalus, assembly GCF_016835505.1. NCBI lineage: Eukaryota > Metazoa > Chordata > Cladistia > Polypteriformes > Polypteridae > Polypterus > Polypterus senegalus. The sequence goes on along the minus strand of NC_053167.1, from coordinate 132,189,302 downwards.
GGACCTTAGTAATCCCTATGATTATGGCAACGGATACATTCTGTATTTTTATATATTGGAAGCCAAGGACTGAAATGGATCCAGGATGGCACCGATCAAGGGTACTGTATATGTGATGGCCAAAACTAGCGAGACTGAGGTCACTGAGGGCTGGTAGGGGGCCACATTTCTTCATGTCTGTTTGGTGACAGCATACTGTTTCTGTTCGGGATGGTATTTAGGAACAAGTCCAGAGAAGAGCGACGAGGCTGATTCCAGGGCTACAAAGGGAATGAATTATGAGGAAAGATTAAAAGTAAATTAAGTAATTAAGTAAATGGAGAGGATGCGCGCTCAGAACGCGGATGTGCATACATCATGTCCCAGCATTCATTTGACGCGTCCTCTGAGCAGGTCCTCAGAAATTAACGCGACGCGTGTGCGAGTTGCAGTCCCAGCAAAAAGTCAGGGGGCGCAGTGTGCTAAAAATGGGAAAGTGACGTCAGAGTCTCTGTTTATTATCCACACGTGACAGAAAGCCGCTTTGAGGATCCTAAGGTGATCGGTGTGCGAGCTTCGATGTTTGATGAATGGTGCGATGTGGTGAAGCAAAATGCCAACATACAGATGCATTCGTGGTGCTTTTATATTCAAGCGTCGCATGTTCCCGATCGTAATGACACGATACATTTTAAACGTCTCACATACCGTCTTCTGTGCCATCTTTTTTTGGTTTTTTTTGGCACCTTCACAACAGCAACAGAATGTACAGCACTGTATTTAAGACACAGAGAAAAAAAATCAAGGGCACGGTGAAAAGGTGTATTTTGGGATTAAAGTGGAAATTTTGGCTTAAATCTCGAAGTGTCCACTTTAACCTCGTTGTTTACTGTATCATTAAAGTAGGCCGTTGTAAAGTGTGGGAAATGCCTGCGTAAAGTAGAACGTCATCTTAAATCTGACCCAGTTGTTAATCGCTACGAGCTTCTGGGGCTTCCTCCTGACCTGGCAATAGATCGCCACACAGAACATATTAAATATAATGTATGATATTCCAACTCTCTGCACATTTAGAATCCTTAGATTTATACTTGATATCATTTTCATGATGAAATGCATTAGCATATGTATGTTACATTTTACAGATAAATCGTTAATTTCGATAAAATAACGAATACTGTTAATAATTAAACACATGGGGGTGACACGGTGGCAGACCGGCAGCACTGCTGTCTCGTAGGGAGTCACGTCGCTGGTGTTCCCTGCCTGGAGTTTCCATGTTTTCCTGATGGGTTTCCACACTGTGCTCCAGTTTCCTTCCAAAGATATGCAGATTTGGGGATTTGGTGACGCTAAAATGATGCCAGTGTATATGAGTGCTTCTATTCACCTTGCGATGAGCTGATGCCCCATCCAGGGATCGTTTCTGCCTCATGCCCAATGCTAGCTGGAATGGGCACATCCCTGGATTGATGGATTTAATCATTAAACATCCTTTTCAGAGATACTACTGGTAAAGTGTCATCGGAATTTAATGGCTGTTCTAGGAAATTCACAACACAGCGAAGACAAACCTGTTCTCACCGTGATGATATCTCGCACTGCCACCTGGTGGATTCTTCCAGATTCACGTAAGGAGCTACACATGAAAACAGTCTGGATTAAAATCTGGTGGTGCACAGAGGTGGCATCATCAGACGTGGTTCATCAGCAGATCTGAGTAGTCAAGAAGGAGCCTTGGGCAACATAAGTGTCTCCCACATGGTGACACATGCCGGTCACTCCTACACCTAAAAAGCTGAAGTGGTCAAGATGTGACAAGGCTGAAGCCCGGACCTGGAGTTGGGTTGTGTACTCTGTCAGATATGGTCTGGTTTTGTGGATGTTGTGTAGAGTGAATCTATAAGACCAAGAGATCACTGCGACATGGTCAGTGAAGAAAAGTTGGTCATCGTTGGCATACCGCCGTGTTAGCGATAATCAGCCGATCTGAACGGAGATGGGGTGATGGATAGATAGACGTCATGAGAAAACAAGAAGGTCTTTACCAGGTTGAACTGGAGATGCTGCTCCCTCCTCCAGTTTGCAATACTAGTAAGTGATACAGAGATGCCAGTTGGCACAGTGTGGTCCTGTGGAGGGACATCATGTACAGCTAAGTGTCATCAGCATAGAACTGATAAGAAAAACAGTGGGATGATAAAGTTAAGTGAGGCTATCTATAGAGAAAAGTGGTGAGGGTCCAGCACCCTTCCTTGGGGCACCCTAATGCCAGATGGATGGAGCTTTGACATCTCTGCTTGCCAGGATGGACAGAAGGATATGCTAATGATGTAGGAGTCAAACCACCACAGGGTAATGCCAGCAATGCCAAGGTTCACGGAAGGGTGGCAAGGAAGATCTGGTGGTTGACCGTGTCTGAGGAAGAGGAGAGATCGATCTAACACGTCGGTAGCTCTAGCCAGCTGTAACATGTTGATAACGGTAAGAAGAGCCGCCTCGGTGGAATGCCCCTCTTGGAACCAGACTGATTAGGATCAAGCAGTCTGCTCTTAGAGTTGCCGGTAGTCAGTGCCACCTTCTACGCTAGACGTGCACACAATCTGGCAAACTGGAGTCAAGCAAAACCCGCCGTGTTGAATGTGACTAAACCTCAGATGGGAATAAATCTAAAGCAAAATTCATGCCAGATGTGAGCAGATGACAGGACATGCTACAGTACATGAATGCTTACAAGTCTGTTGGCTCCTCTTCTTCCCACATGTGAACCGGTCCCTGCTTTCCCATACACGATAACAAAAACAAATCTAAATATGTCCAGTAAGTCCACAGGTTTGTGGGGTCGTTATGGTCACATGTGCAGAGGACCGTGAAATCCTTACTGGCAAAGGTACCTGAGACTATCTCAAGCATAGCCGTCCTGTGGGCATTAGTGCTCCCTGTGATGGGGTACAAACCATTAACAGTTCACCAGCACACTTGACCCCTACAGATGTGAACAAACTGCCAGCTCAGTCCTTCCATTATCGTATTCCCACCTTGAATCTCCTAATCTGAGAAATGGAAGGAACTGGAGGCCAAGTGCCCACCCCATGACAGTTGGAAACACTCCTCCGACTCCACTGGTATTTAGAAAGCAGTGCCCACTCCCCCCCCCACCTTTTGTAATCTTAGGAGAAGAATGCTGAGCAGTTCTCCTGACACCCCCACATTGACTCCAGGTCATGAATGTGGTGCCCATGTATGCCCACAGGCTTCAATCAGCGGCCACCCCTTTAACCCCGCTGCGCTTCTTACCTTCGTCCCCCCTCTCCTCCCGTCTCTCGCTCTGTCTTTTTGATTTTTTGCAGACTTCAGCAGAGGCCCTTCGTAAGCGGTGGAGCTGTGCTGCGGTTCCTGCCAGATAGCATCTGGAAGTGGGATGCAGTTGTTTTCAAGATCTGAGAGAGAGAGTGAGAGTGAGTGAGTGAGTGAGAGAGAGAGAGAGAGAGACAGAGAGAGGGGCCGTCCGATTACTTTAAAACAGACACACACACCCCCAGTAGGACCACCTCCTCGTCCTCACCACCCCAAACACTCGCAGCAGAGCTCTGTGGAACAAGCAGTTCAACTCCAAGTCAACTTCAAAATCCAAAAAGGATCCCACCACCCCCTCTCCCATTGCCCCACCCCCAGCGTAGCCCAGGGGGCCCCACTGGCTCCCCTGCCAAATGTTGCCTACACAACCCCCTCAACTCCACCCCCAACCACCTTTAAGAGGAAATGCAGTGCTTGGCTCTGTCGGAGCACAAATAGGCACAGACGTTCACGTTTTCATTTTGTTGTCCCCGCCTTTTTCTCCATTATGTCTGATTTCTCTATCAGGTCATCATGACGTGTGACAGTAACAGCTTTCTTAATGTTTTGCTGTCAGCTTCCAGGTTCTCATTGTCTTCTGCCTTGGCTCTATAGCCTGAGCTGCTCTGTTTGCTTGATACCCATATTGCCAACAGCACACAGGACTTTATGCTGGCGAAGCAGTGACGGGCAAGTCCAGGGGGCAGCAGTGCAGCTTTCAGAAGTGGGAGCTTCTTGTAGTGATGAGATGTTGGGCTCTGTCAAATAGCTCACAGAGTGGACCTGTGGCACCAGGTCCTCATCAGTGCTTATGTGCTTCATCCATAGGGGGTTAGGTTTGCCCCGGGGAGTTTCCACAAGCTGGCATCTCCGAGGAGTTTAAAGTTTCTCACACAAGGGAAGTCCTGCAGTACGGAGAATCCTCAGACTCAAAGGTGTCAAAAGCAGGCATTGAGATCTGGACCGATAGAACGTAGAAGGCCCACAACGAGCTGGAGTTGGCAGAGTCTGAGACCCAGAACACTACTGGGAACACTGGAGAGCAGGGTTAGGCACACGAAAACTGAATGAATGAAGGATGGGCCAAACACAGAGATTCAGAAGTCTGCTGACTTGCTCAGGGTCACACAATGAATCAGAGATAAAACCATAAGATGAAACCATCTGTCCATCCCTTTAGCTACCCTATAGAACAATCATCCCAGAGGGTCACAGTGCAACAAGGGGCCGAGAACACAAACAACGTTTCTTATGTTATACTTCACAAAGCCTACCACAACATTCAAGGTACATGGGAATCAGAGAGGTGGGATCATAAATGTGAAATAAAACCTAGCAGTTGTACGGGACCACCCTAAAAAAGGACAGGACTGAGCAAGGGTACCTGATCATATCACTTTAGGGTGGACAGACACACAGATAGATAGATACAAAAGGCACTATACCTGCCAGGTGGACCTCTCCCTACAGCATGGAGGGGGCCCAAATACCAGCAGGGAATCCTGGACTATGGAGTTTTCCTTTACAGCCCTGCTGGATACCACAGGGGCCAACAGAGGACGCTGCAGGGAGGACTAGAGAATCATATGGGCCCTATAACCCGGAAGTACGTCATAGGCAAAGCGACAGGGGAAATGACGTGCTTCCGGGATGAAGAGTAGGACTTTTTATCTGACCCGGAAGTGATAGGAGGTCACAAGGACTGAAGGATTGGGAACACTTCTGGGTCAGGAACTATAAAAGGATGATGGGAGCTGGGTGGAAGGGTGGCAATGCGTCTGGGAGTGGTGGAATGGTTTATTAGTGAGAATTGTATTATTTAATGAGTACTGTGGAGAGGAAGGTGCTTTGTGCACTTTGTATTAATAAAAAGTCATATATTTGGACTTTTAACTGGTGTCTGACGTATTGTCTGAGGGTTCAAGAGGACGATAGCGCCCTCTATCTCTCACAATATAGATAGATAGATAGATAGATAGATAGATAGATAGATAGATAGATAGATAGATAGATAGATAGATATGAAAGGCACTATATAATAGATAGATAGATAGATAGATAGTGCGGTGGGTTGGCACCCTGCCTGGGATTGGTTCCTGCCTTGTGCCCTGTGTTGGCTGGGATTGGCTCCAGCAGACCCCCGTGACCCTGTGTTCGAATTCAGCAGGTTGGAAAATGGATGGATGGATAGATAGATAGATAGATAGATAGATAGATAGATAGATAGATAGATAGATATGAAAGGCACTATATAATAGATAGATAGATAGATAGATAGATAGATAGATGTGAAAGGCACTATATAATAGATAGATAGATAGATAGATAGATAGATAGATAGATGTGAAAGGCACTATATAATAGATAGATATAAAGATAGATAGAAGGCACTATATAATAGATAGATAGATAGATGTGAAAGGCACTATATAATAGATAGATAGATAGATAGATAGATAGATAGATAGATAGATAGATGTGAAAGGCACTATATGATAGATAGATAGATAGATAGATAGATAGATAGATAGATAGATAGATATGAAGGGCACTATATGATAGATAGATAGATAGATAGATAGATAGATAGATAGATAGATAGATAGATAGATAGATGGACATGAAAGGCACTATATAATAGATATAAAGATAGATAGAAGGCACTATATAATAGATAGATAGATAGATGTGAAAGGCACTATATGATAGATAGATAGATAGATAGATAGATATGAAAGGCACTATATAATAGATAAGATAGATAGATAGATAGATAGATAGATAGATAGATAGATAGATAGATAGATAGATATGAAAGGCACTATATAATAGATAGATATAAAGATAGATAGAAGGCACTATATAATAGATAGATAGATAGATAGAGGGACATGAAAGGCACTATATAAATGATAGATAGATATGAAAGGCACTATATAATAGATAGATAGATAGATAGATAGATATGAAAGGCACTATATAATAGATAGATAGATAGATAGATAGATAGATAGATTTATCCCAAGGGAGAAAGTTAGCTTTTTACATAAGGTCAGTATATCTTTATATATAATACACTACCATTGCTGTTCGGTTGTCTGTCCAGGATTTTAAATCACCTGTAGCTTGCAAACCGTTTGAACTATTGACCTGAGATTTGGTACACATATACTACGTGACGTCTACTATACGCTTCCGGTGTGATGATTGACCTCCAAGGTTATTCCTCTTTTTATTTTATTTAATTGTAGAATCAACTCTCGGCAGCAGCCAGCAGGGCAGCCATGTGGCGCATGTGTTTTATGAGCACCGTTCTCATCCATACCACCTTCGCCATCACTTCCCCTACCTCTTCATATCTTAAATCATTCTTGATGCAGATTTAAGATTTAAGTGCCAGCTTAAGTGAAAAATTAAGGAAAACATACTTGCAACACAAACACTGACTTAATCAGTTTTAACGTGAAAAGATGCCAACGAAACAAGAGAAGCAGCGAACCGCTAGGGTGGAGAAAAGAAGAGCTGCTCAGGAAGCAGCAAGCACATCAGCCTCTGAGCACACGAATGGTAAACGTACAGAGAAAGAGGATGAGGACTAGGAATGTGAAAGTCAAATGTATTCAAGTGCACCGTTACTGGAATTACAATAAACAACAACCAGCTCCTTCAAGTACACACTAGAATTACTTAAAAGAAAGACGGCTTCTGACTCGGTTGAAGATTAAATGAGCTGTCCCAGTCCCAGTCCCAGTCCAGTCCCAGTCCCAGTGAGGCACTATAAAGGCACAGTGCCAGATGAAGGAGCCCCAGTGGGGTTTCTTCACACACTTTTGTTAAGCAATTTGTTGGCTAAAAGTCCTCAGTGCTCATGTGTCAGACAGGGGACATGCAGGATTGTCCCTAATGGCCGTTGGTTTTCTCTCTGTTCTCTCCACCATTTTTTCCTCCAGCAGATTCAGAGGGTGTCCCAAAACTGCATTCTGCCGTTGCTGAAAATCACACAGGCCATGACGGAGTAAAATATGTACGAGATGTCACTATCCACATTGAAAGAAAGTAGTCTCCCCCAAAGAAATAGCTAACATTTCTAATGTACGTGTCTTGGGGATGTGAGAGAATAGCCAGAGCACCTGAAGTCAAATCCACAAAGGCACAGGAAGAACATGCAAATTCCAAACAGACAAAAAAAAAAAGGCTCTGGGAATCTGATGTGTACGGCAGCAGGGCTAACCACCGTGCCACCATTCCACCACAATAAGGCAGCTTATTCTTATCTTCTAATATGGCCACACTACTTACTAACTCTAAACTCAACTGATTATCATGAAGGGATCATTGAACTTGCCTCCCAAGGGGGCCATTTAAGCCAGTAGCCATTTAGCCACCACCTTCAGCAATGTGCTTCCTCATCTTAGTCACATGCAGAACCAAACCCCCAGTCCTAAATTGTTTAAAAGGGCAAGCGCCCAATGTGCCCTTAGGTTTAGCCGCACTAATCCTCTTTACACTCCAGACCAGGGTTCTCCTGTAAGTCTCTGCTCTGATGCCCCCTAATGGCGTCCGTTGGTCACACTAGCTTTGAGAGTGCTTCCCTTTACCACTGTGTTGGATATACACTGCTAAAAAAAATTAAGAGAACACTAAAATCGCACATTGAAGCTCAATGAATGAAATATTCAAGTGGAGAATCTTTATTGAGTAATCCTGAGTAATTTGTTGAGAAATAAATGATTTAACAACAGTCAATGAAAACCACAATCCTCACCATTGAGTGCTGATTCAACATCACACCGAAAACTAAAGTCAAGGATTGAAATCACAGGCTGACCCAACTTGTGTGAAATTCATGATGGCAACTCCAATTGTGACCCAGGAGTGTGTGTGTGGCCCTCCACATGCCTGCTCCTGACGGCCGATGGTGTCCTGGGGGGGATCTCCTACCAGACCTGCATCAGGACATCAGTGAGATGCTGGACAGTCTGTGGTGCTATTTGGCATTGGATGCACCGATGCTCAACATCTCCAAGGTTCTCAGTTAGATTCGGTTTGGGCCAGTCAATGCCATCAATGCCTTTGTCATCCAGGAACTGCCCACACACTCTGGCCACATGAAGTCAGCTGTTGTCCTGCACCAGGATGAACTCAGGGCCCACTGCACCAGCGTATGTTCTGACAAAGGCTTCCAGGTACCTAACAGCAGTCAGGGTACAGTTGCCTGGCATGCGGAGGTCTGTGCAACCCTCCAAGGATATGCCTCCACAGACCATCACTGACCCTCCGCCAAACCAGTCATGCTGGATGATGTTGCAGGCTGCCTAGCGTTCACTACAGCATCTCCAGACACTGTCACATCTGTCACATGTGTTTTGTGTGAACCTGCTCTCATCTGTAAAGAGAATGGGACGCCAATGGTGGAGCTGCCAATTGTGGTATTCTCTGCCAGTCGAGCTGCATGGCGATGGGCTGTGAGCACAGGTCCCATTAGAGGACGTCAGGCCCTCATGCCACCGTCGTGGAGTCTGTTTGTGACAGACTAATTAGAAACGTGCACACCAGTAGCCAGCTGGAGGTCATTATGTTGGGCTCACTTGCACAAAGGAGCAGACACCCGGCTCTCCTTGTGTAATGGCCCATCTCCTGGTATCTCCTCCATGCTCCTGCAACTGTGCTGGGAGACACAGCAAACCTTCTTGTGACGCCATGAACGGATGTGCCATCCTGGAGGAGCTGCACTGCCTGTGCCACCCGAATGGGCTGCAGGTACCACTTGATGATACCAGTAGTGACAAGGACATTAGCAAAATGCAAAACTAGAGAAGAATCAGTCAGGAAGGACAAGGAGAGAGCAACTACCTGTGACCACCATTCCCTTTTTCAGGGTTGTCTTTCTCTTGCCCCTCCAGGTCACAAGTTGTCACTTTCATTTGCACCCAAACAGGTGACACTGATTCACAATCCCTTGGGCTTCCTACCTACTGTATATAAACCTGAAGCTTCATTGACTTGGTGTCAGACTGGGATGATTAAGTGTTCCCTTCATTTTTTTTGAGCAGTACACTTGAAATAAGTCACCAGGCCTTTGGCAGAGTTGGCCGAATTCTGCTTTGAAACAAAACAGGTCACATTCCTCTTTGCTTTGTAAAATGTCTCGTGATAATGCTTGTTGTCAAAGGCACTGCATAAATTAACACAGCCGTATTTTCTATTCTTTTTTTATTATAAGTGTAATTTATTGTTTGTATATCGGCTTCTAGCGGTGCTTGCTATGAACTCCAGGCATTTCCTAAAGCTAGTTTATAAAGTCTGCTCCAGGAGCACAGGGGTTCAAGGCTGTGACTAACCCTGGACATGGAGCCAGTCCAGCACAGGGTCCACTCACTCACCCTGGGCTGAATTAGCGCTTCGAGTTAAATAAGACACAGAATGTGGGGGGAACCAAACCACCCGGAAACAATCAGGGGACACATGGAGAACATGCAGACACCATGTAGACTATCATTTGGAAAGAATCAGGGGACACATGGAGAACATGCAGACACCATGCAGACTATCATTTGGAAAAGAATCAGGGGACACATGGAGAACATGCAGACACCATGCAGACTATCATTTGGAAAGAATCAGGGGACACATGGAGAACATGCAGACACCATGCAGACTATCATTTGGAAAGAATCAGGGGACACATGGAGAACATGCAGACACCATGCAGACTATCATTTGGAAAGAATCAGGGACACATGGAGAACATGCAGACACCATGCAGACTATCATTCGGAAAGAATCAGGGGACACATGGAGAACATGCAGACACCATGCAGACTATCATTCGGAAAGAATCAGGGGACACATGGAGGACATGCAGACACCATGCAGACTATCATTTGGAAAGAATCAGGGGACACATGGAGAACATGCAGACACCATGCAGATAATGGAACATTTCAAGATTTCAACACGTGACCAGATAAGAGTGAGATAGTACTATCATATATCGTACCTCCTACCCTTGTGTTTAATTGTATTATAGGCCTGTTTATTTTGTAACAAGAGCAAGTGGTTGATTAAATTTGTATTATATTTGTATCAATAGGGGGCAGCAGTAGTTAGAGCCACCGCCTGACGCATCCAAAATCCTGGGTTCAAACTGCAGCCTGGTTGTGTGGTGTCTGCATGTTGAAAGCATGTCTGGCTATTTCAGTCCTTGTTCCACATCCCAAAGACTCAAGTGTGTGTGTAAGGTCAATTTAAAACTGGCATTCATGGGATAAGTGTGTACATTTATGTTCGGTGGGTACGGCAAGAGACTGGCACCCCCCTATCCAGGGCTGGCCCCTTCCAGGACAGGCATTGGCCTCTTGTGTTCCTGAACTGGACTTGCAGGTTTAAGGATATTATTTAATATTCTACTTTATACTGCTGATGTAAAAGGCACTACAGTAATCCCTCCTCGATCGCGGGGGTTGCGTTCCAGACCCCCCGCGATAGGTGAAAATCCGCGAAGTAGAAACCATATGTTTGTATGGTTATTTTTATATATTTTAAGCCCTTAGAAACTCTCCCACACTGTTACCATTATTAGAGCCCTCTAGACATGAAATAACACCCTTTAGTTAAACGTTTAAACTGTGCTCCATGACAAGACAGAGATGGTAGTTCTTTCTCACAATTAAAAGAATGCAAACATATCTTCTCTTCAAAGGAGGGCGCGCATCAGGAGCGGAGAATGTCAAAGAGAGAAAAAAACATACAATCAAAAATCAATACGTGCTGTTGGGCTTTTATGTATGCGAAGCACCGCGATAAAGCGGCCGCAATGAAGGGATCAATGTGAAGGTAGTCTTTCAGCATTTTTAGAGGGGCGTCCGTATCTTCTAAGCAAACAGCATCTGTGCAAACAGCCCCTCTGCTCACACCCCCTGTGTCAGGAGCAGAGAATGTCAGAGAGGGTGAGAGAGACAGAGAAAAGCAAACAATCAAAAATTAATACGGGCTGTTGGGCTTTGAAGTGTGCAAAGCACCACGCGGGAAGCATATCGTATATCATTGAGGAGTTTTATTTAATACGTAATACGCGCTCTGATTGGGTAGCTTCTCAGCCATCCGCCAATAGCGTCCCTTGTATGAAATCAACTGGGCAAACAAACTGAGGAAGCATGTACCATAAATTAAAAGACCCATTGTCCGCAGAAAGCGAACCAGCGAAAAATCCGTGATATATATTTAGATATGCTTACATTTAAAATCGGCGATGGAGTGAAGCCGCGAAAGTCGAATCGCAATATAGCGAGGGATCACTGTATCCTTCTATATAAAAGCGGCCGGGATTGTTCTTCCGTCCCGTGAGTGCTACGCAGGCGCAGAGTTTCACACACGCCCCGTCCATTTTGCAATGCACGATGGGATTTGTAGTTTCAATTGTCCAGGTAAAAGATGATTTTCTACTCCAGACTGTGCGATATCTTCTTCTTCTTTCTGACTATATAAAAGCAGTCGGGATTGTCCTTCCGTCCCGTGAGTGCAAAGCGTAGCGGTATTCCGCTTATCACAGACTTACTACTTGCAGCTTGCGGTACAAAGCGACGCGATGTGAGCAGAGTTCTGGTGCTCCCATCGTTCCCTTGCTTTTGTGCGCGATGCACTGGAAAAATAGACAAAATTATGTCTCTGGAAATAATTAATGTTGATGGAGTACAAATGCCTCACCGCGTAGTAAATATCAGGGGGGGTTCAAAAGGGCGACCTCAATATAGAAAAAAAGTTTCAATTTCATCACAAAAATAACAGAAACTACGAGTATTAAAGTAATACCGCTCGAATGCAATATAACCAAATTAATGAGTTTGTATAAAATATCAAATTGATCTACATACTGAATTGCCTTAAGAAGTGGTCAACTTAAAAGTCGGTTGCCTTAAAGGCGGGTCAGCCTAGTATAAAATAAAGACTGACCAATCAAACGACTAAAGGAGGGGAGTTTCATCTTCTTGATGTCTGTATTGTTCTCTGGTGTTGCCTTGTGCTCACAGCTAAATATCCTGTCCAGCCAGCCAGCCCTTCCATTCATTTTCTAACTTGCTTATCTGGTTCAAAAATATCTGGAAATAGGTGCCCATCCTGGCAACACTGGGTGAACAGGGCACCAGGCCACTTCAGGGCACACTCACAAATACATCTACCTTGGACACTACGTGAAATACAAATTGATTAAAAGTGAAGTGCCTGATGTCTACGATTGACCAGATACTCGTGTGCTGCTTGTGGTACATATTAGGGTGATTCCCCCTGCAGTGGGCACTGCATTAAATAAGGAGTAAGACATTCAGTCCAAGAGAACCGGAAGTACCCTGCTACCTACTCAGTCTTATCTACAGAGCATTCTAAAAGTTACTGTATAAAATAAAGGCAGATGAAAGACAAACGGCTTCACCTTGCCACAGTATTTAGTGAATATTCATAAATTATGTGGCTTTTGGGTGTAATCAGCGCCCAACCTCCTCCTACGTGGCTTTGTAGCTTATTCTTATTTGTTGTTTTTTCCTTGAAAGAAATAAAGATAGATTGGTTAGAAGAGAAACACACAGAATCACTTAATGCAGCTATAGCTCACACTTTCACAGGAAATTCATCATCATAGACTTTGCGGACAGTCGAATAAGCCACCAAAGTGTGGGGCTCTTGAACTTTACGGCTAGCTTGAGTACAGCAGATAATTAGAACAGGGTCTCTCACTCAACATGTCACAAATGGAGTGGAAGGCTTAGCCAGGCACAGATTTCACTCGAGCTCCATATGTGTAAAGCATTCAATTATTCAACTTAAAATCTTTTATCGAGTACTTCTCTCTCGTTTGAAATGTTTACAGGGCAAGAGCCAACCTTTGAATGTTGCAATCGAGCTCCAGCCTCACCAGGCCACATGTTTTGGGCCTGCACCACATTAACATCATTCTGGGTGAAAATCTTTAAATGCCTATCAGACAGCCTTGGGGTCACAATCCCTCCTAACCCACTAACAGCTGTGTGTGGTGGGCTCACAGAGGGGCTTTAAAGTGGAGAAGATAAGACAAACTGTAATGGCCTTTACTTCACTATTGGCACGTAGACTTGTCCTGCTCAACTGGAAGAATCCTAACTCTCCTCTGTTAAGTCAGCGGGGAACTGATGTTATATACAATTGGAAAAAAATCAAATTCTCACTTAGAGTATCTGAGCAAAACGTTTTCAAAACCTGGCAGGATCTGATTAATAATATCTTAGAATAAACATTTATATTGGGGGGAAAAGACTCCTTTGTCTCTTTGCTACTCTCAGTTGTTTTACTCGGGCTGTCGGCCTTCCCCTCTTTTTCATGGGTGAGGGTTGATTTGAATTTAGTTTTGTTAAGTTTGACTTGATTGTATGGAGTGTTATATGCTGTTAATAAATTCAATAAAAGATGAAAAAAGAAAATTTGAACATCGTAGATGAGAACAGACCATTCACCCCAACACAGCTCGCCAGTCCTGTCCGCGTCATCTCTGGGAGGGAGACTAGAGAGACGAGACGTGATCTTCTTGGAAGACGATTTGACGTCCCGCGAGAGACACTTTGACGTCACGTGAGATAACATTTAAAACAAGTTCACGGACATCTAACCCGGCAGTTGTTGGAATGCTTTTGGCAGACACACTTCACGTGCTCCCAGCTCTTAAAACAACGACAAGCGACAAGCAGCAGCAGCAGCAAGCCAGCAGATGATCAGACTGCTTCTCTTTAGCGTGCGTTCAGGCCCCCCCTCCCCTTTCACAATGCAATGCAACGACAAAAGGAAATTGAAATGATCGACGTGCAGCGCAACATGCAGATCACGCAGCTCGCCAGCAGCAGCAGCAGCCAAAAGACAGCAGCTGATCCAACAGCATCTCCCTAGCGTTCACAACGCGAGCAGCGTTATACGTCCTGCGAGAAGGAGATGTAACCACGCCCGGGGCCGGAAATAAAGGACAAGTATTGTTTTTACAAACGTTTGAAAATAATCCATATGTAACAATACCCATGAAAATAACAATCTATTTAAATTGTTTATCCAATAAACCAAACCCAGGGGTGGGCAAGCGAAGCGAGCAGGGGGCAGAGCCCCCTAGTTCTTTTAAAATAACATCAACTTGAGTTTTGAAGGTCCTTAAAGTCGTCCTGTCTACCACACTACTTGGTCTCTTATTTCAGGTGTCTGTGGCTCTCCGTGTGAAGAAAAACTTCCTAATGTTTGTGTGAAATTTCCACTTCACAAGTTTCCAACTGTGTCCCCGTGTTCTTGATGAACTTATTTTAACGTCACAGTCTCGATCCACTGGACTAATTCACTTCATAGTTTTTAACACATCACTCATGTCATGTCATTTTCCAACCTGCTTAAACCAGACCAGGGTTGCTTTGGAGCTAGCAGAGGGCACAAGGCAGGAACAAACCCTGGCACTGGGATGAAAACGTTTGTGTGAGCCGGCCACATGGCAAACAAGGTCACCGGCAAACCCAGCAAATTTGCTGCAAACAACACTTTGACAATTGACAATACCTGTAATGTACATCCTAAGCCAAACAACCAAACAGTGTTATATAATTGTGTACATATATTCATAGTGGCTCTAAAATCCGTACTGACCCCAACTCTCTCTTCTGTTTCTTTTTCCGGTTTCTTTGTGGTGGTGGCCTGCGTCACCACCACCTACTCAAAGCATCAAGATGCTCCAACATTGATGGACTGAAAGCCAGAAGTCTACGTGACCATCATCATCAAGTCCTTCCATGAGAACCCTAACTACAAAGATGACTGTTTCATTTATGTTAGGTAGATTGCCCAGAGGGGACTGGGTGGTCTCTTGGTCTGGAATCCCTGCAGATTGTATTTTTTTCTCCAGCCGTCGGGAGTTTTTTTTTTGTTTTTTTTGTCCACCCTAGCCATTGGACTTTACTTATTCTATGTTAATTAATGTTGACTTATTTTATTTTCTTACTGTGTCTTTTATTTTTCTATTCTTCATTTTGTAAAGCACTTTGAGCTACATTTTTTTGTATGAAAATGTGCTATATAAATAAATGTTGTTGTTGTTGTTGATATATGATTTAAAGTTCACACCATTTACCACTAGGGGGCAAAAGTATCTTCCAAATACACAGCTGTTTGCAGTGACCAGTAACTTTGTAGATCACTAAATCCACATCGGCATCCCATCTTGTCTCTTTCCCAGACAGGCCATGAAACATTTAGGCTGTTGCCATTTACCTGAACCCGGAAACCAGGGTGAAGTGGAATGAGAAAATGGGTGGATTGAAAAGAGCCTTACAGTATCTAACAGATTTGAATTTAATAGCCTGAAGAGTATAATGTGTTTCTCTGAGGACTGAGGTCTGCTACAAATAATTCTTCTAATCTTACTTGTTCGCTGGTCACCATGACTTAAAACAAATAAATCATACAGATATCAGGCGGGTCTTTTTTAGCTGAGGTCAGGTATTCACATATCCAGCGGATGTAATTAATTTTATAGACAGCAGGGGGCTGAAACTGATTGATGTAATCTGTTAACAGCCAGCTGGGGGTTTGGAATAACAGTGTGTGGATATTACTAACATAAATAAAAACACCAGCCCCTCCGAAAAGCAGACAAAAAAAAAATTATACATACATACATACATACATACATATACAGTGTATATATATACTGTATATATATATATATACTGTATATATATGCATATATACTGTATATATACATATATACTGTATATATATATATATATATATATATACGTGTGTGTGTGTATGTATACTCATACAGGTCTCACTGGAAAGCCTCCACCTCCTCCTATAGGTGTGGCAGAAAAGTAATGAGACTGGCAACACTGCAAGCGATCTGGCAACGCTGCGCTGTTGTCCTTGATAGAGCCCATGTATCAGTACCCTCCCATAGCTCAGTGCGAGTTTCAACTCCTTCCGTTAACTACGTGATTTTTGTGACTGCTATTAGCGAAGTTGTGTTTTTGGTTGTGCGTCACGCAAAATGGAACAGCGGAATTTGGAGCAACGTTGTGCCATTAAACGGCAAGTGTGACTTTTGAAAAGTTAAAACAGGTCTATGGGGAACATTCTTTATCCCGAGCTCAAGTTTTTCGCTGGCACAAATCATTTTTGGAAGGCAGAAAACACGTTGAAGATGAACACCGTTGAGGGAGGACTTCAACTTCGAAAACCAATAAAAACATCGAACGTGTGAACACTCTTGTGAGATCAGACCGTCGTTTAACATTAAGAATGTTGAGTGAACAATTCAATTCGAACAGATTTACCGTTCATCAAATTTTGACTGAACATTTGCACATGCGAGAGGTCTGTGCCAAAATGGTGCCGAAAAACTGCCCTCTCCGTAACAGAATTTTTGACCTCAAAAGGCATTCCTGTGGTTCCCCAGCCCCCTTATTCACCTGACCTCAGTCCGTGTGACTTTTTCTTTTTTCCTAAACTGAAAAATGTCCTCAAAGGACGTCATTTCGGGACTTTAGAAAACATCCAAAAGAGTGTAACGGACATGCTGAAGACCATACCGGTTGAACACTTCCAGCGCTGCTACCGACAGTGGGAACAACGTCTTCATCGGTGTGTAGCTGCCCAGGGGAACTACTTTGAAGGGGATAACATTGATGTTTGAAAAAAGTAAAAACGTTGGTAAATAAAAAATCAGTCTCATTACTTTTCTGCCACACCTCGTAGGTGCCAACAAATGGATGGCACTCCTAGAGGTGCCAGTGAGTGGGCCAAACGTCCTTTCGTGTCACTAACAGTCATTTGTGCATGTCATGACAGACTTTCCCCAGGTGCCTAAAAGTAAATCCCAATTTCAGAATAAAGAGCATCCCAGTGGAGGGATTCATCTTTCTTACGTCTCCTACCACAAAGTGACAGAAACTGAACTTTATTTGGCCAAATGAGTGACTTGCTGATGATAATGTCTTCCTTGCAAAAACTCATTGCTATTTTTACCTTCATAAATATCAATCTGTCGCTCTTTCGATCTGCTTGTCTACGACATATGTAAATATGGGGGCACCACACAGCCGTAATCCCCTGGGACAACTCACACACAAATAAAGGTTTTTAATCTTCCAATGCCTTTCTGACTGAGACAAACACGATCAACTGTGATTCTTTCTTTCTCTCTTCAACAATTGCGAGAAGAAGAGGAGTAGGGAGAGAGAAGAAAAAAGGAAGGATTCCCTCTCTATATACCTACTGTGTTATATATAAGATACTTGGAGGAATAAAATCCATTATAACTGAAACCATCATCAGTTGTGCCCAATGTGTTTCACAATGCATGTATCGATCTGAATATTAGTATTGGCTCACTACAGAATAATTCCTTTTAAAACAGGCACTGTGTGATCGTCACTAAGACACTGGGATGTAAATCACGTGCGCCAATCCCTGCCTCTAATTCACTGTGCGGTCTAAAACTTCCCTGGTGCTTTTGACAGACAACAATGTTGTGGGTTATACAGAGAATGGGCCACCACCCAAAAAAACACCCAGTGCTGTGGTCACAAGCACAAGTTGATGAAACAGGCCAGCCAAGGATGGCACAATATGGGCGGAGTAACTGACGGGCAGCGACTGACTTCAGAACAACAGAGAATGACACCGAAGACAAAGGAGGCCTATCAGACTTAAAATGGAGATCCAGCCGTGTGGTAAAGAAGACGAGAGCTAGACTCTAGTCTGCTGAATCCTGGATCCTACTAATGGGAAGTCATGGCTCCTATCTATGGGGTATCAAGAATGGAGTCGGGGGTGGGGGGGGCACAATATTATTTTACATTTGGCTGATGCCTTTCTTCAATGTGACTTGTAAGGTGAAGGTACAGTAGAATAGTCTACTTGTATTTTTACTTCCCTTATACAAATATCCATCCATCCATTTTCCAACCCATTGAATCCAAACACAGGGTCACGGGGGTCTACTGGAGCCAATCCCAGTCAAGACAGGGCACAAGGAAGGAACCAATCCCAGGCAGAGCGCCAACCCACCGCAGGACACACACACACACCACGCACACATTAGGGACAATTTAGGACCGCCAATCCATCTAACCTGCATGTCTTTGGACTGTGGGAGGAAACTGGAGTACCTGAAGAACATGGAGAACATGCAAACTCCACGCAGGGAGGACCCAGGAAGTGAACCCGGGTCTCCTAACTGCGAGGCAGCAGCGCCACCACTGCGCCACCGTGCAGCCCTTATACAAATATGTACTATATATATATATATAATGCTAAGGGTTATTCATTTGTCACACAAAAACATTTGCGTCACTGGGTCTTGAACCTTGACCCTGCCTTGAAACTGCCAAAAATTTGGAAAAGACCTTGGATGGAGAAGAAAGAGAGGAAAAAATATAAAAGGAGGATGAACTTGTATTGATTGTTTAAGTTTACACTTTCATCACTGTATAAATGTGAAGGAATTTTCACACTAACACTAAACGCACAAATGGACGTTCAATACGTAATCTTTCGATGGTCACCTCAGACCTAGCAATTCCAGCACATTGGCTGTCCTGACCTGCGCCGCGAGCCGCTGCCAAGTAAACAGAACCAGACGCAGTCTCCTCCATTAGAGACTTTAACTCATTTACGTTTTTGCCATTGTCACACACATGCACTTGGGCTAATTCAATGCCAGGCCAGGGGGTGGCAGGGTGCCCTAATCCTCCCTCTTTTCCATCAGTAGACCAACCATGTGAAATTTCGCCTGGACTCAAGGACATCACTTCCAGTACCGAGTCCAATAAGGTCACTTCCAGTCCCGATGACATCATTTCCCCTGCCTGGCTCTAACACCGCCATCTTTGCCTGTTATGATGGTTCTATTGTTGGACTGGTCTGTTGAGGTCTGTTCTATGGAACCAGTTTCAGTTAAGCACAACATACCAGAGGCGCAGCCTAGCATGAATTCCGACAGTGCCAGTGCTTTAACATTGATCGAGTTTGTGTCAAGAGGTCGTTGTGCGCAGATCTGCATCCCAGAGTTTACTTCAATACAGTGCAGATTTGGCACGTTAACACCTTTATTCCCAACCCCCTTGGCAGGACAGCGTATTTCAGAACAAATGCTGCCGTCACCACCTGCTGCCATGGCAGTCCATGGCATATATGCCTTGGACATGGCAAAATACCAACATCTGTACGGGCATTCCGGGTCTGCCCATTTGTTCTGGTCAAAGAATTTAATGTAGAGAAGTTCGTCATGCGAATATTTTAGCACAGGACTTTTTCAAGAAATGAAGCTGTTTTGTTAACCCTAACAATTCCATCAAGGCACCAGTCATCTGTGATTCCAAGATGAGGCTGACAAACCTCATGTCTCCGTGGCCTCGGCCCACCCGTGACACATTTATTTTGAGGCACACTAGCTTTGTCAGACCTTGCTTTTTCATATCTTCTCCACTATTTGTTGTATCGGCAATCGTGTCATCACAGGGTAACAGCAGGAGACACTCAAAGCACTGAATTGGGCCTCTCTAACCATAACGCTGGGCTCTTTACCGTCTCAGTGCCTCTTCCTGCTCTTAACGTGAAGCTTTAAAAAAATCCATCCCTCTATCCTCACTGGATCTCTCTTATATGTCTTCACATTTCCTGCAGGGCGAAAAATGTGGAGGTATACGAGAGAGAAGGGAGTACCGGAGGAGTACAGTATGTAAGACAGTTTACGATATGCGTGATGGTAGGAACAACAGATACATAGACTAAGAACAACAGATATGTTTACAGTTAAGGGTGGGTTACATCAAGGACCACCATGAAGACCTCATCTTGTTACTCTAGTTAAGGATGTTATAACTAAGAGTATAATAGATAAGGAGGCCACATGGTGCATGCTTTTTGAGGAGGACATCATGTAATACGGAACTTCTTAAGAATATTGTGAAAAGGAAAACTGAAGGAGTGGAGAAAACCTGTGGAGGACAGAGGCCTCAAGATGAGTAGGAAAAAAAGACAGCATGTCTGAGATTTAAGGGACGAGAACAACATGAAGAAGTTAACTGCAAGGTAAAAGGGCTTAAAAGGGTGGAAAAGTTCAAATATCTCGAAGCTCAATTTAGAAATAAACCAGAGAATGCAATCAGGTTGGAGAAATTGGAAAAAGGTATTGGGGGTGATAGCTGAGAGATGACAGCGCAAAGAAAACTGGAACGCTGAACTACTGGATGTTTGATCCAGGATAAATGCAAAAAAATATGAGAGGGGCGACCCAAAAAAAAATATATATATTTTTTTAAAATCGTATACGGTATTTCTCAGAACATTTCCAAAATGTAATCACCCTCAAATACTCTCCCTGAGATGCAATACACTTGTCACACCACTTTTTCCATTGTTCAAAACTGTTCTGAAACTCATGCAAAGTGATAGCCTTCAGTACCTCCGTCGTTTGTTTCTTGACCTCCTCTACATCCTAAGAACGCTTTCCTTTAAGGTCCCTCTTCATTCTTGCAAATAAGAAAAAAATCACAGGGTGCAAGGTCCAGGGAATGAGGGGGGGAGTGGGACAATGTTGTCATCCTGTTTTTCATGAAAAACTGCCGCACACTCAATGCTGCATTGTCGTGATGCAGAAGCCACTCGCCTGATAGCCACAATTCGGGTTGTTTTCTGCGCACTGCATTGTACAATCACTTGAGCATTTCAAGGGCGCCGCTTGGCCAAATGATGCAGAGGGCCGTTTAGTACCCGCACCTAGCCAGCAAACGTCTGATCCAAAGACCCTCCAGCCCCCAGAAAAAAATTCACATTATTTCTGGGTCCCCCCGTCAGATAGATAGATAGATAGATAGATAGATAGATAGATAGATAGATAGATAGATAGATAGATAGATAGATAATGTGAAAGGCACTATATAATGATAGATAGGTAGATAATGTGAAAGGCACTATATGATAGATAGACAGATAGAAAGATAGATAGATAGATAGATAGATAGATAATGTGAAAGGCACTATATGATAGATAGATAGAAAGATAGATAGATAGATAATGTGAAAGGCACTATATAATGATAGATAGGTAGATAATGTGAAAGGCACTATATGATAGATAGATAGATAGATAGAAAGATAGATAGATAGATAATGTGAAAGGCACTATATAATGATAGATAGGTAGATAATGTGAAAGGCACTATATGATAGATAGATAGATAGATAGATAGATAGATAGATAGATAGATAGATAGATAGATAGATAGATAGATAGATAGATACTTTATTAATCCCAAGGGGAAATTCACATAATCTAACAGCAGCATACTGATACAAAAAACAAAATTAAATTAAAGAGTGATAACAATGCAGGTATAACAGACAATAACTTTGTATAATGTTAACGTTTACTCCCCCCAGGTGGAATTGAAGAGTCGCATAGTGTGGGGTCTCCTCAGTCTGTCAGTGGAGCAGGACGGTGACAGCAGTCTGTCTGTCGCTGAAGCTGCTCCTCTGTCTGGAGATGATCCTGTTCAGTGGATTCTTCATGATTGACAGCAGTTTGCTTAGCGCCCGTCGCTCTGCCACAGATGTTAAACTCTCCAGCTTCATTCCTACAATAGAGCCTGCCTTCATAACAAGTTTGTCCAGGTGTTAGGCGTCCTTCATCTTTATGCTGCCTCACCAGCACACCACCGCGTAGAAGAGGGCACTCGCCTCAACCGTCTGGTAGAACATCTGCAGCATCTTACTGCAGATGTTGAAGGACGCCAACCTTCTAAGGAAGTATAGCCATAAACATCACCAAAGTCAAAACAAAGTCAAACATCACTGCATCAGGAGTGGGCAGGAGAAGGAGTACAGGAACCTAATCAAGGACTTTGTTAAATGGTGCGACTCAAACCACTTACATCTGAACACCAGCAAGACCAAGATACTGGTGGTGGATTTTAGGAGGCCCAGGCCCCTCATGGACCCTGTGATCATCAGAGGTGACTGTGTGCAGAAGGCACAGACCTATAAATATCTGGGAGTGCAGCTGGATGATAAATTGGACTGGAGTGCCAATACTGATGCTCTGTGTAAGAGAGGACAGAGCCGACTATACTTTCTTAGAAGGCTGGCGTCCTTCAACATGCAGATGTTCTACCAGACGGTTGTGGCGAGTGCCCTCTTCTATGCGGTGGTGTGCTGGGGAGGCAGCATAAAGAAGAAGGACGTCTCATGCCTGGACAAACTGGGGAGGAAGGCAGACTCTATTGTAGGAGTAAAGTTGGACAGTTTAACATCTGTGGCAGAGCGACGGGCGCTGAGCAAACTGCTGTCAATCATGAAGAATCAACTGCATCCACTTAACAGTGTCATCTCCAGACAGAGGAGTAGCTTCAGTGACAGACTTTTGTCACCGTCCTGCTCCACTGACAGACTGAGGAGATCGTTCCTCCCCCACACTATGCGACTCTTCAGTTCCACCTGGGGGAGTAAACGCTAACATTACTCAAAGTTATTGTCTGCTTTTACATGCATTTTATTTCTATTTAATTTAATTTTGTTTTTTGTATCAGTATGCTGCTGCTGGAGTATGTGAATTTCCCTTTGGGATTAATAAAGTATCTATCTATCTATCTAGGTGTGATAGATAGGTGTGTACCTATTGCTGATGATAACACTGAAATGTGAAAATATATAACATGTTTCTCAAAACGTTTGGCCACGACAGAAGATCAAGAAGATTCATCAGAGGGGCGCCTCCTTCAGAGTTTACCGATACGTTTGGCCTAACATCACAAGAGCAAATCATTCTGATGCAGTAGCTGCTGTCTGAAAATGTTATTCTAATTCATCATCCTACTGCAAATAAAATAAAATGCCATCATCCTGCCATACCCCCCTTAAATCTCCCATAGCCCCCTAGGCTTCCAAGTACTCCTATCGAGGCTGTTTAACTCTAATGTTGTAATAACAGCTCGCTCTTGATTTCTAATATCTGATATTGCAAGTCTGCACCTCATGTGTGCCTCGGGCATCGGATTGTCATTGTTCGCTTGCTCCGAACTCAGAGGACTGCGAGATGCCACCAGAATCCGTGCCCCCACTTGCTACTGTCATACCATATAGGCATTATCTGAGTAGCAATGACTCCTCGAGGTTTGTAACCCTTATTACGTCCCCTTCTTGTACAGCTGAGCTTCATCACAACTGCACAATTTTTTTTCCTCAAACACAAACATGCCGAAAATGAAGTCTGTTTTCATTTATGGGTGACAAGTAGATAACAAGGAGCCATGCTAGTGGCTTCCCAACGCTTCAATATTAGTGAAAGAATGAACTCCAGTAAACTCGACTTCAGGACTACTCTACGACCTCGGTGCTCTCTGCCGGTATGCGGCCTTCTAAAGACTGCAGTGCTTTATTAGCCTAAGGAATCTCTTTATAAAGTAAATGTTTCAGGTTTGTAAAATGAATCCGACTCACAAGACGCTTGAGGTGAATTGGTCAAGGAAAATAAATCAGGAAAATGGTGCCTTCTCTCCCTTTTAGGAAACGGCAACGTGCAGCATGACAGCAGAAATTTGCTTTAATGAACACACACCATTATCAGGACTGCGAGGATTATGGCCCCCCAGGCTACTGAGTGGGCTTATAAATTTCCCATTCATGCTACCTAATAGGCAAGATGGATCAGCTCATTACACTGAGGGTCGTTTGCCTTTCATTGCATTCCTGCGCTGAACAAAGGGAAGATTAAAATATTCATAAAGGTTAATTTGTCCCATTAAAAGAGCAGCAAATAAACACAACGGACAGCAGCTTGTTCGGATTTCTTCATTATTTTGAAAACGAATACAGAAGAACCCTTGAGATGAGATTTTACAGTAAAAAAAAAACAAAAGAACAAGCAAACAACGGTCAGTAATAATAATCTCCGCATATATAATGCAAACTTCACTGACCCTCACTAACTCGTCAACAAAAACACAATATCCCACTTAGTGAAAAAGATGACATTTGGCAGGAAGGTGTCCACTATATATCAGTATTTAGGGATAAAAAAAAATTACAATAGAAAAATGAAATTCTCCAAAATATCAAAAAAAAAACTGATTTGATTGAAATTTGGAGACATTATAGAAAAAAGAAAATTAGTCAACATGTGTTTTTACTTTCTCGTATATGAAGTATAGGGAAAGTACTGTAATTGTCCAAAAATTTGATTTTGAGTTTTTCATGAATCTCGACATTTTAGACCTCCCCGAGTCTTGTTTACTTTACTTTCTCTTAGGGAAAGTATTGCAATCAATCAAAAATTCAATTTGGAGATTTGGATGGATCTCAACATTATAGACCTCCCTGTGTCCGAAAATACCATTTTTAGAATTGTGTTTGTGTGTGTTGTAAAGAAAGACAAAATAGAGCGCATAAAGTTTTGGGGTTGTGAGCCCCATGTACTGTCAAACAAAAAAATACGGCCTTTGCAGTTTCACAAAAAAAAGTCGTGAACCAAATACAAGGCAAAATGGAGGGTTGGAGAGACAGTTTTAAAGGGAAAAATCAGGTGTGATGGCTGCTGGGTAGGCGTGGTGATGCATGGGAACTTGACGTCATCATCGGGGGAACAGAGGGAAGAAGGGAACCCGGAAGTGCCGTTCTGTTTTCACTCCGAGCTGGTTTATGGTGGCGTCACTTCGTCTTTTCTATGAGACAAGAGAGAGAAAAGTTAGTACGCCGCCTTCGTCCCCCGACCGGCTGTTTGATGATGCGCGTCGGATCCGTCAACTGCTCCCGATGCACTCATGCGTGACAGTGCAAACACGATAACTTGAGTATGCTTTCTCTTAGGTCAACCAAATTCTGAGTACAAGTATCAGGTACAAAACGTAGATTTCTACCAATTTTTGGGCTATTTGCGCTTACCAGAAGTGGTACTTTACCTTTTATTCATGCAGCTCCGATTTATTCAGTTTTACTTTTATAATAATTTTTCAATATATTGCTCCTCACCCCTCAGACTCTTGTTACTTATACATTCATATCTGCAGAATTTAAATAGGGACCCCTGATCTTTTAAGAAGCCTGCAAAACACACTACGGGCCGTTATTTTATTTAATTTACTAGCCGAAGCCTGCCGTAGCATATGGTGGTGTAAGAATAGGAACGGAAAACGGTGACAAAGGAATTCAGTATAACAAAGGCTTAGGAAACCACCGTCGCAGTATAACGAAAATAGCAAGGAGCGAAACCAGTGCCGATGGTCGAGAGAGTACCTTCCTGTAGCAGGCTACAGAAAACATAGACATATATAGATAGACGCCGCATTCACTGTGCTGCCCAGTCGACACGATAAGTCAGCGCGTCCGGCATATTGCGAGTGGTGAAAGTGCCATTTAAACTAATACAGGTAGACGTGGACAACCGGGTTTTCTAATAAAAAAACAGTAACATTTTAAACAGTATCGTGGCAAATCGTTTACATGCAATTATTTATATCCATTTATACACTAAATGCGTGCATATCCCATGGTCTTAGAGTTGGTGGGCGGGGCTCTGTGAGTTGTTGGGCGTGGTTCTGTCTTGCTTGCCCTTAGTTAGAGTTGGCGGGCGGGGCTCTGTGAGTTGGCGATCGTGGCTCTCTGTCTTGCGTGACGTGTAAAGTCAACGTGGCTCAGAGGTGCATGTGGACAGACGAAAGCAACGGAGGCTGTGCATGGTGAGTTGTTGCGTGCCTCGAGAGCGATGCTGGACTCGGGAGGACGGTTACAGTTGGCGTGCGTGGCTCTGTCGTGTGTATCCCATGACGCGGTAGGAGGGTTAGAGTTGGCGGGCGGGGCTCTGTCGAGCGTATCCCATGGTCTTAGAGTTGGTGGGCGGGGCTCTGTCGAGCGTATCCCATGGTCTTAGATTTGGTGGGCGGGGCTCTGTGAGTTGTTGGGCGTGGTTCTGTCTTGCTTGCCCTTAGTTAGAGTTGGCGATCGTGGCTCTCTGTCTTGCGTGACGTGTAAAGTCAACGTGGCTCAGAGGTGCATGTGGACAGACGAAAGCGACGGAGGCTGTGTGTGGTGAGTTGTTGCGTGCCTCGAGAGCGATGCTGGACTCGGGAGGACGGTTACAGTTGGCGTGCGTGGCTCTGTCGTGTGTATCCCATGATGCGGTAGGAGGGTTAGAGTTGGCGGGCGGGGCTCTGTCGAGCGTATCCCATGGTCTTAGAGTTGGTGGACGGGGCTCTGTCTTGCTTGCGTTTAGTGTCTTGCGTGCCCTTAGTGAATTATATATATAGATTCCACTTCAGGCACTAGCAAAAAACAACCCCAAAAGTAAAAACATTCAGTTCATTACATGGGCTGCCCAAATGTTCAGCCTGTAAACATCACTTCTGTTTATAATAAGCTAAAGTAAAACGTGATTCAGTCTCAGCACTTTTTGTCTGCCTATGGCTGTGGCAAAAATATATAAAAATACAAACTTGGAACATACAACTGATGAAAAACATGAAAAGAAATCCTTGAGTGAATGCTGTAAATAAGAGAAACTTTAAACATCTAAATATGTTACTAATAATTATACGTACTCAGATTTCACAGTATCCACACTGATTGCTTGTTTTAATGTAAAAGAATACACCTTCCTGTAAAAGTGTGTTTTGAAATGGCCATCAACAAAAGCAGAGTCACTTAGGAAAGACAGGAATTGATCTACAGCCAGAAAGTCTTCCTCCTGGACAACTGGGCCCAGCATGTTTAAGAGTAAGCAGCTCCAGTGACTGTGGTATAGCGGCTCCAACAGAATGGCTGGGCTTTTAAATAATCCATTGGCTGTGTCAGTCTCCGTGGGCGCAATCGCACGACCGCTGGGAGTCAGTGCGGTAATCGGGGCGAGTCGCACATGCACATGAGGGTGCGATCTTTTTAAATTGCTTCATCGGCTTGCTGCGGTGCGTGATTGAGACGTTGCACCCACGGAGCCGTATAAGTATAGGCTGGCACAGAAAGAAAAGAAAGATGAAAAACAAAAGCGAGAGAAAGGCTTGCAGAACAAAAGTGCGGCATTGGGGCAGAGAGAGAAATCGAGCGCACACAGCGCAGTCAGGGGTCCCGTGTCGGTAGTGATGGGGAAATGAAGCCTCGTGAAGCTCTGAGACACTTTCTTTCTATTTGTGCCAAAAAAGATTTGAAGTTTTGAAGCCTCAGCCCCAATATGAACAGTGACATCTGTTGGTTAACTGAGGTTAAGGCAGGCTCTCAAGAGCAAAAGTGAAGCAGCACACACTGCTTGAGTCTCATGTCACCAGTTAAAGGTCACAAAAGTCTGTGTTCATCTTATTCTGCTAAGGTCCTTGTCCATTTATACTATTTAACTTTTGAATGCCGTTTTCCATTGTTAGTAACCAACTGTGACCAAAGATCTACAAATCTCTCTCTCTTCTCACAACCCAACGTTGTTGATAGATAGATAGATAGATAGATAGATAGATAGATAGATAGATAGATAGATAGATAGATAGATAGATAGATAGATAGATAGATAGATAGATAGATAGATAGATAGGAAAGGCACTATATAATAGATAGATAGATAGATAGATAGATAGATAGATAGATAGATAGATAGATAGATAGATAGATAGATACTTTATTAATCCCAATTGAGAATGATGCATTTTATATAGGCTACCTGTTAATTTAGTGGCAAAGCTGTCAAACCAATGAAATGCGCTGTGAAGCACTGATGACATTGGAAGCTTCAAAAGTCACAGGTCAGGTGACAGTGGTGTTTTGATACAGTGATTTGTCTCGCTACGCTTCAGACTGACTGACACAAGTTTCGAAGCTTTAATATCATTCTCTCATCTCTATGCGTCGCTGCGAGGGGTCGCCGCTCGAGGGACAGATCGTACCCACTGAATGTGCCGAGAAGCGGGTGCGATCGAGGTGGCATCCTCTCCAGGGATCTGAAGGACGACTTTGAGGGCATGAAGGATGACAAGAGGACAATCGACCCCAAGTGGTCTGGCGGACGCTGACAGAGGCAGCCAAGACGGGTATCTGGAGTGAGAGGACCGCGGCTGCTGAAGTCTCCGCCAGCTGAGCGAGCCATGGGTGAGCTGGGGAGACACGGAAGGAGTTGTGCTCGGCTCATTTGTCCCAATGACCGTTGCTGGGTTTTATTCTCATTTTTAGCCTGGTTTTAAACCTTTGGATTTTCATCATTTTGTTATAGATTATTATTTATGGACTGTTTTGAAGCATGGCACTATTTATTTGGATACTGTAGCTTTGATTTATTTATTTTTTTTAATAAAAGCACTTCCACACTTTACACCTTCCCATTGCTCCACTGTGTGATTTGTCCTCCTCTGCCAGCTCATCCGGTTACATTATTGAAGGTGTTGGGTTTGAGAGGCTCCCAAAATAGAAGAGGGTGCAGGACCAGCACCATCACAGTGACCTAATAATATTACTTACTAGCAAAATACCCGCACTTTACAGCGGAGAAGTACTGTGTTAAAGAAGTTCTAAAAAAAAGGTAACATTTTAAAAATAACGTAATGTGATTGTCAATGTAGTTGTCGTAAGCTTATTTTAGTATTGAGAATGATGAGTGTGATTGTAAATGTTGTGTAAGAGAAATACACATTTTTAGGATGTAAGGATCTCTTTGTAAACAACGCTTGCAGTTCTGCCCTCAGGAACTGTCGCCGAGCCGGTGAGACAAAGTCAAACATCACTGCATCAGGAGTGGGCAGGAGGAGGAGTACAGGAAGCTAATCAAAGACTTTGTTAAATGGTGCGACTCAAACCACTTACACCTGAACACCAGCAAGACCAAGGAGCTGGTGGTGGATTTTAGGAGACCCAGGCCCTTCATGGACCCCGTGATCATCAGAGGCGACTGTGTGCAGAGGGTGCAGACCTTTAAATATCTGGGAGTGCAGCTGGAAGATAAATTGGACTGGACTGCCAATACTGATACTCTGTGTAAGAGAGGACAGAGCTGACTATACTTCCTTAGAAGACTGGCATCCTTCAACATCTGCAATAAGATGCTGCAGATATTCTACCAGACGGTTGTGGCGAGCGCCCTCTTCTACGCGGTGGTGTGCTGGGGAGGCAGCATAAAGAAGAAGGACGCCTCACGCCTGGGCAAACTGGTGAGGAAGGCAGACTCTATTGTAGGAGTAAAGTTGGACAGTTTGACATCCGTGGCAGAGCGACGGGGCTGAGCAGACTCCTGTCAATCATGGAGAATCCACTGCATCCACTTAACAGTGTCATCGCCAGACAGAGGAGCAGCTTCAGCGACAGACTGCAGCGTAGAAGTAGTGTGTTAAAGAAGATATAAAAAAAAGGTAACATTATAAAAATAACGTAACGTGATTGTCAATGTAATTGTCGTAGGCTTATTTTAGTATTGAGAATGATGAGTGTGATTGTAAATGTTGTGTAAGAGAAATCCACATTTTTAGGATGTAAGGATCTCTTTGTAAACAACGCTTGCAGTTCTGCCCTCAGGAACTGTCGCCGAGCCGGTGAGATCGCTTCTTAACATGTAAATTAAGTAAACGTGTCCGCGGCGCACATCAGGATTGGTCGCTGGATTCACTGCAGACTATTATAAACTTTTAAAAGAAAGTTCAGATAAAGGACTGGGGAACGTGTGGGGATTGTGTGTGTCTGGGTGTCTAATTTATATGTGTATATAGTTGTAATATAGGTTAAGTACATGTGAATATATTTGCAGCACTTATAAATGAGATATTCCTTCCGTTTCTTTACCTTGCTTTCTTTCTTTCCTGCTTTCTTGTATTGTTTCGTTTTTGGCAGCATCTCAATGAAGTTGTGGATTTTTCTGCGAGTATTTAGCGACACAAAGTTGTTCCCGTCTAGCTGCATCAGAAAATGTACCACGACGTCCGACATGCCTCCTTTTTACTGTTTCCTCACAGCTTGGATTGCTGCTGATGGGCGGCCTTATATGGGCAGGCAGCCAACTACGTGGGAGGCGTGGTGATGGGGGACGCAACTCCGCCTCACACGACGACTGAGCTGCAGGCTATGGCTGTATATATGTACGTAAGTAGGATTCAGTTATGACCGTTAACACGTAGAATTTCGAAACGAAACCTGCTTAACTTTTGTAAGTAAGCTGTAAGGAATGAGCCTGCCAAGTTTCAGCCTTCTACCTACACGGGAAGTTGGAGAATTAGTGATGAGTCAGTGAGGGCTTTGCCTTTTATTAGTATAGATTAGTACAGATTATTTGACTAACACTTTTAGCCAAGGTGACTTACCTCGCTTGAGATACAATCTGTTACATTTCTTCTGTTTTTCCAGTCGGAGCACAGGCAGGTGAAGTGACTTACTCAGGGTCACATAGTGGTGCCAGTAATGGGATCTGCTCCTATAACCTTAACGTTTAAATCCACAGCTTTAATCATCTCGCCACACTGCCTGAAAACAACGTTCAATTCAACAATACCTGACCTCCTCCAAAATAAGAATAAGTCAAGCTTCAAATGCCCCAGCCTGTTAGTTTGAGTCTAAAGTTCTCTGCGTGAAGACATATTTTCTGACGTGGTTACAATATAACCCCCTAAACTACTTCTTTCTGTGCCCCCATTCGCATCAAACATGGGGTCATAACTGAATCCTAATATCCCACATGCAGACTCTCAATTTCATTATACAGATTAGACATGGCCTCTCTTCATTTGCAGGATCGGTGTTTTAGATATTCTGACCTTTTCGTTCCATTACAATGGATGATGAAGTTTCTATTAGGTTTCCCATTGTTTTTTTTTAATGAGATGAACTTTCTAAATGCTAAATCCCCCCCACCCGTCCCCCCCTTATGTGAAAGTTCAGGCTTGTGTAGTGAAATAACTTGACCCACTTTGCTTCTGCAAGACATTCTCTGATATTTCATTCTGCTTGTTCCTCTGTTATGTGTGAAGCATAACTGGCAAAACTTTCAAAAGAAGTTAATTAGTAGCAAAAACAGGCCACTAATTAAGAAAAGGGTGAAAATGAAAACCTGCAGCCGCTATGGCCTTCCAGGACCTAAAACAATAAGACTGTCCAAAGTAAACAAGGTCCCAATACAGATATCAAGGCGTTGTCATGAAATGGGGTCAAAATCCAATAAGTCACAAAAAGCACAAGTAACAGCAAACCCACAGTAACACTCACCAACCCCTTAGCGCATTCAAAATGAGTCCTGGTTGAAATGTGACAGGCGCAATCCAGCATTCACATGGAAACCCCCAGCCCCGCCCCTTTATTGCTTCAAAGCGATTGTGATTTCACAGGAGAGATTACTGGTTCAATCTGGTGCATGGTGAGGCACACAACGCAAGGGAGGCGGCTATGAAGAATGAGGTGGTGCCAGTGCTTGTGGTCAACCAATTAGATCAATTCACCACCTAAGCCCCACCCATAATAGTTCCTGGTTGAACAAAAAGTACACACCCTAAAGTAGGAATTAAAAAAAAAAATACCAGGAACTGGAAATGGCCAGTGGAAATGTTACAAAAGTTACAAAAGTTCCTGAGTCTTTAAAAAGACCTCTGGATCCTGAAAAAAGCTTCTGCAATAGGAAAGCGCCTCTAGACTTCAGCTCTCTATAAGCTTGGATTTCTATTACAGTAAGTGGGCCGGGAAAGGGGTGGCTGGTGAATCGTCGAAAACTGATCGAAAGGAGTCAATCACTCCTCTCCACACTAAACATGGTAAAATATCTGTGCCACAGAGAAATGGCGCCTAGTTAATATATTAAGCAGATTGATTCATAAGGAAAACAGCACATCTGGAATAAAAAGCAGGCAGATACTGGAAACCATGAGGACGGCAGCTGAGAACCTAGCAGTCACGGTGACATATTAAACCAAAAATGAAATTATTGATCCCAACATTTGTTCCATTTTCACAACAAATTACTCCATTAAAGCATTCAAGATACCAACAAGCAGTTTATTAGAACAGTGCTTCCCAAACTCAGTCCTGAGGGACACTCTGTGGATGCAGGTTTTTGTTCCGGTCAGCTTCATAATCAGTGACAACACATGATAATCCCTGAGCTCATTTCATTAGCTGATATTTTTTTTTCTCTTATTCTTCATTCAGAAAAGCAGAGCAGCATGATTTTTACATTTATAAGACACTAGCTGTACCGCGTGGATTCGCCCACATAGTAATGAAACAGGACAAATTTAAAAATCAATAGACGTTGGCACTATATCTGATTGTGTTCAGCTCTGACAGGAAAGCACATGGCTATGATATCTCTGGCAATCAGCAGCCACCCTCTAAAACACTCTCTCTCAGAAACGTCAAATGTTACTCCTTAACAATCTGTAGATCAGGAGTGCCCAATGCCTCGATCGCGATCGACCGGTAGATCGCAAAGGTAGTGCAGGTAGATTGTGTTACATAAAAAAAAAAATTGTTTTTAAACGTTAGTCTATCATATATCCTCCCTATGGCATTTGCCACTTGATTGACATACAGGGCGGCCAGTCTGAGATCTCTTCACTTCTAACACACTTGTCATCCCGCACGCATGATCAAACATGCGAGCTACTGCAAAACCCTGGCTGTGATCTAGTTAGCCTTCCAATTTATATCGACTAAAGAAGGAATTTTAAAAAAATTGTTTGGGGAGGGTAAGGACCGGATGTGGAATTACAAGAGGATTTTTTTTCTCTCACAATGTCACAATCGAAGTGCGTTTGTCTGATCTGTCAATCTATCATTGCTATTTCAAAGAAGGAAAATGTGGAAAGGCACTTTCAAACTGTTCATAAAAACTACGAAACTAACTTCCTTCCGAAAAGCGATCCGAGAAAGAGAAAGGAGAGGGAACTAAAGTCACAGTTAATCGGACAGCCGTCATTTTTCACTCGGCTGAATCCAAAAGCTCCTTGACTGCATTATTTGGCTCTACTCATTTATGTAAGTCAGCCTTTTCCCACATGAAGATTATTAAATCCAAATACTGTAGTGTCCATAAATGTATTGTATTGTTATTGTGCCATAAAGTTTATGCAAGGTACGACAACATATATTTTATGTATAAAGTACATGGGGTGCCAAACAGGCAATTACAATGATTTTCGGAATATATAAAGTCTTTCCCGAATATATAAAGTCAAAGCCTGATTATATAAAGTCAGCGTCAGAATATTTAAAGTCATTCCTGAATATATAATGCCAGCATTGGAATATTTTTAGATCTGTTTTTTTTTCCTATAAATTGCTTGAACTTTTTGGATGATTTTGCAACTTCTCACATTGTAGTATCATAGTTCGCTTGCAGTACAGATTTATGTGTGCGAATCTGAGCGACACGCAGCTGGCCGAGGAGAGGGGGTCTCAGGGTGTACCTTACCTCCGCTGAGCTAGTGAACGAGAGAACTACTTAACGGATTTAGATCGGGTTTTTTCTAGAATTTGCTTGAACATTTCGGTTGATTTGGCGACTTCTCTCATTACGCTAAGAATCATAATTCGCTTGCAGGAGCGATATATTCGCGATAATCCTTGACAGAGGCTGCGGGCTGAAGGGAGGAGGAAGCGTGACGTCAGGAGTAGGGAGCTGGGCAGGGCCCTCTTCACTCACGCACCAGCCTCCGTTTGAGTCATTCTACCTCTCGCCATGTTTTTGAAGCGGAACATGCATCCACTTAGCTAGCAATACCTGTTTTATTTATTGATTTTTAAAGTTTGTCCTGTTTCACTTCTATGCGGGCAGAGCCACGGTGGATGGCCATTCTCCCTATTATATAAAAAAAATCTTTCGCCGTAACAAGACTTTTTAGGAGACAAGACTTTTTGGAAAAGATGTTTTCAAGTCCCGCAAGACGAGAATATTGCCATGAGATTTTTTCAAGTCACACCCTCCTATCAACCATATTCAAACAAGACCATAGTCCTCTCACCTCTCATTTTTGTGAATGCTTTTGTCAGACACACTTCCTGCGCTCTCAGCTGTTAGAAATTACAAAGTTTTCCTCACTTCAAGTTCCCAATTAAAGAAGACGTATTATGTCCAAATCTTATTGAAGAATTTCATCACGAAAGGTTATCAACAGAAAAAATGAGTACACGGACAATCCTAGCATCGAGAAACGATGAATTCAAACAAATTTAAGCCAAAAATGTTGATTGGTAACACGGCAAATTGGTTAAATGCGCATCAATAGACTCTGCTGAAACAGTTGGTGGTGATGGGGCGGAAGATGAAAACATCAACTTACAATATCATGAAGAATATCTACAACCGTTAAAACCGTCTGGTCATCCACCGGCCGAATTACTGTAGAAAGAAGGACGTATCCAAGAAAGGTAATGTAGTACGTCTTCAACAAAGGAGATCTTGATATGCCATTCGTATTAAAACGTTAACAGTTTCCCATTAGAATAGCATTAGAATTTTGCAAAGACAAATAACAAATCTCAGAGCCAAACATTCGTAAATGTTGATTTACTTAATAGAGAGAAAGAAACGAAATTCAGCCACGGCCAGTTATACGTCGCAACAGTGCAAATGTAACAATTCACATGAAAATTAAAATCTGTTTAAATTGTACAGCCGCATCTCCATACGCGTGTGGCAAAACCGAGAAGAGGCTAGTGCGTAGGGGGGCAAAGCCCCATAGTGTATCCTAAATATACAAATACCTATACCTAAATATGAAAATATATTTAGCAAAAAGGACTTTGGGGAGGGAGGCTGAAACAAAGGCAGCCTATAGACTAAGGACTATAAGAAACAGTACCAAGCGGCAGGCAAGTAGTGTAAACGTGTGTTATATGTGCAGTTCTTTAGTGCAGTTAAGCACTGAGTTGAGAGAGTAAGGATGTACATATGGACAAGAATATTGGCATCTTGAGGTAGCATCTCATTCCCCAGTAGCATCAAAGGGCTGCCGAAGAAAGGCGCAGCGCTCTGTCACGTACCCCCCTAGAGAAGACACCACCCCTTCGGTCTCCGGCACTATAAATACAAGGAACCTAAGGGAGCCTGGCAACAGACCTCTGACCGGTGAAAGATGACGACAGATCATCCGACTCCCAAAGCCACGCAAACAACATCGGATACGTGTCTCCCATGTGGTAACGATGTTTAAGTAGGTTTCACCGCCACACAGCTGTATTTCAGTTGGGATTAAAGTGGGTGACCTGGCTGGCACCCCACCTTTTAGTCTGCCAACGACATTTTCAACTTGTATACTTTAAAAAGTACAACAGCAGTAGAAGAAAGACATTTCTATCCTCAGGAAGGGCCTTTTACCAGAATCATGTACTTCTCCCTCAAATTTCTTCAGCTGGCATCCTTATCCCAAGGCAGAGGGAACCCAATACAAATTTGTGAATGGCATGTTAGCCATTCGCATGAAATCATGTAGCAACCATTTAAATTAACAACAGATGATGACAAAGACCATTTGTTCACAGGACACAGCAAGTTCCCACATAAAATCAAGGCATAAATGATCAGATTTTCCAGTGCGGCACAAGAAATTGCTATGATCATGTTTTTACCTGCAGTCATGAGCGCCACTAAGAAGAACTTCATCCTTATGAGAGAAAACAACCAAGAGCTGAATGTCGGAAAAGTATACAATATCAAAAAGAAACAGAAAACTGTAAAAGAATTGATCAAAATGGGTCAGTCCTTCCTCTCCATGCCAAGCATGCCCAACGCTTTAGGACCCGGGTGTTTCAGTAACTATAATCCCACAGGCCTCTAATGCAGTCAGACTGGATTGTGATCTGTTGAAATTGCACTAATGTGGTGATTTGTAATCCTCCAAACACAATTACAATGTGGATGGGACATGGCTGTCCACCCACTTGATTGTTGGGCCTATTAACAGTTAAGCTGTCATAATTGGGCTCATTTATAGCACCAGGCATGGGGGGGGGGGCAAGGGGTCTTAAACACTAAATGTACTCAGGGAGCCCACCTAAGGAGAATTTGCATACAAGACGTACCAAATGCTTAATGCATCCTAGCTGCTGTGGGTCTCTGATGCACTCCATACTCCTACGCTGTGGCCTTTACCCTGATTACTTGTTAGAAGAGTAAGCTGCAGACCTGAGATCTTGTCTGAGAAACGTAACCATGGAGGAAACAAGACATGTGAGCTAATGGACATATACTGCTCAAAAAAACTAAAGAAACACTTTTGAATGAGAGTACAGTATAGCATCAAGTAAATGAAATTTCTGGGCTATTGATCTGGTCAGTTAAGTATAGAGGGGCTTGTTCATCAGTTTCAGCTGCTTTGGTGTTAATGAAATGAACAAGAGGAGCACTAGAGGGGCAACAATGAGACGACCCCCAAAACAAGAAAGAATGCTTTAACAGGTGGAGGCCACTGACATTTTTCCCTCCTCATTTGTTTTGTCACTCGTTTTGCATTTGGCTACGGTCAGTGTCACTACTGGTAGTATGAGGCCATACCTGGACCTTACAGAGGTGGCACAGGTAGTCCAACTTCTCCATCAATATGTGCCATTGCCAGAAGGTTTGCTGTGTCTCCCAGCATAGTCTCAAGGGCATGGAGCGCTAGGAGAGCTGGACAGGGCTCCTTGTAGAAGGTCCTTAACCCATCAGTAGGACTGGTATCTGCTCCTTTGGGCAAAGAGGAACAGGATGAGCACTGCCAGAGCCTACAAAATGACCTCCAGCAGGCAGGCCACTGGTGTGAATGTCTCTGTCAGAAACAGACTCCTTTAGGATGGCCTAAGGGCTTGACGTCCTCTAGTGGGCTCTGTGCTCACTGCCAGACACCATGGAGCTCGATTGGCATTTGCCACAGAATACCAGAATTGGCAGGTCCACCACTGGCGCCCTGTGATTTTCACAGATGACAACAGGTTCACGCTGAGCACATGTGATAAGACGTGAAAGGGTCTGGAGAAGCCGTGGAGAACGTTATGCTGCCTGTAACATCATTCAGCATGAGCAGTTTGGTGGGGGGTCAGTGATGGTCTGGGGAGTCATATCCATGGAGGGATGCACAGACCTCTACAGGCTAGAAAACGGCACCTTGACTGCCATTAGGTATTGAGATGAAATCCTTGGACCCATTGTCAGACCCTATGCTGGTGCAGTGGCTCCTGGGTTCCTCCTGGTGCACGACAATGCCTGGCCTCACGTGTGTAGAGTAGTAGGCCCTTCCAGGAGGATGAAGGAATTGATAACATTGACTGGCCCCCACGCTCACTTGCCTGGCCTCAATACAATAGAACACCGCTGGGTGGGACATTATGTTTCAGTCCATCCAACACCTCAGTGATGCCCTGGTCCAGATCCGGGAGGAGATCCCCAAGGACACCATCCATTGTCTCATTAGGAGTTGTCAGGCATGCATACGAGCACTTCGGGGGGGATGAAAGGGGGGTTATGGAGGGGTGGGCATACAAACTACTGAGTACGATTTTGAGTTGCTGCAATGAAATAGATAGATAGATAGATAGATAGATAGATAGATAGATAGATAGATAGATAGATAGATAGATAGATAGATAGATAGATAGATACTATCTATCTATCACAAGTAGATTTACAAGTAGTAAAAAGTGTAGAGGGAAAGAGTCCACATAAAATAAAGTGATAGGAGTGATCAGTGAAATAGAGAAAAAGGTAGAAAAATAAAGTCGTACATGGAGTGGCTGAAAAGGCTCCCACTCCCAGCGGCGCCTGAGTCAATTCTGAAATTTCGGCAAACTTAACTTGCCTGCCTGCCGCATCATTTTTTCACTTTGATTTTCAGAGTGTCTTTGAATTCAGCCCTCAGTAGGTTGATAATTTTCATTTCCATCAAACGATGTGGCTGCCATCCTTTTGTTCCTAACACGGTACCATATCAGTCCATATCAGTAGATAAAGCCAAATTTTTCATTGAGATCTGATGTGTTCTCAAAGTGTTCCTTTAATTTTTTTGAGCAGTTTAGAATGTGCCCGAGTAGATAAGATCTGCAGTGCACTTTATACTAACAGCTGCCAGTTCAATCCCCACTATGTGACTCTGACGTACAGTATGGTGCCTGTAAAAGATACTCACCCCCTTTGGAAAGATTTCATTTTTCATCATGTCGAATCTAAGTGGATTTAATTTGGCCTTCTGACACTGATCAACAGAAAAAGACTCTTTAATGTCAAACTGAAAACAGATCTCTGCACAGTGGTCTAAAATAATTACAGACATAAAACACCAAATAATTGATTCCATAAGAGTTTACTCCCTTTAAAATGACACCTCTAAATCACCAGTGGGGCAGCCCGCTGGCTTTGGAAGTCACAGAATAATTTGCTAAACAGAAGTCACCCCTTAAATGACCCTGTGTCTTGAAAGGTCCAACTTGTGGTGAGTCAGTATGGTAGCAAAAGACTAAAGAGTGACTCTGTGAAAAGGGGATTGAAAAGGACATGTCAAGAGAACTTTAAAGTCACCGAATATACAGTTAAATCATTCATGACCAGATATAACGACTATGGCACAGATGGAACCAAGGAGTCACAAGCTACAGTTGGCACACATTGGAGAGACTGTACAGACAGCAACTTTTGCCTGGGTGCTTCACCAGTGGCAAAGAGAAAAAAAATCTTGGCAGAAGGCACATGAGAGATGGTAAAATCAGTTGGAAGAAGGTTCTGTGGTCAGATGAGACCAAAACTGAGGTTGTTAAAGAGCTTGTTACACTGCACATTATTACAAATAACACCATCCCCAACACAAATCATGGTGGTGGCAGAATCATTCTGTGAGGAGGCTTCTCTGCAGCAGGCCACCGACATACAATTGGAAATGTGTTGCAGCCCATTTGAAGCAAAGTCAGCTAAGCTGTGCACTCGGAGAAGACATTCTGCACACCGATGTTGAGTCTGAATGTGATTTGCCAGGTTGTGGTCCATATGATTGCTTCTCACCCTTCTCCTTTGACCCCTCTGATCCACTGGATGTCTCCCTTTTTTTCACTAGATTCTCTATCTGCTGATTTTTAGCTTCACAATCCATTCTTGGTAAACCCTTAAAACATGGCTACTCAATTAGAATTTCAGTTGGGCCAGATTTTCAAACCAAGAAATTTAGCTGGGTCAGACATTTTCCGCAGCAAATGAATGTATTTAAAAACAGGTCTTGTTCATTCATTATTTCCCTATTACATTCGGTAACATCAGACACAGACACATCAAAAATGTATTAAGAAAAAACAACAAACTGAACAGAATCTGAAGGAGTAGCAATACTTTTTTTGTCACTTTTGAAATTAAACAATATTTTCCTCACATCTGACTCAAGCACATCTCAAAGTTCATAAAATCAAAAAAGTGCACAGTATTAGCAATAACATTTAGCTTCCCTTTTGAAATATGAGATCCTCCCCCAATTGAAATGGATAGTCATGACAGGCAAGGGATTTTTTTTCTTCATAGAACTTAAACTATTCAGTTCACATGATTTTAATCTAGATATATATAAAAGCCAAATACCACTGACTCACTCATCATGAAATCTCCGAACCATGAGGACTTGGGACTTGAAATTTGGAATGTAGGTTACCCTTGGCCCATAAGTGCTCGCTAAGAAACGGATTTAAAAATTTCATGATCCAAGCACGAAATTTCTTATAGTTTTTTTAGACCCATTTGTATGTCTGTCCAATTTTCACGAGAGAACTATAGTACTTAATGGATTTGCTTGAACATTCTGTTGACTTTGCAAATTTCTCATCATGTTAAGTATCATAGTTCACTTGCAGTACTGATTTATTACCGCAAATCCGAGAGAGACTCATTGGGCTGCAGGGAGGGGGGCAGGCCCCTCCTCACTCACGCGTCCGTTTTGGGGTGTAACCATAACTCCACTTACTTAGCGAACGAGAGAACTACTTAACAGATTTAGAACTTTTTTTTCTAGAATTTGCTTGAACATTTCGATTGATTTTGCAACTTCTCTCCTTGCGCTAAGAATCATAGTTCGCTTGCAGGAGTGATATACTCACGTTAATCCAAGACAGAGGCTGCGGGCCGAGGGGACGGGGAAGAGTGACATCAGGAGTAGAGAGCTGGGTGGGGCCCTCCTCACTGTCCTGTTTCACTAATACACGGGCGAAACCGCGGGGGACAGCTAGTCGCTAACCCCTTCGGTCTCAGCTTTTAAATCCCGGCAGAAGACTCACTACTTCAGTTTAGTACACCCTGACTAGAGCTGCAGATTAACTGTACAGACTGCATCTCTGTTGTCAGTCATTAGCACTAAAACATAAGTAGCATGATAGTTATAATTGGATACTAACCCTCACCTGTTCTGTTTCTCTTCTCGGTACTCAAATGTGGCACTTGGTGCCACAACCCACCTGCCAAGTTGTTTTGCCTGCCTAAGGTAAAGTCATCCCTGATGGAGGATCGCAGGAATCGTGGGAAAGAGGGGTCCTTTCATCGGACTGGCTGGCCCAGCGCTGTTCAGCCACAGAATGGCCAAATGGGGGAGGCAGCTTGATGGATGAGGTCTCCAGGACTCTAAACATATCCAAATCATATTATGGGATATCATCTACTGTTAAATTCTGCTACGTACTTCTAAAATTTTTATTTTATACTGTATTGAAGATTTGTTCTGTTCTGTGTATTGCATTGAATTGACCCCCTTCTTTTTGACACCCACTGCACACCCAACCTACCTAGAAAGGGATCTCTCTTTGAATTGACTTTCCCAAGTTTTCTTCCATTTTTTTCCCTACAAGGTTTTTTTTTTTTGGGAGCTTTTCTTCTCTTCATAGAGAGTAAAGGCTGGGGGGCTATCAAGAGGCAGGGCCTGTTAAAGCCCACTGCAGCACTTCTTGTGTGATTTTGGGCTATACAAAAATAAATTGTATTGTATTGTATTGTATTGTACTCATAAGACGGATGTCAAATTTGAGTTCCACAACAAAGCCTTTCCTGTTGAAATTATTTCCCGTCCCCTCTGAAAAAAAAAACTGTGTAAATGTTTAAGAGAAAGACACCATCCATCCATCCATCCATCCATCCTCTTCCGCTTATCCAAGGTCGGGTCGCGGGGGTAGCAGCTTAAGCAGAGAAGCCCAGACTTCCCTCTCCCCGGCCACTTCTTCCAGCTCTTCGGGAGAATCCCAAGGCGTTCCCAGGCCAGCCAGGAGACATAGTCCCTCCAGCGTGTCCTGGGTCTTCCCCGGGGCCTCCTCCCGGTTGGACGTGCCGGAACACCTCACCAGGGAGGCGTCCAGGAGGCATCCTGATCAGATGCCCGAGCCACCTCATCTGACTCCTCTCGATGCGGAGGAGCAGCGGCTCTACTCTGAGCCCCTCCCGGATGACTGAGCTTCTCACCCTATCTTTAAGGGAGAGCCCAGACACCCTGCGGAGGAAACTCATTTCAGCCGCTTGTATTCGCAATCTCGTTCTTTCGGTCACTACCCATAGCTCATGACCATAGGTGAGGGTAGGAGCATAGATCGACTGGTAAATTGAGAGCTTTGCCTTACGGCTCAGCTCCTTTTTCACCACGACAGACCGATGCAGAGCCCGCATCACTGCGGATGCCTCACCGATCCGCCTGTCGATCTCACGCTCCATTCTTCCCTCACTCGTGAACAAGACCCCGAGATACTTGAACTCCTCCACTTGGGGCAGGATCTCTCCTCCAACCCTGAGAGGGCACTCCACCCTTTTCCGGCTGAGGACCATGCTCTCGGATTTGGAGGTGCTGATTCTCATCCCAGCCGCTTCACACTCAGCTGCGAACCGATCCAGAGAGAGCTGAAGATCACGGCCTGATGAAGCAAACAGGACAACATCATCTGCAAAAGCAGTGACCCAATCCTGAGTCCACCAAACCAGACCCCTTCAACACCCTGGCTGCGCCTAGAAATTCTGTCCATAAAAGTTATGAACAGAATCGGTGACAAAGGGCAGCCCTGGCGGAGTCCAACTCTCACTGGAAACGGGCTCGACTTACTGCGGCAATGCGGACCAAGCTCTGACACGGTTGTACAGGGACCGAACAGCTCTTATCAGGGGTCCGGTACCCCATACTCCCGAGCACCCCCACAGGATTCCCGAGGGACACGGTCGAATGCCTTTCCAAGTCCACAAAACACATGTAGACCGGTCGGGCAAACTCCCATGCACCCTCCAGGACTCTGCTAAGGGTGAAGAGCTGGTCCACTGTTCCGCGACCAGGGCCGAAAACCACACTGTTCCTCCTGAATCCGAGGTTCGACTATCCGACGGACCCTCCTCTCCAGAACCCCGAATAGACTTTTCCAGGGAGGCTGAGGAGTGTGATCCCTCTATAGTTGGAACACACCCTCCGGTCCCCCTTTTTAAAGAGGGGGACCACCACCCCGGTCTGCCAATCCAGAGGCACTGTCCCCGATGTCCATGCGATGTTGCAGAGACGTGTCAACCAAGACAGTCCTACAACATCCAGAGCCTTAAGGAACTCCGGGCGTATCTCATCCACCCCGGGGGCCCTGCCACCAAGGAGTTTTTTGACCACCTCAGTGACTTCAGTCCCAGAGATGGGAGAGCCCACCTCAGAGTCCCCAGGCTCTGCTTCCTCATTGGAAGGCATGTTAGTGGGATTGAGGAGGTCTTCGAAGTACTCCTCCCACCGACCCACAACGCCCCGAAGTGAGGTCAGCAGCGCACCATCCCCACCATATACGGTGTTGACACTGCACTGCTTCCCCCTCCTGAGACGCCGGACGGTGGACCAGAATCTCCTCGAAGCCGTTCGAAAGTTGTTCTCCATGGACTCTCAAACTCCTCCCATGCCCGAGTTTTGCCTCAGCAACAACGAAGCAGCGTTCGCTTGGCCTGCCGGTACCTATCAGCTGCCTCCAGAGACCCACAGGACAAAAAAGTCCTATAGGACTCCTTCTTCAGCTTGACGGCATCCCTCACCGCTGGGCAGACCGCAGACACCACATATTAGTATATTTATTTTAATGATTTGTTTTTAAAATGTCTTTGTACAGAGTTCTTGGGTGTCAAGTAATGAATTATTAATTAATTCTAATTGTTACTATTATGTTTTTTTTTACTAAATCTTATTTTCCATGTTTCTTATTGAAGAATGTATTGTGTCAATAAACGGATGCTTGAGGGCGCTGTTGTCCCGTGAAAC
The DNA here is from genome assembly GCF_016835505.1 of Polypterus senegalus. Taxonomy (NCBI): domain Eukaryota; kingdom Metazoa; phylum Chordata; class Cladistia; order Polypteriformes; family Polypteridae; genus Polypterus; species Polypterus senegalus. The sequence continues at coordinate 132,145,812 of NC_053167.1, read as the reverse complement.
CCAATGTTCAGGACACACGTGAAAGCACCCAGAAGTATTTTTATTTTCTTCTTCAAAGTGCCCCAAAGCACCTCCACCACCATAAACAAGTAATCACTAATAATAAATACACATTATTGAACACAATAATTCTCCTCTCCTCCCAGCAGCTCCGTCACACTCCCTCCCAACTCCAGCTCTCCTTGCTGGGTCTCCACCAATCCTTTATATAGTCTTTGACCCGGAAGTGCTCCTGTCCTTCTGTCCATGTGATTCATTAGCACTTCCGAGATGGAGACTTGTATTTTGCTTCAGCCCGAAAGTACTTCTGTTCTTCCATCCCCGTGACTTGGGAGTACTTCCAGGCTATATGGGAAACAAAAATCCCTTTGTCTCCCTGCAGCGTCACACGATGGCCCCCACGGTGCACTGCGGGAATTCGGGGCACCTCTAGGCTGCAGGGAAGACGCCATCTAGCGTCCTGGATGTGTCGGCCGGGATGAGCTGCCGGCCACCCATCACAATTGGTAACAGAACATATAGTGCGCACGGCAAAACGACTGAAATAACAAAGTAGTATTTTTGAAACCATTTTAGCAAAGTTTACTGTCCGCCGTCAATCACAGAGCATCCCGGTAAAACGGCTGTAATACAACTTCTACCTTAAAACGCAGACTTCATCACATCGCAGTGGGCAGGTAAATGCTCGTACATGTTAACTGATGGACAGGCCAGCATTTTGCATGCAGTACGCATTACGTCAAAAGAGAAAATGGTATGCAAAAGTGTGCGAACATAAGGAGATCGGCGACAATCGCACCTTAGTGTGCCATGCCAAATCAGAAGGGACAACTGAATTCCACCGTGCACAGATATATTAGTAACATGGGACCTGCATGATGGGCAGATGAATTTCAAATGTTTTGCATGCCTTACCTTTTGTTTTGATGACCGGTTGCATCATATTCAGCCCATCGTTCATCATTCTGGTAGAAGCGTTCACCAGCCTCTCGTTGAAATTCACAGTCGTCACATTAACAGCACTGTGTACTGTACTTTGAAATATTTTTCCGCGTGTACCTCCAAGTCTGACATCATTTTCGCCACAACTCCCTCGCACCCAGCACGGATATAAACCCACTTTTATGCGGCTCAGGCAGAGCCTGTACCAACATGTATGTTAAAGCCACATCTGCTTAACAATAAAAAAATGGCCTTTTGCTTTTTTTACAATATAATCAGTTTAAAGTGTCGATGATTTCAGTAGTAGAAATGATAATCGCCAAAGCCTATTTTTGGTTGCATCTGAGACCATTTTAGTTGCAGTCTGGAGCCCTGGTCTTGCCAAGACCATTGGCAGGGAGGCTGCTTCTGGACCACATGTGGCCCACGGGCCGCCATTTGAATAGGCCTGCCTTAAAATGATTTTGCTTGAAATGGCAGCTGTAAAGATGATCCTACAACCAACACACCCAGCATCAGCTATCACACCATGTTTGAAATCATTCAATTTGCCTCTTCGAATGCTCATTTAAACATTAACACATCATAGAGTTGCTGGTCTGCCTAATTCATACCACACATCATTGCCACATTATACATGACGTGTTGGAATGAAAACTTGACGGTGGGAGTGTAACTAATAAACTGGCAATTCAGTGCATTGTCCTGAACATTTTTAATGCCATAGGAATGACGTTCAATATGGAAAGATGGTGTATAAATCAATCAATCACTATAATACACACATTGTGTGACCCTGACTGAGTCACTAAACCTGTTAGACACCTTAATGTAAAAATAAGAAAAGTGACTGTGTCAAGAACTTTGGGATGGAATACAATACGGAAAGAAAAGTAATCATATCTCACCACAAACTCAACTTAGTCATCCTCCCTTTGATCCTATCCACTATATAATAAAGCACAAAGGTCTGTGTGCCCAGTCGCTCAGAGCTGTCTGATTGGTCGGTTTGGTTTTGGTGAAGCAATCAACAGAGGAAGTGCAAGTGTGAGGCACACAAGAAGAGGTAATGGTGTTGGAGACACACTGAGAGTCGCCATCAAAGATGGAAACTATACAGCCGGACAGGAGGTGAGACGGATGCCTTAAAAATAATGACAAAGTATGAGAAACAGGTTTTATGGGAATGCACTCAAGAGAGGGTGTGTCAGTGAAGGAATGTTAGTAAAAGCCTAGGAGGCACACTGAGAGCGTCGTCTTCAATGATGGAAACTATAAAACTGGACAGCATCACGCACGCTTGAGAGAGGCAGCGTCGGTAAAGAGACGTTCAGACAACACACAAATGCGGAGGAAAAGTGCTGAAGGAACACGTAGGACAAAACATAAACAATATTTTAAAATGATTCTGTTACCTGTCTTTGACAGATACTGTGGCCAGTTAATGATAAATATATCCAAACATTTGTCACATATATTAAGATAGTATTGTCTATATAAGAAAAGCTCTTTACAAGATAAAAAATGCTGTCGGCTGTTGTTTTCAGAAGTTTTTAAGAACTCACATTGAAACCATTTAGTATGCTGTCTTTTCATCTGGACTGCTTGTCTAAAGCTCATCACCCAATTCCCTTTCAAGTGCAGCTTGCCAGAAGTAATTTTCAAATCAAACATTTCAAACATTCACCTATGCTTAATATTTAAAAACTGTTCTACAATTTAAGCATGCACACACATTCAGTACTGTTGGCACTGAAGAGTGGCAGTCATTGTTGCCACCACACGGTATTTGAACTCAACTTTATGTCTTCCATGGCGGGTCTGTATGTTCCCCATATCTTGAGTTGGATTAAGCAGGTCACAAATCGTTACATTATGTTACTCCATTGGCCAGGCATGTCACATCAAGGAGTTTAAACTGAAATTAACCAAACAACAAAGTGCAAAACAAGATCATGTCAGACACGTCAGCATACGGAGCATTCTACGGGTTTGTGTTGGACAAGTACTGGGAAGGAATACAGTGTGACACTGCTACTAACTTTTGTTCCGTCTGTTTCCTTAGGATGGAGGAGGAGAAGAAAACACCGAAAGACCGTTGAGGTTCCTTCCATCACACACAAAGCCGCGCCCCTTCCAGTCTAAGCCCCACTGAATCAAAGCCCTCGGAAGAAGTTGCCATTCACTACAGGACCAGCTCCTCAGGAGAATGGAGCTATGAACCTCTCAAGCCTTCTTTTTTCATTTTCCGGTGTTTCCCTAAACCTTTTATTCCACATGTTGGTGCTAGTTTCCCTTCCTTTGGTCAACAAAATTAATCAGGGCATCCTCACCGGACCCAAGACTCCCTATTTTGTTTCTGTTCTTCCTTTCACAAAAATAAAAAAAATAATCAGTGCAAAAATAGAATTTATAACAACTGACCAAAAAGAATATTAGTGCTAAGCTTTTGGAGGAAATGTCAACAGTGGAACTTATTATTCAACATGTGCTGCACTATGCCTGAAAAAAAGCTTTTTTTTTTCTTCTTCTTCTTCTTCTTTCGGCTGCTCCCGTTAGGTGTTTGGTGCAAAATTCAAAAAAATAATTGGTTATGCCATAACAAATCATCACAATTGCAAAGGTGCATTTAACACATAATATTACCAGCACTTTAATTTCTGCTGACAGCGAATGACTTCTCCACGTAGATGCTGTCATTATACAGAGATACTGACCACTCTATCGCATTATTGTTCAGTTTGTTCCTATAAAGAGCCGATCTTCTTCTTTTTTCAGCTGCTCTTATTAGGGGTAACCACAGCGGATCATCTTTTTCCATATCTTCTTACTGTCCTCTCCATCTTGCTCTGTCACCCCTATCACCTGCATGTCCTCTCTCACCAGATCCATAAACCTTCTCTTAGGCCTTCCTCTTTTCCTCTTCCCTGGCAGCTCTATTCTCGGCATCCTTCTCCCAATATACTTAGCATATCTCCTCTGCACAAGTCCAAACCCACACAATCTCGCCTCTCTGACTTTGTCTCTCAACCGTCCCACCCGAGCCTGACCCTCTAATGTACTCATGTGTAATCCTGTCCATCTTCATCACACCCAATGCAAATCTTAGCATCTTTAACTCTGCCACCTCCAGCTCTGTCTCCTGTTTTTTGGTCAGTGCTAACACGGTAAAAGTCCTGTGCCAGCAGTCAAGTATGGTGGTGCCACTGTCTTGCCTAGGCCTGGCTTTGTTGCACAAGGGCTTGTATGATTTTCCTCCATTGTAAGAAGCACGAATTGTGTTATGTGTCAGAGAGAGAGGAGTGACAGTGTTGCTGCCTGTTAGTGAGATTCTGAGTTATGCACGATGACAAAACTTGCATACAGCAAGTCTATCACAAAATAGTGGATGAAGAACTAAGTCAATGTTTTACAAAGGAAAAGTGAACGTTCAGAACTCCGCCTGTAGGATTTGAATAAAGCCGTTCCACCTGGCCCTTGTGACTTGTGACAGCCTACAGTACTGGCTTTGCTTATGAGAATTTTTTTATCTTCAGGCATTAAATATTTTTTGATATTACAGAAGATTATACTTCAAAAGTAAAATGACTTTTGAAAAGAATTTGGGAACATGTCTGGAAAAAACAGCTAAACGCTAATACCAGAACTTTATCTGATTTTAATAAAATTCAACAAATCACACAAGCTTACTGTTTTCGCACAAGCATGCCCATCTCGAATGGGTTGTTTTGTCTAAAGTAGTTAAAAGTTAAAGCCGTACTAGAGTTTGTCAGTGATGTTATAACCTTTCATCATATAACACAAAATATAGATGTCTGGAGAGGACATTCCTACATTTTTGAAAACTGAAACAACATTCTGCACAATTTCCTACGAATCTGCTTTGGCTTACAGTGCACTGATGAAGGACACTGTCTTTACAATCAGTGCTTATTCTTAACATAATGTCATTTTATAGATTACCAAGACTTTAATTTTTCAAGCTACGAGGGACGTTCAAAAAGTTCAGGCAGTTTTTTAAATTCTATATACTGTATTAAGAATTTCAAAAACAAATGACATCACTTTTCTACATAGTCACCTTCCTTTGCAATGCAATTTTCCCAGTCACGTGACCCTCTCAAACACGACCAATTACTACTCCTCCCGCCTTCACCAATTACAACAAAAATATAAAAGGTGCGGAAACTTTTTGAACATCCTTCGTATAAAGGTGTTGAAAGTCAACACCTGTTTGAATTTCAGAAGAGGAAGAGAAGACGGACTGAATTATTACAACTACTATTATTATTAGTCTTTATTAGAAAACAGATGGACCTTCGGTCCTCAAATAAAGGCGGCTCATCTACAGCAAGCTGGACTTTTCCATTTTGGCCATTCAGGGTTTTGTTTTCATTATGTAAAAACGCAGTGTCACAGTTATCACATTAGTGATGTGACTTTCTAAAGTAGGGTGGTACTCATTTGTCAGCCTGCACTCCTGTCTTGTTCCTGCATTATGTACCATGCATTCAGCACCTTCTGTGATGCACCAGATGCTCAGCAGATGCTGCTCTTCTGCTTTTTCCTTCTTTCTATCACAGGGTTCATCGCCATGGTTGATGTTCAATAAACACCATAGTTACACTTGATTATGAATTCAGAAGATGTATGCAGCGTATCCTCTGGGATTATTGATAGATGGGATTGCAGTTGATAAACATGCATTTCTCTGTTGTTCTCATTCTTGCATTCTGCATCCTGGGTATTGTCTGAAATGCCTATGAGCCTTCAAGTCCAAGCACCCTTTGGTGCAGATTGCAGAATGGGGCCTGCCTACAAATGGGTGGATTTAAACATTTAACTCCACCCATAATGTACAGGCATTATGATAGATAGATAGATAGATAGATAGATAGATAGATAGATAGATAGATAGATAGATAGATAGATAGATGCCAATATTGAAGATGACATTCAAAAGCAAATCCGAACAAATATGTTAGTAATTGTAAAGTACAAAGTTAAAATGTCATAGAGAGCAAAATTCAATGCTAAGTACAAAGAGTGCAATACCACAGTTAGCTACTATCTATGCTAGATAAAAAAACAAAAGAACAAAACCTCAAACTGAATGGCAATTTTTGCTGGAGAACCTAACGATGTTACTGAGCTGAAGCACTTCTCATGCGAGATGGGTTAAAAAATTTGAAGAAACACTACATTTTGTCACTTCAGCTGCCTCAGTTATTAGATTAATTTGAAAATATCAGATGAATCAATGCTAAACATTTTTGCAAAAGAAAAAGCAAAGGCAGCCATTAGAAATTTCACATTACGTTACTGCCATCTAGCGGCCAGGATTTTGGTGCACGTACACCTCTGTTAATATCCATCCATCCATCCATCCTCTTCCGCTTATCCGAGGTCAGGTCGCGGGGGCAGCAGCTTAAGCAGAGAGGCCCAGACTTCCCTCTCCCCGGCCACTTCTTCCAGCTCTTCGGGAGAATCCCAAGGCGTTCCCAGGCCAGCCGGGAGACATAGTCCCTCCAGCGTGTCCTGGGTCTTCCCGGGCCTCCTCCCGGTTGGCCGTGCCCGGAACACCTCACCAGGGAGGAGTCCAGGAGGCATCCTGATCAGATGCCCGAGCCACCTCATCTGACTCCTCTCGATCGGAGGAGCAGCGGCTCTACTCTGAGCCCCTCCCGGATGACTGAGCTTCTCACCCTATCTTTAAGGGAAAGTCCAGACACCCTGCGGAGGAAACTCATTTCAGCCGCTTGTATTCGCGATCTCGTTCTTTCGGTCACTACCCATAGCTCATGACCATAGGTGAGGGTAGGAGCGTAGATCGACTGGTAAATTGAGAGCTTTGCCTTACGGCTCAGCTCCTTTTTCACCACGACAGACCGATGCAGAGCCCGCATCACTGAGGATGCTGCACCAATCCGCCTGTCGATCTCACACTCCATTCTTCCCTCACTCGTGAACAAGACCCCGAGATACTTGAACTCCTCCACTTGGGGCAGGATCTCTCCCCCAACCCTGAGAGGGCACTCCACCCTTTTCCGGCTGAGGACCATGCTCTCGGATTTGGAGGTGCTGATTCTCACCCCAGCCGCTTCACACTCAGCTGCGAACCGATCCAGAGAGCTAAGATCACGGCCTGATGAAGCAAACAGGACAACATCATCTGCAAAAGCAGTGACCCAATCCTGAGTCCACCAAACGGACCCCTTCAACACCCTGGCTGCGCCTAGAAATTCTGTCCATAAAAGTTATGAACAGAATCGGTGACAAAGGGCAGCCCTGGCGGAGTCCAACTCTCACTGGAAGCGGGCTCGACTTACTGCGGCAATGCGGACCAAGCTCTGACACGGTTGTACAGGACCGAACAGCTCTTATCAGGGGTCCGGTACCCCATACTCCCGAGCACCCCCACAGGATTCCCGAGGGACACGGTCGAATGCCTTTTCCAAGTCCACAAAACACATGTAGACCGGTCGGGCAAACTCCCATGCACCCTCCAGGACTCTGCTAAGGGTGAAGAGCTGGTCCACTGTTCGCGACCAGGGCGAAAACCACACTGTTCCTCCTGAATCCGAGGTTCGACTATCCGACGGACCCTCCTCTCCAGAACCCCGAATAGACTTTTCCAGGGAGGCTGAGAGTGTGATCCCTCTATAGTTGGAACACACCCTCCGGTCCCCTTTTAAAGAGGGGACCACCACCCCGGTCTGCCAATCCAGAGGCACTGTCCCGATGTCCATGCGATGTTGCAGAGGCGTGTCAACCAAGACAGTCCTACAACATCCAGAGCCTTAAGGAACTCAGTATCTCATCCACCCGGGGCCCTGCCACCAAGGAGTTTTTGACCACCTCGGTGACTTCAGTCCCAGAGATGGGAGAGCCCACCTCAGAGTCCCCAGGCTCTGCTTCCTCGTGGAAGGCATGTTAGTGGGATTGAGGAGGTCTTGAAGTACTCCTCCCACCGACCCTAACGTCGAAGTGAGGTCAGCAGCGCACCATCCCACCATATACGGTGTTGACACTGCACTGCTTCCCCTCCTGAGGCGCGGACGGTGGACCAGAATCTCCTCGAAGCCGTCGAAAGTGTTCTCCATGGCCTCTCCAAACTCCTCCCATGCCCGAGTTTTGCCTCAGCAACAACGAAGCCGCGTTCGCTTGGCCTGCGGTACCTATCAGCTGCCTCCAGAGACCCACAGGACAAAAAGTCCTATAGGACTCCTTCTTCAGCTTGACGGCATCCCTCACCGCGGTGTCCACCAACGGGTTGGGGATTGCCGCCACGACAGGCACCGACCACCTTGCGGCCACAGCTCCGGTCAGCCGCCTCAACAATAGAGGCACGGAACATGGCCCATTGGACTCAATGTCCCCACCTCCCTCGGGGCGTGGTTGAAGTTCTGCGGAGGTGGGAGTTGAAGCTACTTCTGACAGGGGACTCTGCCAGCCGTTCCCAGCAGACCCTCACAACACGTTTGGGCCTACCAGGTCTGACGGCATCTTCCCCACCATCGAAGCCAACTCACCACCAGGTGGTGATCAGTTGACAGCTCCGCCCCTCTCTTCACCCGAGTGTCCAAGACATATGGCGCAAGTCCACGACACACCACAAAGTCGATCATCGACCTGAGGCCTAGGGTGTCCTGGTGCCAAGTGCACATATGAACACCCTTATGCTTGAACATGGTGTTCGTTATGGACAATCCATGTGAGCACAGAAGTCCAATAACAAAACACCGCTCGGGTTCAGATCGGGGCCATTCCTCCCAATCACGCCCTTCCAGGTCTCACTGTCATTGCCCACGTGAGCATTGAAGTCTCCCAGCAAAACGAGGGAATCCCAGAAGGTATGCCCTCTAGCAACCCTCCAGAGACTCCAAAAGGGTGGATACTCCAAACTGCTGTTCGCGCATATGCACAAACAACAGTCAGGACCCTTCCCCCCACCCGAAGGCGGAGGGAGGCCACCCTCTCGTCCACCGGGGTAAACCCCAATGCACAGGCTCCAAGTGGGGGCAATAAGTATGCCCACACCTGCTCGGCCTCTCACCGGGGGCAACTCCAGAGTGGTAGAGAGTCCAGCCCCTCTCAAGGAGATTGGTTCCAGAGTCCAAGCTGTGCGTCGAGGTGAGTCCGACTATATCTAGCCGGAACCTCTCACCTCGCGCACTAGCTCAGGCTCCTTCCCCTTCAGAGAGGTGACATTCCACGTCCCAAGAGCCAGTTTCTGTAGCCGAGGATCAGACCGCCAAGGTCCCGCCCGCCACCACCCAACTCACACTGCACCCAACCTCCTTGGCCACTCCCATAGATGGTGAGCCCATGGGGAGGAGGACCCACGTTACCTCTTCGGGCTGTGCAGGCCCGGCCACCAGGCGCTCGCCATCGAGCCCCACCTCCAGGCCTGGCTCCAGAGGGGGGCCCCCGTGACCCGCGTCTGGGCAAGGGAAAACGTTGTCCAAAGTTTTTGCTCTTCATCGGAGGTTTGTTGAACCGCTCTTTGTCTCATCCCTCACCTAGGACCAGTTTGCCTTGGGTGGCCCTACCAGGGGCATAAAGCCCCAGACAACATAGCTCCTAGGATCATTGGGACATGCAAACCCCTCCACCACGATAAGGTGACGGTTCAAGGAGGAGTCTGTTAATATCTTCTTACATAATATCACATTATAAAATCTACAAAATGTAACACAACATTCTCAAGCCGTCTTAATCCAATTCAGGTATAAAACTATAAAACTGATTTAAATTTAAGCATCAACACCATTTTTTTTTAAGAATAGAATTTATCAGGTTTACCTGACATTGAGATGTGACTGAAAACTCTAAAAATAAATTAGACCGAAAGGGCATTTTTGCAAACCATTACATTATTATAAAACTGAAAAAAAAAACAATAAATGTATTGAGAAAAATCAGCAGGTATCAATACTACAGCTCAGTGACCTGAGATTAAAGTTTGGTCTAATAATGTTTGTGTAAGGTATTCACACTCGACTCACGTTTTACGCATTCACCATGCAAGTGAGCTCCATGATTGATTGACATTGCCTCCTCTACCCAAGGCTGCCGGTATCAACCTGGAATAAAATGAATTGATGGGCTCTTTTTAGGAACAAAGTGAACAACAATATGACAGAGTGGTCAGTTTCTCTGTATAATGACAACATTTACGCGGAGAAGCCATTCGCTGTCAGCAGAAATTAAAGTGCTGGCAACATTACGTGTTAAATGCATCTTTGCAATTGTGATGATTTGTTATGGCATAACCAATTCTTTTTCCTATTTTTGCACCAAACTTTAAATGCTGTTAAAATGGGTGAGATCATACGAACCTTCAAACATTTCCCCACCACTCCATATGAGTTAATATTAAAGGAATTTGCATTCATTCAAACTGGTATGCACATAAAGATGACTGCCTCAGGTGTGAATGGACTCATATATGTGAATCACAAACGATATCACAGTATCATCACCCAGGTGATCATGGGTGCAAACAGTACTGTAGTAGCCAGTATATTACCCTGAAGATAGGCCTGTCATAATAAAAATACGGTTAACGGTCAGGATTGAGAGGAAGATGACTGCTGCAGGGTACAGACCTATTCCTCTCTGCTAGGGGGCTTCACCTGGGGGTTTGTCTTTCAACAGATCAAGGAGCCAAAACACACTACCATCTAAAATGAAGAAAATGAGTGGCCCAGAGCTTAACAGCATTGAACAGCATCTGTGCTAAAAAGTGATGTCCATCGCAGCTCCCCAACTAACGCAGGATACCGTGACGAATTTTGAGAGAAGGAAGAGACAAATCTTGCCCCATTGCCTTTTGCAAAATTAAAAAAGAAAAAAAAAAAAAAAGCATTGAATTGTGGTAGGAGGAGGGGATGGATGTATGAATATGTACAAATCATTGACAATTTAGCTTTAATCGTTTAAAATCTTTCTGTGTTTATTTGGGCAGCGCTGTGAAAAAGAGCTTTTGATTTACAAAGAAAAAAAATCAATTCAAATTGACCAAAATCCCATGTTAAAAAAAGGGTTGGCCGAATACTTTTTAAGTCACTGTATGCTTAGGCAAAAGTAGTCTTTCATCTCTCACACACAAATGAATAATTAAAATGCCTTAATGGATTCAGAAAGAGGCGAGCATCGTAATGATCTGAACTAGCAAACAGAAACCAACTACTGCCATCTAGTGGTCTACCAGGATGTTTACATTTAAACATTGTTTTTGTTAATATCTATATTCAACAATTTATTAGACCTCAAATGGGATTTATAAATGAGAAAACATATTTTGGAAAAAAAAAATACAGGTAGGTGTTTTAATTTAAAAACAGCTACAACTAAAAAGAGGTGACAGGGTAAAGCAGCAGCTAACATTGCTGCCTAACAGCTGCCAAGTCCTGTGCTCGAGTCTGCACCTTCTCTGTATTTTTCTCCATATGCTTTAGTTTTCCTCTCACACCCTAAAAACGTCAATTGGAAATATAATGAAATGTGGCCAAGTACACTCAAATATCCTGTGATGAAAGGGCATCGGGATGATCCCTGCCTTGTAGGTGATGTCGAGGATGTGGAGACACTGGTTTTTTGTGACCCTACATTAGTATATTGGAGAACTGGTTTATAAATGGAAGTTATTGTGTCCATAAATGCAATGGTGATGGAGGCCAAAGGTTTTTGGCTTCCTCTGATATCAAAGTCCATGGCTAAAAGGCACAGCATGGTCAAGTTAAAGATGGCATCACGTTGCACCGATGGATAAAGAGAAGAAACAAGAGAATGGCAAATGTTCAGTAACAGATTATCATGATGTCTGCTATGAAACTCTTTTGTCATCAGTGTTGTTTGAGAAGGAGATAATGGGCCAGGCTGGCACCCCATTGTTGGCACGGATGTCTTTAGATAAGCCAACAGAAAGTGTTACAGTATGAACAGACATTAGAGCAGCTCTGACAAGAGTATCCTACACTAAATTAAGGGCACTTCACACTGTGGCATTTTAAACATCTGCAGAACAATCACATTTAGGGGGCAATGAAGTTTAAGGCTGAAATTGAAAAGGTCCTGTTAGTTAAAAGGGGTCAAGCATACTTCACATGCTCAAAGTAGAATTTAGGTGATGACTATAAACACAACTAAACGCCGATTAGGAGACTCAAGCACAGGACTTATGGAGGTCCTGTGTCACAGTCTGATTGCTGATGTGGCATTTTCAATGAGTTGCTGACTGCAAACTGTGATAAAAGGTTTGTAGTAGTCAACGTGGTAAAACAAAGACATGTTAGCTTTTCTGGGTACTACATGGAGAAACCTTCTCAGTGTACATACTTTGGTTTCTTTGCTAGGAAAAGTAAGTCTGAGATGAGCACTAAGTGACCATAATGGGTGTTCAGCATAATAAAGCATGGACCTCCACAACAGATTATGTTCGCTCAGCCATTCTGATGTCTTTTATTTCTGTTTTCTATGTCACCTCCTCACCATGGTTGTCCTAAGTAAAGTACTTGATTCTAGGAAACCGATGATGTCGGCCATCTCATTTTATATGCCTGAAGAGGGGACATGACTGGAAGTGTCCTCTGTGTTCTGAACTTACTGGCTGGGATTTCTTCATTCTTCTTCCAGCTTCCCTTTATGGGTCTGTTTCAGCTCCTGGTCTACTGATTTCTTCACATGATGAGAAAAGGACAGGACCTGAGGCATCTGAAGTTCTCTTTTACTGGCCTTCTCTCAGCTCTGTTGGTGTTCCACATGCTAATCGCTAGCCGATTTATCTTATTTCAGTTTGCAGAATTTTCATATACCAGGAGAATTAGCTTTTTTTCTCTAAGTTTAAAGATAAGCAGTTATCAAGTATCTAATGTTTTAACTCATCTTAACACTAGAAGAAACATTGTTAAGGTTAATTACCATGGAAGACTCAGAGTATCTGATTTAAAGAGAACATGCCGGAGAGCTGAGCGTAAATGGAGAAAAACTTAACTGACGATCCACTATGAGATATTGATGGCTAAAATAACAGAATACAACAACACAGTCCGTCTTGAGAGGCGCTGCAATTTCTCTAGAATTACTGTATAAATAACAATGCTAGTAATCCCAGAGTCATATTCTCTACAATTGATTTGTCTGCTAAACCCATGTCACTCAAAGGAATGTCTCCAAAAACCTTCCAATGAAACTTGTGAGGCTTTTGCTGTATTTTTTAATCACAAAATTCATGATATTAGAAACAATATAGTACATCTCCCCAATACTGAACCATTTAAACCCCTGAACACCATTATAAACAAATTAAATTCTTTCAGTAGGATAGATTTACCTGATTTATATAAAATACTTTCTCAACTGAGACCCTTATGTTGTCCATAAACACATTAACAACAACAACATTTATTTCTGTAGCACGTTTTCATACAAATGATGTAGCTCAAAGTGATTTACAAGATGAAGAAAGAGAAAAAAGACAAAATATCAAAATAAGATCAGGCAATACTAAGTAACAGAGAATACAGTAAGGTAAAGTGAATGCAATGTTTTAGAACACTATTCCTTAATGCCACCTTCCCACTGTGATTCACTCTGGTTTTTAAAACTGAAATGACAGTCAAATTGCTTCTTTCTCTATCCATCATACCCACCATGCCTTGGTCAATATGATGCCACTGGGCTTCTGTTGTTTCCGGCGTTTCACAGCAGTCATTTTTTAAAAGAATAATATAGTTATCTAAGGGGGTCACACAGACATTTAGGGGAAATGTACAACCAGTATGGAAAATGCAAATTAAAAAAAATCAGCCACAATGATTCTTAAATGTACTTTGATTTTCATTTCATTGCAGACAGCATGAACCCAAGATATTCACGTTTTCTCTGGCCAACTTCATTTCATTTACTAATATACATCCATTCCTGCATTTCAGGAAGGTTCGCATTTCTGTAACACATTTCAAAAACATTTGGGATGGTAAAGCATGCCTGACGTTGTAGTGTCGCAATTCCTTCTCACAAAATTTAAAAGACATTTTGGCACTGAGGATACCAAGAGATGGGCGCATGTCAGGTGTTACTGTGTCCCATTCCTCCTGCAAACTCATCTTAAGGTGTGAAACAGTATGTGGTCGACATTGTCACATTTTTCATTTCCAAATTCTCCGCACAGTCTCTACTGGGGACAGGTGAGAAGCAGTGATGCACTCTTCTTCCACAGTCATGCCTTTGTAATGTGTGCAGAATGTGGATTGCAAGGTCTTGTTGAAAAATGCATGGACCTCCCTAGAAGAGATGTCGTCTTGAAGGCAGCGTTTGTTGCTCTAAAATCTCAGTGTACTTTTCTGCATTAATGCTGCCATCACAGGTATAAATGACTGACACAACCCCATACCATGACAGACCCTGGCTTTTGGACCGGTTGTTGATAACAGACTAAATGGTCCTGTTCGTCTTTGGTCCAGAGCACACAGCATCCATTTCTTCCAAAAAAGTTCTGGAATACTGAGCAGTTTGAGCATGATACACATTTGTTTCCACTGTGTGATGGTCCATCCTAGATGCCTCAGAGTCCAGAGAAATTGACATCACTTCTGGACATGCTTAACATAAGGTTTCTTTTTTTGCACATTAAAAGTCTGAAGTGGCATTGTAGTGCTTGACAGAGGTATGCCAAAGCAATTCCTCACCCATTTGATTTTATTGCCTATTGATGAGTGACAGTTCTTGATGCAGGGCCATCTGAGGAATCAGAGATCACTAGTGTTCAGCTTAGGCTTTACGCACTAAAATTCCTGCAGATTTCTTTAACTGTTTAATGACTAGGAGGCTTTGCCCCCTGCTCGTTTCACTTACCACAAACGGCCTGAGCTAAGCGCCAGCCACGTTGTGTCTTTGCCACTTGCGATGTGAAGAGCGGGTGTCAACGCACCCCAAGGAAATGCATTTGCTCCTCCGAAACCCCCTCTTAAACTGTAATACAATAGGAATCAAATAGTTTTATTTTTTACCTCCTCTTTGCTCAATCAGCTGCTGTGCCATGTGATCTGCATCTTGTGCAGTGCTTCGAACATTTAAAAGCCTGTAGAGCAGCTGTCCTTTTGTCTCACTGCCTTGTCTCTCTTCTCCCCCAGACATCCTCTGCTCCTGTTGGGGGTCCGCTCCCAAGGCGCACCCCTATGAAGAGGTAGATTATCTATTCTTTTAACTGAGAGACGGAACTGTCCCCTCCAGCTACACACAGAGCTCGATTCATTCCTGAAAGAGACTTAAGTTTGTTTGAAGTGTTTGAATAACGTTTCTGTCTCTAAAATCTCCTGTGTATCTGCACAACTCTGTGATCCAAGCGTGACAGCGTATGTGGATTTCACTTTCACCAAACAACAAATCTTTTAATTCTCGTGAATACACCTCTTCATTTGGAAGAAAAACTACTTTTTTTTTTCCTGATGGCAACACAAATTAGACGATCTACAAGTCTCTGACTTAAAGTTTAAATTCAAACAATATATTTGATCTCTCTTTGCTGTTCCATTATTTCACCAAATAAAAATTTGTTTGTGCTATTGTGATCTTTACTATCATTTTTTTGGAGACTTTCGAATTTTCTTACTTCCATTATCTCTCACCTGCTCTGCATGTGTACCGTGCCAAAGTTTTTGAATTCTTCACGATGTTCAACTTTGTCATCTACTCTTTGCCTTTTATTTCCGGCCCCGGGTCTGGTTAAATCTCTGGACACAAAGTCTCGTTTCTCTTCCCAAGATTTTTTTTATTATAATACAGAGATATTATGCACTGCAGAGGGAGAAACATGCAAATCTCTTCCAATCTTTTTTGAGGAATGTAGCTTTTAAACAGTTCCATAATTTTCTCATGCATTTGTTGACAAACTGGAGATCCTTTGCCCATCTTTGCCCCTCAAAGACTCTTATCTGTTGTTGAAACCAAATCATGATTACAATCACCTCTTGACATCAGGTCTGGTCGGGGAGCCTGCACTGTTATACCCCTCTGGAAATGACCCTTTATTTACCGCAGCCAAGTGTCACATGGGTGTCCCCTTGGCCTGGTCCAGCCACTCGAGCCAGATCACCCTCAGGGAATCACACCACAAGGCGGCCGTAGTGCCATAACTGATGCTCCCTCACAAAGCAGGTAATGTGTCTCATTCAGGACTCTGTGAGAAACACAAAGTCAAACCAGCGGCACTCAAGGATTCAATGAAGAGACACAGCACTGAAGGAGTCCAGTCTTCATCGCAGGTCATCAGATAGCATCCAATGTCTCACAAACATAGAGCAAGATGGGAAGCACCAGGACTCTAAAGACTTGGACCTTCACATTTTGCAAAAATATCAGGTGCGCCACACACCCCTTTACAGCGATCTCATGGCCTCCCATGCTCTCCCAATCAGTCTACTGACTTCATTGGAAGAGTCATCAGAGACATGAACGTCACTGCCAAGGTAAGTGAACCTCTCGATGAGGCCGACACTCTCTCTGCAGACAGACACACTGCTGATGGCTGTGCCCAAGAGGTCATTAAAGGCCTGAATCTTCTTTTTTTATCAGGACACTCAGACTCCTCGCTCAGTCTCTCGAGAGCCCCCATCAGAGTCTCCATTGACTCCGCGAAGATCATAGAATCATCATCAAAGTCAAGATCAGTGAATCTCTCTTCACCAAAAGATGCCCCACAGCCGCTGGACCCCACAACTTTGCCCAACACCCAGTCAATATAAAAATTGAACAGAGTAGGAGCAAAAACACACTGATGACGAACCCCAGAATCATCTGGGGGAAAAAAACAGGTTCTGCCTCCACTCTGCAGAGCACTCAAGGTACCAGTGTACAGGTCAGCCATGATATCCAGCAACCTCGAGGGGATCTCGCAAAGTCTCAGGATGTCCCATGGAGCAGCTCAATCAACTAAGTTGAACCCTCTACGAAAATCGACAAAGGCTATAAAAAAAAAAAACTCTGCCGATGTTCGCATTTGCGCTCCATGAGAACCCCCAGTGCCAGGGTGTGGTAGACTTCTTAGGTGTAAAACCAGACTGCTCTGTTCGCTGGTAGGTGAGCAAAGTGATCCTATTGAGGACGACCCTAGCAAGGCCTTACCTGCCACTGAGAGCAGTGTTATGATCCCCCTGCAGGTACCGCAATCCAAGTGCTCACCCTTCCCTTTCCAGATAGGGATGACAAGTCCAGTTTTTCCAGTCAGTTATGATGACACCCATCACCCAAATGGAAGCAAAGATGCCTTGCAATGCCAGAAGGGCAGCCTTACCACCAGCCTGGAGAAGTTCACCCCGGATAGCACAGATCCCTGCGGCCTTTCCTACCCTCAGCTGGTTCACCGCCTGTGCAATCTCAGTGAGACTGGGTGGTTCACAGCTAATTGGAGGATCGACCTCAAGAACCATGGAACTAGAGATATGCAAAGTCCTAGCAAGAGGATCAGCTTTTTGAAATCCCTTCATTATTGAATCATTTCACTTCATTACTGGCCTTAATTTGCCATCCCTCCAATTTTTTTTTTTTTTAATGCATTGCAGGCCTAAAATGCAGGAATGACTGTGTATTACCAAATGAAATGAAGTTGACCAGACACAACATGAAATATCTTGGGTTCATGCTGTCTGCAATGAAATAAAAGTAAAAGGAAATTTAAGAACCACTCCTTTTTTTTTCATTTGCATTTTCCATAGTATCCCAACTTTTTCTGATTTGGGATTGTAGTTATTGTCCATATTAATATCTAGCGTTTACTTTAAAAGTAGCTTGAAGGGGTTAAGGAAGCCAGGGTATATGAGTAACAAGGAGATAGAATGTTCCAGGGGATAAGTCGAAGAAATAGGCTGATGTCATGTTCTTTCATGTACCCAGTAAGACTTGACACAGACAAATTTCATAAAAGAAGGGTATGAGCGGAACTTAAGAAATATGCAGAAGAAAAAGAACATAGCGGAATGAGACTTTTATTTTGGGGTACATAAGCTGGTTATACTCTGCTGAAAACACCTCATGTCTTTTAACCAATCACAGTAAATGTCAGGATTAATTCAGCACTGTTATGAAACTTCAGTTGTCAATATGGATGAGCCTCTGTCTTTGTCAAGCTCTGCTCAAGGCCCATATCCCTTAGCAGACATCGGTGATGGGGTGTGCTTTCCTCATCAAGAGAAATTAAAAGACGCACCAACAAGCTTCCTCCTGCCTCGTTCATCGGGTTGAACAAAAATTCTGCCTTTAATTTATTTCCAATTTATTTCCTCCACATATTCACCTTTATCTAATCAACTATGAAGTTGTGTCTGACATCATGAAATAGAAATGATATACATGAGGCTAAAAAAATACATTTTTATAATGCCAAAGTCCAAAAAAAAAAATGACTAAAGATGATAGAACAAGTATATACATTTATTTTGTAACAGACAATATAGAATACTTCAAATTAAATAAAATAGAGATGATGAGGCACAATACAATAAATTGGGGTTATACAGATAAATGCAAATAAATCACAAACAAAATTATCCACACAAAGGAACCAATAGCTAAATAAGGGGACAAAAATGTGTTTAACAAGAAAAGGGATAATAAATACAACCCAAAAACAAATGAACGAAGAAAGAGGGTGTTAACTAAAAACAACATTTGGTTCATGACGCCAGCATGAAGTCACTACAGATGCTAGTCTTTGTACTTAACAGTGTCCACTGGGAAAAAATGAAAAACTGAAGAGAGAAGACCAACACGTTTTAAGGGAAGCCCCTTTCCACAGGGTTTAAATTGAGCCGAACAATGTTTATCAGAACAGGCTGTCAAAAAAGGAACAGAAAAATAACCTTATATATAAAATAAATAAAGTGTCAGATATCAAGCAAGAATGCATTTAAATTCAAAACCACCCCTCTATGAAGGAAAAATGTTCTGGAAAGTGAAAACACGTATCACAGGACATGAAATGTACATACAGTCCTGCAACACCCAACATTCACAGCATTTCCCAGGTAAACAGCACACACTAACCGACTTATTAAAGTATGCAGTTTTAGAAATTGTGCACCCTTTTGTAACAGAATGGGAGTTCAACAGTCAGTTATTACAGCTTGAATCACATT
This sequence comes from Polypterus senegalus, assembly GCF_016835505.1. Lineage (NCBI taxonomy): Eukaryota > Metazoa > Chordata > Cladistia > Polypteriformes > Polypteridae > Polypterus > Polypterus senegalus. The sequence goes on along the minus strand of NC_053167.1, from coordinate 132,126,733 downwards.
AGATTTTTAAACTCATGATTTCTGTCTGCGATTTAAGCTGTTACCAATAAACACCCCGAGTGTACACACTTTCATTGTTGTTCGCACACATATCTGCGTTACCAGGTAGTGGATGTCAGTCGGTATACCATACAGGTAAAGACTGTTTTATCTCAATACTCTGTCTCTTGATTATTATATGAGCCCCTTGTTCAATTTCTTCAGTGCTAATGCAATCTAGTGTTGTACGCACCTGCTCTGTGAATGGTGTTGGGGGGGGCTTTCTAGTCTTTAAAGTTAATCATAACACACATGAGAACCTGCTGCCTTTGCACGATACTGTCTTGAATTACCAGAGACGCTTTGTCTTTACAGCTAATACAAGAGTAACCGTTACAGACAATATTTGAGAATCCTGAAGTCCACACTAGAACATCCATCCATCTATTATCCAACCCGCTATATCCCAACTGCAGGGTCACAGGGTTCTGCTGGAGTCAATCCCAGCCAACACAGGGTGCAAGGCAGGAAACAAACCCCAGGCAGGGCGCCAGCCCACCACAGTACACTAGAACAGTTAGACATAAATAACTTTCCTATATAGGTAGCTTTTAAATTTATATGTGTACTTTGTTTGATATCTAACACTTTATTTTATATAACACTAGCTGTGTAAGCCCGTGCTGTAAAAAGCCTGGGGTCCTAGAAGTTATTGAAATCGTCAGAAAAAAAATTGAAGTGTAGAGATGTCAGGTAATTGAAAGGAATTACTCTGGGTTCGTTTTTTCCGATGTGCTCGCCTCGCTTGTGTATCCGGACAGACAGAGACACACACACACACTTCCACGCGTAGATGTTTACATACAAGATGGTCGTTTTACTATTCTTTTTGGGCAACCTGTTTTAACAAATTTTGTTTGGCTCAGTGTAAACCCTGAAGAAGGGGGTTTCCTCAAAATGTGTAGGTTTTGTACCCGAGTCTTCTGTCTCTCAGTTTTTCTTCCCTATAGACACTGTTAAGTGAAAGACTTGCATCTGTAATGATTTCTTGTTGTGGCCTGAAAACAATGTTGTATTCAAGTCCTTTGAGTCCAGATACCAGTAACTAATATTTCTCTTCTAAGCAATAAGTCTGATTGTAATAAGAACATTTTTTATTTCTTTACTTTCATTTTAATTCATATAACAGCAACCTGCTTTAATATTGTTGACTTGATACCCGTAGGCACATAAGTACTATTCATTTATTTATGCACAAAGCTGGCCATCATCAGTCAAAAATAATAATAATCAAGCAAGGGTTTCAGATCTTAACTGCTAATGGGTTTAATGAACACTACTTGAGATTTAAAAAGTTTGAAATTACTGAACATTTCAATGATTTTTTGTTTAAAAGGATGTAGAGAAACTTTTTGGAAAATTAAAAACAAATTAAAGTTCTGGACTAGACCACCATAGTGAAACGTTCTTGAAATCCTGTGCTGAGCAGCTCAGCTCCATTTTATTTTTAGGTCGTCATTAGAACATGAGAAGGTTCCAAAGCTATGGACAGAGGCTACAATAATTACAGAAGCTAAAAACAAAAACCCTGAAACCTTAAATGACTAAGATCAGACCAGAAGCTCTGACGTCGCTGGTTGCGAAATCATTTTGCGAAACTTGCAAAACAAAAGTTGAGGTTGACAGAGAAAACAATGCAGGGTTTATTAAACCCATTTCAATTTGCCCACCAGTCTAACAGAGGTACACAGAGGACGCCATTGTCACTTTGCTTCATCTGTTATTTAACCACCCGGATGGAGTCCATTGCTCCTATTTGTAGACTTCTTATAAGCCTTTACCAAACTACATTTTAAATTAAAATCCTTTATAAGCCTCTTCGCAAGAAGGTGGTGCTGGGTGATGTTAAAGTGGCCGACTGACTTTTTAACACTCAAGTCCCAAAGATTTGCCTTTCTGACATGCTGCCCTTATTCAGGGGGTCCCCTCAGAAGTCTGTTGTTTCCCCTCTTTTGTATGTTTTCTACAGTAATGGTTGTCACACTAAATTTAAAAACAGGTTCATCTGAAAATTTGCAAAAGACTCTGCGACTGTAAGCTACTAAATAAGAATGACGCCGGTCCTGGTCCAGTGGCAGATGATTTTGTGTGAGGAGTCTTTTTGACACCTAAAGGTTAACAACAAACTAAGGAAGCAATAACTGATTTTAGAAGAATCTCTACTTATTGAGACAAAACAATCATCAAACACTGGATACTGTTGACAGTTATAAATATCTGGCGATAGACAGACCTTTAATGAAAATACTGAAACCATCTGCAAAATGGGATAGCAGCGTCAAAACTGTCTAAGGAAGCCGAGTCTTTTTAGTGTTAGTTCCACCTTTATGTCAATCTTTTATAAATTTTATATTGAGGCGGTCTTTGCTTATGTTCTGCTGGTTAGGAGCAGGCACTGATACGGCGCATTGCTGCCCCCACCACATGACAAATCAACTCAGGATCCCAGATTAGGACCAGAGTGCAGCCATGCGACGGGCGACACCTCAGCGCCACACTAGTTCAGATGGACTGGAACAGTGGGAGTTTTTTTTTTATGGTGGCTGGAGTGCCAATTCTCCCACCAACACCCTGCAGGGCTAGATGCAGATTAACGTCATATCCAGGATGGGCCAATTGCAGGTTAGGGGCCTTGCCCAATGAAGCATAGTCACTTTTGGCATTTACGAGATTTGAACCGGCAACCTTTCAATTGTCAGTGCAGATCCCTAGCCTCAAAGCCACCACTCTGCTGGCCTGGTTTGTAAAACTTAATGTCGGCAACAAAACCAGAAAAAAATCGAATTGCAAAATGGAGGAAAAACAAATAACAAGGCCTCAACGGTCCCATCTGACAGACCTGTTTAATAGGCAGGCATTACAGACAGTGAAGTGCATTCTGTCAGGCAGTCTGGACTAACCCACGACATTCTCAAATCCAGTTATTGCCATCAGGTCATGGCTTTCAAGGATATAAAGCAAAGTAGTCCAAATACTCTTTCATCCCAGCTGATATTAACCTTCTAAATAAATTCAACTTTAATGAACGTCCACAGGTATAAACCATGGGGTGAACAGTTAGCTTCTGTATCAATCATTAGTCCCATTGAAATGACGGTTAACGTTTATGTGTAATAAATTTGATCTAATGTTTCACCATTAAGTATCATGCTCACTTCTACATTATACGCATTAAGTTTCTGTTTGATGGCTGGCTTCTTCATAACGTGTTTTTAATGTTATTCTGTAATGTAGAACCTGCTGACAAACCAAATTTCCCTCTTGGACCAATAAAAATGAATTTAATGAAATTGAAGGACAAACCATTTCAAATCCTTTCATCACAGTTTAAAAAAAAAATCTGCTTACCTTAGGAATTAAAATGATGCCAGATTTTCTTCCTCCAAGATTTGATATGCCTCTTACAGAATGATGAAGGGAAGAGGGCATTTGACACGCTTTTTTGTGCAATTCTGGCAATTCTGGTACAAGAGATTGATTTTAAGGTTTTGAAATGACAACTCTGATGTGATTCCAAAAACAACAAACACCCGGCACTAACAGATCCACTGCCAGGACTTCTAGATTTCAGAACATTTACATTTATTTGCCTGGCAGACGCTTTTATTCAAAGCAACTTACAAAAGAGGCAAGCATAATGGAGTAACATTCGGCTAGGGCCTGTTTGTTCAGCAACTGTAGTAGGATGGGTAACAAAAGCTGATTGCCACAGGTGAAAACGTGCAATAACTAATACACTTCATAGATCTATTAATCATAGATTAACAATCAATAAAGCAATTAAAGTTAATGTAACAACAAATCAACCAGCAGTAAGAAAGATGACAGAGCAACGTTTTTTCCCCCCAATCAGACAGTGTCACGCACATGTGAGTAGGAGGACGTTGTATGGACCAAGTGAAGGTAATTCCACACCAGGCCAGGGGGTGGCGGGGTGCGCTAAACCTTCTTCTGTTGTCTCTGGAGACCAAAACTGGGAAAACCTGTCTGATTCAACCCTGAAGACGTCACTTCCGGTTACGGCACCCAGAAGTGTGTCACTTCCAGTTTTCCCCAAACAACCCTAACCCGGAAACATGTCACTTCCGGTTCTTGCACCCAGAAGTGTGTCACTTCTGGTTCCAGCCCCAGAAACACGTCACCTCTGGGTCCACTACATCACTTCCTCTTTTGGCATTTAAAGCCGCCTTTTTGCCCCCCAGAACCCTCTGTCTTGTTTAGGACTCCATCAAGGACACATCTGCCTTGATTTTCAAAACCCATTGCAGCCCATTGAAATTATACTGGTGGCTGCCTCAAACCTTTTTTTTTTTTTTTAAGTGTGTTGAGTCTGATCATTTCACAATGGATATTCATAGAACAGATGGGTTTTCAGTTGCTTCTTAAATACAATGAGGGTGTCAGCAGTGGGCAGCTCACACCACCAACTAAACTACACAGGAAGAGAGTCAGGACCGAGACTTGATACCACGCAGAGGCGGCATCACCAGACATTGTTCACTGGCAGACATGAGTGGATATGAAGACGTAGAGCACCTCACCAGCATCTCCATATACTCAGGTGCTGACCCACTGACTACTCTGTAGGCAGGCATCAATGACTTGAGCGTAATGTGTGCTGCTTCCAGGCTTACTTATGCCTATGCGTGCATAAATGAACATCTTGATCTTAGGAACCTTGCACAATAATTTAATGATATAGCTAAGTGTGTTTCTGTTGAAATTGGATTTTCACGGACTACCTCAAAACTTCAAATGTGGTTTGTATATTGTATGTTTGTAGATATACTATATACCTGTGGTCTCAAACTCTGGTCCTGGAGGGCCGCAGTGGCTGCAGGTTTTCATTCTAACCCTTTTCTTAATTAGTGACCTGTTTGTGCTGCTAATTCACTTCCTTTGAATTCATTTTATTTGACCGGCCCTTGAAGACTCAGACCGCTCAATTGTTTCTTTTTCCTTAATTAGCAGCCAAACAATAATGAGATATAAAATGAGCCAAAACATGACCAGCAAACTGTGACCATGACACAATATCTGAAAATAAAGAAAGACAAAGGTCTCAGGAATGTTGATCTGCTCAGGTCCATAAACCATTTTCACAGAGCTCTTAGAAAAGAGAAAATTGGCAATATCGGAAATGTCTGCCATTGCACAATGAAAGCGGCGACAAGCCATGGAATTAAAGAACGAGGGGCTTAATTAACAACAAGAATCGGCGCACAATTAAGTAACTGGTTGGAGTTGGAGGCCCTGACTTAGCTGGTTTTCAGTTGGCTCACTCTCTTCACGTTTCATTTTTGCTTGGGTGCCATTTAAGGAAAGAAATGAAGCAATTCAGAGGAACAACGAAGAAATTCAGGGGACACAAATCTTAAAAAACAAGTCCATTAAAATGAAAGGAAAAGAAATTAATTAGCAGCAAAAGCTGGTCATCAATTAAGAAAAGGGTTAGAATGAAAACCTGCAGCCACTACGGCCCTGCAGGAGATGAGTTGTAACACAGTATGTTATTTGTAGAAGCTTCACTAAATGAAATCATATGAAATTAACTTTGCGATTGCTATTAAGTATTTTACTTTAATGGTATGATACAGAGATGACACATGACAGAACGTCCTGGGCATAGACGTAGGAACACCACTATTGTAATGGTCATCTACAACTACGCCAGTCATGTCTGTTCAATGAACAGCACCTCCCACGTTACGTACACTAGCCATGACTCATACCCAGTTTGTCCTGTTACGGAGTTACAGCCTTATCGGGGAAGTATTTTAGTGATGTACAGAAGAACCAAGACAGGACAGGCAAGACAATCAATGTAAAGATCGGGCACTTGAAAAATGATTATACAGCTACACTGCCAAGCCCACAAAGCAATGCAGAGAGTAGGAGAACAAGCAAGATCAGTATGCTGCCCTGACTGCCAGTACACGTTCTTAATTGCACAATGGTGAAGTAAAGATCTCTTTTCACAGGTTTACTACTTTCATAAATCCAAAGTAATGCAAATTTAAACATCACATCTTTTCATCAAGTTAAAATGCCATCAAGTCTCGCTTTACTGATTTTTATCTTACCGTGTGCAGCTTTAATCATCCATTACAGGATTGGACCGAGCCAGACAATGAGACCTCTCTGAATGATGGAGGAAAACAAAAGAGGAAGAATGTGTGCAGCAGATTAGCAGCCCCAAGTGTGTTTATTGAATGCTGAACTGTCAGAATAGAATGAATTATCAGCCATTCGGGTGGGAAAAACTGTTTCCATCAATAGACTGAATGTGCACAAAAAACAAAAAGAATATGAAGGGTTAATACAACTGACACGTGTTCTTTTTAACCGGCATTGAACTTACAATAAATGATAACTCCGACAATACAAACACGCAGTATTAACAAAAATTGATTATGCACGGACATAAGTTGGCTACCATGAATAAATAATATTGACATTTTTTCTAACTCTCTCATAAGCTGAAATGAAGCGCAGTAGAGATGTATTAAAGCAGACTAATGTAGTGAGAAGTCAAGCAAAATGACTAACTAAAAAGACGACAATATGCCAGCTTTCGAGGAAACTCAGGCCCCTTCTTCAGGCGAGATGGAATCACGAAGAAGGGGCTTGATTTGCCTCGAAAGCTGGCATATTGCAATCTTTTTAGTTAGTCATTTTGCTTGACTTCTCACTACATTCACAATGGCTAACACGGTACAACACCCTAGTACAGCAGACTAATGAAAATGCACAACATTAGCCTCCTCTGCTGATGCACATGGTTGAGGTGGATTTGAATAAGATGGAGTACTTGTACAATTTTAGTTGTTTTGCTAATGCCACTCACATCAAGTATGAATACTGTATGTTTAAACTGATTAAAAAATGCATACTTCTAACATAACACATAGCACAATATACACAGAAGACGCCTGAATTATTAAAGGATTTTTAAATTAAATATTGGCGGCATGGTGGCGCAGTGGGTAGCGCTCGCAGTAAGGAGACCTGGGTTTGCTTTCCGGGTCCTCCCTGCGTGGAGTTTGCAGGTTCTCCCCGTGTCTGCGTGGGTTTCCTCCCACAGTCTAAAGACATGCAGGTTAGGTGGACTGGCGATCCTAAATAGTGTGTGCTTGGTGTGTGTGTGTGTCCTGTGGTGGGCTGGCGCCCTGCCTGGGGTTTGTATACTGCCTTGTGCCTTGTGTTGGCTGGGATTGGCTCCAGCAGACCCCTGTGACCCTGTAGTTAGGATATAGCGGGTTGGATAATGGATGAATGGATGGATATATTAAATATTTGAATTTCTAATTTGGAATCTCTGGTCATGCTACATGTAAATTCCATGTCACAAGAAGCTAAAGCCCACTGTGGCAGCACCGGGCACAACACAAGTACCAAACCTGAATGGGATGCTAGTCCAGGCATAGCTTATTGATTACGACAATTGATACCATTTCACAGTAGATATTTGTAAAACCCAATGCTCTCCAAATGATTGCATGAGCACACAAATTTCTTAAAATGGAAGCAATTTAATTAATTTCTGAGTTACCCTACTTTCTTTAATGCAATCCACTGCCTACCTACATTTCCAAATCCACCTAATTTAGTTCTTGGTGAAGGTGGCGGTACCCTATAGTTGCAGCATCGGCTCCAGCCTTGAATGGGACGCCCCTGTGGAGCTCATCCAAGCACATGCTCATAACTACTTACCAGGCCAACTTCAAGTCACCAAATTATCTAGCATGCATCTTTGAGAAGTGGGAGTACTTGGAGAAAAACTCAAGGCAGACTCAAGGAGAACATGAAAATACTATTGAGAAAGCATCCAGCCTGGGTTTTAAAACCAGCATATTGAAGCCACGAAGTAGCAACGCTTATCACTGCGAGATTTTGCAAACCTATTAGACATACTGGAAAACAGGAACGTACAATGCTAAGCCAACCTATAAAAGTGGAAACATTAATTGTATGTGCAAAAGTCTGGACACACCCAGAAATGTTCATAGTTTTGACAGAAATTGACACCTCTTTTGTCAAAATACCAATAAACGGATGAAAAAATACAGCCAAGACATTCCTGGCGTTTCCAATGGCTACTACTGCTTGAAATTACTGATTCTTCCTTTATTCTTCTATCATTTTTAGCAGCCATTCCTTCAGTGTCCTAATGGTTAACTCTCTTAGCCTATCGTGAATTAATCATGTATAAATGCTAATTGGTTATTAGAGAAGCCTTTGTATCTGCTTTGCCACCACGGAAACCTGTTAACTTGAATTACAAGGTACTGGCATTCCTGGTTTTTGAAAACTGAAGGTGATTCCATGAGATGGAAGCCAGTACCTTGCTACCCAAGTGAACAGAATAACAGGTTTCTGTTGAGTTGGCGTTGAATCTCATTTTATTTTTGTTTCTATTTTTCATTTGCTTTTATTATATTTCATTTGAAAAAAATGGCTGTAGCAGTATGTTATCCTTTGCTTGATTAGAAGAATGCTATTGTACAAGTTTTTGAAAATAAATTATGAAAAAAGCTAAACAAATAACAGGTTTCAGTGATGCTAATGTAAAGCATGACTAATTAAGAACATGCTGAGAGAGTTCACCAGTAGGACACTGAAAGAATGGCTTCTGAAAATGGGACTTTGCGGTCCTATGTGCATAACAGAACCAGAAAGTTCAAGCAGCAATAGCCATTAGAAGCACTAGTAATGTCTTGGCTGTATTTTTAAACAATTTAATGGTATACTGATAAAAAAAAAAGGTATCAATTTCTATAAAAAACATGAAAATGTGTGGGTTGGTCCAGACTTTTGCTATAGGAGCTGTATGTGCAAGGGCATAATTCTTGATAACTGTGGAAAATGAACCAGGCTGAACCTGTGAAGGAGAAAGATGTCTGATTTTATTTATTTCAGAAATGTGTTTTATATTTGGTCCCCTGTGAGCTTGGATGTAATTAAATGGGTCTGATAGTGGATGGGTGGGAGATCGACATATACATATCTATTAATAACATACTGTGAAGTCAAGCAAAATAACACATTTTATTTGCTAACTAAAAAGATTACAATATGCAAGCTTTCAAGGCAACAAAGGGGCCCGAGTTGCCGCAAAAGCTTGCAGACTGTAGTCTTTTTTAGTTTGCTTGACTTCTCACTACATTCATAATGGCTAACATGGTACAACACCCTAGTACTAATAACTTGCATAATTTCATTTAGAGTTGTGGAAGGTACAACCTGCATAGTCAGCCAGTCAGTCAGTCATTCATTCTCCAACCCGATATTGCCTAACACAGGGTCATGGGGGTCTGCTGGAGCCAATCCCAACCAGCACAGGGCGCAAGGCAGGAAGCCTACACACATTGGCTTCAAAATAGCACTAATCAGCTTGCATGGATAAAAGAATAAATGAATTATTACACATTACTGCTACCTGACTTGTTATAAAGCACACGTTACTTCCACAGTAATAAGGGACAACTTCCAGACCTTGCAATAAACATATCTGCTTTGGCAAATGGCCGTAGTACGACATCTTTTTAATATTTTCACCCTTTTACTGTAATGAGTGATTCACGAGGACAGGGCATTTTAACTTGTAAAACATAAAAACGCACGAGACTAATGATACTTGCACCGAATGATTTCATTAGCCTGCTCGCTCGCTCGCTCGCACTGGCTGACACTTGCCGTATAGAGAGGGCTATGTACGAACTGTTCAACCCAAATCCTTACCTGTCAACAGGGTGCCGGATTGCTTTCTTCGGACATTAGCTACAAATAACAAAAATTATACTATTACAATTATGATGTAATATTTTATAGGGCTAAAATTCTAATTATAAGAAGAAAAAAATTAAACTGAAGAAAGACGTGCCGCAGCATGAACATATTAGAGAATGAAATTGGCGATAAAACCCTTCAGTTAAAAACGTATTAACATAAAACTATGCCTATTTTCTATACATTACACAAACTAGTTTACTTGAAAATTGTTATCATTGTAATACGTAATTACCGGCTTTCGGCCACTCGTTTTACTGCTCCTAATATAACGCACGTCTATCTACGCGCTCTTTTCTAAACACCACACTTCCTGCATCGTAAGCATAAGTAATGGGTGTCCTGAAAATGCCTTAACTAAATTAATTATTAAAACTCGGAAAAAGAAACACAGTATCGTCATTTATCTGTTTGTTACATACAAATTATTCATTATATTTTAGTTTCTTTTTGTAATTTCTCTACAGGCATTGCGCAAACCTACCTAAGCAAAGGGGTCCTGTCGGTGGAAAAAGCGCCAAGTCTACCAGTTACTAAGGAGAGGAAAGGCTTGTGATATTATTGTTTGGTGGAAGCCGGAGTGTTTAACTTTACAAACGAACAGGAATGCAATGGATTACCGCATAAAAATGGTGAGTGGAATTTTGTGTACGAGGTGTGAGTAATGTTTTATTGAGAAGTTGCATGTGAATTTGACGGGCCGGTAATGCTGCGTGCTTTTATTGTGATGGGAGGAATCACTAGCAGGAGTTATATTGTTGGTATGACCGCATTAAACAAACTGAAACAACGAGAAGTTGCTGCGATTTATTGCTGTGCTGTTTATTTCGTTGTGGTACCGGATACATGTGTAACCTATAGGCTTTTAGCAGCTTTGTAGGTTAATTCCAGGGACTCCCCGCTCGAGTTCCCAGTGGCCGGAGGCGGGTCTTCCGATTGCTGACTTGCCCGCTCAGTATGTCCGCTGTTCGAGGTGTTTGTTGTGGGCTTCGCTACATGTATGCACATATTGATTTAATAAAGTGTCAATGGTGTTGAGTAAAGAGACGGGGTTTGAAAAGTACATATAATAACTGGCAGCACCAGAAAGAATTGAATGTGGCGCTTTATGGTATATGCCTGTATTAACCAGTAAATCGGTAATTAAATGCTGTCGCGTTTGCTTTAGTTCGGATAGAAACCTGAATATGTCGAGTCAGAAAATTAACTTTTGCACTTTCCTTATTAAAGAAACACTGTTGCGCACTACTGAGATTCGTTTACGCTTCTCTCTTATACATTACTCTGAAAGGTACTATGTAAAGTTAGTTAATGTAGCTGCGTGATAGTTTATCAGTGCTTGTCAGAAAAGTTTATTCAAGATGGACGAATTATTTTTGTTTCAACTGGAGCACAGTCATCTTCAGTGATGTATGGAGGGGTCATAAAGAGAAAGGAAAAAGACAGCCCTGTAATCGGGATCAAAATGTGAATTAACCTGGGAACTATTTAACCTGCATACTGCCATGCTCAGGTTGTGGACTGCAGAGTGGCGCAGTAGTAGCGCTGCTGCCCTGCAGCAAGGAGACCGGTGTTCATGGTTTGGGTGCACCCTGCGTCCAGCTTGCATGCGCTACTTGTATTCACGTGGGTTTCCTCCCATAGTCCAGCGACCCGAGTTCAGGTAGAATGGCGATTTCAACTTGGTATGTGATGAAGATGGACTAGCGCCCTGTTCAGCTGCTGTTCCTGCCTTGCGCCTTATGCTTGTTTGGATAGGCGACCCTTCCTAGGGTAAAAGGGGTAAGAAAATGGATGAATTTTTCAAGGTACACTATTTGGTTACTTTTAAAACAGTAACGAAATGCCATGTCTTCACGTTCTTTCAGAATATACATTTGGAAGTTTACGTCTCCTAATTTATACTGAGCCACATGATCCACCGCACTTGGATCGTGTAGAGTCTGCGTCAAGAGACTAAGAGTTTGTGACGGCGTTTTACAGAAGTGTTGGTCTTCGAAAAGTGGGCGTTCCTATATGCTAATTTGCACAATTTTTGCGAGGAACGTGTGGGCGTGGCTTTATGCCGCTAAAGGGGTGGCCATGCTATCTACCTGAAAGCCGGGCTTGGTCGTATTAAAATCGAGAGTGGCATCCAACAGTCTCTGCGGCAGTGGAGTATTTGCCTCATTGTAAAGTGCTGCGGCCGTCTGAGCAGGTTTTGCAGGTGAGATGATTGTGCTGCGTTTGTGTGCTAATGGAATTTTCATTGTTCTCATTGTGTTGTCATACCTTTTCGTTTTGTTCACTTTCGTGCTTGGTCAGATGTCTAGGAGAGAAACGAATTCAATGTTGCTGCACCAAAAAAATTCTGTTCATTTGTAAAGATAAAAAAATAAGAGGTATTAAGAGCATCATATAATCCAATAGTCAAATGTAATTTATGTCTGAGCTGCTATTTTTTTTTATTTTTTATTTTCACTGGAGTATGCTGCTGCTAGAGTATTTAAATTTTCCCTTTGAGGATTAATAAAGTCTGTCTATCAGATCAACAGTAATTGAATGAGGTTAGTTTGGTTGCTTCTTCGTTTGTCACCTGTCATGTTTTTGTGGATGGCATTAACTTAAAAGACAGTAAATTTGGCATCTAAACATATAAGAAATATATGTAGTCCTTTATGTATTTCTTAATATATTTATAGGAGTGCAAATGTTGAGTTTAACGTAGAAAGTATTTTGGACAAACTTTAATAGATATTTCATCATTTTCAAAAATTAAACTTAAAATTTCCCCTGAATAAGGGCTTTTGTTTGGATTTGACTTGCTTTGAATTGCGATATTTTTATAGTAAACATCCAACCATTTCTTTAAACCCGCTTTATATCGGGCACAAGGCAGGGACATTCCCTGGACAGGATACTGGCCCATCATAGAGTAAACACATGCAAGGGCCAGTTTAACATGCTGATCCACCTAATCTGAAGAATCGCTAACTCAAATTTTACCTGCACAATTTTCATATGCTAGAAGATATTTTTAATTGTGTGTGTGTGTGTGTGTGTGTTCAGCACTGGACTGGCACTCTGTTTTCATTCCTGTCTTTCAATTATGTGAGTGAGTCACAGTATGTTGTGTGGTGTGTGTGTGGTTTTTTTTTTAAATATATTAATAATGGATAGATACCATATTCACAAAGCCATATTGTCAAATATTCCATGTTTGAGTTTTTAAAGACTAAGTCAGGTTTTCTTTTAATTCTGTACATGAAAAATAGTAAAGCAGAATATAAATTTACAATTAATATTTGTAAATTGTTTAACCTGAAGAGTTCCTTTGTAAATGCTTCTGGCAATTTTGTATTGCTTTACTTTTGTGTCTTATGAGGATGTGTTTTTTCTTCTTTGTGTATTTGTGTTGACATTGTAAGTAAAAGGAATATTGACATTTCTCTGAATGATCCCAGTTAGAGCTACCACTTAGTGTTTATATGCAACTTCTTACAACAACATTTATTTGTAGAGCACATTTTCATACAAATGATGGAGCTCAAAGTGCTTTACATTATGAAGAAAGAGAAAAAAAGACAAAATAAATTATATATAAAAAAAAAGTAGAATTAGGGAACACTAACATAGAATAAAAGTAAGGTCAGATGGCCAGGGAGGACAGAAAAAAAACAATGAGGCCAACATTTTGCCATCCATGGTATTTTAATGACCTAACCATCAACTGCTTTGACAAGTAGGAGATAGATTAATTAGATATATTTGGAGCCTGTCACATATAGTTTAACACAGCTCTTTTATTATTCCACCAGTCACTTTTTCACCGCACAATTTTTAGTCCATTGTAGTTTTAATTTGCAAATTTATTCAAAGGATGTCCAAGTATTACTTGAATAATCCCTTTTTTTTCTTTTCTTTTAAAGTTACAGCTATGTTCCTGATGCTTCTCTATAGTGGCACATGTCCAGAATTGCAAGAGCTGCTAACTAAAACAGAATTGAATGTACATTTCTTCTAATTGTAATATTTCCTATGTACTTATCTCCACAGTTTTACATGTGATATAAACTGTTTTCCAGTCATTAATGTGAAGAAATCCAACAGTTCTTTTCTGAATGTTTTTAACTAGATTTAATGTTACATGCGTTACAGCCAAGCTTGCCTGTCTATTCAGCATTATTCATTCTCTGCTACCGCCCAGTGAATCTTCAAAATGAAATTATGATTGTGCTTTTTAGGAAGTGACCAACATTTTTGCTGACAGGTTGGTAGTACTTTACTGCTCCCCAAAGAAATTTCAGTTGCTCCATGCAATAGCATAAAACATAATACAAAATAGTATAAAAAGACAAAAGTGAAACTTTCAATGCCAAGTAAGTGTTAGACTCAGAACTTGCAGTACTATGTTGTATAAGTTGGCTAGAGTGAAGATGGCCTTTAATTTTGCTATCATTCATTACACTCTTTTTCTTGTGTTGCTTGCACATGAGTGTCACTGCCAGACCTGCACAATCGATGCACCCTTTGTGTTATTGCTGGCTACCATAGCACAAGGCCAAAAGACTTGCACGTTTCCCGTGACATAAACATTGACAATTGCTGCATTGTGAGCAGTGTTTAAGGGGCTAACATCTTGCTTGCTCTTCCACCTGATTGCAATAATGTTGCCTTTTTGTCACCCAGCTACTTTTGCACCACAGTGGAGCTTCATGTGACAGAATTTACCTGGCATATCAGAGAAGTTTGGTTGTACAGTGCTGCATCACACATCAGTTTCAGTGTCGGTGTCTGACAACCAATTGACGCCATCCTCATTATTGCTCAATCTGAGCAATGGGTTACTTTTTAGTTTGTCCTAAAACTGCCTTTATTGCATTTCTTTTGCAGTTGTGTTTTGTGTTCGAGGCTCTGCCCCAAGGTTTGGTCCGTGTCTCTGACTTGCAGTGTGATCCTGAGCAAGTCCCCTAAACTTTGTGCTTTTGTTAAAAAAATAAACAGTAGTACTATTTCCACTTTGAGTGACTTGTGGTTGCGTTCACTATAGAGACGCACTGTATAAAATACATTTTGTTTGTTATAAATGAAGTCTTAAGTGTAAAATAAGTAATGTAAGTACAAAATGTATGGTTTCTTATTAAACAAGGGACTGTCTGTGAGGAGGAGTACTATTGTCACACATACAGAGTACAGATAAGTTCTTGCTTGCATACTGTATTGTATTATTATATTATTATTTATATTATATTTATTTTATTATTTCCAAAGACTGTAAAAAGTATATATCCGCCATGGAGCAGCTTTCATATGGTGCAGTAGTCTAATCCAGGTACTATTACGGCTGACTTAGATATGTAGGAAAAATATTTAAATTTTTATGAAATAAAAAAAGCCATCGGATTTATTTGTAGAAGTGTGTCAAGAAATGCTGTAGAGGCTAATTCATACCTAAAGCAATAGGCCTAGATAGATAGATAGATAGATAGATACTTTATTAATCCCAAGGGGAAATTCACATAATCCAGCAGCAGCATACTGATATAAAACAATAGTAAAGAGTAATAAAATGCAGTTAAAAACAGACAATAACTTTTGAATAATAACACTTGCAGTTGTTTTATTATGTTTGTTTATCTATTGTGCTTCCAAAAAAAGCTACATTCCTCCCTGAGATGAATATTGATCTGTTTATCCAAAAACCTTAGCGTGCATTGTACTCTCTAAAATTAGGTGCATCATCCATTCCCATTTGAATGAAGGTTCTAAATTTTGACTGTCTGTGCAACTGTGAGCATGTCACTTTTTTTTAAAAAGAAAATGCATGAAAAAGCGAGTCTTGTAAATGGGATTAATCTGAATTAACAGTGACTGGAAAATAGATAATGTGCAGCATGTATTGGTGTTAATATAATGGAGAAAGCTATAAAAGTCACTACAGTTGTAAAATGTTGCTCATATCTCTAGGCCAGTAGTTTAGAAAGTTGCTTTATTCGTGTTGAATTTCTGTTATTTCTTTACGATATGGTTAGAAAAATGATCAGTATTATAAACAGTGGAAGAAATGCCATTACTATATTTGGTAAAGTGTGGTTTCATTTCCAGTAAGTTGTGCAAGACCGGTTTCAAAGTGATTACACTTTAAGTCAAACCTCCATTCTTAAAAGAAGATCTGCTAGAATTGGACATAAATTAAGGCAGAGAACAGCAGTGATCATTTCCTCCCACAGTCCAAAGACATGCAGGTTAGGTGCATTTGCAGTCCTAAATTGTCCCCAGTGTGTACTTGGGGAGTGTGTGTGTGCACCCTGTGGTGGGCTGGTGCCCTGCCCATGGGTTTGTTCCTGCCTTGTGCTGGCTGGGATTGGCTCCAGCAGACCCCCGTGACCCTGTGTTAGGATATAGCGGGATGGAGAATGATTGACTGATTGACATTCAGTGGACACGTTTTCATCACTCTTTGCTATGTTCTCTAACTTGATCGTGTATGAAGTCCATTGGCTCCTAACTACAGTACATATTTTTGACTTTTTTTATATCTGCAAATTCTCCTTAATGCAGGGGTTCTCAACGTCGGTCCTGGGGACCCCCTGTGGCTGCTGGTTTTTGTTCCAACCAGTTTCTGTTTTTAATTGGAATCCTGGGCTAATTAAGTGAACTGTTATTTCCCAGATTGTGTTTTGAGAACACTATAAAAATGAGAAAACTAAGTTTGGTTTATATATATATATATATATATATATAGATATATAGATATATAGATATATAGATATAGATATAGATAGATAGATATAGATATATATATATATATATATAGAGAGAGAGAGAGACAGTTATATAGGAATAATGTATTTTTTTTCTTTTTAGCAATATATCCATCTTGATTTTTTATTCTACTTTTTCAGGTGTTCTAATTGTTTAATACATTATTTACTAATTAGTTAGTCTGACGCTAAAGTAGTTGCAGCCTTTCATGATTCAGTGTCATTTACCTGGGTGTCTGCTCTGCTTGTTTTTAATTGTCATTAATAAGATACAATGAAGGAAGCAAACTGCACAGAGAGAGGGTGAAATATAATGAAAGCAACAAAAAGGAGTTAAGCATTTAAATCTATAGCAAAAGCAGAAATATTTCTAAATGTAAAAATCATGCCTCTTTGCTTTGTTAATGTAGAATAAGAGAAGAGGAAAAAAAATACCAGCTAATTAATTGAGTTCAGTTGTCACTGATTATAAATCTGGTTGGAACAAAAACCTGAAGCCACAGTGAGTCCCCAGGACCGACTTTGAGAACCCCTGCCCTAATGGCTTGGGGGATTATGCAGATTTGTCCTGGCAAATGAAGAGACGAGCTTTGCATTCTTGGCTAACAGCAACTTGTTCTTGATACTTTATATTGAAGCACATTTGCTCTGTGCTGATCTGATTTGAGAGTTCTGACCTTTCCTAATGAAAGACAAGTTGCAGATCTTTGGATACTTTTTTGTGATCCTTGGAGATTTTCTGGATAAAGGTCTTCCACAGTGCCCATGCAGTAGTTTTGGTAGGCCTGCCAATTGAAACAGTAGTGAACCTTACCTGAAGTGTTTCCTGTGGAGATGAGGACTCTCACTGGTTTGGTGGAGTCCCATAACCATAGAAATGACTTTGTAGTCCTTTCCAAACTGAGGGAAGTCAAAATATCCCTTCAGTTGGGTTGCTTTAATTAGGGAGCACTGACGTTTTCCAAACTGTTGGATCACTTCGTTCATTAGCTATTAGCTGTTTTAATAAGGCATGTGTTCAGTAAGGTGCGCTTTATCTAGTATTAGATATTTGATTGAAGAACTGGAAATTGTTTACTTCAAGTAGACTGTTCATTTAAAACATTTTTACTTTTTCATGTTATTTGTCTCTCAAACACAGATATTGGTTAATACATTGTTGAAATGAGTCTTAATTTATTTTAATGTCCTGTTTTAAATTAGGCTGTGTAAGATGCTTGCAACTCTGTGAAGCAGAAACTGAACAGAAAAAAAGTGCAGAATGCCTGGCCTTATGCAGAGTGACGCCAATGGAGCCACAAAGGCCAAGCCTGTCAAGAACAGATTGTCCCTGAAGTTTTTTCAGAAAAAAGAAACTAAAAGGACTCTTGATCTCTCAGACTCTCAAGAGGAGGAACACAAACCTTCAGAATCCGTTCTTGCTGAAAGGTTAGTAACTGCATTTAGATTTAAAGTAACCACCTTAATTTATTACTCTTCTCCTTTCTTTACTAATATTTTCTCCTATCTCATATGAAACTATGAGGTCTGATTACTTCTGGTCCAAAATAACTGCTTTCTGTGTGTTTTTTCCACCAACAATGACAAGCAGTGTGTTTACATGTACAGTAATCCCTCCTCGATCGCGGGGGTTGCATTCCAGAACTCCCCACGATAGATGAAAATCTGCGAAGTAGAAACCATATGTTTGTGTGGTTATTTGTATATATTTTAAGCCCTTATAAACTCTCCCACACTGTTAACACTATTAGAGCCCTCTAGACATGAAATAACACCCTTTAGTCAGAAGTTTAAACTGTGCTCCATGACAAGACAGAGATGACAGTTCTTTCTCACAATTACAAGAATGCAAACTTCTCTTCAAAGGAGTGCGCGCATCAGGAGCAGAGAATGTCAAAGAGAGAGAAAAGCAAACAATCAAAAAATCAATACGTGCTGTTGGGCTTTTAAGTATGCTGAAGCACCGCGATAAAGCGGCATTTTTTAGAGGAGCGTCCGTATCTTCTAAACAAACAGCCCCTCTGCTCACACCCCCTCCGTCAGGCAGAGAGAATGTCAGAGAGAGTGAGAGAGACAGAGAAAAGCAACCCATCAAAAATCAATATGGGCTGTTAGAGCTTTGAAGTGTGCGAAGCACCGCGCGGGAAGCATATTGTATATCATTGAGGAGTTTTATTTAATATGTAATACATGCTCTGATTGGGTAGCTTCTAAGCCCTCCGCCAATAGCGTCCCTTGTATGAAATCAACTGGGCAATCAAACTGAGGAAGCATGTAACCTAAATTAAAAGACCCATTATCCGCGAACCAGCGACAAATCTGTGATATATATTTAGATATGCTTACATTTTAAAATCCGCAATGGAGTGAAGCTGCATAAGTCGAAGCTCGATATAGCGAGGGATCACTGTACTTCAATAAATCGGTTATTCATGGAAACCTGATTTCTAAAATGCCATGTAAACTTGTATCCAATTCTAGAAATGGGTTATTGGCTCCTGGGAAACCTGGTCAACAAATAACCAGATTATGCGGCCATGTAAACCCTTTACCAGGTTACAGTTAAGGGTTTTGCAGTCTCTGCTCATGTCGGCTGCACTCGTGTTATCCCATGCAATTAGTTGCTTCACATGTGCTTTCAGCTGCCAGGAGTAAAATCATTCACAACATTTCCAAAGGAAAATGCTGAGGCAATTGTATTATTCCCTCTCCTGGCTGAAATAATCTGTCCATATATTGCAGAAATGGCTGTTTATGTTAAGGAGTTGAATGTACAGTGCTAAACTCGGCAGCATGATCTTGAACAGTAATGTGCATTTCTTAGCTTACTTTTTAAAGTATCTAGTAACCTAAAGCAATACTCCTCTTATTGAAGTAAAAACTATCTGCATTGTCATCATCTCCGTGGCACAGGGTGTAAGGCTAGAAACGCACATCCCGTGTCCTGTGCAGGGGCTCCGTTGCAGAGCTAAGCAGAAAAGAAGGCGATACATGCAGCGTGGTAACAGAAAGCTATAAATAAAGCAGTAATTTGACATTTAAAGCACACAAGGACATTGGTGCATTTTGACAAAGGAAAACACCAGAGAATTAACTTGTGCCTGTAAATGTAGATTTTTCAAAAAAAGGTTTCTGCCTTAATCAGGTTGTGTGTGCATGTAAATGCCCAGACTGACAACTGAAAGTAACAGAATTCAAACCTCAAATGTTGAGTACAGACTGAGCACAGAATACAATATAAACTTTTACAATGTAGTATTACGTTCACATTAACAATAGTCTAAAAATATTTTGGTACTCTAACCACAAAGCTTACAAGACAACTTGAACAACCCTTTTTTTTTTTTTGTGTACCCCAAGCTGTGTTTTTCAATTCTAGGTTTGCTGCTGGCTGGAGCCTGTACCAGCAGCATGTTAAGAAATACTGAAATGAGTTCCATCACTTACATAATATAAATGCACCTTTGCTTGCTCATACCAAGTGCCAGTGTGCATTTGCTGCTTAACATGCATGTTTTTGTGATGGAAGTAGAAACTTGTTAACAGTTGAAAAGCCATGCATACAGCTCCTGTAAAACTGCACCAGGAGATGACTGCGCTGAGAGCTGAGCTCACGTATTTGTTGCTGTGAGGTGGCCATGCTAAGTCCGGAAACCCAGTGCTCCCCTAATTTTGGAATGATTACCTTGGAATTCCTAATGAATGTTGGTAAATGTAAAAGGAATGATATTTTATGCCGATCTCTTACCATTTTTCCCCATTTGATTTTCCTCTCTGCAGCTCTGACCAGGTTGTGCCTGCACCGCCTCCCCCAGCATCTCCTCATACTTACGAAAAGAGAGAAAATCTTGTTCCTTTTGTTGGACTAAATAACCTTGGAAATACTTGCTATCTTAATAGTATTTTACAGGTATGTAGGTCCTAGTGTACAATATGTGATGTGCAGTGCTCTGCTGTTAAGTTCCCCACAGCCTTTGGGTAACTAATGCCATTTATCTTTAATGCAAACAAACATACATTTTAGTATTGAATTTCTTTTTGAATTGATTTTAAAGGCTTATAAAGTAGGCCTTGAGGAAGTTGACCCAGTGCCCATTTGGGTTCCCGTATTTCCCTTTTGTGTTTTCATGAGTATTTATGCTTACTGAGCAAACTGTTACTTACGCCTGCTTAGCATGCAGTTATCTAAACAGCTAATCATGCGGCAGCAATTCCGTGCCTAAAATCGTGCAGATACAGGCCAGGAGCTTCAATTAATGTTAACATCAAAGACCAGAATGGGGAAAATATGTGATCACAGTGCTTTTGACTGTGGCATGACTGTTGGTGTCACACAGGCTGGTTTGAGAATTTCTGTGACTGCTGAACTCCTGGGATTTTTTACACACAACAGCCTCAAATGGTGCAAAATACACAAAGTCCAGTAAGCAGCAGTTTCACAGATGGGAAACACTTTGCCAATGAGAGTGGACAGAGGAGAACAACCAGGCTGGTTTTGATCTGACAAAGTGGCAACAGTAACTCAAATAATCACAACACATTATAGATCGAGGTGGATGGGCCACAATAGCAGAAGACCACTTTGGGTCTGTCGGCTCCTGTCACACAGGAATGGAAAGCTGAGGCTGCAGTGGGCACAGGCTCACCAAAGTGGACAGCTAGAGACTGAAACAATGCAGCCTGATCTGATGAAACTCGGCTTTTTGAGGCACACACATGGTAGGGTAAGAATTTAACACCAACAGTATGAATCCATGGACCCAATCTGCCTTGAGTCAACAGTCCAGGCTGATGATGGTGGAGGAATGGTGTGTCCATTAATACCAATTAATCACTACTTCAGTGTCACAACCCGTTTGTGTATTGCTGCCGACCATGTGTATTCTTCCTTGGCCTCAATTTTGGCCATCTTCTAATGGCTACTTCCAGCATGATAGTGCACCATTTCATAAAGCAACAGTTGCCTCAAACTGGTTTCACAAACGTGGCCTTTCTAGACACAGGTCTGAATCCAGTAGAACAGGAGATTTACAGCATGAATATGCAACTGACATACCTACCGAAAATGATTTAATCCTGTCAACATGGGCCACAATCTTAAAGGAGTGATTCCAGCATCTTGTAGAACCCATGCCACGAAGAGAGGAAGCTGTTCTGAGAGCACAAGGGGGTCCCTACCCAGTATTAGCACAGTGTACCTTTGAATTTGCTCAATGAGTGGATATTATAGAATTAACGTTTTGTCTTTGGTTTTCCCTTTAAAAAGGGGGAAAAAGCTGCTCAGCAGAAAAAATAGTTTTTATCAGTATTCACTCTTGATAATGCGTTAAACATTTGATCAATAATCTGTTATGTTGTTCTCCTAGGTTTTATACTACTGTCCTGGGTTCAAAGCGGGGATTGCTCACTTACATAAACTGTGTACAAGGAAAAGAGAGCGGCAAAAAGATGAGGATAAAGAAAAGGTAAGTAAATACATTGAAAACGCCCAGAACATAAATATTTAAACTAGTTTGTTTTTTGTGTTTCTATTCATGAACCAATACTTAAATTTTTATTTTTTATACCCCCACCCTATCTCATCCAATAGGAAACTGTATCAGAGGACACCCCAGCAAGTCTCGAGTTGCTTGTCAATTTTCATAACCTGTTGGTATCTTTAGATCAACTTCAATCCAGTTTCTTGGTTAATCCAGAAAAATATACTGATGGAGAACTTGCAATTCCACCCAGGAGACTGGTGCACACACTTCGGTAAATCTAATCTGTTAAGTCCTTCACTTTTGATGGTGGTGTTTTGTAATTTCTATTCCTTATCCTTTGGCTGATGCCTTTGTCCAAGGCGTCTTATAATATTTGAGATACAATTTGTTTCATTTTCTCTTTTCCCATTTGGACTTGCTCACAGTTACACAGTCCATGGCAGTGTAAATAGCTGGATTTGAGCCCACAACCTCGGGTTTTTTTTTTTTAATACTGGAATAATCAAGGCTGCCATATCACAATAAAATACAATAAAGCAACATTTTCAAGGGAAAATTGTTCAAAAGAAAGGATGCCACATATATTCCCTCCCAGTATTACTGGTGTAACTGAAATGGAAGCTGCTAAAAGGGTACTTGCTAATATCTTTGTGTCCATCAAATTACAGAATATGATAAAAAGAAATGATCCTAAAGATGAGACAAATTTGAAGCGTCTTTTACTATACATGTGGTCTAATTGTTACCCTTCTAATGTTTCTTCCATGTTGAATTTTCAATTATATTTAAATCTTTTATTATTTTTAGGCAGCTCAATCCAATGTATGAAGGATATCTGCAACATGATGCACAAGAGGTGCTTCAGTGCATGCTGGGATATATCCAGGAAGCCTGTGATGCTTTAAAAGCCGAATACAAGGTTACTGAAAAATCTACAGATAACTGTGACTCTCCAGTGGCATCCGGTGTAGTTAATGAAGCAGGCGAATGCAGCGTGTTACCAAAAAGCATCAAAACTGAGGAAGATGATGTACAAGAAAATGGCAATAGCTGTGGTGGGGAATCCCCTGCCAAAGGAAAAGGGAACGGAAAGCGAAAAAACGATTCAGATATTGGAAATCCTAAAAAGAAATCAAAATCTCTTAAAATGCAAAAGTTGCCAGTAGACAATAAGCACTTCACGAGATCAAAAAGGAAATCCCTCAATGACAATATGGAGGGGAATGAAAGTGAATCTGACGGAAATGGTGAAAATGCATCAGCGAAGCCTGGCAAGAAAACCAAACGGCCTAAATTGGGATGGCTAATGTCCTCCAGCAAGCAGCCCACTATTTTCTCCAGGTTCCGTAGTGTGGGAAAGTTAACGACTAATGGGAATAAACCACAAGAGAAGGAAGTCGCGCAGAAAGAGGCTTCGCCAGAAATGGCAGCCACAGAAAATGGCAAGAAACTGAGCTCTTTACATGAAGCAGCTGCTAAATTGGAAGAAAAAAAACCTGCAAGTGAAGGTGAGCAACATCAAGGCATTTTGGGAATGCAGTTTCTTTTTTGTTTCTCATTGCCTCTTGCAAGTATTTTGAGAAATGCAGGAAATGCACCTCGCATTCTCCTTTCCAAGATGTACAGCTGACATTTAGGACGCGGTGCCCGACTTTGCAGCTTGTCATGCTGTGTCGGCTGCACAAACTCCCAATACCCAGACTTAAAATTGTAATTAGCAAAAGCAACCTACGTGATGTATGCTTGAAATCCTGCAGCCATATCAACAACATGTATGAATTAATATTTATTGCACATTTTAATGCTGAAGAGTATTTACTGTAGCTGAAATATACTTTACAAATCATGAACGAAAAATTAAGGTTACAAGTGTGGTAGAAACGGAAAATTAAGACTTGAGATTAGAGTTTGTTTTTACTTTTTTAGTTTAAGGAAGTTACTGTCGGTCCATTCTGTGATGCCAGGAAGACATCCAATCAGAGATTAGCTCTGCATCATCTGCATACCTTATACTGTGTTTTAAAATCCTTATTTCTGTACAATTAACAGCGGCCCTTTATATTAAACTTGGTTCTATTTTGAATTCTTCAACCTCCTTAGTTTTGTTTTCTCCTGGAAAAACCTACAAAAATGTTGAATTTATTTTAACAAGAAAAGATGTTATGTAACAGAAATGCATAAAAACTGAAATGCCATCAGGGAGAAAGGTTTGAGTTTCCACTGCTGTACTGATGCACAATTCGTACACGTCCTTCGTGTGACATGTTTGGAAACCGTCGCCAACACACAGCCTAGCATTGTCATCATCGCAGTACAAGCGTTTCTGTGTGCAGTTTGATTTTATTTTTTTCTTACGCTTGAGCGTGGTAGGGTAGAATGTCAGTGCTCAGTCCACACGATGGATGTAGGCTACAACAGCACAATGCTAGGCAACCTTCACATTTACCCTGACACCGACATTGACGGGGGGCGCTGGCTAACGCCTTGTTGTTCTTTTACTTGATCTTAATAGTTTTGCCACAAGGTTGTCGAATTCACCTGGCATATCACGGCAGTTTGGTCATACAGTGCCATTGTATGTGTCAAGTTTCACTATCTGTGTGAATTTGTCATCAGACATCGCTATTGTCATCACTATCGTTAATGGTTCAGTTTCAAACGGACTATACACCTTCTCATTTACACACCATTGTGTTTTGTTTGAATATCGAGGAGTTAGAGTTGCAAAATGCATGGACGAGTGATGACTTGCTGTGCTACAGTGCTCAAGGTGAGGTCAAAATATTAGAAATCAACGCAGACCTCCGCATTAACGTTTACAGAGTGCTGTGCTGTGCGGTGCTGTAGTTAAGAGCAGTGACCCTCAACTGAAATGACAAATGCATTTTATTACTAAAAATATTTGTGATGTGCCATCTTTTGGAATGACTGAGGCACAGCAACCAGACAGACAGTCACACTTGTGCTTTTCGACATTTTGTTGTTTCATCCACTAGATGGCAACAGAACACCATCCTGAGAGTTCTTCAGGCTTTATATTGGAAATCGCACCCGAGTCTCATTCGGGTTTAACTGTAATGTGTCATTATGTGAGAGACGTGGTGTGTTCAGGTGCATTTGTGGGCATTGAGGCCTCACTGCAGTCCAGAATCATCAAGTCCTTGGGATTTTACTATACAGACAACACTTTAAGGCCCTTTCAAAATATTTTTTTTTTATATAAAAGTGAAAATACTTTATCATCTTTACATTGCTTTTAACCCAGATAATGTCCATTCTCCTCACAAAAAAGTCTTGAATCTTATACTTGCCAATTTGATCTGCATGTGTAAATGGGAGATCATGTAGACGCTGTACAAGGAAACTTCCGGGACAACAACCCTGACCTCCATATTGTGGGACAGTAGTGCTACCACCATGCCACAGTATGAGTCATTGCAGAGTAATAAGAACAATGGTAAATATTGTGAGGCCACTTCGACTCAGTATCAGTTTGTTCAAGTGTTTAAAATTACAGACACATTTTCCAAAATGCAATAAAAAAATAAAAAAAAACTTACTGTACTTGAACCATTTTATTTAAGTGACAGAAGTACAAAGAAAAGGATTTTCAATGTTTTCACTGATGCGACTGTAAACATGATTTGAATTTTGATGCCTGTTAACACCTTCAGTCACAGTTGGGACAGTGGCTTGTCTACCGCTGGCTTATGTTGCCTTCCCAAGCGCACTTCTTAATCATTTGGGAACTGAGGATACCAGTTGTTAATTTTGCCCATTCTTGCTCGACACAAGACTTGAGCTGCTCAGCAGTCCTTGGCTGGCGTTGTCTGATTCTCCTCTTCATGGTGCGCCACACGTTCTCAGTAGCAGACGTGTCAAGTCGAGCACACGCACTCTTTGTTGGCAAAGCTGGTATTTCTGCATAGAACAGAAGTATGGCTTCCTCCTTGTGTAAGAGTTTGAGGTTGCATTTCTGGATGCAGGAGCGGACCGTGTCAAGTGCCAACGGTTTTCTAAAGTGCTCACGAGGCCAAATGGCTCCATGCAGCACACTGTCATGTAGTGCTGCCTGAGGACTCAAAGGTCACCCACCTTCAGCAGTGGGTTCTGACTTTGCCCCTCACACACGAGATTTCTCAAGGCTCCCTGAATCCCTTTCACAATTTAATGTTCAGTAGATGGTGAAAGCTGTAAATTTTTTTCAATCTTGCCTTGAGAAATGAACTGACTGGCGACTGTTTCACAAAGTTTGTGGTCCATCTTTTACTTGTGAAGGCTGAGCCTTTGATGGATACTCCTATTCTATTTGGTCATAACCATTTTTATTTATTTTATTTTTTTTTTATTCTAGGAAATTACTTGGTTTTTTTGCATACCCCTTGGGGTCAGAGCGCAGGGTCAGCCATTGTACAGCGCCCCTGGAACAATTGAAGGTTAAGGGCAGAGTAGAATCTCTCTTGGCAGTGACTTGGATTTGAACCGGCAACCTTCAGGATACCAGTGCAGATCCTTCGCCTCAGAGCCACCACTCCGCCCCAACAGTAGTCATTTTTGACACATTTTGAAAAATCTTTGTAAAAACCTATCTGTTGTGCCAAGGTGATTCAATAATACCCTGCAGCTGGCACAGTTCAGGAGAAGAGTGGCATGGGGGAACAAACCTAATCAGGCAGCCGCTCCTGTTCCTGTTAAGCAGATCGTTGATAATGAAAATAGCCATTCTGTCCCCCTTGATATGAGACTTGATTTTGGGGCTGCTGTCTGCCTTTCCCAAGATTTCTTTTTTTTTTCCCCCCACAATGCTTTATCGGGAGGTTTTTTTTTTTCCCCCCTTGTCTCCTTTAGAGTGGAGGCTGAGTGTCTGTCAAAAAATGGGGCCTGGTAAAGCTTATTGAGACATTCCTTGTATGATTTTTAATTTTTTTTGACCTATAGAAGAAGGAGGTAGTTGTTTTAGCAGGAGACCCGCTTTGTGCTGTACGTGACGCTGATGAGATGGCCCACAGACGTCACACAACAGAAATGTTAACCCGCTCTATAAAATGGTGATCCAAGTAATTGCAGGCCAGTAGGCTTAACGTGCGAGAAATTAGAGGAAAGCTCAAGCAGCACGTGTCTAAAACGGGAGCAGTGTTAAGTCGTGGGGGACCATGTTTCACCAATACACTGAACATCGATGAGGAAGCAACAAGTGGCCATGACCAGAATGGTTCATATGAGATTATGTATCTTGATTTTAAAAATGCTTTTGTTAAGGTCCCACCTGAAATGTTGGGAATCAGACTAAAGTAAGTGGGAAATCAACAGGAAACCAAAGGGGTTAGGGTGAGAGGAACTGCATGAGAATCGGGGCTCACCGCTGTTGTTTTTAATGCACATAAGTGTTCTGCACAAGAGTATAATCAATGAGCTCATGAAGTTTGATGACGATAGTAAAGCAGGTGGAAGTGCAGATAACTGAGAATATGATGAGCTGTTACAGAGGAACTTGGACAGCAGACAGGAGTGGGCAGATTTATGAACAATGAAATGTCGGTAAATTACATGGAGGAAGTAAAAATGTGGTTTGAACACACAATGGGAGATCTAAAAATCAAACGTTTATGAGAAGAGTTAGGAGTCACAGTGGACTCTAAGCTATCAACTTCCAGTGTTCAGACGTCATTATGAAGGCTAACAGACTGTCAGGTTATATAGCGCCTTGACATGTGGAGTACAAGTCACAGGAGGTTCTGCTCAAGTTTTATAACACACTGGTGAGGCCTCATCTGGAGTCCTGTGTGCAGTTTTGGTTTACAGGCTACAAAAAGGGACAGAGCAGCACTAGAGGAGGTCCAGAGAGAGGAGCAACTAGGCTGATTCGGGGGCTACAGAGGGTGAGTTATGAGGAAAGATTAAAAGAGCTGAGCTTTTACAGGAGATTAAGAGGAGACCTGAGTGAAGAGTTTAACATGGTGAAGGGAATTAGTCCAGTGGATCGAGTCGGTGACTTTAAAGTGAGTTCATCAGGAACGTGCAGACATCATTGGAAACTTGAGGGTAAGTTTTGCACAAATATTAGTATTTTTTTTTTTACACAGAGATCCATAGCCACTGGGAATAAGAGACCAGGTAGGT
Organism: Polypterus senegalus; assembly: GCF_016835505.1. NCBI lineage: Eukaryota > Metazoa > Chordata > Cladistia > Polypteriformes > Polypteridae > Polypterus > Polypterus senegalus. Next base: position 132,098,559 of record NC_053167.1, on the reverse strand, counting down.
GCACAGCAGGGCTTTAGGGGGTCTTTAAAACTTGTCTTGATATTATCTCAGTAAATAAGATGATCAAGTTTTTGGGCTGAATGGTCTGTTCTTGTTACAATTACAAATCACTAGTTGGAGGCACTCGGATCGTTCAAGGCCAGGATCCCAAGCCTGTACATTTATAAATGAGGCTGCTAACGAATGACGGGCACCCTGTCCAGATGCCTCCAGGAATGCTAAACACCATGTCTCTGAGGTGGACTAAACTTGCAGCTTCATACCGGACCCTAGAAGTTGGCAGATCTTCCCCGAGGTCAGACAATGAATTGATGGTTTGTTTTCTTGTCTCTTTTGTAGAGGAGCTCCATTTTAATCTGCTGCAGAGGTTATTTCAAGGCCAGCTGGTCCTCCGGACGCGGTGCTTGGAGTGCGAGTGCTACACTGAACGCAGAGAGGACTTCCAAGACATCAGCGTCCCAGTGCAGGAGAACGAGTCGCACACAGTCCAGGATATTTCTGAAAGTGGGTAGTTGAACGTGGCCCCATTTTATGCAGTATTGCCGTTTTATTGGTCTTCGTTGGTTGATGGGGTCTCTCTCGTTTTATCTTAGTTTCTCCTGATCCCAAGATGGAATTAAAGACCCTCAAGTGGGCCATTTCACAATTTGCATCTGTGGAAAGGATCGTTGGGGAAGACAAGTATTTTTGTGAGACCTGCCACCACTACACAGAAGCCGAACGAAGTCTTCTGTTTGACAAGACGCCCGAAGTCGTAACCATTCATCTCAAGTGCTTTGCTGCCAACACTTCAGAGTACGTCCACAAACCGCACGTCTTTTAGCTTACGAGCCTTGTATCATTTACTGTCATTGGGTTGCAGCCAATAAAATGATTAGAATTTTTAATTCCGTATATCAGGCATGTCAAACACGTGGCCTGCAACAGAAATCTGTGTGGCCTGCATGACGGATCCTAGTTGGCACTAAACTTGTACAAAATGATTACTATCGTTTGTGATTGAATCGTTCTGCATCTTTGGCGTTACTTATTGACTTTTCTTACTTCCACCTTCTGACAAAAGCACGTTTTCCCATATTATGATACCGGAAATGTCATCTGCGGTGTCGGCTCCTTGATACTCTAGCATGACACTACCACCGACAAGCCTTGACCAAAGTTAATGAGCCGTGATGTTGCAACTCAAGTACTAGGCTGCAGCAGCCTGACAGGCTACACTACACTACTGGCTGGGCTGCTGAAACTGGCCACTGGGCAGAACTGACCCTCACGAGTAGTAACATCTCTCGTATTTTCACGTAATGGAGCGTGAGATCAACAGGCGGAACGGTGTGGCGTCCACAGAGATGCGGGCTCTGCATCGGTCTGTTGTGGTGAAAAAGGAGCTGAGCTATAAGGTGAAGCTCTCAATTTACCAGTCGATCTACGCTCCTACCCTCATCTATGGTCATGAGCTATGGGTAGTGACCGAAAGAACGAGATCGCGAATACAAGTGGCTGAAATGAGTTTCCTCTGCAGGGTGTCTGGGCTTTCCCTTAAAGATAGGGTGAGATGCTCAGAGTAGAGCCGCTGCTCCTCCGCATCGAGAGGAGTCAGATGAGGTGGCTCGGGCATCTGATCAGGATGCCTCCTGGACGCCTCCCTGGTGAGGAGGCCCAGGGGAAGACCCAGGACACGCTGGAGGGACTGTCCCCCGGCTGGCCTGGGATTCCTCCGGAAGAGCTAGAAGAAGTGGCCGGGGAGAGGGAAGTCTGGGCCTCTCTGCTCAAGCTGCTGCCCCCTCGACCCGACCTCTGATAAGCGGAAGAGGATGGATGGATATTTTCATGTTTTTTTTTGCGCTATTTTTATGTAATTTTGTGCTAGTATTGTAACGAGCAGTCAGTGCAGACTACAGCTGAAGATCTGAAGTGGACGTGAGAAGTTGGTGAGTTGTTTATTAACAATTTTTTCTGATTTTGAGTTTGTAAAATTAGTGCAGATCGGCTTATTTTACAATATAAACTTTGAAGTAAACTTAGTAAAGTAAAATTAGATTTTTGGAGGATGTGTTTCCCAATTTGAATTACTGAGCAATGAATTCAGTGAGCGTTTTGATGATTTCAGTCCACACGAACAGGACTTTGCGCTGTTTACGTCACCATACTCTTACAACGCTGAGAATGCGCCTGAGATTATCCAAATGGAGTTAACTGAACTGCAGTCAGATTCTATTCTGAAGGCAAAATACAATGAAGTTGGTGTGCCAGGCTTGTATGCTTACCTGCCACCCTCGTATGTGCAGATCCGTAAGTTGGCATCGAGAGTACGGTCTATGTTCGGAAGCACTTACCTTTGTGAGCAATTGTTTTCGTTAATGAAAGCTACCAAAACCCCACATTGCTCAAGACTTACTGTCGAGCACCTTTCATCCGTCATAAAAGTGGCAGCTGCACAAGATTTCAAGCCTGATATTGACGAACTGGTTACTAACAAGAGATGCCAAGTGTCAGGATAGAAGAAATAGATCTCAGACTGTAAGACTCCTATATAAGAATTAGCTAAGCGGCTAACACTCTAAATGTACACTGTTGTACGGAGATTGCATGGAAATAAATTGCTTTTCTTTAAACTTCAAGGGTTACATTTTTTAAAGTTTTGAGTATTGGAAAGAAAGCTACAGTAACTTATTTGTTACTCGCGTATGGCGGTCGAAGCGGCCCACCAATGGTAGCGAGTTTGACGTGCCTGCCGTAGATCATTGTAAGACGCTCTTCACTGTGGAGTGGCAGAGAGTTTGTGTCATTTAGGGTTTCACGTAGAGGGGAGATGGAGACCACGGTCATTTAAACAGGTTTTGGTGCTGTAACCCCATTAAGGCTCGATTCCACTTGGTGACTTTTCCGCTATGCTGACGCCCAGTTCTTCATGTAAACTTGACGCTCACTCTGCCTTCTGTCTCCTGCAGGTTTGATCCTTACGCTGGCCTGTCCAAAGTGAACACTCCATTGCAGACCCCGCTGCTCCTGTCCCTGGACGAGTGGTGCACAAAGCCGTCGAAACAGCCCTATGAACTGTTTGCTGTTGTGATGCACAGCGGAGTCACCATCAGCAGCGGTCACTACACAACGTACGTCAAAATGATGGACCTACAGAACCTTAACAAGGATACCGAAGGCTCCGTCAGGCTGGAGCCGCTGGACGAGAGGGAGGCGAGATCATTTGACCCTCAGGACTACGATGATGGAGAGGTCTCGTTCAGCATGAACAGCAACTCCCACAACCCCTCGAACAAAGGCAATGCTAAGAAGTCGTCTGATAGCATTGGACTGCTGGGTGGCCAGAGAAGCATCTCCAGCTTCGAAATGGGTGGCACCAAAGTGGTCAACCCCGAGAAGCAAATGGGAGTAACGACCGAAGCTGAACACGTGGGACAGAACGTTACTAATGGACTTGTGGACGACGCAGCAGAGTCTAATAAAGAAAACGTCACGGCACACACAAGCAGCAGTCCTGCCGACTGCGCCGAGCGGCCATCTCACTGCAGTCTTACGGATTACGAGGGCAAATGGCTGCTGTTTGACGACTCTGAGGTGAGACTTGTTGAGGAGGGGGAGTTTTTAAGTTCGTGCTCCCCCATCTCCAACTCGACGTCCACACCGTATCTGCTCTTCTACAAGAAGAGCTCGCCGTGTTGAGTGCCACCTGCTGCTCGTTCTTGTCTATGAACTCCTGTTTCCTGTACAGCACCTTGGCATTTAACCCGTGCAATTTACTCAAATCTTTACTATTCATGTAGTAAAATAAAAAAAGTAAGCTAATTCAAAATGAAACTCCTCACGTGCACTATGGCCTGCCTCTGGTTTAACGTACAGTGCAGTGCATTTTTATTGTATAAATGAATCTATTTTTTGATGATATTAGAATGATTGTGTAAGGCCAAAATTTAATACCCAAGTTCCATATAATAAATTTATTTTGCCTCTTTATGCTTTTAATTGCTTCAGCCTTTTCTTTCATAACAAGTACGAGCCATTACAGCAATTCACACTCCAGTGTTACTGACCCCTTGTACTTTGGCAACGGCAGAAGAAAATGTTAATCTGTTTTATGGGCAACATAAACCGCAAAGCTCATTGGTGACGAACGCTGAACAGCCGCAGACATCAAAAACGTCGTTACTCGTCTCGTGGAATCCACACAGTGAGCGCTGCCATCGGTCCTCATTAACCTCCACCTCTCACTCTCCGCTCTGGTTACGCGTCTTCTGCACGGCAGTTTGCCAGTCGGCGTTTTGCTCGTTTTTAATCAAGTTTGTAGCACTGCTCCGTTTTCTGCTTACCAGCTGTGCCAACTTGCCGAGTGCCCTAGACGTACCACTTTACTCCTGGGCCTCTTTCTTGTCACTCTTGAACCAGCTTTAAAATCGACAATTTTTAAAGAGCATCATCTTCCGTGTCGTGAAAGCCACCTCATCTACCAGGTGTCCTTGGGAGGCTGCTGGCTTGACACTTTTCTTGTTTTTTTTCAGAATCGAGCATTAAGATTACGTGCGTTTTTATATTTTTGTAAAGGGGGATAAGAATTCCCTGTTGGTTTAATCTTGTGGCGCCCCGCTCCACTCACACAGGATCTGCTGCATCTTCCACAGGCCGTGGCCTACACTTCTTTTGAATTTTGTTTAAAAATGTAGCTTTGTATTACTTTAGTTTAAAGTAGCAGAATTTTTAAGTTGCTGTTGATGAAAGTGTTTTCCAAATAAAAATGAGGGAATCTGCAAAAACGATTTACATTGAGTAACTCCTTTTGTGAAGCGCGAGTCGACTCGCCGTGGCACGACTTGTATAAACTGCGACGATAACGGACTTGGCGCGTTTTGCACTGGCACAGGGGCAGTTTACCGGGTTTTAAGCCATTTTTGTACGAATGTGTGAAGTGTCCCAATTCCAATTTTTCTTATCGGTCAGGTCACTTTCCATACACACAAAAAATCTCATTTTTGTGATGAGTCGTGTTTTCAAGTGGAGGTTGCGTCGATGCACAGCCTGGCAAGTACAACTGTCTACCTAGTAGCAGAAAGGACCTTTAACTCTTAAGGCTGACGTAGACTTTTGTCGAGATTCAGGGGTAGAGGCTGGTAATCAGCTGGTAATTGCGACAGAACTCGTCTTTGCTTGAAGAAAAGTTATGTAGCTTTGTTGATTTGACCTCGACTCCCTGCGCGTGCCTGAGAAATGAAGAGCAAACATCTGGAGATACTAAAGCATACGTGCAAAGCAAAATGCTCCATGGACGTTTTGCATAAATTATCGCTAAATCGCACTCTGACTTTTCTGAGTCTGATGCAAGTGATCTGGAGACGTATATCGAAAATGAAAGTGCGGTACCAGATTCAGCCTATTGGTCCCTAGCTGATCGTGCTGAACACGTAGATGATACGCTTACAGCAGCGTTCGTCTAGGAGGACCACCACTTGTGATGACGGGAGGTACAAACCAGATTGTGTCACACTGCGACTGCCACCGTTGCCCACCTGTTGTGCGAAGACAGAGACGTAGCCGGCGCACCATGCATTCCTGCTGGCCATTAAGCCGCCCCTATGCAGATCTCCCATAGCAACGGGTTGATTTATGTGTGAAACCAGTGCATTGTGTGCTTTTCAAAAAACAAAAAAATATTCAGCCATTAAAAAGTTAAACAACTTTCAAATATATTTGAATATTTTAATTAGTATTAAAACCCTAATTTATTTATTTTTTGACAAGTCATCCAGTAGTGTGCACACGATGTCCTAAATACATTGATTTTAAAATACTGTTAAACAGCCTGTTCCAGAAAACTAAAGTGGAATGTGCTGAGGGAGGACCAGAGTGACTAAAGTATCAACACCCCATTGGTTAGTCAGCCCAGTAGCTGCTTGTTCATTGGCTAGCACTGCAAAGCATTCTGGGAGATGAACACAACTAAAGATTAAAAGTTAAAAGAAACCTCAGAAAGGAATACAGCAAGCACGCCTCGGACTTGAGCATAGCGGAGATACTTCAACAAGGAGGACGTCACTTCACAGAGTGACGCTAAATAATCCTGAGGTGGCCCAGTGGCGTGTAATGCTCAATCTCCAAGCTCGCTCGTGTCGGTGCACTTTGAGTGATTTAATGCTATTTTTCCTAAATTATCATTGTGTTTGGGACAGATGATTATGCCAGTGTTTCTGAACCACACCTTCAAAGAAATACTCTCGTGCTAACAGAACAGTATTTATACTCGCAACACACGCTGAAGCAGCATCAATGTTGGTGCGGATCCAAACCTAAAGTCTGTAGCACCACTGTCACATTACGCAGCTTCTAGTCGATGGCTAGGCCATACTTGCCGATAGCTGCTGCTGATCTTGCCACCACATCATTGTACGTGACTGAAAAAAAAAATCATTGGGCATGTCAAATTCTACAACTGCGTGCCATCTTTCCACCACTTTTCCTGACAGCCAACAATATGCTGCCTGGTGTATGCGGTTCTGACACCTTCATCTTTTAATAATTCTTTACATTTAAATGGAGTTTTTCTCACCACACAAAGCACTTTAGTGAGTGGGGAGCCACTTCAGACACCACCAATGTGCAGCACCCTCCACATGATGCGCCGTCAGCCATTTTTGCTCCAGTACACTCACCACCCATTAGCTGTTAGGTGGTGAAGGGGTGCGAGATCTCAGTTTTACAGCACAGTGTCCCTGTCACTGCACTGGGGGGGGGTTCCCACATTCAGACCACTTCCTGGGGGCAGCAGCAACCCAATCTTTTCCTAGATGGCCTCCCATCCAACTACTGGCCGGGCCCAGACATGGCTTGGCGTCAGGTGGATGACCTCTTCTGAAGCCCATGTGGTGTGGCTGCTGTTGTATGTAAAACACGAGACATCAGACAGACGAACTTCTCTTCTGTTTTAGTCCGAAACACCTGCACTCCTTGTCATTGCACTACATGCCTGTTTGTCCAGGGCACTCGTCAGTTGTCCACACTCACGTACACAAACGCACAACACCCCCGGGGAAAAAAAAGGGTTAAAAATCACTCCATGACTGTTTGTTGCATGGGGAGTTGCTGGGAATATCTGCCTACCTGACTGTCTCCGAGACTGTCTCCGATTCATTAAGATTATGTGAGTGAAGATGATGAAAATCGCTGGAGGAAGTCCTCTAATGTGACTTGGCCTTAAGTAACACCCTCTGTCCTGCACGCCACGCGACTTGGCTCCCACCCACAAGTGCAACACACATCCCGTTCTTTACGATAACTTCACATTTTTCAAAAATAAGTCGTGGCCAGAGTGTTCACCTTTTAACGTATTCGTTCTGTTTTCGCAAAATTAGAGCCTTTGCGTTGTGTGGACCAATCAGCAAATAAACTTCATGCCTCTCCCAAACAAATCTGAAATGTGACTGTGAGAACTTCAAAAACCCACACCCCGCAAGGAGAGATGGTGGGCCGAGAAGCCCCCCACACAGCTCAGGAGGCCCAATGCTGTGGACCTGAACGGCTTTAGTTGGTGGCCACCGCCAGCTTGTCGTGAAGTTTAACAGAAATGGCAAATATCTGAAGCCATACCTGGAGAAATGATAGCCTTTGGGGTCACGGCCAGTCTTGGAGGAGGAGGAGGAGCGGCGGTGGAGTGCACAATGGCACTGGAGGTCCTGTTATGCGTTAAATCAGAGGGGGATAAAAAACGACATTTTTATGAAGTTTTAAAATTTTACTCAAACGAACTACGAGGAGCAATAAAAGACCCGATGAGTTCACAAGGGAGTTTAAAGAACCCTTGAACGCAACCTCCTTAACTCGTTTCCAAAAGAAGCTTTCCCAATGCTAGACGTTTTGTTTTCAAAACCAATGAGTTCCTGTACAATGAAAGGTCCGGACCACTTTCAAGTGTTGTGCTCCCACCGCACAACAGCAAAATGTGGGACGTGCAGAGAAGGGTGAGGAGGTGCGAAATGAGGACCGTTCAGAGCCTTTCTGCTCTGAAGCGACTGGGACTTCACAAGGGGTATCATGGCTTCAGTGTGGTGCCTGGCGTGTCGCACTAGGGAGGTGGTTATGCTGTGTGATGTGTGGCGCGGTTGGGCATTCACGGGTAGGAGCCGAACCTGTTTGAAGAGATCACGACTTCGATGTGGTGCGACGCACAATCAGGTGTTCATGGGTACAGTGATACCTTGAGATACGAGTTTAATTCGTTCTGTGACCGAGCTCGTAAGTCAAAATGCTCGTATCTCAAATTTCAAATTGGAAAATTGATTTAATTGAAATGAGATTAATTCATGCCAGCCCCCAAAAAGCCACCCCAATTTTTTGTTAAAACGTTTTCAACATAAGAAAATTGTATTTATAATGAACAAATATTGTGTACAAACAAAATAAAATCTAATACATAAAAGAGAATCTAAAGTAATAAACAGATGTTGGCGAAGCCGATTAGCGTATTGTAACTTTTATTTCCTTTCACTTCACCTTTGCTTAACTTAGTTTTCTTCTTCACTCGTTTTTTGCCACGCTTTCGTCACTTTCAATAGAAACCTGTCCAATTAGCTTTGTTTAGTCCTCCCCTTTAGAATGTTTCTGAAATGAGTTCACAAGTCTCATTAAATAGCGCCGCTGCACGATCAGCTGTAACTTTTTCAGGACGTTTCTTTTCTTTAAAGTTCAAAACTTTTTCCCACGTTGCAAACACTTCCTTTATCTCACTTTAAGAGATAACCTCCTCCGCGATACCGATCTCCTGCAGAACCTCCGTATGTTGCTGCGTCTGTAGTTCCGTCAACAGTTCCTCAGAATGTGCGGTGACGAGCTCTTTGATTTCTCTTATTTTGAACTATGGTTCGTAACTCAAGGCAAAAAATCGACTTAGTGACGGCTCGTATCTCAAAAAACCTGTACGTTGGGGCACTCGTATCTCAAGGTACCACTGTAATTGTGACTTTATGGGGGGTGGCTATTGCTTTGATGCCGTTCATGGCTCAGCGCACCATCAGGGAGGTGGCTATGAAGAGTCGTGCGCCGGTCCATCTTCACTGACAACTCTCCACAGTCAGATGTGGAAGATGGCACCAGAGCTTGTGGTCTCCAATCAGCACAATAACTCGCCTGACCCGCAAAACTTTATGTAAAGTACCAGGAACTACAAATAGCCCAAGTGTAAAAAATAAAATTCAGTTGTTTGTTGTTAAAATACACTAGACATCTATAAGAAAAAAGACAAATACTAACTTTTAAAATGACTTTTCATTAGGAGTTGAAGAGAGGTAGGTTAGGTGTGCTTACGTAGGCTATATATAAATATATATACTAGCAAAATACCCGCGCTTCGCAGCGGTGAACTACTGCATTAAAATTTTTATTAAGAAGAAAATTAAACCTTTTTAAACTGAGGGAAAATATACCAATAATTATTTGTTAAGGATCTCTTTGTGTACCACATTGTGAGTTCGGCCCTCCGGTTGTAATATGACCAAGCTGTGCGCTGAGCTTACTCTTGAGCATGTAACGTACAGTTGGCCATGTGAACAGTAATCTTGTCTCAAATCTCACAGCTTGGATTGCTGCTGTCATAATCGGTTTGAGTTTCATGGTTTGTTTCAATGACGACTGTATTTGTAGGACTTGTTGTGTTGAAGAGACATTCGGCATCTGTCAAGCGTTGTAAGCATACAACCGGTTTCATCGATAACTTCACATCCAGCTTTTGAGAGTTTAAACATTCATAAACATCAAAGTGTCCACTACTGAAATCGTCACCTGTGAGTCTAAGATATTTAAGAGGCATTGGCGGTTGTCGAAAGGTGTAAAATATTTGGCCATTTCAGTACACTTGAAAGCGACAACCGAACAATTCAACGGCAGCCATCAACTCACATGCAGATCCATAGGTGAAGGGCTTCAGCATTTCACTCTTCTAGTGCTCCTGTGTAGTATAATTATCTCCTGTACCGTCATCAGTCCACACCTTGAACCTGTGCCAGTCATTCAATACATAAGACACAATGTTCCTCCGGATATCAAGAGTGAGCCTGATATGGCCGTGCAATATGTAACACAGAGAATGGAAAAGGCAGGTGCCACCTCCGGGCATGGAAACCACTCAGTAAGTGACAGTTCTTTGATCGATGGTGATCACCTCGATATACATGTTAATGGGGGTATGGCTGGAACGATAAAGGAAAAGGGTACCTGAACAATGTAGAGTAAGTCTAAAATACCTACACAATAACTATAATCGTAATAAACAATAAAACAGCGGAGAAGCCATGGATTAAATAAGAAGGCTGTAGTTATCAGCAGGGAGACGTGAATCTCGTGGAAAAGCAAGGAAGGGAATGTAGAGACCGGAGCGACGGACGGCCTTATATAGGCAGGCAGCCAACAATGTGGGAGGCGCTGGGATGGGGGACCCAACGCCACCTCACACGGTGACCGAGCTGCAGGCTGTGGACGTATATATGTACGTAAGTAGGATTCAGTTAGCGTTGGGAACCCGCGTACCAAATTTCTTGAAGATGGGCCCATAAGTAACAAAGACCGTTGGAAAGTTCAATATGGCGGCCGACAGTGGTGTCATACCACCGAATTCAGCCTTTTACCTACACGGGAAGTTGTAGAATTAGTGAAGTTGGAAAGTTCAATATGGCGGCTGACAGTGGAGTAATACCATCAAAATAAGTAAGTACATCGGTTTCGGTTAGCGCAGGGAAGCCGCCTACCAAATTTCGTGAAGATGGGGCCATGAATAAGAAAGTTCAACATGGCGGACGTTGTTGACGGTTATGATCGTTACGCGTAGAATTTCGAAATGAAACCTGCTTAACTTTTGTAAGGAAGCTGTAATGAATGAGCCTGCCAAATTTCAGCCTTTTACCTACACGGGAAGTTAGAGAATTAGTGACGTTGGAAAGTTCAATATGGCGGCCGACAGTGGCATCACACCACCGAAATAAGTACATACATCGATTTTGGTTAGCGCAGGGAAGCCACCTACCAAATTTCGTAAAGATGGGGTCAGCTTTCGACCTACACGGGAAGTTGGAAAATTTGTGACGTTGGAATATTCAATATGGCGGCCGACAGTGATGTCATACCATCGAAATAAGTACGTACATTGGTTTCGGTTAGCGCAGGGAAGCCGCCTACCAAATTTCGTGAAGATGGGGCCATAAATTAGAAAGTTCAACATGGCGGACATTGTCGACCGTTATCGACCATTTTGACCGTTATGTGTAGAATTTCGAAATGAAACCTGCCTAAATTTTGTAAGTAAACTGTAAGGAATAAGCCTGTCAAATTTCAGTCTTCTACCTACACGGGAAGTTAAAGAATTCGTGATGAGTGAGTGAGTGAATCAGTGAGGGCTTTGCCTTTTATTAGTATAGATATACAGTGGAACCTCGAGATACGAGTTTAATTCGTTCCAGCACTGAGCTTGCACAGCGAATTTCTCGTATCTAGAACAAACTTCCCCATTGAAAATAATGGAAATCCAGTTAATCCGTTCCGCAAATCAATTTTCCTAACAAATAACACTGATAAATAATATATACAAGTGGAACCTCGGTTTGCAAGTAACTTGGTTTACGAGTGTTTTGCAAGATGAGCTAAATTTTTTAATTAATTTTGACTTGATAAAACAAGCGATGTCTTGCAATGCAAGTAGTATGGATACACTTCGTCTGCTGAGCGTCATGTGAGCATAACTGAGCTGATGGTTCCTCTCTCTCTCTCTCTCCTTATCTCTCTCGCTCGTACACGCGTCTCTCTCTCTCTCTCTCTCGGGCAATCGTCTCCTATTCTCCGTCTGCATGTCGTATTTTGGATACGCTTATACAGCGAACTGCTACAGCGAAACAATGAAATCAAAAGCGCACAAACGCGTAGATCCTCACGCTATGGGAGAACAAGGAACACTGAGTGAGCTGACGGACTGGCAGCGTCAGCTTGGGTGAATCCCCGAGTCAATGCGGATTGGGAAATACGTCATGCATAATCACAGCCTGGCTCATTACGCGAGCCAATGCTCGTATTTAGATCCGAATTTTTCGCTCATACTTTCCTCTTATCTTGAATTTCTCGTATACAGAGATGATCGTATCTAGAGGTTCCACTGTATATATTATTATATATATATATATATATATATATATATAGTGGAACTGGCCCCGGACACAGACAGACAGACATCGTTTGTTCACCCAACACACATTTATTATTTACAGTATTTACAGGTTTATAGTGCACATCCCAGTGCCTCCAGCACCGATCCCCCAAAGTCCAGGCCTCTCTACACAGTTTCTTTCTTTTGGCTGCCTACACTCCTCTCCCCAAGCTCTGTCCTCTTCCACCCGACTCTTGCCGATGACGGAAGGGAGGCAGCCCCTTAAATACCAACCCGGATGGGCTCCAGCTGCTTCTCCGGCAATCCCCCACGGACACACCCCCATGTGGCAGAAGTGCCGGCTGCGCATCCGGAAGCCCCCAACACAACCAGGGCGGTCCACCCCCAGCCGCATGCTACTATATATATATATATATATATATATATATATATACATATATACATATATATATATATATATACATATATACATATATATATACATATATACATATATATATATATATACATACATACATACAGTGGAACCTAGGTTTACAAGTGTTTTGCAAGACGAGCAAAAATTTTTAATAAATTTTGACTTGATAAACGAGCGATGTCTTGCAATACAAGCAGTATGGATACACTTTGTCTGCTGAGCGTCATGGGATCACAACTGAGCTGATGGTTCTCCTCTCTCTCTCTCCTTATCTCGCTCGCCCAGCGCGTGTCTCTCTCTCTCTCTCTCCTTATCTCGCTCGCCCAGCGCCTCTCTCTGTTTACTACAGCATTGTGACTGTGTGTGCGTGCGCACGTGTGTGCTGTGAAGTGCGAGTCCCCATCTTGCTCCCCAAAACACGAAGCTGAGTCTCAGTACTTTAACACCACCAGCTTTATTCAGCTTGAAACGGCAACAGCGCTGTTATTTATTGCAGCGGGATCTTTATAATGTTCCTTGTATGACCCATTGACGACAGGCGCTTATAGCATGTCTGCGATCTTTTTGGATGCGCTTATACGGCGAACTGCTACAGCGCTGGGAGACTGCGATTGCTTTGGGTCGCTCTTCCGCGTGTCGTCCTGTTGGGTGGAATCCCACGAGTTTAGAAACTCACACCAGCCATGATTCTTTTTAAAGGTAAAGTGCAGGTTCATTTGTTTTATGTATTTTACTTTATATTTTGTATTAATCATTTTTATATAAATAGTTTTGGGTTGTGGAACAAATCATCTCAGTTTCCATTATATCTTATGGGGAAATTCACTTTGATATACGAGTGGTTTGGATTGCGAGCAAAACCGATGTTCCACTGTATGTATGTATATGTATATATATATATATATATATATATATATATATATATATAATGTCTGTCCGCTTTTCACAATAAAACGACTTAACGGATTTAGATCAGGCTTTTTTTCTTTCTAGAATTTGCTTGAACATTCCAGTTGATTTGGCGCCTTCTCTCATGGTGCTAAGAATCATAGTTCGCTTGCAGGAGTGATATATTCCGAGACAGAGAGGCTGCAGGCCAAGGGGAGGGGGAAGCCTAACGTCAGGAGTGGGGAGCCAAGCAGGGCCCTCCTCACTGTCCTGTTTCACTAATTCGCGGGTGGAGCCGCGGGCGTAGCTAGTGCAGTATATATGTGGAGGCCAAGATCTGCGATACAGTTTCCAACTACAGTTGTTTTATATATAAAGTACCAGGAACTACAAACACCCCAAGTGGGAATGCCATAAAAGTTACTAAAAAGTCCCTCATACTGGGAAAAAAAAATGTTCCTGTGGTGGGAATGCACCAAAAGAAATTTACATTGAAAACAACTTCCATCCATCCATTATCCAACCTGCTATATCCTAACTACAGGGTAATATATATTTATCTCTCTATCTATCTATATATTGTACTGTATATATCTATCTATCTATATCTATATCTATATATATATATATATATAGCAAAATACCCGTGCTTGGCAGCGGAGAAGTAAAAAGAAAAGGAAACATTTTAATAATAATGTAACATGATTGACAATGTAATTGTTTTGTCATTGTCATGAGTGTTGCTGGCATATGCAGCGCTCAGCATAAATGAGTACACCCTCTTTAAAAAGTACGAATTTAATCAGTAGCTCAATGAACAAAAGAACAATTTCCAAAATTTTCACAAGGCCGAGTTTTATTGAACACTTGTTTAACTCCATAACATGAAATTAAGGTTAATAATATAACTTAGATTATAAAATCTTCAGTTTTACTCAAATTGGTTGAATCAAAAATGAATACACCCTGCAACAGAAACTACTACATGTAGTATTTTGTATGACCACCGTGATTTGTAAGGACAGCACCAAGTCTTCTAGGCATGGAATGAACAAGTTGGCGACATATTGCAACATCTGTTGTTTTCCATTCTTCAAGAATAACCTCTTTTAGAGCCTAGATGCTGGATGGAGAGTGATGCTCTCATCTTGTCGCTTCAGAATTCCCCACAGGTGTTCGATTGGGTTCAAATCAGGAGACATACTTGGCCATTCAATCACCTTCACCCTGTTCTTCAGAAATGCAACAGTAGCTTTAGATGTGTGTTTTGGATCATTCTCGTGTTGGAAAAGTGCACGACCACCAAGTGCACACAGTGATGGCAGCATCTTCTCCTTCAGTATAGAGCAGTACATTGTTGAGTTCATGATACCATCAATGAAATGCAGCTCTCCAACACCAGCAGCACTCATGCAGCCCCACATAAGGACACTGCCACCACCATGTTTCACTGTAGGCACCATGCATTTTTCTTTGAAATCCTCACCTTTACGACGCCATACAGTTTTGAAACCATTAGTTCCAAAAACAGTGATGTTTGTCTCATCACTCCAGAGTATAGAGTCCCAGTAGTCCATTTTTTTCAGCATGGGCCCTAGCAAATTCTAGGCATGCTTTTTTGCGCATGGGCTTTAGGAGAGGCTTCCTTCGTGGACGATACCCATGCATGCCATTCCTCTGCAGTGTGCGCCGTATGGTGTCACGGGAAACGGTCACTCCAGTTTGGCTTTCTACTGCTTTAGCTAACTGCAGTGAACTTGCATGGCGAATTTCTTCAACCCTTCTCATCAGAAGACGCTCCTGTCGAGATGTTAACTTCCGTGGACAGCCTGGACGTCTCTGTAAGATGGTTGCACTTCCATCTTTCTTGAATTTTTGGATCACTTTTGCTACAGTATTTTGACTGATATGTAAAGCTTTGCTGATCTTCTTGTAGCCCTCACCTTTTTTGTGTAAAATGATTTCCTTTCTCAGATTTTTTGACATTTCTCTTCCATGTGGAGCCATTGCTGACAGCATGAAATGGGAAGGGCTTTTCTTTGTTAAGTAATGCCCTGTTATTGTCACCTGTCTGCTGGACACCTCGAATCATTAGACTCACCTGTGGCTGAATGCCTGGTCATTAGAATTTTCTAGTCTTAAGTGTGGCTTTTCTCCTAAGACTATAATTGGGGTGTACTCATTTTTGCAACATGGGCTTGAATGAATTTGTTAGGAAAATCACTTTTTTGTGATGCAATTTAACAAATCTTGTTTGCAATCAATGGCCCACATTTGTAGTACAGTATCTCATAGAAAATGTTGCTACTGAAAGGAAAATAAAGGTTTTCTGACAAATGTAGTGGGATGTACTCATTTATGCTGAGCACTATATATATATATATATATATATATATATACACACATGTACATATATACACACACACATATACTATGGGGTGCCAAACAGGCAAATACATTGACTTTCTGAATATATAAAGTCGGCGTCAGAATATATAAAGTCATTCCTGATTATATAAAGTGAAAGTCAAAATCTATTGATTGAAACGACTCTGAACTGAACTAAGTTAACAAAAACATATTCAGAAAAATAAATTAAAAAAACACTGTTCGGTTAATGTTTTGAAAATGATGCATGTGCCCTGCCCAGGATTGGTTCCTGCCTTGCGCCCATTTTTGGCTGGGATTGGCTCCAGCAGACCCCCATGACCCTGTGGTCGGATTCAACGGGTTTGGAAACGGATGGATATTCCAACGCTGACTTTGTATATTCCGACGCTGACTTTATATATTGAAGTTTTGACTTTATATATTTCAGCGCTTACTTTATATATTCCGAAATATTCCAACGCCGTCTTTATATGCTCAGGTTTTGACTTTATATATTTGGGAATGACTTTATACATTCAAGTTTTGACTTTATATATTCAAGTTTTGACTTTATATAGTTAAATTTAGTCATCATTGCATAACTATTTCTTTACCATAGAAATTTAAAGACTAAATTCAACTTCCATTCCTACCAAAGATATTTCTGGCGACTAAATAGAACCTACTTATATCTAAATTCGAGCTATTGAGCTGTCGTCTGCCTGCCTGAGTAAGTCACCTTTGCTTCGCTCTTACTTTTTTACCGTTCATTTAATCATGGCTAGTGGCGGAAAATTTATAAAATGGAAGGAGGATCACACGGAGTATGGCTTTACCAAAACAATTATTGATGGCGAACCGATTATTCATAAAGATTCAATTGGTGATCTGTTTTTCTGTGTTAACCTCATATTTTTTCTTACTTCTTCTCAAACCAAGGGGGTGCGAGGGTAAAATGAATCGGGAAGCGCTGATCAATGTAATCGGTGTACCAGGAAATCATGCATTGACAGAAGTTCCCCTTTGCTTGGAATTGAAAGTGTGATTAAATGTGTGATTTTTTAACGCGTTATGAAGCACATGCATTGAAGCTTCTCAGCTGTGCTTGTGCTAAGAAAAGGAAACATTTTAAAAATAACGTAACACGATTGTCAATGTGACCTTTTGTAAGTAGTGCCTGGAGGATTCAGTGTGGAGAAACTCTAGAGACAGCGTGTGTATTAACTTGTGGATTTTTCTGTGAGTATTGGTAGCAGCGTCACAAAGTTGGTTCCTCAAGACTGCGTTAGCCGCGGAGCTCA
This sequence comes from Polypterus senegalus, assembly GCF_016835505.1. Classification (NCBI taxonomy): domain Eukaryota; kingdom Metazoa; phylum Chordata; class Cladistia; order Polypteriformes; family Polypteridae; genus Polypterus; species Polypterus senegalus. The sequence goes on along the minus strand of NC_053167.1, from coordinate 132,081,440 downwards.
GCTCAGAGCGAAATGAGGTGAATGGGCGGGGAGATGATGACGTGACTCCCCCACCCGCCTTAACTGTCAATCCCCCACAAACACAGTCTCTCGGAATTTGCATAAGCACAGCCCTTCACCTGCAATTTTAACTTAGTTACAAAGTGATCAAAACTCTCGTTTATATCCTGTGTCCCCTCATTAAACTTGTATCCCGCATTACCTGTGGGCATGACAAACGCCAGCGGCAGCCTGTCTATGAACTTAATTTAAACTTTAGGTTTACACCGTGCTTTGTTTCCGAAGTAGCAGCACTCATGAATATGTTCGCTCGCTTCTTATTGTTTCGCTGCCTTCTCAATTGTATAATGCATGTTTTCTTCAGCGCTTTTTGAAGCTCTTCCTTGTTTTCTACGTACTGCGTTGACAGTCAGTTCACGTGATTACGTGGGAGGCGTGATGATGTCACACGAAACTCCGCCCCCACGGCTTTCGAGCTCAACTCCATTAGAGTATATGGAGAAAAATAGCTTCCAGTTATGACCATTACGCGTAGAATTTCGAAATGAAACCTACACAACTTTTGTAAGGAAGCTGTAAGGAATGAGCCTGCCAAATTTCAGCCTTCTACCTACACGGGAAGTTGGAGAATTAGAGATGAGTCAGTCAGTCAGTGAGTCAGTGAGTGCTTTGCCTTTTATTAGTATAGATAACCATACAAACATATGGTTTCTACTTCGTGGATATTCACCTATCGCGGGGGGTTCTGGAACGCAACCCCCGCGATCGAGGAGGGATTACTGTATATTCAACTAATTATAATAACTATTCATGGTGGCTCCAAAATCCATACTGACCCCTAATCTCTCTTCTGTTTCTTTTCCCGGTTTTCTGTGGTGGCGACCTGCACCACCACCACCACCTGATCAAAGCACTGTGATGTTCCTACTTTGATGGATTAAAGGCCAGAAGTCCACGTGACCGTCATCATCAAGTCCTTCCACGAGAACCCTGAATACCATGAGGACTGTTTCATTGATGTTAGGTAGAATGCCCAGAGGGGGATGGGTGGTCTCATGGTCTGAACCCCTACAGATTTTATTTTTTCTCCAGCCATCTGGAGTTTGTTTTTGATTTTTTTTGTCCTCCCTGGCCATCGAACCTTACTTTTATTCTATGTTAATGAGTTTTGTCTTATTTTAATTCTTACTTGGTCTTTTATTTCTCTTTTCTTCATCATGTAAAGCACTTTGAGCGACATTATGTGTATGAAAATGTGCTATACAAATAAATGTTGTTGTTGTGTGTGTGTATTTATATTTATCTACCCTTTTACCACATATACTCACGTTTTAAGTTCTCCCGCTGATAAGTCAGGACTTGATTTTACAGTATAATTTCTAGTATTTTATAATGTTGGTCGTATAAATCAAATGCGGAAAACTCCCGCTATTGGTCCAAGAGATTATGATATGCTGATGCCCACCTGAGAGAGTGACCACGGAGCACACGGCCTTTTTCTTCCTACGTATTGTGCCCACGTGACCACACGGTAATACCAGAACTGGTCCGAAGCGACGTTTGCACTGTTTTGTGTGTTTTGTATCTCACACCCTCATACTCCTTTACCATAAGAGCATTCCTTATCTACGATGGAGCATTCGTTCAGAAGAAAATATGAAGCTGGTTTTAAATTAAACGTCGTTAAAGTAACAAAAGAAATTGATAACTGTGCTGCTGCAACAAAATTCGATGTGTCTGAGAAACCGATGAGAAATTGCAGGAGGCAAGAAGATGTAAAATAAAATAAATAAAAATACGTGTTGTTTTTTTGAATGGGCGTATGAGTCAGGGTCTGATTTTATGATCGACTTTTCAGGTTTCAAGACCCAACTTATACGCGAGTATATACGGTATGTATGTATTTATTTAAAGAGCTTCTGTAAAAAGCCAACTTTCCCCCTGGGGTCAAACAAACTTCTGTCTAACTAGAAATTGGGTTAAAACAAATACCTGCAGCCACTAAGGACCTCCAGGACCAACCTCTGCAGACGCCTCCAATCTTCAGACAAATGGAGGAGGACGTCGCCACCGCACTGAGGAGAATAAAAACCTAAAAGCAGGATCCCCATTCCAGTCTTGGGTTTTCATTTTTTATTTTTCGTTTTCCTGGCACTGTGCGACATTCCAATACTGGCTGTTGGTACTTGAAAGAAAAATACTGCAGACATTAAAATATTTATTACATAGTAAAATATGTAAAGAGCAGAGTGTATGTAAAACAACTTTAAAACATCCTAATTTAACAAATGAACTGAGCTAAATAAAAATACTTTAAATAGTGGTACCCTTTGTTTTCAGACTGCTCAAAAAAATTCAAAATATACAAGGTCATATGAAATACTTGAGGACAGAACAATAAGAATCTGCACAGATTAAAAAAAAAAAAATAGAAGGCAGACACAAGATGGCGGGCCAGTCCGGGTTTGGAAGCGTTTACTTGCTCACAAGTACAGTCCATGGATATTTACAAGTGAATAAATAAGTTGGCTGGGCGATTTAAAGGTCGAGTTTCCGAAGGCTCAGTCTGCTGAAGGAGTCTCTGTAAGAGAGCACAAGGGGGGATTAGTGCATTTGGACCTCATTCACATCTCATCAGATGACACAAACTCGCCGTTTACAGACAATTCTAGAAATTCGGCATGAAATCGAGTCAATGAAGGGAAACGGGACCGTCTGACATCTCGGCTCTCTTTGTCACAGGGACATTGTGACCGCTAATGCAAACCTTCAACAGCTCTGTTACTGCATTATGGGACAACACACTCAGCAAAGAAAGGTGAATCGGGCGAGACCCCCGCACTTCGATAATCAACACTGACTACAGTCTCCGTTACAGTCCGAACTAGTAATTGAGATCCCTGCACTTCTGTGTTTAAAGTCTCAACATGCTATTTAGACCCCCACAAACCCACTTCACCCCACACACTTTGCCTGTGGTCACCATTACGGATCTCGATTCATAACGGAGCCCCCCCCACCCACGTTCAGTGTTCCAACACTGACTCTGGTTGCTGTTACAGTCTTGAGTAGTAATTGAGACCTTTATATTTCAGCAATCAACACTTACCGTAGTCGCTGTTATGGTCTCAACTAGTAATTGAGACCCCTCCGCACTTTGACAATTAACACTTGCTGTGATCACCATTATGATCTCTACTACTAACTGAGGCCCCCCACCACACTTCAATATACAACACCAACTGTGCTCAACATTATGGTCTCAGCTGGTTATTGCAAGGAGGACAGATGTGAATATTGAAAGATGTAACACCACTGAAAGCCATCCTTCATTTTTAGGTTCCATGACACTCCATGTTACATCATGTGATGTCTGTCAGATCTAAACATCTGCCCTTTCTGCTGCCCACCATTTGATGCTTTACTTCTACCTGCGGTTTATGGTGGTTTAATATTCTCAAAGAATGAGATCCCCAAATAGAGATTTTTTCGAAACTGAGACTAAAATTCATTCTGCGGCCGATTCTGCAATCGCAAAAAGCAAAACTCACTTAAGAGCTTTTTGGAGGTTTTAAATGTTTTTTTGGGAAAAAAATAAAGCACACTGCTGCCTAAAGTTTTAATGACACTTCTGGTTTTATCCCGACAGCTGTGCAAGGCCTGTTAAGGGTATCAGAAAATCAGGGTGCAAAAGTGTTAGTCGAAAAAGACCCTGGATAAAAGCATCACGTAAATAAATGGCACACTGACCTAAACACGACAGACGTTACACAGGGTGGCACAGTGGGTAGCGCTGCTGCCTCGCAGTTAGGAGACCTGTGGGTTCGCTTCCTGGGTCCTCCCTGCGTGGAGTTTGCATGTTCTCCCCGTGTCTGCGTGGGTTTCCTCCCACAGTCCAAAGACATGCAGGTTAGGTGGATTGATGATCCTAAACTGTGTGCTTGGTGTGTGTGTGTGTGTGTGTGTGTGTGTGTGTGTGTGTGTGCGCGCCTGCCCAGGGTTTGTTTCCTGCCTTGCACCCTGTGTTGGCTGGGATTGGCTCCAGCAGACCCCCGTGACCCTGTTGTTAGGATATAGCGGGTTGGGGTAATGGATGGATGGACGGACTTCACACATATATCTATACAGGAGTTTCTTCCGGCTTGATGTCACTCCTGCTGTAATCCTTGGGGCCTCTCTAATAGATGTCTTTTTCCCCAACAATATAAGCTCCCGTCATTTTGTTTTTTAATGGGTGGGAATATATGATAACAGGCTCATTGCTTTGGAAGAGGTGAATACACCTTGCCATTGGGGGGCTGGAGGGGATTGGGAGCACAGAAAGAAGAAATAGGCCTCCTCCCATTCAACAAAGTCTAAGGGCAGGTCTGCCATCTGACAGCTAATAGAACTGGAGTGAGGAAGACTTCAGGGCAGTCAGGAATGCTGTGCCTGCATAAGGCACTATATAAGATGTCACACACGTGCACATGGGAGGCAGCTAAAGGGCTTGAGTGAAGGCAGTTCGGAGTCATGCCGGGGTGTGGCAGAGTGCACGGACTCTTTTTCTCCCTTGCCTGTACACCATTCCCGGGGGATTCCACCTGGCTCTCCTGACATCACTTCCGGGATCAAGCCAATGGAAGTCGACCACACCAGCTCCAGTCCCTCTGATGTCACGTCCGGCTATGATTCAATGGTGGAAGACCACGTGCTTGATTCATATGACCTCACTTCCTGTCTTCCTCTTTAAAACCTGCCCCTTTCCCCTTTTTCCTCAGTCTTGTTGTGGACTCAGTTGAATGCACTTCAGTGCTGATTATTTTGCTGAAACAACTTTTGCAGCGAGGATACCAATACACATTTATCTGTCCATGTCTCGTTCTTGTGACAAAGACTTCACATGCGGCCACATCAGTGAAAACAATGAGAGTCTTCTTTACAGAGCTTTTTTGTTCACACAGTTAAATGACCGACATGGCAGCTTTTGGAGCTCAGTATGGTGGCACCTTATCCACTGCAGACACAAAGATGCCTTAAACCCCACACAAGAAGCCTGAGGGCGCCCGACATGCTCACCTGTGAGAGTTCACCTGCAGCACTGGCTTATATAGCTGGGGGATCTTCCGGTTTATCAGAGGCTGGAGCGCCTCCTTGAGGCGATGATAATTTCTCTCGAGTTCACGCTGATATTCTTTCTGATCTGGACCAATCAGACTCTTGTTTTTCCGTAGAGCATCTTCACATCTAATGAACAGAAATAGGAACAGGAAGGTTTTAGAACATCCCAGACCAGTGCAAGACATACGCGAGTCCCCAAAGCCACACCTGGAATGTGCAAGCCAGTGGACTGGGTGAGGAAACCAGCGACACCAGAAGAACACCAAACACTTTTGAGTTCAGGAGAGCTTTAGTAGTGACAACAAATGCAGAGGAGATAAGGACTAGACAGTGTAAGATGGTGAGACCACACTGAAGCTCCAGCAGCCGATACAATCGCACACGGCCCAGAGTAGACGCTTTCCAAGGTTCATGGATAGCACAACAAATTATTCATAATCCACAAGCATCTCTCCATCTCTCCCAATGTTTCGAAATGATGATGTGACCTTTTAAGACATCGCACAGCCCTACAGACCAGAAAAGAGGCTGTCCTCCTAGCTAACATCAGGTGGTCTTATGATGATGCTGGTAATGCCTTTACAGTCAGAGCTAAGGAAGAATTCTCACAGTCATGTCATGGAGGGGGCAGGAGGGTAACATTAGAAGTGAACAATTTCTGTTTAACACATCCAGTTCATACTCTGACCTCTCCAAAGATTACTGAGGTCTCACACTCAGAAAACATTAAGTGAGCCAATGACATTCAATTTATGTTTTGCCCAGATAGTTTTGATAAGGTGATTCACGTAAGGATTCATTTATTACCAGGTAAGAATACTGTTCTAAATGAAACATTCAGAGGAGGTCATCATCTCAAATACATGTGGAACATCAGAAAATAGTAAAGTGAAATAATAAAGCAAGCGAAAGCATAAAAGACTCCCATGCATACACGTCTTACTGCAATACAAGTACCTTTTGGTGAAGTCCTTGAAACATAATCGTAGTTTATTATGATGTCTGAATAACTTTGGATCATTCGGAATGTCTGACAGGAACACTTGAGCCACTTCCAAAGGACCCTGACAGGAAAAAAAAAGCAGTTTCACATGTTAGTGCACATGCTGGGCTGTATATTTATGGCTCTCTGATGTGCTCTGCCTACCATTAGAAAAGCAGAGATGCGCATTACAAGCAGACACAGATTACACATGAAAACATCAAGCATCTAACAAGCTACTTAAAAGATTCATTAGACTTTAAACTCCTTAGTGTTAGACTTAAGTGTCAAGGGGCTAAAAGCATCCGTCCCAAGTGTCATTTGGGCAGCAGTATAGACCAGCGGTTCTCAACCTGGGGGTCGAATGACGATTTGTCAGGGGTCGCCTAAGACCATTGGAAATATGAGTTTTGTCTGTTTTGTAAAACTTGTTATTGTACAAATTTTTTCCATTGGTAGTTACTAGTTTTTACTATAATTGTCATTCGAGGATAGATGTTGCAGACAATTGAATCAGAATAATTTCAAACATTTTAGTTGTTGTAAGTTTATTATTTTTAACTGTTTACATTATTGTACATCGAACGGTGTGACATTACAGGGATTTACGCACTTCTTCTTCCATTTCCAACAACATATCTTTGCGAAACAGGGTTTTCCAGCTTGTTGGTTATCAATTGTTAAATACAGAAGTAGACTTGTTGCAGAAGATAATCTTCGTCGTGCTCTTGCAAAGACTGCCCCGAGAATTTCTGATCTGGTGAGAAAGAAGCAGCCACTACCTTCGCAATGATGTTGGCTTTTTACGCGTACTGTCGCAAAAATTTTGTAGCAATGTAGTTTACTGTTGTTATATTAAGACTGTTACCCAGGCTACGCCATGCTTTTCACATAAGTATACAACATGAATACGGTGAATACAGTTCAATACACAATGAAGAAAAACAAATAAACGTTAAGTCATAAAGACAAAATTTCATTTATTTGTAATTAGAAATAAATATTTCACAATATATAATTACATATTGTTTTTGTTATTAATCACTACGCTTTAATTATGTTCAATTTGTAACAATGAAAATACATCCTGCATATCAGATATTTACATTACGATTCATAACAGTAGCAAAATTACAGTTATGAAGTAGCAACGAAAATAATTTTACGGTTGGGGTCGCCGCAGCATAGGAAATTGTATTAAATGGTCTCGCGGCACTAGAAAGGTTGAGAACCGCTGGTATAGACGCGGCTCGCGTAAGACCCGAGGGTTTACTCAGGCTGTAAAAGTGCCAACAGCGTTAGCGCTGAGTGTTACTCGTTCAACAGTTTAGTCATGTCCTGCATAAGCGTCAGGTCCGATCATTACCCAGGCATCAGTGTACACGCATCTTCTCTAAGCCTTGGAATGGCATTTCGTAAAAAAACGCCTCTCGTCAGCAGTGATGATGAATCAAATCTGTCTTCAGGCAGTGAAATTGAAATGGTCAGTGAAACAAAAAGTGATTCTGGGAATTAGAAAGTGACACATGCGTCACTCGCACATGTTATTATTATTATTTGTATCATTCATATACTTTATACACTTATGACTTTGTACTTTTGGTGTTTTGCACGTTTTACAGCAAAATTTTTCAAGCCAAAATATCCAATGATTTTTTACGTTTGTTTGAGAAAAAGAGGCTAATAAAGAGACTAATATAAATGACACTATTTCCAATCCACAAAAATGTGTAAATAATTGTACTTTTTCTGCATTAAACAGCTGATATGGTAGGGAGCAGGAAAAGGAGTAGTCAAGAGTACTGGTCCAGTCCTGACCTCTGACTCCCTACATGGTCTTGATGGTATTCATTACGGAAATATGCTATACCAGTAACGGCACAGTGCACAATAATGTGCAGTGAATACACTTGACTTGACCATTCCTAGTTTTCATCATCTTTCTATGAACGCTTATCACTTGAGGTTGATGCGCTTGCTGCTTCCTGAGCAGCTCTTCTTTTCTCCACCCTAGAGGCCCGCTTCTTCTCTTCTTTCGTCAGCATCTTTTCGCATTAAAACTGATCTGTTGCAATTACTTAGTACGTTTTCCTTCATTTTTCACTTAAGCTGGCACTTAAGTCTTCAATCTGCCTCAAGAATGATTTAAGATATGAAGAGGTAGGGGAAGTGACGGCGAAAGTGGGAGGAAATGAGAATGGCGCCCATGCATATGCGCCGCACAGCTGGCCGCTGCTGAGAGTTGATTCTACAATAAATAAAATAAAAAGAGGAATAACCTTGGAGGTCAATCATCACCCCGAAAGCGGATAGCAGACGTCACGTAGTATATGTGTGCCAAATTTCAAGTCAATCGGTCCAATAGTTTGTGAGCGACGGGTGATTTAAATTCGTGGACAGAGAAACTGACAGCCACGGTAGCGTATTATATATAAAGATAAAACTTTACTGTAAAATGTACTTTCATTAATGTTCCACTCATTAATAGACAAGAGGGTTACTATCACAATCCTTGTTTCCCCCCGATCTCCCAATTATAGTGCAGTTTTCATTATTTGCGTAATGGACTTAATTCTCAGCTGTCATGGCAATTTGTCACTCTGAACTCACTGAACTCTTCTCTCTGGTTATATCACATAGCTAGTACTGTTACTTTCATTGGACTCTCATCATTATTTGATTTTTAAGCTTAAAACATTTAAGATATTTAGTTGACCAAGAATCAACAGAACATTGCTTTTATTATTGCCTTAGTCTCCTTGTGTGATTCTCCATCAATCTGCTATCCCTGAGTACTACAGCCGTATTGAGGACAATTCTTCTCTGTATTAGAAGTAAAACTGCTCCATTATCAGGGCAGGAAGATATAAAGATTAAAACTAAAGTAAACAGTGAATATATATATATATATATATATACACACGCAGATGAACTGCATTTTATATTTAAAAATGCCAAACCCGATTTTAGGACAAACTAGTTTAGACTAGGCCAGAAAAGTTTGCTGAAGCAGATTGGATGAACCTAGTCCGAAGTAGATTATCCAGAAATCAATGTAGAGCTACTACAATGACAATGATTTGTCCTAGTCTAAACTAGTTTGGCCTGCAATCACACTTCCCTAGGCAAAACCAATTCATCCTAACGTGCTTTGCGCTAGCCTCTTTGCAGTTCTGCCGCTCACGTATGGGGATGCAGATGTACAATTTAGACAGAATTTATTTTCACGTGAAGTGTTACATTTGCATCAATGCAACTTATAACTGCTCATGATTGCATTTTGTTTCTTTCTCTCTATTAAATAAATCGACATTTTCAAATGTTTGGCTCTGAGATTTGTTAATTGTCACAACAAATGCTATTCTAACGGGAAACTGTAAACATTTTAATACAAATTGCATATCAAGATCTTCTTTGTTGTCTAATGTTATCTGTGGAACATGTACTACATTACCTTTCTTGGATACGTCCTTCTTTCAACAGTAATTTGTGCGGTGGAAAACCAGAAAGTGTTAACGGTTGTAGATATTATACGGGATATTGTAAGTTGATGTTTTCATCTTCTGCACCATCACCACCAACTGTTTCAGCAGAGTCTATTGATACGCAGTTAACCAATTTGCCATGTAACCGATTGACAATTTTCACGTTAATTCATTTGACTTCTTTGTTTTTTGGTGCTAGGATTGCCCGTGAACTCATTTCTTCTGTTGATAACCCTTTGTGATGAAATTCTTCAATAAGATTTGGACATAATACATCTTCTTTAATTGGGAACTTAAAGTGAGGAAAACGTAAAAATGTATAAGAGCTGAGAGCTCAGGAAGTGTGTCTGACAAAAGCATTCACACCAATGAGAGGTGAGAGGACCGTGGTCTTGTTTGAAAATGGTTGATAGGGCGTGACTTGAAAAAAATCTCATGGCAATGTTCTCATCTCACAGGACTTGAAAAAATCTCCAAGTCTTGTTGGTCGAAAGATGTTTTAATATAATATAATATAATATAATATAATAATTAATTCATTAATTAAATATATATATATATATATATATATATATATATATATACACACACATATATATATATATATATATATATATATTATATATATCCCACCCCGGCCGGGACGCCCAGGAGGACCGGAGGAGGGCTTGTGCCTCCTCCAGACCACGAGGGGGCGTCCGCCCTGGTTATGTTGGTGGCCTCGGGTAAAGGGCTTGGAAGCCCAGCCCTGTTGGGTGACCGGTGCCTGTAGAAGTCTGGTTTTGGACTCCATTGTATGCACTTCAGTGCTAGTTGATTTGAAAACGACTTTTGCAGCCAGGATACCAAATTATACGGGTGGCTGCCCTAAACCTTTATCTGTCATTGTCTCGTTTTGTGACTATATATATATATATATATATATATGTGTGTGTGTGTATATGAAAGTTCCCATTCCTTTCCGATCTTAATTAATTCTTAATTCTGACACACCTGCAGTGAGTTCTTTTAGCCAACAGATTATTCAGCAAAACTGTGTCAAGAAATGCTTTGGGGACTCCTTGACACCATCACCAACACACTGGGACTGGAACAGGCAAGTCAGAAGGTTTCTTTTCTTTCTTTTTAAAGTTTTCTTCCTTTTTAGTCATTATGGTGTGTGTATATTTATTTATTGATCGATTTATTATTTATTTATTTAAAAAGCTTCTTTAAAAAGTCAAAGGGGACAAAGAAAGAGAGAAAGAAAATTCATTTTGTCTATCATCATATACTGCTTTTCATATCTATCTATCTTATAGTGCCTTTACGTCTATCCATCCATCCAATCATTCAGACACTACTGTCACAGATCTTCTCTTGTTATTTGTGACTATTATGTACAAATTACCTTCCTCGTATATTTCTCCCAGATAAGTTGATTATGTCTTTATGGAACAATTGAGGATCAAAGTGTGTGTACACCTATATTATTTTAGTTCATTTTTCTTAAACTACAGTCACCTGCCTAGCATTCATTCCTCAGTGTTTTAAGTTTTTACACATTTCTCATTTTTCTAAATTCTCATTTCTATCAGAGTGAAATATCATTGTATAAACTGATTACTTAATAATGTCCTAATAACCTGCAGTAGTGCAAGTTCATTTAATGAAGAATTTAGAATGATTATAATGTTTAATGTCAGTATTTATTTGACAAATGTATTTTGCTACAAGATAATAATCTTTTTTAAAAGCACCTGATTGACAGTTGTTCCCACAGAACCTTGAAGCACCATCTGTAGCATCTTTGGATCCGCTGGCTCCTGATGGGTGGCAAATGCAAGTTCTTGGGTTTTTTTCTGCATATCCTCAATAGCCACTTCAATTGGTGTTGAAATGATCTATATAAAAAGAATCTTATTACTTTATTGCATCCTAAATGAAACCAGAGAGACACATATTTCTATGTAAGCTCAAGGTCCACAAAGTAAAGCAGGGGGGCTTGTTAAACCAGCCAGGTGATGGGACAGTGCAGGACAATAAGACTGTCGCCTCTGTAGACAGCACTCTCCAGGAATCCTAGATGAAGAGAGGGGTCTCTCACTAGCTCTGGAGCAATGCCACAAAGCTTCTGTGCATATGGAGATCCTGACTACCCCTGGCATTTGGATTCACTTTAATGTTTGCATTTAACTTTAAAGAATATTCAGCCATCTTGGAGACATTTTATTTATATAGTGCCCATTGAAAATTTAAACAGAAGACATGTCACATTTAAGGACTGTCACCTTAAGTGAATTGCTGTGCATAACTAATTACAAAGATAGTTTCACAGTTTTCACACAGATTTGAAGCTGTGTACTATACCACACATGTAAGTGTAAGGCTTACATTATTAGTCATTCATCGTGAACAGAGCTGAAATAAAAACAAGGGCACTACGCAGCACACTATATTCAAGTCAGCTGCAGTCTGTCCTTCATAAATTTAAAAAATCATTCAATTCACTTGCAGATTCAGTACTTCAGTGCCTTTACATCCTGTGACTCTGACAAGTAACTGAGATTACTGGTCTGCCTATCCAAAATTTTAATAGTAGGGGAAATACTGAATGTTAAAACAGATGAAGTAGAATTTTTAATAATCAAGCATTTAATGAAAGGCAGATGGTGGGTTCTACTTAATAACTAGATGAACTGAAACCCAATGATCTACATTTACCCACTGCAAAAATGAGGAAGAAATGGAGCAGATTTACTCTTGTCCAGTGTACAGTTTACCAACTGGAAGCATGTTAAAGCCAATATAAATACTCTAGTGAAAATAATGAACTTGCTGTTTATCAGCAAAAAATAACTGCTGTACTGTAATTTAATGTGACCTAGCCATGCAATAAAATGATGCTGAGGACCTGGAGATGGATTTATCAAGATCACAAGTGTTCCTCATTCCCATTAAATAGGTAAATTGAAGTTTAGTAACTCACTCAGGGTTGCTTCTTTGTTAAAGACATACAGACAGAAAACAATTAGTAGCACTTAAGTGTCATTCTTAATTCAAGAAAGAACCTGATGCACTATTGGAAGAACACACCAAACAATGAATAACGCCATTTCACAAATAAGCAGACAAGCTCTCCACACAGAGAAGACCGTTAACCTCCCTTTTCATTCCTCTGTCTTTTCCAGTACTGCACATTGACTGCCACTGATCAGCAATTCACGCTTAGTTAAATGCAGGGCTTACCTCTTCTTTATGGATGACATTGATCCTGGTTTTAATATAAGGAAATGCATGTGACGTTGTTAGGATTGTCTTGCGCTTGAATTGTTCATGGAGGTCACCATGGGCTCTCCCATCCAGTGTGAATGGTGTACAGTACATGAAGCGCCTCAAATTATAATTTTTATCAAAGTATGTGATCCTATCCTTCATTTCGTAGGTATCAAAGTAAGGTTCCACATACGTTATTTGAATATATGCCTGGAGAGAAAAGAAAAAAAAAAGTCAGCAGCTAAAGTCCAGAGCAACACAATTAATTACAAAGTAACAGAAAGGCATATGCTATGTAACTACTGGCAAACATATAAAGAACATGTAAGAATTTTTCTTAACACACTATTCAGTACTGTGAGTGTATCCCAGTAGCAACTGACAAAAGGTGGGACTAAACCGTGGATCAGCGGTCACTCCACTCAAGGTACACATCCACACACACAAACACACACACCACCCTAACCAGTCAATTAGTAAAAACAAGACTTTTACTAATGCCAATCAAACAGACTTCATGTCTTTGGACTGAGATGGAAAACCCAGTTGAATGCTACAAAGTGCAGCAAACACTCCACAGAAGCCACCTACCAAATTTCGTGAAGATGGGGCCGTAAATAAGAAAGTTCAACATGGCGGACGTTGTTGACCGTTATCGACCGTTACGTGTAGAATTTCGAAATGAAACCTGCTTAACTTTTGTAGGTAAGCTGTAAGGAATAAGCCTGTCATATTTCAGCTTTCTACCTACACGGGAAGTTGGAGAATTAGTGATGAGTCAGTCAGTCAGTGAGGGCTTTGCCTTTTATTAGTATAGATATATATATATAGATATATATATATAGATATAGATATATATATATAGATATATATATATATAGATATATACACACACATAGACACACACACACACACATATATACATATGTACATCAAATGTGACAAGAAAAATCCAACACTCCACTGTATAAATGTTTCTTCCGTCTTATTTAGTAAAGGTATTTTTATTTTTAGTGCTGCTATTTGCATAATATTTTTATTAAGAAAAAAGGAAGGTAAATGTAAGTACTTCAATCTTTAATTTAAATAAATCTGAATTTATACAAATACAATAAATCAAACACAAATGTAATTGTGTGGTTGCCCTACAAGAACCATCCATCCAAAATTGAACACATTTCTTAGAAAAAATACTGTTTAAATATCTAACAATTGTTAACACTTAAAAGTTACTGAAATCACTTGACTTAATCCACCATTAAACTAACCAAGTCTGACAATCATACCTTATTAGGATCCAATTTACATTTGTCCACTGGATTTGAATCTTTGATAACTTCCACCATATCTTCTCCAAATCTCTCACCATAAAATCCCTTCAGCAATAAAAACACAACAGAAATCATTTGCAGTAAAAGGTGTTTCAAATATGCGAGTTATCAAATTAAAAGACGTAAGACATTCAAGATACAGTGTACCAATGAAAAATTAATAGACTTAAATACAGGAAGCAAAGAGTTATAGGGCAACAAAATGTTCTGAATTAAAAGGTGGGGTGTCAGAGGTGCTGGGGCCACTGTTGTTTTTAATTTATATAAGTTATGTGTGCTCGCTGTGTGAGAAGGGCTAAAAACATTCTCAAGGACAAAACTCATCCTGGAAATTCTTTGTTTGAGCTCCTCCCGTCCATCAGGAAGACGCCTGAGGTCAATCCATGTACGCACAAACTGACTAAAAAAATAGCTTTTTCCCATCTGCCATAAACTTTCCGAACTCTGAATCTCCTCAGTCTGAGATCATTTTTAATTGAACATGTGCAATAAGCTATATTGGTAATGTGCAATATACTAATGTATTACAATATAGAATATGTAATGTACTATTCATTAACAGGTGCAATAACAATTTATGCTGCTGTACTTTGAACAATAATAATTTGCTCTGGTTGCTTGATCACTTAACACTGTAAACGACATATTTGGAATTATTTGACTTTTCTTTAAATGCACCTTGGGGCTGTCATAAAAAGTAACTTTGTTGTGTTGCACAATGACAATAAAGTGGTTGAACTTGAATTACCTAGACAAGAATGTTACCTAACTGAACCGGGTATGTTTAGAGGGGACACCAAACTAATGGTCGCTGAAGGGTATGGGCTAGCTAACAGGATACTAGCTGAAGTGTGTGGAGTACAAAATCAAGGGAGATTAGCTCTAAACTGAACAGCATACTTGTAACACCTCATATAGAATACTGAATAATGTTTTGTTCTTCAGGTTTCAAGAAAAGACACCACTACGGAAAATCCCGATATAAACTACTAGAATTATTTAAGGGCTGTAAGATGTGCTTTTAGTATGTTAGGAAGGTACAAATACATATATAACAAGAATTATCTATATGTATATTAACAAAGTGTAGGTATTTAATAAGCCAAAAGTGTTTAGAATTGATTCAGTTACAATTTCACAGAACAGGATTTCAGTCACTGGTACAGTATACTGGCCATTCAGCACACAGGTAGCAAGGCCTTTCCGGCCGTGGCACGACTTATTCTAGAGCCTGATGTCTGAGGTTAGATATAACCTCACAAAGCACTTCCTGGAGCAATGCATTTGGCTCAGTCTGTTCCCAAATATACTCTTCTGTTTAGTCAAGATCTCATATGGAGGTTGAGAGTCACTGTCTAGAATAATAAGAAGCTTCTTGAGTGAGCAGAAGGATTAAGATCAGTTGAAGACTAAAAGATATGATACAAGTTTTTAATATTATGCAGGGAATTAGTACTAATAGCACTGTAACATATACATAATACAGCAAAACTGTTACTTGCATGTCCAACCAACATGCAATATATCACATCACCACTCTAAGACACCATTATTAACAAAAGTGCATTAGAACGCATTATTTTATTTAATAGAAAAAATACAAATCAGCTTACCTGATGTACCCCTCTCTTAGATTATATTTCTGCAAAGTAAGTAAATGAAGTACTCTCCAGTATGAATGACTCAAGCTGTTACTTCAAAATGAGTTCTTAAACAGGAATATCGAAGTACAGATCGAACCAAGTTAGTGGTAAACTGTGCATGGATGTTAGAAAGTATTTCTCACACAGATTTTTGGAATAAGTTAACAAGAAATGTAATAGAGAACTGAACTTTGGGGGCCTTCAAATCACCATGATGGTTTCTGAAAGAATTTAGTTGGCCTGTTCTCATTACAACATCTCTTATGTTTTAAAAAGAGAGTATCATTAAAAACTTACCTCTAGCCTGTGAGATATTTCAGCAAGTTTTGTAATTGCCGGCTCTTTATAAACAAACTCTTGCTCATCCAGATCGCTAAACTTGGTTCCATAAAACCCAACACGGAAATATGTACCAAACATCCTCTTTCCATCCTTCAAAAGAAGTAAAGATATCTGTGTTGGGCATATGTACAAGTCATCTGCTCAGTATATTCATAAACATTGATAACTTCAGTAAATAATGGAACACAGCAAAAGCCATGCAATTTAAGGAAGAACAAGCATCATAGCTAGTCACCTGTGTGATTACATGTTCAATGAAGCTAAACATCTTCTGAGTCAATGACAACACAAGATAAGAGAAACTTTATACAGGAAGTTGTGTTTAAGAATAGACAGGTAAGATCTTTAAGTGTATGAACTCAAATGTTTCAAACTAGTTGGGGAAAAAACAAGGCCCATACATGTGGACAGTGCTTTGTATTGGGCAAGACCAAAAAGGGTTTTTGATTATGCAGCAGTTTGACAATACTGAGTAACGGTTTCAAACTAACATACCACTACGTAAAAGGATGGAATTTGGCTTGCGTCAGTTTTTATAAAGTTACCCAGTACTCTTAGCTCTATCAATAACACATTGTTAAAATAATTTTAACTAACAAAACATGACATAACATTTGACTATTTAGTGTCATCATCAGCCCCTCTTCCCTTATTATGCTGCAGTCATTTGAACCACACATGCAAAATGCTGTTAAGACAGGCACCAACACATAACAAGAATGAATGTGTATTTGGACATTTTACAAAATCATCAGTCAAAATTAACAGGAAATTTATTCTAAGGTCAATCTGAATACTAGTGTAGCACTATGGAAAAATCCATTTTCCAGTGCATGTGTGGTTAGCCCTCACAAAAGCATTATAGGGTGATGTGTGTATTACTGAATTGTCAGTTGTGATAATTCATAAGTGCTTAAAGTAAACTGGTGGGCTCAAGCCTTCATTGTGATGGTAAATGGAGCAGAGAGTGGGATTTGGGCTCATCTGATACAATCCAATACCGGACTCAAATTATCCCTTTAATTGGCTTGAGTTCACTGGGAACCCCTTGAAGATAAGTTTAACTATTCTCGATTTCAAACAACTTAATGAAGCACTAAACACCTCCCTTTGACTCTATTCGACATATGTCTATAACCAACCAAAAGACCTGACCAAGCACATTGTAAAAAAAATAAATAAATAAAGAGTAAAACAGTAAAATCGGACATTTTTATACCAAAGTACACAAAACATTCTACATTCATCACAAAAACCAAACTAGAAATAAAACAGCGGTCGGCTGCTACACAAGTTTTTTCAGAACAGAACTTCTTTCTTCTATTTTTTTACATGATACCATCTTTACATCAACGTCCTACAGTGTCCACATGGACCTCCCTTTTGTATACTCCACTTGGTTTCATGGTGAAGTTGGCTTTGCAAATTTAAAAAGCTCCTTACCTTAACAACAAAAATCCTAAATCAAACTATTTAAAAATGCACAAGTCTAATACATTCTAAAATAGCGTCCAAGTCCAACAAGATTGAGCCAAAGTCTAAAACTAAACACTATTCAGGTTGTTAAAAAAAATACAGTAAAATAAAATAAACTGTGTAATGAAAGCCACTCAGGCACTTACTGGATCACAGAAACATTTGCTAATTGCCGTCATGTTCATTTTGACCACTGGCTAGAATGTGTAAGTAACCAACAACAACAATTAACCCTAACCCTAACCCTAATTGAATTCATGTGTGTGATTTTGGGCTATTCAAGTAATTCTAAATCGGGCTGTTTATAAATAAGTTTGGGTGGTAATCTGAAAGGAGCCATACACATTTCAACCGCCAGAATTCAATATTTACGTAATCAGTTTTTAAAGACATTTCTTTAATGGCATATTTATTGCAATGTTTCTTCATTTGTGCCATAAGATTAAATGAAATTTATATTGAAAAAGCTCTAATTATTTGAAACGACATATATAAAGAAAGCATGTTCTACATATGAAATATTCATGAGCCTGCAGAATATTGACAGAATGATTACAATCAATACAGTCTCTTGCATTCTCCAAAATAAGCTATTCTCGTAAAAAACAATGAAGCAGTTCTTGCACAGACCACAAAAATGCATCTCACTTTAAAATAATTATTTTTTTTTTATAAGCATAGTATGTGTTTTCTAATAAATCATAAACTTTTTCATTGGTAACATTATTCTATTATGTAGAAATACCCAAGACACAGTACTGTTAAAATGTTTATTTCTTACTCTAAAAACCAATAGAGTCTTATAATATTTGAAAGCTGCAAGGATTAGGAGGGAAAACTTTTGTGGCTCGTCTGTCAGAAACAAAAGAATGATAACATACACTCACTGAAAAAACCTACAGAATAACGGACAAAAAAGAAAGGGACAGAATATCAAAAACAAATGCAAAGCACACAGAAAAAATGGACATTGACAGAAGTATTTAAAGAAAGCTGGACTCCAAATAAGAACCAATGAACAAAACTAAACTACAAACGTCTGAGGACATTAGAAACACTACAGTAATGAAATTGAAGATATGTTAACAGTAATTCACAAAATACCCAAACCTTTTAAAAGGTTCATTTTTTCACCTTAACAGCCAGAGGATGCACACATGAAGTTATATTTTTAATCTGTATTTACAGACTGCAAAGCCCGCTCTCCAAACAAGTGCTCATTCTGAAAATGAGTAATACAATGAAGAACTACAAAATGAAAAGGATTAATTTCCACATCCCGTAACACCACTAAGGGTAGACTAGGTCTTCAATATTAGAATACCCATAAATCACATAAACAGACTTGATATTTCTATTGTGGTCACCTCCTAATGGTCTCGCATACCTGTCAAAGCAAAGGGTCATTGGAAGATAAGACAATGTGCTTTTAGAGCACTTCCAAAAGAAAGATGAGTAAAAGTACAGATCAACACATGGATAAAAGACATTCTCAAAGATTTTACACTTCACCTGGGGCACAGTCAAGGTCATCACTCAGAAAGGAGAAAAAGTGGGGCACCATGAAGATCATCACCTAGTTCAGATGAATGAACAATGTGAAGAATGATCAGAGTATCCGTCAAGAATGCAGGCCTCCGGGATCTCATAAACTGGTCGATGCTCAAACTCTGGTTCATTGTTTCATAATGTTGTGTATTGATTACTGTAATTCCGTCTTCATTGGCCCCCCTTGCAAAATCTATACAGAAGCTACAGTATACAGTGAAACCTCTGGTCATGAGCGTCTCAGAACATGTACAAATCGGGTTACGACCAAAAAGTTCGCCAGACTTTTGCATCTGTTCACGACCGCACACTCGGGTGATGAACAAGGTAGTTTCCCTTACAGTTCGTACGGGCCGATGATTTCCGCACATGTTCAGTTTCTCCCTGTGCATTCGCTGTGAACTCTTTGTGCTCTATTTTGTTTCCTTACCGGTTCGTATGCGCCGGTGATTTACACACGTTTAGTCGCTCCCTGCAAGTACATTGTTCTCAGTCAGACGTGCATCATGCAGAGCGACTGTAATCTCCTCTCCACCCTGCTTCCTGCTCACTTCCTTCATGCCAGAACTCGACTCATTTTTCTTGGTTGTTTATGGTTAATTTTTGTATAAATTAAGGATTTTTAAAATGTTCATTTTTTCCCTGTGCTCAAAACTCGTTAAAAAAAAGTGTTTACAGCAAGCGGTTCATAAGGCTGTAGCGTGAACTCTTGCAAGGTTAGTTTTCTCAGTGTTATTCAATGTTTTTACATTTAGTTTACTATTACACTGTGCATTCTATGCTATAATTAACTATTTTGTGCTTAAAAATCTTTAAAAAAAATATATATTTACATACAGTTTGTACGGTCTGGAACGAATTAGTGATATTTACATACAATCCTATGGGGGAAATTACTTCGGGTCACAACCAAATTGGGTTGCGACCAGAGTTTTAGAACGAATTACAGTCATGACCCGAGGTCCACTGTATTCAGAACTCCGCAGCCCAAGTCCTCACCCACACAAAGTGTTTTGCTCACACCTCCCCTGTTCCCTCCCAGCTTCACTGGTTACCAGTGCCATCAAGGATTAAATTCAAGATTCTGCTTCTCACCTTCAAAGCCCAACATCACCTTTACCCTCCCCTTCCTTACACTGCTTATCGCTCTCTCAGGTCCTCGAGCAGTAATCTCCTTACTGTCCCACGCACCAGACTCTCCACCCTGGGAGGCAGGTCCTTCAGTGCTATAGCCCCTCAACTCTGGAATTCTCCTCCTCACTCTCTCCGAGATTGCCCCTCTTCCTGCACTTTTAAATCTCAATGGAAAATTTTCCTCTTCTACGAACTTTTGTTATCTGTGTAATTTTTTTTTTTTTTTACTCTGTATGTAAAGCAACATTGGGTTTGTTAAAGGCGCTCAATAAATGTAACTTATTATTATTAATGTGTACACCATGTAACACCACTGCAAACTTCTATCCTGTTCAAGAAGCTATTAAGAAAGTAAGCCAATCTTTAAAAAGCTCACACTCCATCTAATTTGAAAAATGTGGCCTTTCTTAAGTTATTATGAAGTGTTGATACCAAGTGAAGCACGTCACTCTTAGGACACGATACCTATAAAGCATGAAGAAGTCGGGAGTCAGTATTCCACTACAGGATGCTTCTGTTTAGAATAGGTTGCTAATGCACAGGGGTGAGAGAACAAAATACTTGGAAATTATCAAATAAAGCCTACTGCTTCTTGCAAGAAATCAAAAAATGAGAAGTTTATATTTAACATGATGACTTTATGCCACAGAGGGTGACTATAAGTGGTCTTTTGGTGTCAATTCAGAATGCTGAATCAAGCACAAATGGAAATTTCTGTAATTTCTTCAAAGAGTGCAGACTGCAAACTGTCGCTGCCAATCTGAATTTGAACAGTCCTAAATGTGGAAGGAGAAAATACAGCAAAACGTAGTTGTGCTATGGATGAAGCAACCTGTCTAAACAGAACGGAGAATGGAATTCAAGCAAAAGCGCGATCTTCAAGTGCTAACCCAGAGCTCTGAACACTTATCCAAACTCTAGTTTTTACTCATTTTCTGTATATTTCTTAAGCACATGGAGACTTTGTTTTAGAAAGTGTAAATATGGAAGAAAAATCAGATGAAATGTGCTACAAACTCTGGCTGCTAAGGTAAAAACAAAAAAAAAACCCAACCAATTCAATATGTATAAATGATATACAGTGCATCCAGAAAGTATTCACAGCGCATCACTTTTTCCACATTTTGTTATGTTACAGCCTTATTCCAAAATGGATTCAATTCATTTTTTTCCTCAGAATTCTACACATAACACCCCATAATGACAACGTGAAAAAAGTTTACTTGAGGGTTTTGCAAATTTATTAAAAATAAAAAAACTGAGAAAGCACATGTACATAAGTATTCACAGCCTTTGCCATGAAGCTCCAAACTGAGCTCAGGTGCATCCTGTTTCTCCTGATCGTCCTTGAGATGTTTCTGCAGCTTCATTGGAGTCCACCTGTGGTAAATTCAGTTGATTGGACATGATTTGGAAAGGCACACACCTGTCTATAGAAGGTCCCACAGTTGACAGTTCATGTCAGAGCACAAACCAAGCATGAAGTCAAAGGAATTGTCTGTAGACCTCCGAGACAGGATTGTCTCGAGGCACAAACCTGGGGAAGGTTACAGAAAAATTTCTGCTGCTTTGAAGGTCCCAATGAGCACAGTGGTCTCCATCATCATAAGTGGAAGAAGTTCGAAACCACCAGGACTCTTCCTAGATCTGGCCGGCCATCTAAACTGAGAGATCGGGGGAGAAGGGCCTTAGTCAGGGAGGTCACCAAGAACCCGATGGTCACTCTGTCAGAGCTCCAGAGGTCCTCTGTGGAGAGAGGAGAACCTTCCAGAAGGACAACCATCTCTGCAGCAATCCACCAATCAGGCCTGTATGGTAGAGTGGCCAGATGGAAGCCACTCCTTAGTAAAAGGCACATGGCAGCCCGCCTGGAGTTTGCCAAAAGGCACCTGAAGGACTCTCAGATCATGAGAAACAAAATTCTCTGGTCTGATGAGACAAAGATTGAACTCTTTGGTGTGAATGCCAGGCGTCACGTTTGGAGGAAACCAGGCACCGCTCATCACCAGGCCAATACCATCCCTACAGTGAAGCATGGTGGTGGCAGCATCATGCTGTGGAGATGTTTTTCAGCGGCAGGAACTGGGAGACTAGTCAGGATAAAGGGAAAGATAACTGCAGCAATGTACAGAGACATCCTGGATGAAAACCTGCTCCAGAGCGCTCTTGACCTCAGACTGGGCGACGGTTCATCTTTCAGCAGGACAACGACCCTAAGCACACAGCCAAGATATCAAAGGAGTGGCTTCAGGACAACTCTGTGAATGTCCTTGAGTGGCCCAGCCAGAGCCCAGACTTGAATCGATTGAACATCTCTGGAGAGATCTTAAAATGGCTGTGCACCGATGCTTCCCATCCAACCTGATGGAGCTTGAGAGGTGCTGTAAAGAGGAATGGGCGAAACTGGCCAAGGATAGGTGTGCCAAGCTTGTGGCATCATATTCAAAAAGACTTGAGGCTGCAATTGCTGCCAAAGGTGCATCGACAAAGTATTGAGGAAAGGCTGTGAATACTTATGTACATGGGATTTCTCAGTTTTTTTATTTTTACTAAATCTGCAAAAACCTCAAGTAAACTTTTTTCATGTTGTCATTATGGGGTGTTATGTGTAGAATTCTGAGGAAAAAAATTAATTGAATCCATTTTGGAATAAGGCTGTAACATAACAAAATGTGGAAAATGTGATGCGCTGTGAATACTTTCCAGATGCACTGTATTGTATAGTGCCTTTGCCTTATCATACATTTAAACAAGCAGTGCATACCAGTGTTGGGGGGTAACGTGTTAAAGTAATGTGTGTTACACAGTCTTTTTAAAGTAATGTAATGCAATACTTCTTTTCTGGGACGAAAACACCTGATATGCCTTACTACATTTCTACCGAAAATGATTTCGCAGAAATTTTGTCATTTTCTCCCAAACAATTGCAGGCTGCTGTCTGAGTAACAGATAGCGATGAGAAGGTTAAAAACGTGCGTAGAGGGCAATCAAGTGAAAAGAACTAAATAAAAGTTACAGGTATACATTTAATCCTACATTTGCGGAGGAGTAAATTGAATCCACCCAGTTTAGAGTCACAGGGACCCACTGCTCAGGGGGGCTGCTTTTTTTAGCTGGATTCTTCAGATATTCCTGGCCCCTCACACAAGTCTCAGCCCCCAGGAACAGATCTCTCTCAGGTCCAGACCCAGGGGGCGCTATAATATTTATAAAAAACATGAAAATGACCAAACATGGCCGTGCATCTGCTCATTTTCATGAAGGTTCAGGGATTTAGGATTTAATAACAAATGCTGGCCCGTGAAATGCGCAGTTTTTCCATACAGAAGGAGAAAAAAATAAACACACAGTTTGTAATGCATTACATTTTATAATAAGTTACTATGTAATATATTTAGTTACTGTTTTTTATAAGTAGTGAGTAATGTAAGTAAGTTACTTTAAAAAGTAAATGTTCCCCAACTTTGGTGTGTACTGATAAAAGACAAAGGGAATACAGTTTTTAGACAAGATTGTTCTAATTTAGAGTAAACATCAGGACCAATATAAAAAAAAAATATGCAGTTCACTTTGTCATCTAAGTATGATTTTGCAATGACCTTAAAATAAGCACAGTTTTGAAAATCCTTCAAATTGACAAATCCACTAAAGAGTGAAAAGGATTGAGAGGGACATCAGACATCAGGATGAGTTTGACTAACATGTCAGAATTGTTTTGCATGGTAAATGCATCAGTTACAGAGGCAGTGTGCATTGTGAAAGGGTATATTGGTGCAAGTGTGCAGAGGAGAAGAAAAAAAATCAGAACTGAGTCAACCAGTTGCTTTTATTTAAGCAGTATTCTCTGGGATTAACCAGGGAGTAATCTCGACTGATATTGCTGTAAAAGGCTCCCAATAAGATATGGGGTATTTCTTGGTTTTAGAAGGATGGGACAAAACATTCAAAGAACAGCTAATTAACTCAGCTCTTGTGAGGATTTTATTTTGCATCAGGTTCCCATTAATTAATTAATAAGAACAGGGGAAAAAAGAAAAAAAAAAAACCTAAATAGAAACTTACCACAACAGACAATAATAAAAGTGGGAAGGAAGGGTCAGCAACCAGGGCAATAAGAGGAGAAAACAGAAAGTACTTTAATCAGGGCAAGGAATTTCTAAAATAACAAAAAAGCAGCAATTACAGAAAATAAATACAAAACACTGGTCAAAAACAAGCAGGCAAACAAAAAACACAAATTAAGCATGCTCTCCATACCAGAGCTAACTAAAATGTACAGGCATACAACACTTGGGAAGGGAGTGGTGGGAGGAGTAGCGTCAAGGCCACAAAACTAAAGCGACAAATAAGCAGGTGCAGACAAGACTCAGAAGTTAAGGAAGGTCGTGGGTCTGGTGTGTTTCTTTTACCATGCAATAAACCACAGTAAACAGGTAAGAAAAGTTAAAACAAACAAATGTGCACATAAAGAATACACTTCAGGGGTCGATTTAGTTTTAAATACCCATCGTTTAAAAAAAAACAAAAAGGCAGAAAGCAAAAAGAGATTACAAATCAGGTTATAAGTATGTCCTCAATATGCACTGCAGCACTTTCTTTGCTTTTTTTTTTTAATTTGTATTTGCTTTTTAAAATTTTAGACAACCTTAAACTCCCCCCACCCCACAGCCCTCCACATGATTTATATTATATGCCAAGGATTTTTGTTTTGGCCATTTAAGACAAAATAAAGTTAAATCGAACCCTGTGTTGTAGAATGGGAATGCATGAAAATATCTCAAGATAGAGGAAATGTCCAATGCTAGTGCTTGTGAGAGCAAAACGATACTGGATCAGACACCAAAGACAATGAAGTGGCTCATTCACCAAAAGGCCTCATTAGTGCAACACGCTGATATTCATGCACTGCTTGCCATCTTCTCACACTATGAGTACATATTATGAGAATTACTTGTTTTCTCTTTTATTGAAAATCACAAATGAACTGTCAACAGTAACTCGATGGTTAATGAACTGAATTCACAGCAGACAGCAACAAAAAGGCCCACATTCTGCAGGTGTGGACAAGCTTAACTATGTCAAAACCTACCTCCCAGCCAGTACTCTGTATAACAAAAAAATAAAAGACAAAAAAAGATGGATAAAATAAAAAAGAATTATTTCACAGCAAATGAGCTTTTTGCACGTGTATATCCCCAGCTTTAAGCTGCAATGATTAGCAAACACCCTGTATGTGGGCTAAAATACGCACACTTACAGAGTGTGTATACATTCAGTTAAGGTCTTAAATGCCAACTACAATGGGTTATACACACTGGGCAGGTAAATAAATGCACATTTAGTTCAGCATTACAAAACCTTATGCTGCTGTTTGCAGGCTCTGCTTATTGATTTTGCTCTGAATCTCTCAGAACCCCACATTTAAGGCCCAGAATAGCAAGCCACACCGACATGCATTCGCTAACTTATTTCATTAAAAAACATCCTGTCATAACTAAGTATCAATGAAAGTTGTAAATTGCAAAATAAATCACACAATTTTTCTTTTTTTTTTTCCTTTGATTAATTTGTGTAAACAAATGGTCGCTGTAAATATTAGCTATGACAAAAGACATGTAATGTACATTGAGAAAAAGTCAGATGTTCTACTACAGCAAGTTCTAAGTACGAAAATTCAGTTTCAGGTGCTGCATCTAAAGGCCGTTTCCCACTATCTCTATAGTATTCATTAGGATGTGGCTATTTCTGTGCCCCGGTCATTCAAATGTATGGGGGGTTTAAGGTGTGAGTGGTAACAAAGTGGGCCGACAGTGAATGCTCCAAATGTAGGTCTCGTACCAAACAGCAGGGTCTAAACAGATTTTTGGATTTACATGTTCAGAAGAGGAGGCTCAATAAATGTCTGCGCTTGTTACTAAGGATGTATTCACACTGGCAATTTGTTCCGTAACCCGAGCACGTTTTTACGCATGTAACCCCGCAAAGTGTAGTTTGTTTGACTAGTGTGATCGCCCTGTGCCGGGTCAACCTTACCGTGCCCTGGCCCGCTTGGAAGAGGTGGGCCCCGAGCACGGTTCAGCAGCATTCGGGGACAGTCTGATCATTAAATGTGCCTAAGCACAGAAAACAGACATAACGTCAATGATGTGGCAAGTCAGATAGTGCAATTCTCATTTCATTCAATACCTTTTGAGTCAAAAACAGGTTTTTAGTCTCACATTACACATGAATGTGAATTGTAGTTGGCAAGACAAGCTGCCAATTCCTCCCTTAACTTCATTCGTCTCTGTAAAAATCTTCCTGTACATGCAGCACATTTAACAGCAAAACACTGCACACTCAATAAATCTGTAAGAGGTCAGAGCATTATCCTTCCCTATATGACTCCAAAACAACCACAAAATAAGTGAACTCACTTTGACATGCATGCTCTCACTCCGTGTTCAGATCTTGTTTTGGCTTTACATGACGTCGCATGGTCATGATGAAAGTGTGCCAGGGGCCCAGAACTTTAAGCGCAGTGTGAGTACAGGCCAACAGGGGAGTGGGGGGCAGTCTGGGGGCAACTGCACTTAGGCACGGTGTGGAATAAACATACCTAGTGTGAATACACCCTAAGTCTAACAAGTAGTCAGGAGGAAGCAACCACAATGCACAGAGATTACAAAATCTGAGATTCTCCATAACCCTATAATCAGAAATATGTTGCAGAAGTTGATGACAGAGGATACTATGGTGTGACAGCATGGGTGTGGGCAGCCAAAAATGATATCCATGGAGGTGGAACACGGCTAAATGTCTGTTGACAATCATAGACACAGACAATAAAAATCTGTACTTTTATAATATCCTTGCATAGATTAAACAATATATAGCAAGAATGTAACTTAACTAAGGGAATTAAAAAGCTACAGATCAGTAAATAGTAATTGAAAGCATCTCTGCATCCTATAAGAAGTGTTTAGGAAATATCGCTCTGCTGTTATGTTAATGTGATTTACATGTAATGAAAGTGAACACTTGGATTGCTAAGAACCAAGAAAACTCCACGTATTACAGCATTGGGAAGTTCTTTTGAAAACTATGAGCACAGCCATGCCAGGCAGTAGAAATGTGAGGAGCAAATACTAGGAGATAGCATAAGGGACAGGAAGCACTGGAAAATGTGCAAATGACAGAAATAGAAACAAAGCCAATGTCATCTAGTCATTCAGGTTTTTAACTCCCTCTCTAAAGTATGGGTAGGTCCTGGCAGAGCCGAACAACCCAGTTTAATCGTGATCTTATTAGGTACAGTATGTAAATTAGCAGTAACTAATGGCCACTTCAACTGGAAAAATTGGAAAAGCCATTACAAAAATTAACGTTTCAAATTTTATGGCACCATCTGATCATCCAAAACCTCAGAAAAGCCTGTTCTAAAATCTAACTGGTAAGATAACCAAACAGGCCAGGTGGAGTGAATTATCTACTTGTCTGCTTGCATCCCATGATGTTTATGATTTATTGTGTGGATTTTTTGACAAAACAAAGTATTTTCCATTTGCAGCAAACACACAGGATTGTAATATGCATACATGTTCCCATATACCTATAAGCACTTGAACATATTTTTAAGCCTATTATATATAACATAGGTAGTCATTGTTGGTCTGCTTATGCCTTATAAGGTTGTTTTAAGGAACTTTGTTGGCAGTGATTTCCTGTAACTCTTTGGAGGAATATATAATAGAATCATCCATTCAGTTTCAGTATCTCTTAGGTGATTTTATACACTGGAAATGATTCTAAGTTGGAGTAACGTTTCCTTGCTACAATAATATAACAACAGACCTAAATGCATATATAATTGAGAATCACTGTGGTTTTATGAGGAAAAAAAGAAATGAAGGGTGTATGTTTGGCAGTGAAGTCCCTGATTTTATCTCCTAAGCCTTCCAGTGACCGGACTCTTCAGTAAGTTCTAAAGTCCTATATTTGTGTGACAGTAGCACTTATGATAGCTTTACATATGCTTCATAATGTGTTTGAACACCACTTAAAAGATAATTAAACCTAATACCATATGTTACAAATGACAATTACTTCTGCTTATTTGATGTCCTCACTAAAGACTTTTTATAAACAAATGCAATTCTATGTAACATTTCAAGAACAGCAGAACAATCCTAGGCCTTTTTCTTATAAATTACTTTTATCAGAAAGGCTTGCTCCATCCATACATCATCAAGGTATTGTATTCTGGTTAGGTTGGGTAGCTAAAGTACCAAACAATGTAGATTAGTTATGCTAGTCATAGGGAAGTGTGGTCCATGTTATATCAACTTAATCTTTTAATAAACTATATAAATAAAGAATATGAATTGTATGGTTTACTTTCTTGAGAAAATCATGTGGACTAGTGTTTCCTTTTCATTCTTTTTAAAAACAAAAGCTCCCAGGTGCAAATGATGCAAAGTTAGCTACTTTTTTTTTTTTATATGCGCCTAATTTTTCACTTTGAAACACCGAGAAAATAATTGAAATGAAGCTAGAATGTGGAGGATGAAAACGTTTCTGTGCATTAAAAGAATCTTTAGAAAAACCGTTATTAACTGAGAACATAGACTGAGACCCAAAACAAGCCGGTTAATTGAATGAAATGTTCAATTGACCATATGGAGGGAACTTAAATGGATACAAATGCCATAAGGGAAATAACTGCACACCTGGGGCCTCATGTAAAAACGGTGCGCACACACAGAAATGTTGCGTGAGCCCATTTCCACGCTCACTTCGCAATATATAAAAACTAAACTTGCTGTAAAGTCATGCACATTTTCATGGCCGAGTCGGGGGCCTTGCGTACTCACTTTTCTGCTTGGTTTTGCAAATTGGCAGCACCCAGCGTCAAAGCAGTGCTACAGTTTCTGTGGTCTGTTTTGCTTTTTTACATTGACATCTAAACATGCAGGTTTTATAAAATGTACCAAAATTAATTGCATATTATTTACAGATTTAATTCACTTGACTGTAATCATTCTGTAATAATATAATGGTGCACGGCATCGCCAAACTATTCCAACTACCACGGCTGCTTTAGTGTTGTTAGAAGACATCGCAAATGGAAGAATTAGAAGAGAGCGCATATTGACAGATGATGACGACTGGTTTCTAAGTCGATTTTGATTCCCAAGAGCTATCCTCTTGGAGCTGTGCGCTGAACTGGCACCAGCTTTACAAAGGCAGACTCTGAGGAAGTGTGCTCTACCTGCTCCTTTGCAAGTCCTTGCCACTCTCAGGTTTTTTAGCCACAGGAGCTTTTCAACGTGAACTTGCTGACGATCGGGTATTTCACAAACATCACTGAGTTGCGAGATGCCAGTTGTACAGGATGGTATTATCCACTTATCATCCAGATAGATAACACTTCCTTACACTGTGGTTGAACTGGAAAAGTGCAATTTGCAGCCATGTCCGGTTTTCCAAATGTTAATCGGAATGGTCAACTGCGCATACATTGCTATTACGACGACGTTGGACAAGTTACATCAGCCAGGGATGAATCACCAAAAGAATGAGCTGGCATGACATCATATATAGCTGGAGAACCTATAAAAACTGCAGCTCTGCACAGTTATACTAGTGCGGCAAAGCGCAAGCAGTCCTTATAAGGACAGCGAGTCACCTCAAAGTAAAAAGCAGGGAATCGATTTACTGTGCCACTTGGTGCTGTCGCTACACTGTTAAGGCACCTTCACAGAATTCATTTGCTTATGTCAATAGAAAGCATTTCCACTCTAAAAAATGTGCTGCTCTATAGTGCACAGAAAGTGTGTCGCAGTGTGCAAGCATGTACCTGAAGAGATGTGCTATGATGAACCTGACCCACCAAATGATCAGCCAAGTCAGACTGCGTTACAACTTTGCTTGAATGTAATTAGCAGAATGTAAAAACAGGTAATCAGATACAGCATTTATTTTTTAGCCACTTCATTAATTTGTGGTCAGTATAACACAGTACAGCCCTTATAATCCATAGTTTATTGTTGGCCACATCTCTTAAAGCAGCCACTATTGCATTTTGTGACTCCTGAACAGTCCATCAACACACAGCCAGATAACCTTCTAGTGGTTTCCGTGGCAGAGATGTGTGTGCACCAAGCACCCGAAGACGGGGGCGAGTTCTTGTAATATTGTCTGAAACAGAATAAACAAGATGGTGGGCTGTGACTGGCCTTTTCAGGTTGATTGTGATATCTGACTACTTCTTTTTTCTTTCGGGCACTGTGTGACTTCCTGGACTTCAACTTTCAAATGTCTTCACCACACTTTTGTTGCTTATACCTGGGGTTGCCAAGTCCAGTCCTGGAGGACCACTGTGGCTGCAGGTTTTCATTCTAACCCTTTTTTAAATGAGTGCCCCGTTTGTGCTGCTCATTAACTTGTGAATTAATTTTAATTGAACTGCTTTTTTAAGATTTGTTCCCCTGAATATTTTCATCATTCCTCTGAATTGCTTAATTTCTTTCCTTAAATGGCACCCAAACAGAAATGAAATGTGAAGTGAGGGAGGCAAAAGAAGACAAACTAAGTCTGTGCCTCAAACTCCAACCAGCTGCTTAATGAGGTGCCAATTCTTGTCGTTAATTAAACCCGTTCTTTAATTCCATGGCTTGTTGCTGCTCTCATGGTGCATTATCAGACATTTCTGAAATTGTTGATGTTCTCTTTCTAAGAGCCCTGTTAAAATGTTTAGGGGATCTGAGCAGATCAACATTCCTGAGACCTTCACCTTTCTTTATTTTCAGATACAGTGGAACCTCTAGATACGATCACCTCTGTATACGAGAAATTCAAGATAAGAGGAAAGTATGAGCGAAAAATTCGGATCTAAATATGAGCATTGGCTCGCGTAACGAGCCAGGCTGTGGTTATGCGTGACGCGTTTCCCGATCCGCCTCGACTCGGGGATTCACCCAAGCTGACGCTGCCAGCCCATCAGCTCACTCAGTGTTCCTTGTTCTCCCATAGCGTGAGGATCTACGCATTTGTGCGCTTGTGATTTCATTGTTTCGCTGTAGCTGTTTGTATCCAAAAATATCGCGGACATGCAGACGGAGAATAGGAGACGATTGCCCTCAAGAGGAGAGAGACGCGTGCGCGAGCGAGCGAGAGAGAGACTCATGCGTGAGCGAGCGAGAGAGATAAGGAGAGAGAGAGGCGAGTGCAGCGAGAGAGAGAGATAAAGAGAGAGAGTCACGTGCACGAGCGAGAGAGATGCGCACAAGAGAAGAACCATCAGCTCAGTTATGCTCACATGACGCTCAGCAGACAAAGTGTATCCATACTACTTGTATTGCAAGGCATCGCTCGTTTTATCAAGTCAAAATTAATTAAAAAATTTAGCTCGTCTTGCAAAACACTCGTAAACCAAGGTTCCACTTGTATATATTATTAGTGTTATTTGTTAGGAAAATTGATTTTTATGTTGATATTTTTGGGGGTGTGGAACGGATTAACTGGATTTCCATTATTTTCAATGGGGAAGTTTGTTCTAGATACGAGAAATTCGCTATACAAGCTCAGTGCTGGAACAAATTAAACTCGTATCTCGAGGTTCCACTGTATTGTACTTTGGACAGCAGTTGTTTTGGCTCATTTTGTATCTGTTTGGCTGCTAATTAAGGAAAAAGAAACAATTAAGGGGTCTGAGTCTTCAAGAACAACTTTAATTAAGATTATTTCAAAAGAAGTTAATTAGCAGCAAAAACAGGTCACTCATTAAGAATAGGGTTATAATGAAAACCTGCAGCCACAGTGGTCCACCAGGACTGGAGTTTGCGACCCCTGGCTTATACCACTACGTAAGCCAACAAATAGTGGATTTTTCCTTGCCTCCACTTCGCTGAAATTCTTACGTTTTTTTCACGTGCCTTTTCCATTGTTTTTTAACCAAACACTGAACGGAAGGTGTTATGTGTACTGATTTGCATATTAAAATATGCAAAATTCTGGGAGGAGTCAGGATGGGGCTGTAGGCGCATGCAAGTGTGTTAAATTTTACGTTTGTTGGGATTTGTAAAGGGGAAGTGCATGGAACTTGGTATACACCCAGATTTATGCAACTGGATTTTTTTTGTGCGTACTCACATTTCCACTTTTGTCTGTGTGCCATGTTTTAGTATGAATTCTACGCACAGCGTTATACATGAGGCCCCTAGTCTCCACTTTCTATTACAATATTTAAATTAGGGATTCAAATGATCTTTTTCAGTATTATCAATGATCCATTCATTCATTTTTTGGACTAAATTTAGGCATGTTAGGTGATTCTGTTTTACATCTAAAATAAAGAGAAACCCTTAGGCAGATTACTATTTAAAGCATCAAATTAAAGACACCACTGGTGTCACAGTGCAAACTTGAACTCTGTGTTGAAAAACAAATACACATATTAGCTGACTGACTGGATTCTACTAGTTTTATTTTTTCGTGGGGAAAATGCCAAACCTCCCAGCATAAAAACCCTTTGCATCACAGCTCTTGAGGAAAGTTTTTTTTTTTTTGGATGCAACATCCTTAAATTTGTTTCTGGACACTTAAATAGAGTGTCCAAAAGAAATAATACTGGAAATGTGGCCATTTAGTGATGCTCTTCACTCCACAGTCTGAGAAAGCGGAGACTTTCACAACATGAAATGCATTTTTATAACGTATAAAATCTCTTTCCCTCTAAATGTTCACTATTGCTGCTGTCACTACCATCTACAATCCAAACAGAAATTAAGGCTTAATAGCATGCAGTTGACTATTAGTGTTACAAAATGTGAAGCATTTGCAGTTTTAGGAGAAAGAGGGAAAAAAAAAAAAAGAAATATTCACCTGGTGAACAATTTTTCCAAAAGCTTCCTGTAGTTTACCGTGAATTGTTGCCAGTTTCTTGGCATCCCTGTTAGCTTCGTGGATTGGAATCAGCACCTTGTAAACCTCATTCACTGCTTCGTACATTCCTGCCTATTGATAAATTCAGAAGACATGCCCATTCATGAGAATGATTATAAACTTCAGATTCCTGTTTTCATTCCTTGGTAGACGGATCGTGCAATTCGGTCCAGAAATAAACAAATCTTCAACTTTTATTTAACGTGCATACCAAGGTTATTAATATATGAAAGAACATTTCATAATTTAAAACCATACGTGCAGAGGCATACTGACATTGAAAAGAGTTGAAACTGCATAGATCTGACGTAGCATCAGACCATCATTTGTAATATGGAGCAAGAAATGCAAGGGCAATAGCGTGGTACAGGAGAAAATGAAGGCACGGACATCAGAAACTGATTAAAAGGCAACAGAAAACACCGCAAATAGTCACACAATGAGCAGAAATACAGTTCTTAAGAGGGCTGCAAAAGAACCAGCTACAACAAATGTTCTAATTAAAAGACCAACAGTTAACTTTGCTGGTACCCTCTAAAAGATTTTTTTCCCAATGCACTGTGTTCTTAAAGGCATGGGAAACTGGCAATGCTTAGAGCTTTCTGCCACACAAGGTACCCTCACCATTGAAAAAGAAGCAGCAGCCTGTTCCAACAGTCCCACAAGTCCTGCTTCAGTGAAGTACTTCCCAGAGCAAATGCCTTCTTCATCAGGAGACACCACATCATCAGATACTGCAGACTCTTCTAACACATTGGAAGAGATGTTCTATTTAAAAAAAAAACACATACACATTTAGAAATTTTATAAACACCTTTAAACAAAGTGCATAAAAGTAAACATCAGTACAACCAAACATGCAGTAACTAAGTTAAAGTATAAATTCTGGTTAAGTGTAATTAAAATACGTACATCACACGTCGAGTGTGTTAAGAATAAGGAACAAAAGTAATCATATACATTTATAAATTATTATTATAAAAATAATTACAAAAAGAGCAATAACCAAATAATGTGTGGTCAATGGTACCCCAAATACTCCTGGGTCTCCCTTGAAGTGATTCTGGTTGTTTGCTATAACGTGGGCAGAACATAATTTTGAAATGTCACGGGCAAATGTGCTGAAATCATGATACCAGCAGAATGGCATGAAAAACAATGCTAATTACACTGTGCCAGTAGTTTGCATGTCTCCTTCTGTGGGTTTTGTTCAACCAATATCAAAGTTTATCTATAACATCTCAAACTAGTGTACCCCGGGCTGGGCTTCTGGAGTTGATTTCTGCCTTGCACCTCTTGCTGATTTGATAGACTGTTCTTCTTCTTCTTTCAGCTACTCAGCACCTCTCCTCTGTACAAGTCCAAACCAACGCAATCTCGCCTCTCTGACTTTGTCTCCCAACCGTCCAACTTGAGCTGACCCTCTCATGTCCTCATTTCTAATCCTATCCATCCTCGTCACACCCAATGCATATCTTAGCATCTTCAACTCTGCCACCTCCAGCTCTGTCTCCTGCTTTCTGGTCAGTGCCACCATCTCCAACCCATATAACATAGCTGGTCTCACTACCGTCCGGTAGACCTTCCCTTTCACTCTTGCTGATACCCGTCTGTCACAAATCACTCCTGACACTCTTCTCCACCCACTCCACCCTGCCTGCACTCTCTTTTTCACCTCTATTCCACAATCCCCATTACTCTGTACTGTTGATCCCAAATATTTAGGTTCTCTAAATGTGACTAAGTGGGTAAAGGGAATGAATGGATGGTTTATTTAGTTTGTCAAAGCACACAAAATAATCATTAGAAACAACCTACACCAAAAGTGATAGGCTTCATAGATTGACATTTAAACAGACACATCATTAGTCCTTTTGGACAACTTATGATGGACTTGGCTCTTCTAGTCACACTGGTTAATTGTGGAGAAGTACATACCATTAGAATATAGCAACACAAAAAAGATCACATCCAAAGATAACACCTGACTGTAGATGCCTAATTAGAATATTTGGTAAGTCATGGTTTTGGAGGAAGATAAAGCTAGTTCTCCTGACAAGCCAGTAAAGGCCCATTTATAATCAAGTATGGACAGCTGTGGATGTAGCTGTGCACAGATGATGCACAACCTGGACTTTTCCAGCACAAGCATTCAGTGGGCATCACTGCACAGTTGTAGAATCCCCTAAAGGTTTTTTCTTTACAGTCGTTGGACTGTAAAGACGTTGGTAGTGACGAATCATTTCAAACAATTGTTCCTCAAATGAGCCCATGTTTCTTTGTCTAGCATATGCAAAGTCGAAACACAAAGAACTGCACAATCACAAAATTATGGAGGAACGAGGGTCCACGTGCCATGACTGCTGATGCAATTTAAATCAGGCACACTGTCGGAGACCCTTGCAGCAACATGGACACGCTAAATATAAACAGGACTTAAGCTATCACTTCGGTCCTGAGTGTGAGGCATATCCCAACTAGCAGCCCAAGGGTGGGAAGTCTAGAGAAATGTACAATGCAGCTGGCTGGCCGGCTGGTATATCTGGGATGAGGGAGTCAACACTACTTTCTAAAAAAAAAAAAAAGCATTTGTTCAATCAGTCCACAGGCAGAAAATGTAAAAATCGAGTGTCAGTTCTTCATATAAAAGGTACATGGATATTTCAGTGGGAGGATAAAGAGAATGTGTGCCTGTCAAAACTTTTGGGAAAAACGGACATGGCAGCAAGAGAAGAGGCAAAGCGTACAACCTGTTTTAAAGGACAAAATGTTCAGAAAGTGATAGTAAAGATCGATATAGGCAGTGACAGTCCAAATTATATATTCATGGGTAAAGTGTTTAGCGAGCGCTTTTCAAGGGATTATAAATTCAGTATAAGGAATTCAAGGAGAAGCCTTTGAGCTTCTACTTATTTCTATTCAGAATTAGTATAAGTTGCCGGATATGACTCAACAGTGCAGGTATTCTTTTTCAAGCTTCATAGGAAGCATTTTATGGATATTGGAGATACATGCATATACTAATACAACGGAATTAAAACAATAAACATGTACATAAAATTTCCTTATGTTAAGAATGATTATTTATAACATCTTCTCCTATTATAACTGGCTTGGTGACGAGTCATCCTTCCATGCTGTTGTTATACTAATACATACCTGGAAGGTCACACATCCAACAGGCAGGTATTTACGATCTTCAAGCATACTAAGATATTCAGCTACAAGAGCAGCTGAGTGTACCAAACACTGAGCTGCTTCGGCATGATTATTTCTTTCTGAGTGTTTCCCTGCCATATTTTGAAGCCAGGTCAAGCGGAGGTCTGGTGATGTTTGGTATCCTTTGGCAATTCTGCATGAAAATATGAATTAAACTATTAGAACAAACAAAAAAGCAGTCAGAAAATCCACACCATTCAGTAGATCATAAAATGTTTGGGTTCAGACTCCATACCAAGGGGAAAAATAATAAGCAAAAAGTGATTAACAATATGCACTTGTAGAAACGATTCTGTATGTTTTCTGTATCTGTGGGGAGAAAATAGAAGCTTACACTTTACCAGATTTAGAATAAGTTTTTGGTCAGATTCATGACACAATTTCAATGGCTAATAATAATAATAATAAAAAAAAATCAATTTTAATCTCATGGTAAAATTACAGCGCACTATTTTGCTTTATACAGGTAAAATTCCATAATAACGAATATCTTTACAACGAAATTTTCATTACAACGAAGTATTTTTATGGTCCCGACAGTTTCCCCATGACGCGAGTCTATAGAAATCTCATTACTACGAAATACATTCAGCCGATACTTTCATTATAACGAAGTGCCCAAAAGACCTTGAAATGCCTGAATGAATCATCCGCAAAGCAGCAAGTTCTGTGGCCGGAGCTCAGTTGTGTACAATGATCCCCAAACAAAAACATTTTTTTTCTTTCTTCGAACTTTCCTCGTATTGTTTTTTTTTTTTTTTGGCCTTTTTGTTTCCTGTGGTTTTCAGTGATACCTTTTGTTTATTGCTCATCAAAATTTAAAAAACATCCATTGGAATTTAACTCATTGTCACCCTCCTAAAGAAACGGCAGACACGAAAAAACGATAACAGTTCATATTAGAAAAAAACGTTACATTTTGCAGCTCGACACGGCCAAAAAAAACGGTGCCAGTGAATTCGGAATTTCGCCATCGATGCTGTCAACTTTCTTGAAAGACCGAGCAAAATAAGAAAAAAAATCTCGGGTTGCAAACGTACGTGAACTGCTGCATTTGAAGACGTCGAAAAAGTTTTTATGTGGTTCAGAGATGCATGTTCAAGAAATATTCCTATTAATGCGGCACTCATTCAAGAAAATGTGAGGTTTGTAAATTCTCTTGGAACCTCCCCTAACTAGACAGCACGCCGAAGAGCGTCGCGAAGTCCAGTCTCCACATCTATGGAAGACTGTTTATCTGTTGCCGGGGCAACAGCTGGCTCAAAGATATTCTGCGTCTCTCTGCCAAATCAAACAGAAAAGATATCGATGGGTGATGCAGCCTGACTGCTGTCTGTGTATAGCAGAGTGGCAGATCACGCTACAATAAATAAGTGTGCCGTTCCTGTTTCAAGCTGAATAAAGTTGCTTTTCCTAAAGTACTGAGACTCAGCCTCGTGTTTTGGGGTGCAAGACAGGGACTTATAGCGCAAACCCGATCTTTTATGATTTGCTTCTGTGTCACTTCACTGCAGCGCTATGAGAATGTTTTTGCCCTGCCCCAGCAACGGACAAACAAACTTCCACAGATGCTGCAATCGCGCTTCGGGAAAGTGTATTATTGCAAGGAAATGCAGGAGGAGATTAAAATTAACACAAAAGAAGCTACTGAAATGATTGAAAATGCCTGGGCACTAGTTAAAGAAAGCACTATAGTAACAAATATAGAATCTCATGACAATGAAATTTTCGTTATAACAAAATATTTTTTAGGTCCCTGGGAGTTCGCTGTAATGGAATTTTACCTGTACTAATAATTTCATTCTGGCACACTTTTACTAAGGTTAAATGTCAATCTTCATTATTTATATGTAGATCATGCAGTCACAATTAAAGTATTAGAAATGTAATAGCACGAGTAGTGACAAATGAAAGGCGTATGTACATTTTATTATGAATTGCGACTCAGTCTACGTATTCCTGTACGTAGCAGTATGTTTTATGATTTACTAGTGTATTGCTTAAGTGTTACGTATACGTTAGTTAGTATAAATTATAATATTGTTCTAACAAACGTTTGTCTAGTACACGTAGTGACTGCTGAAAACCGTATGCTTTGTTATGAATTGGCTGCAAAGTACACTACAGGTAGGATGTACTTATTGAATTTTACTCCATTTTTATTTATATACAGTACAGGTATATATATATGTTATAATTACAGTGATACATTGCTGTTATTAGTAGTTTAGCATAGAAAAATGCTTATTTCAACGTAAAAAGTTGTCAAAAACCCATTAAAAACAATCATTATAAAACCGCAGATTTCCGCGATAGAAAATGTTCCACAGAAAAATCCACAATATAGCGGGGGCGCGATAGCTGAACCGTGATATAGTGGAATCACTGTATATTTATTTTCTTAATTAGGAACATCCTGTATAAGTTTATTAGTCCTATAATCATTACTGTCCAGTTCAATTTTTTGAAAATAATTGAGAGGTGAATGCACCCATCATAGCATAATCAAGACATTAAACTGCCATATTTAACAAAAATGCTTCACCTATACATGAGGTCTATCAGCATTTCTGGATCTTCTTGGTGCTCCTTCATTTTCACTGTATCCGAAAGGATCATGTGGAGATTAAAAACAAGATCCTGAACCTGAAAAAATGTAAAAGCCTTCAATAAGTATTTAATAATACAATATACAGTTAATATTAATATTTTCATTATTACAGTTTTCTATTAATCAGTGAAAAAGTGCGGGGAACCAATTCTCATGAATACAAGATAAAATTAGTGGCATTACAGTTACTTGCTTGCTCTATTTCAGATACTGAATGTTATAGTGCTGTTTGTTTTTATTCCCTTAATACTCCTTTCTTCTGTCCTAACGTTTCTCCCTTTGAAATGCAGTTCTAAGTCAAGTTTTACTCACAGAAAGAACAGAGACAACCCTTAATTATTAGTGAAGCCAACATTTAACGTATGTTAAATGGACTGGAGACTTGTCTGGTTAATCAGCGCTCACCAACACATCTATGAAGTAATCAGCATGATGCTGTATAACACTGCAGGTATTTCAAAACTGCCAACACACACTCACCGCACACTTTTATTAAGTACACTTTGCACACTCACTGAACACTTTTTATTAAGTACACCTTGCTAGTACCGGGTTGTAACCCCCTTTGGCTTCAGAACTGCCCTAATTATTTTTGTCATAGATTCAATAAGGTGCTGGAAACATTCTGCAGGGATTGTGGTGCACATTGACATGATAGCATCACGCAGTTGCTGCACATCCACGATGTGAATCTCCCATTCCACCACTCTGTTAGATTGAGATCTGGTGACTGTGGACGCCATTTGAGTACAGTCAGCTCATTGTCATGTTCAAATCAGTTTGAGATGACTTAAGCTTTGTGACATGGCGTGTTATCCTTCTGGAAGTAGCCATCAGAAGATAGGTACAATGTGGTCATAAAGGGATGGACGTGGTCAGCAACAATATTCAAGTAGGCTGTGGAATTTCAACGATGCTCAATTGTTAACTAAGGGGCCCAAAGTGTGTCAAGAAAATATTCCCCACATTCAGACACCACTAGTCTGAACTGTTGATACAAGGCAGAGTGGATCCAAACTAAAAGGAGGATAGCATTTGAAATCTGATATGTACTTCATGGGTAGGCACATTTCAGATTTTCAGCACTAATAAAATCATAGAGAAGATTATGCATATACTGCTTTGAAAATTTTGGACAGAAGCATTCCCATGAAGAACTGCTGCATATCGTCATCAACACATCTTATATATATATATTTCTCTTCTGGTTCGTCCTGCTTCCACTTCAAAACTGGTCCCGCCCACACGGCATTTCTCGATTCCTATTCGTCCTCTTCCAAACCCTTCCCCACACTGCCTGCGGCTCCTCTTCAAAACCAGTCCCGCCCACACGCAGCCGACACGACATTTCTCGATTCCTATTCGTCCTCTTCCAAATCCTTCCCCACACTGCCTGCAGCCTCCCATACACCTTGCTATTTTCGTTATACTGCGACGGTTGTTTCCTAAGTCTTTGTTATAAAATAAACGATAGTATCCTCTCTGTCGACGGGTTTTTGTAAAACGGCATCTCTATTCCGGGATCCGGCAACTGCCTGTTCCTATCAGGGGGTTATTTCTTGACACAAACGGTTGACGAAGGCAATGCACCGTATACTGTTCCTATTTTTACACCGGCGTATGCTATCTAGTTTATGTTATTCATAACAACCTGAAGTTAAAACATGTCATGTCACTAATCATCTCTCTTTTACAAAGACTTGGCCACTGAGGATTTTAATGAGATTCGAGAAATAATACAAGTGAATGATTTTAATGATCAGTGAGTACTTCATTATTATTATTTATTTAGCAGACATCTTATCCAAACTGTTTTAAAAATGGATGAGACATCTGAGTGATTATATTAACACATGTACACTTTAAGTAATGTAGAATGCACAGATGGGTCTGGTTGGTCATTTGGTACCCCTATATGTTGTCTTCAGTATTCATGCCAGCTGAAAGATTTTATTTTTCTCTCCTCTATTGAAATGTGACCCTTGCTTCATGTTGTATATCATTTTTTCTAGACAATCTTAAAAGTTCTTTGTGTTTTCTTTTTTTTTTACTTTTACATTTTTAATTATGGTATTCATTTTAAAAGGCAATTGAGCTGCAACTTTTATATGAAAATATCCAACAGACTTAAAAGTTGTTGTTAATTAGAAGGTTAATTATCAATAGAGAACAAAATATTAAAACAGAGCAGAAGCAGCTTAGCCTTAGTGAAAATCCTTAG
Organism: Polypterus senegalus; assembly: GCF_016835505.1. Classification (NCBI taxonomy): domain Eukaryota; kingdom Metazoa; phylum Chordata; class Cladistia; order Polypteriformes; family Polypteridae; genus Polypterus; species Polypterus senegalus. The sequence continues at coordinate 132,040,169 of NC_053167.1, read as the reverse complement.
GACAGATAAAAGCTAGCAGTATAAGAACACCACAGCTGGCCAAGAACTATTCCTAGCAATATTAGCTATGGAGCCAGAAGAAGAACAGGCGGGCAGAAAACCCGAGGCGTCCCTTGATGCTTTATAAAGTTAGAAGCACAGTGCTGGTCACATTCATTGCAGAGCTACATTATTCACATGTGCCCTTGAATTAGTGGTGTATAATTTATAAGAAATGTATTCTGTATGAGGGCTGGGTTTACCACAATCCTAACTAGGCCAAGTGTAAAGAAAATCAGGTACGAGTTGCAATAAACTCAACAAACAAGAGAAAAATGCTTTAAAATAAATGAAGTTTCCTTTATAAAAAAGGAGAGAATGCATCATAGGGTGTTTTCTTCTTTCAACAGTTAAATTACCTGTAATGTGTATTGAAATTGAGATAATTGATAAATTGAGATAGCACAAGCACAGCTGAGAACCTTCGTTGCATGTACTCCAAGAGGCTCATGTGAACTGATTTTCCAGGACTGGAAAAGGTAAACCCGTGCATGCAGTGTGTGATGTCTCAGATAAAGAGGAAGACGAGCTGCTTATTGATGCAGTAAGAAAGGAACAACCCTCTGATATGTGAGCAAATGTAAAAAAACATCGAAATCTCAGTTACTGTCTCAAACAACAGGCCTAATATAAACCATTCAAGGATAATACCGCACTTGCACTTGCAATTCTTCTGCATTAGATCAAATCAGAACAATTAAAAAAAAATCAATACCTGTTCAGGAAAAGTGGTTTCTCTTAGTTCCAAATCTTCCTCAGCATAGGTCAAAATAGTCTTTAAAGAACGCCTCAAAAATTCCTCATTGAAATTCTGAGATGTTCCAACTAGAGATGACAGGGACATTGTAACCTGCATCTTCACTCTTGCAAAGTTCTAAAATGAAAAAAAAAATTAAATTTTCAAAATTGCTACATGAAAATGCAGAACATTTATCTCCCATGAAGCAAGTTAAAACAGACACTTTATGATGTAAAAAAGGTTAAAAGAAATAGGAATTAGCTAGTTACACAAGCTGCACCCTAAAGGTAAAAGTCAAGAAAATAATCAATAGTGCTACAGTGTAGAAACTGTAGCCAGCCAAAAGAAGATGTTTGAGAAGCATGGCTAAAATTTGTCAGGTAAAACTAATCTGAAAAGTGCACAAATGGTGTAATACATGATAAAAAAAAATCTCCCTTTTTTTTAAAGTGCTATGTCTGGACCATTGAGGGTTCACTGCTGCCTATTAAGAAAGTGGATAATCATTAGAGAGGGCAGCACAGTGGTGCAGAGGTAGCGTTGCTGCCTCACAGTTAGGAAACCCAGGTTTGCTTCGAGGATCCTCCCTGCGTGGCGTTTGCATGATCTCCCCGTGTCTGTGTGGGTTTCCTCCGGGTGCTCCAAAGACATGCAGGTTAGGTGCATTGGCAATCCTAAATTGTCCCTAGTGTGTGCTTGGTGTGTGGGTGTGTGTGCCCTGTGGTGGGCTGGCGCCCTGCCTGGAGTTTGTTTTCTGCCTTGCGCCATGTGTTGGCTGGGATTGGCTCCAGCAGACCCCCGTGACCCTGTGTTAGGATATAGCAGGTTGGATAATGGATGGATGGATAATCTATATTAATAAAAGGCAAAGCCCTCACTGACTGACTCACTTGCTCATCACTAATTCTCCAACTTCCCGTGTAGGTAGAAGGCTGAAATTTGGCAGGCTCATTCCTTACAACTTACTTACAAAAGTTAAGCAGGTTTCGTTTTGAAATTCTACGCGTAACGGTCATAACTGGAACCTGCTTACGTACATATATATGGCCATAGCCTGCAGCTTGGTCGCTTTGAGAGGCGGAGTTGTGTCCGTCATCATCACGCCTCCCACATAATTAAGTGCCTGCCCATATAAGGCCGTCCGTCAGCAGCAATCCAATAGACACGCTGCCGCTAAATATTCGCGGGTGAAGGACTGTGCTTATGCAAACGAAGATGAGATAGTCAGGGATAGACTAGTGTTTGGCACAAACTCAGCAAAAGTGCGAGAGAAACTTTTAAGTACTGGGTCTGAGCTAACATTAAATAAAGCCATGGACATCGCAAGATCGCACGAGATAGCACAACCACAGCTGAGAACCTTCGTTGCACACACTTTGAGCGGCTCACGTGAACTGATTTTCCAGGACTGGGAAAGGTAAACCCGTGCATGCAGTGTGTGATGTCTCAGATAAAGAGGAAGAAGAGCTGCTTATTGATGCAGTAAGAAAGGAACAACCCTCTGATACTGAACAAGCCTTTGTAGACATATCAATAGGAAAGCAAGGTGTAAAGCTTAACTTTAAATTACATTCATAGACACGCTGCCGCTAAATATTCGCAGGCAAATCCACAACTTAATACCGGGAATGCCTGTTAAACATATTAGATTCACGAGTATCGCTTTGGGTAGTGAACATTACGATGAATGAAACCTGTTCAAAAAACACATTACACAATTGAGAAGGCAGCAAAAGAATATGAAGCGAGTGACACATACAAGCATATTCATAAGTGCAGCTACTGCGGAAACAAAGCACAGTGAAACCTTAAGTTTAAATTAAGTTCATAGATAGGCTGCCTCTGGCGTTTTTCATGCCTAAGACGAATACGATATTCACGAGATACAAGTTTAATGAGAAGATGCAGGGTATAAAAGAGACTTTTGATCACTTTGTAACAGAGTTAAAACTGCTGGTGAAGGACTGTGCTTATGCAAACGAATAGGAAAGCAGGGTGTAAAGCTTAACTTTAAATTAGGTTCATAGACACGCTGCCGCTGGCGTTTGTCATGCCTAAGACGAATATGATATACATGAGATACAAGTTTAATGAGAAGACGCAGGGTATAAACGAGACCTTTGATCACTTAGTAACGGAGTTAAAATTGCTGTTGAAGGACTGTGCTTATGCAAACGAATAGGAAAGCATGGTATAAAGCTTAACTTTAAATTAGGTTCATAGACACGCTGCCGCTGGCGTTTGTCATGCCTAAGACGAATAAACTGAGAAATACAACATGAAAACCTGTGTGGTTCTGTCCATGTAACATACTGAGTGATTTTTGTGTTCAGTAAATATGCTTTCAGGAGGGAAGGGCCGCTACTAATAAACTGTTGCTGATAAAAAAAATACACTGGTTTTGTCATCGCACAGATCTACTTTGTATATGAATTACTAAGAGGGAGACTACAAGTCATCCATATCTGCATCAAAAACGTAAAACTAAACATCCCTAACAAATAAACATAAGTAATACCTTTCATATTGAAGAGCTTTAACTAAACAGTTTACTGCTGAAAACAAAAACACTGTCCAATATAGTGACTGCAGTACATCAGGAAATAAATATATTTTTGCTGGTTGACACTGCTAGTCTGTTTCAGGCATTACAGAGATTGTTTACAATAATGCTGAAATAATGACATATATACAATACACAAACAATTTGTTTTTAAACTTTTTCTAATGTATGGAATGAGATCAAATATTGATTACTTCATGTACTCACGTTGCCAATTTCAAAATTCTGCCTCATCAGAAGGTAAAGTGAAGCACTGGCATGGGACCGAATAGTACTGATGCTGCTACTGCAGTTTCTCAGGAGTCTCAGGCAGAGATCTGCACACTGTTCAGTTTCTTCTTCAAAAAGCAGCTCTGGAAACTGTACAGGCAAAAATCAGTTAAAACATAAATAAACACAATTGTTAAAGAAAGAGTGTGTAGAATACACATATTTAATACACGCCACAAGTCTACTGTCTTTTTATTAAACATATGCTAAACCATAAAAGATACCACAATTCTCAAACCCTGTCAACTGAAATCCTAAATGAAGTCATTACAGCAGATCAAGAAAAGTGCTCTGCACACCACTAGCATTTTAACATACCTTTAAGAGGAATAAGCAGCTCAGCTGCAAATAACATCATTAATGTTTAAAATAGTTCAGTCAGCATGTGTTCACTTTTACTGACACCAAAAGCTGATATAGATAATGATAAACACTTTTTTTTCTTAGTCAGAATATCCATACTGCACAACCTGGCACCTCACTCCAACTAAGGTATGCTAGCTCTCTATCTTTTATGTTTACTGTTTGTTGACTATAATGTCACTGTAACATCCTTGCCTGTGTTATAAAAGCTTCAACTGCCAGTGTGGGAGCACTTACTGGATTAACAAGTCCTGATCGTGTGTGTCATTAGAGCTCACAAAGTGGGGAGGAATCACTTTGTTGTTATACTTGATTTGATTCAGTTCTGACATTGTGTTCAGCAATACAGGGGCGCCGCAGGGGACTGGACTTTCTCCGGTCCTGTTCAATCTATATACATCAGACTTCCAATATGACTCGGAGTCCTGCCACGTGCAAAAGTTTGCTGATGACACTGCTATTGTGGGCTGCATCTGGAGTGGGCAGGAGGAGGAGTACAGAAAGTTAATCAAAGACTTTGTTAAATGGTGCGACTCAAACCACTTACACCTTAACACCAGCAAGACCAAGGAGCTGGTGGTGGATTTTAGGAGGCCTAGGCCCCTCATGGACCCTGTGATCATCAGAGGTGACTGTGCAGAGGGTGCAGACCTTTAGATATCTGGGAGTGCAGCTGGATGACAAATTGGACTGGACTGCCAATACTGATGCTCTATGTAAGAAAGGTCAGAGCAGACTATACTTTCTGAGAAGGTTGGCATCCTTCAACATCTGCAGTAAGATGCTGCAGATGTTCTACCAGACGGTTGTGGCGAGTGCCCTCTTCTACGCGGTGGTGTGCTGGGGAGGCAGCATAAAGATGAAAGACGCCTCACGCCTGGACAAACTTGTTAAGAAGGCAGGCTCCATTGTAGGATTAAAGTTGGACAGTTTAACATCTGTGGCAGAGCGACGGGCATTAAGCAAACTCCTGTCAATCATGAAGAATCCACTGCATCCACTTAACAGTGTCATCTCCAGACAGAGGAGTAGCTTCAGTGACAGACTTTTGTCACTATCCTGCTCCACTGACAGACTAAAGAGATCGTTCCTCCCCCACACTATGCGACTCTTCAATTCCACCCGGGGGAGTAAATGCGAACATTAATTTTATTAAAATTTTTTTCTTTTTTCATTTTTATTACTATTTAATTTAATATTGTTTCTTTGTATCAGTATACTGCTGCTGGATTATGTGAATTTCCCCTTGGGATTAACAAAGTATCTATCTATCTAAATTTAATTTATAGAATTAATCTACAATTTGACATGGAGGCTATGTTGAAATTTTGTTTTAGTCGTAAAGTGCACTGTGATTTCGGCTTGGGTTAGGAGGGGTGGGGCTTAGGTACAAACAGTGTTTCTTTTTATTTTCCTAATTGGTTTTCAACTTTACTCACATCCATAAGTCATACAATGAAATACCACAGGATAAACATTCTAGAAATGGTTTTTTAGATGTAATATAGAGTGACAAATCAAAATAATTACAAACTGAAAGTAGAAAGAAAGACAACTATGTGAACTGTATATTAAAATGTAAAGGCAGTCTTTGGGTTATAAAGGAGTTCTGTTCCTGACAATGATTGTGTAGGTTATTTAAGTCAAAAATCATGTAAGTAAACATCCATTAACGGAAAAAGTGAATCAGCAAAAACACAAAGGTTTTAATATTTACAGTCAACTGTGTACTTTATTTAACAAAGTTGAACATTAAAGAACAAGTCAAAATGAGAAACAAACAACATGTAAGCATAACACCTTATTATTTATTTTACAAAAAAAGGTTTCAAAATTGTTAATAAAATGAAAATGAAGCGAAATTGCTGTATTTTGAACGTAAACAGGTTTTGTTTTCAATATATAACTAGGAGGCTTTGCCCCCTGCTCGCTTCGCTAGCCAACCCCCATTTTTGTTTTTCCGGATACACACTTTTAAGATTTTTTTTTTCTTTGAATTGTTGCTATTTCATTAGTTTCACTTTTATTTCAGAACTTCTGTAAAAACAATATTTGGAATCTTTCAAGTCCCAACGTGCTGAATCTTTTTAATGAGGTCAGCGAGGTGTTTAATGACTTTGTACCATAATTCAGGACAGGTTTCTCTGTTTGGAATTTCAGCACCGACAAAACGAACTTCATCATCAGCAGTTAATAATTTTGTTTGCAAAGTAACCAATAAATGCATGCGAGGTAAACTCAGTTTTTGAAATTGTCTGACTTAAACTTCAAAGCCTTACAATATTTACATACTTCTGACATATCACCTTAGTCCATCTATTCGATTTCTATTCGCCTTTATGTTATTTCTCTCTACTTCTTTGCGTTAATGCGATCTTTACTTTCTATTTTTTGATACTTTTATTTTTTTCTGCTTTCATATTCTGTATCTTGCTCTGTATGTGTTTGGTGCCTACATTTTTTTTTTTGAGTCTTTTGAATTCCAGATTTCATTATCTCTAACCTGCTGTGCATGCGCTTGGCCCCCTTGTTTGTTAACCTCTTTATGACGTTTTTCTTTGTATTCTACTCTTTGCCTTTTATTTCTGACCTCACTTTATCCTGCTTTTGTTTCAATGACACCTGGTCCGTGGTGATTACTTTCCCTTTTTCAATTAATAATTTCCATTTGTTTGCGCTACTGCGATCTTTACTTTCTTTTTTTAATACTTTCTAATTTTTCTACTTTCATATCTTTAACTTTCTCCACATGTGTATCGCGCCAATGTTTTTTTAGCCTTTCGAATTCCACTGCTTTCATAATATCTAACCTGCCCTGCATGTGCATAGCATCAACGTCCGGAATGGACATGCTTTTTTTTTCAATTCCACTTTCCTCATTTTCTGAATTTGCACCTAGATTATTCTTTTTCTTTTTTGTCCCTCCAATGCTTTTGAGTCTCTTTTTTTCACGTTGCTCTTTCTTCTTCACTTAGTCGCCGACATTTCATTTATAACGTATTGTCCTTATACGCTTTATATACGCTGAGAGCCCAGGATCTATCTGTGCTCAAAGCCAAAATATGACTGAGTGTGTCGCTGCCCGTGCTCTTATTTGGTTGTAAGTAGGGTGTGTCTTGCAAGAATCTCATGTTCTACATCATCGTGAGACGGTCCTGGGTCAATCTCTTGGCACAAAGTCTCATGTTTAAGGTCCCCGCGAGACACTCCGTGGCCCATCTCTTTAGTCTTGCGGGTCTTTTAAGTGTCTTCTGTGATCTTAACGTAAAAATCACGTCTCGTTGCCCTACTGTTTCTCTCCAGGATTTTTTTATAATAGAGAGACAACACAGTACTTCATGGAGTTTTTGTATTCAATGTCTGGTGCATCACGTTGCAAGCATTGACGGATTCCAATTGCCCTGGTATTGTTTCTCCATCGTAGCAATGTCCTGGTGAAACCTTTCACCGTGTTCGTCACTGACAGCACCAAGATTTGTGGGGAAGAAGTCCAAGTGAGAGTGCAGGAAATGAATCTTAAGTGGCATGTTGCACTTCATTGTCTTGTATGCTTTAAGAAGTTTGTCTACCAGCTGAATGCAGTTTGGGACTCTGTATTTGCCCAGACAATTGTCAACAATGTCTCTGAAGGCTTTCCTGGCAATTTTTTCCGGCCCAACTAACAGATCTTCAAACCGCTTGTCACTCATAACTTGCCTGATCTGGGGGCCAACAAAAATGCCCTCTTTGATCTTGGCATCAGTTATTCTTGGGAACATCTGTCTTAAATAATGAAAACCTTCACCTTTCTTGTTCAGTGCTTTAACGAAATTCTCCCTGAGTCCCAGTTTTATGTGAAGATAAGGCAAAAATATCTTTACTGGGTACACAAGCGATTCATGTGCCACATTTTTCTGTCCTGGAACTAACTTCTTACAGAGTGGCCAGTTCTGTCGAGAATAGTGCGACTCTTTGGCACGGCTGTCCCATTCACAGATGAAACAAAGTACTATGTATAGCCGAGCTACAGTCCTAGTAGCCAACAGGTACTGAAGGATAAACGCTGCCATTGTGTAGCAGAACAGCTTTCAGGCTTAACACTGACGAATCAATGAAGAGACACCACTCTTCCTGGTTGTGATCACAACCCAAGGCTGAGAACAATACTTCAGTGTCACAACAGAAACAGAGATTGTCGACTTGTGCAAAAAATTTGGTTATATCATAATGTCGGCCTCGTAACACAGAAATTTTCGTACCTGGTGACAGCAAACACCATTCCTGCAGTCTCAAACCCAGCAGCTCGGCTTTTGCTTTTGACAGACCCAAATATCTGCCCAAATCAAACAATTCGGACTGTATTATCAGATGTGGATAGCATGATGAGCACGGTTCAAAATCCGGGTCAATATTACTGTCAGTACCCTGCATTGCAGTTTCTTTATCTGGTTCGTCTAAGGTCTAATCCTCTGGTGGTTTCGGAATTGGAAGACTGTTGTCATGTGGCATGGGTCTCATTGCTGAAGTCAGATTAGGATATTCAATTGACTTCTTGTTTTTGGCAGAGAAACTAGACACATTAGTCAAACAGAAGTAACAGTCCGTCACATGGTTTTTCTGCTCTTGCCATATCATTGGAACAGCAAACAGCATCGTCTTTCGAGTGCCTCTGAGCCAGGCTCTTAGACTGACAGCACATGTTGCACAGCAAATATGAGGCACCCATTCCTTGTCTTGATCACCAGCCAAAATACAGATGATAAGCTTTCTTCACAAGAACAGTCACCCAACGTCTGAGGCGCAAGGGTATATTCGCCACAGATATAGCAGAATGAATTGCGGCTGTTACGACATTGACGAGACATATCGCCGGACACCAAAACGTCTATAGCATCAAGCTTACTTGCTGTTATACTGCTACAGATACTATACTTTACTATACAGGTAGTCCCCAGGTTACGGACATCCGACCTACGAACGAGACCACAGCTGCGACACATGCGTCTCGGTATCTGCCACTCTGTCATCTTCGGCCTAGGGATGCTGCAAGCAGTGGCTAGAGAGGGGGCGATTTCACTGCTTGCGCAGTGTAGTGTCCCTCGGGCAGCTCCCGGCGGCAAGCGGTGACCTGTAGTCCATAGTCAAGGGGCCACAGCTATCGCTCGTGTGCAGGACAGTGGTTCGCTGCCTGCCCACTACGCCGCCGCAGCTAATACTCCTGACTGGACGCAGGCTGGATGGAGTGGAGGGGGGTGTTTCACTGCCCACCCAGCACACATGGCTGGTAATGCTGCAAGCGGTGACCCGGCTGCGGCTGAACGGAGGCCATTGAGGGTGAACGGGGCAGCAGGGGTAGCATTGTAATGTGCCTCGGATGGCTGCCTGTTGAATTGAGGTTGGGCGATTCACTACCCACCTTTGGCCGCACCGTGTTCGTTCTTGGTGGGCTGACACTGCAGGGAGCATACTGTAGTGGAGGTGACTGTGTGGTGGGCGAGTGATGAACACTCCCCTCGCCGCCCCTAGTCATTCTCAATAGTAAGCCTGCCTGTACTGTTACGCACATAGCAGGAAGTTGTCTCTTGTCAGTACATCAGACGTGTTGACGACAGGTACCTTCCAGCTGTGATAACGTGTACAGTGCTGTGCAGAAGAGCTCATCTTAACCTTTTGTCTTCAACCATCAAGAATGTCTCTGAAACACAAATCTGATGCAAGTGCTGGTGATACAGTAAAGAAGAGAAAAACCATCACCATTGAAAATAAAGTAGAAATAATAAAAATGTTGGAGAGAGGTGACACTCCATTCATTCATGGGCAGAGCACTTGGTTACAGTCGGTCAACAATAGCATTTATTAAAATAATGTACCTGTTCCGACTTACATACAAATTCAACTTAAGTACAAACCTACAGTCCTATCTCGTACGTAACCCAGGGACTGCCTGTACTGATACTATACATACACACCGACTATCTATATTAACCAAATGAGCAGGATCGGTGTATGCAAGCCACCTTTATAGCATGCTAAGACAGCGTCAAGCTTGTTCAGATATATGGTAAATGGTAAATGGCCTGTATTTGATATAGCGCCTACTAGAGTTCAAGAACCCCCCTAGGCGCTTCACAACACAACAGTCATTCACCCATTCACACACACATTCACACGCTGGTGATGATAAGCTACTTTGTAGCCACAGCTGCCCTGGGGAGCACTGACAGAGGCGAGGCTGCCGAACACTGGCGCCACCAATCCTTCCGACCACCAGCCAGCAGGCAAGATAGGTTAAGTCTCTTGCCCAAGGACACAACAGCTGCATTCTCATGCCGGGAGCCAGGATCGAACCTGCGACCCTCCGATTGCTGGACAACTGCTGCCCAGATATGCCCAGGAGGTCAACTTCCACAGAACAGCTTCTAACCTGGCCTGATTCCATGGCTTTGGACATGCCCAGGCTGCACATACCATTGTTGATAAGTCACTTATGGGACTGAAAATGTTTGGATACAAATATAAGAAAAAATCATGACAAAACTGAAACAGTACGTGATGGGTAAATTTTGATGTGATATTCATGATCAGCACCCAAAAATCTAGAAGAGACACCCAACAGTGTTCAAGAAGCAAAAACACTGTTGTGCAGTGTTACAGTACAGAAGCCTCACTGGTTAAAGTAGTAATTGATTTGCGGGTTAATGCGGACAAAGGTCATAGATCTGTTCTTGTTATCTTAGACTTAAGTACAGCTTCTGACATCACAGACCACGGTATTCTTATAAATCACCTTAGACAGCGGGTGGGTCTCTCTGGTAGCATCTTAAATTGGTTTCAGTCTTACTTAACAGGTAGAAAAATTCTTTGTTAGATGGTGTAGGACAAGGATCTATTCTGGGTCCGCTGCTTTTTCCAATCTACATGCTTCCATTATGTCAGATTATATCAAAACACAAGGTGAGCTACCCAGCTATGCAGGCGAGACACAACTTTATTTATCGATAATGCCTGATGACCCTGATGCTCTTGGCTCTCTAATCCAACATCTTAGCAGTATTTCTGATTGGATGAGAAGAAAGTTTCTCAAAGAAATAGGGAAAAAACAGAAATCTTAGTTATTGCCAAACGTGGAAATAGATGTGTCAACAACCCAACCCCCAATCTGCTTTACTTCTTAAGACAACACAACTGGAACGTATATTTAAGATTCTGAGAATGGCAGGCGCCATTCAAGACGCTTATCTGTGAGTAAACTAACAGCGTGGCGGTGTGTGGTGCTGGTCAGAGGTGGCATAATATGTGAGAACAAAAGGCAAAATGATTGAAAATGGTGGCAATGTCTGTAGCATGTACTACCATTCCTTATCATTAGTGAGGGCTATTTGCATAAAAATTAGTATTCTTTGGTCTTAAAAAAAAAAAAGAAGTCTGCAGACATAGGTTATCTGAAAATCAACTGAAAAGAAAAATTGTGTCTTTTTGTATTTTAGGAATTTGAACCCAAGATCCGCCTGTATTACTCAGTTAAAAATAAAAGCTTTTGGTGTAATATTAAAATGTACATATTATAACACCAACCTTGGACACTAGTGCTCTTTGCGTAGCAAAGCAATGCTGAAGGTACAGGGCGCTCTGGTTGCAAGCTATACTATGAAGTAAGACTCTTAGAACTCCTCCAAGTATACTCTCCTTTGATTCTGTGAGGGACACCGTCTGTGAAAAGAAAAATATTTTTTAAATAAGTATTATCACTTTGGTTCTAACAGTGTGTATCAATTTATTAGTAATAAATCACAAATTAGTAATACAATCCTGCATGTTAGTCAAAGTCAATCACTGAAGCAAAGAAGATCTCACAGTAACTTGCATTAATAACAGATTTTAGTGACTATTTAAAAAAAGAAAATCTGCAAATCGTTTTCACTCTCTTGACGTATCAGTAGTGCAGTCTGAATATTAAAGACAGTTTGCCCCTAAAAATGATATTTACCATATATACTCACGGATAAGTTGGGAGTTGATTTTAATGTATAATTTCTGATATTTTATAATGTCGGTCGTATAAGTTGAATACAGAACACTCACGCTATTGATCCAATAGATTATGATATACTAATGCCCACCTGAGAGAGTAACCACGGAGCACACTGCCTTTTTTTTGTCCATGTGGGCGCGGCAATGCGCTGTATCCGTGTGTGCTCCTAACCTCTCTCTATTGTGCCTACGTGACCACATGGTAATACCAGAACTATTCTGAAGTGACGTTTCCCACTGTTTTGTGTTTTTTGTATCTCACACCCTCATACACCTTTATCGTAAGAGCATCCCTTATCTACGATGGAGTGTTTGAACAGAAGAAAATATGAAGCTGGTTTTAAATAAAAAGTTGTTGAAGTGGCAAAAGAAATTGGTAACTGCGCTGCTGCAACAAACTTCGATGCGCCTAAGGAACTGATGAGAGATTGGAGATGTTATTAAAAAAAAAAAATTAAGCGTCACATTTTTGAACGGCCGCATAAGTCTGATTTTATGATTGATTTTTTGAGTTTCAAAACCCAACTTATACGTCAGTATATACGGTAATGTAAAGCACTTTGAGCTACATTGTTTGTATGAAAATATGCTATTGAAATAAATGTTACTTATATTGATATATAGTATATACAGTACATATACAGTATTATAAAAATATATGTATTTAGAGGGGCTTAAAGTGGAGAAAGACAAACAAATTGTGATGGCATTCACTACACTCTTGGCACGCAGACTCATTCTAATAAACTGGAAGAACCCAAACTCTCCTCTTTTAAGTCAGTGGGAAACCGATGTGTTATATTATTTGAAGTTGGAAAAAATCAAATACTCAGTTAGAGGATCCGTACAGACTTTTTTCAAAACATGCAGGATCTAATCAGTAATATTTTAAAATAAGTTCATAAAGCACAGAGAATTTATTAATTTAGGTATGTTTACAAGCCTTAAATTTTACGCCGTTTGTCTTTCTCTCTTTCAGGGTGGGGATCGGTCTGTTCTTAACTCAATTCTTCTTATTGTAAAAACTTGATCGCTTTGTATGGATTGTAATGAAATTAATAAATAAATAAAAAAAAATATGTATTTATACAGTAAAGCACTTTGAACTACATTTTCTTTTTTCTGCAATTTAATAAAGTACACTTGGCTTAAAACTGAAAGCAGGCTTTATAAAAATACATTAAAATTATATTAGTGCTTTGTTTTAGCAGGAATGAAACTGACATACACTGTTTACCTTGGACTAGTTAATGGCTGCTGAAGGGGACTTTTGATTAATCATTCACTTCTATTATGGAGTATTGGATTAGAATTTTTAAGGCCAACTGTCTATTCTGACGTCAACCTCATTTAGTTGCCTTTTATTATGTGCAAAGGTGTGATAATATTAACAGGATGCTTTATTCTAAGCCCTGGTCACAGGTGGATATTAAAGCAGAAGAATAATTGAAATGAAAAGCTAGTCTGGAAGCAAATGGCCTTAAGTAACGACCAAGGTGAAAACCTTTACAAGTTGTAGTTCAAATATGAAGAAAAATTGAAAAGAACAGACGTGAGAATGATCAGGTAAATGTCCAGAGTGTCACACAGTTTAAGGAAGATGAATAATTAGTTAAGAGAAAACACTGTGTGTGGAAGTGACAGATGTTGATTGATGACGATAATAATGATGGTCATCTGAACTCTACAATTTAAATTTTTCTTTTGGTAAAATTAAAGAGAAAAGGGCATATTATATAGCTGAATTGTTCACATATAATAACTGCTTTGAATTTATGATTTACTTCAGAATTAGATCTCCGTTTAATGGTAATAAAGAAGCCCAACAAAAACTGGAATGCATATTGTACAAAAGAGAATGCTTATCACTTTATTGTGCTATATATTTTCCCTCTCCTCTGATATTGTTTTCATAACTGTAGTCCAAATGAGCACTTGAATTCCAATTCAGTGACAACAAAGTTCCACTTGACTTTGACATTGATTTTTACTATTTATTTCAAATAGACAAATAGAACTTTGTTTGTCTCCTTGGGGAAATTTAGCTTTATACAGAAGCTCTTTAAATAAATAAATACTTAAATACATTGATAAATACTTATAAATAAATATATATATATATATATGTATATATATATATAAATATATATATATATATAAATATATATGTATATATATATAAATATATATATATATAAATATATATATGTATATAAATATATATGTATATATAAATATATATATGTATATATATATATAAGTGTGTGTGTGTGTATATATATATAAATGTATATATATATAAATATATATATATAAATATATATATATATATAAATATATATATATATAAATATATATATAAATATACACACACACACACACAGTGGTGTGAAAAACTATTTGCCCCCTTCCTGATTTCTTATTCTTTTGCATGTTTGTCACACAAAATGTTTCTGATCATCAAACACATTTAACCATTAGTCAAATATAACACAAGTAAACACAAAATGCAGTTTTTAAATGATGGTTTTATTATTTAGGGAGAAAAAAATCCAAACCTACATGGCCCTGTGTGAAAAAGTAATTGCCCCTTGTTCAAAAATAACCTAACTGTGGTGTATCACACCTGAGTTCAATTTCGTAGCCACCCCAGGCCTGATTACTGCCACACCTGTTTCAATCAAGAAATCACTGAAATAGGAGCTGCCTGACACAGAGAAGTAGACCAAAAGCACCTCAAAAGCTAGACATCATGCCAAGATCAAAAGAAATTCAGGAACAAATGAGAACAGAAGTCATTGAGATCTATCAGTCTGGTAAAGGTTATAAAGCCATTTCTAAAGCTTTGGGACTCCAGCAAACCACAATGAGAGCCATTATCCACAAATGGCAAAAACATGGAACAGTGGTGAACCTTCCCAGGAGTGGCCGGCCGACCAAAATTACCCCAAGAGCGCAGAGACGACTCATCCGAGAGGTCACAAAAGACCCTAGGACAACGTCTAAAGAACTGCAGGCCTCACTTGCCTCAATTAAGGTCAGTGTTCACGACTCCACCATAAGTAAGAGACTGGGCAAAAACGGCCTGCATGGCAGATTTCCAAGACGCAAACCACTGTTAAGCAAAAGAACATTAGGGCTCGTCTCAATTTTGCTAAGAAACATCTCAATGATTGCCAAGACTTTTTGGAAAATACCTTGTGGACTGATGAGACAAAAGTTGAACTTTTTGGAAGGCAAATGTCCCGTTACATCTGGCTAAAAGGAACACAGCATTTCAAAAAGAACATCATACCAACAGTAAAATATGGTGGTGGTAGTGTGATGGTCTGGGGTTGTTTTGCTGCTTCAGGACCTGGAAGGCTTGCTGTGATAGATGGAACCATGAATTCTACTGTCTACCAAAAAATCCTGAAGGAGAATGTCCGGCCATCTGTTCGTAAACTCAAGCTGAAGCGATCTTGGGTGCTGCAACAGGACAAAGACCCAAAACACACCAGCAAATCCACCTCTGAATGGCTGAAGAAAAACAAAATGAAGACTTTGGAGTGGCCTAATCAAAGTCCTGACCTGAATCCAACTGCGATGCTATGGCATGACCTTATAAAGGCGGTTCATGCTAGAAAACCCTCAAATAAAGCTGAATTACAACAATTCTGCAAAGATGAGTGGGCCAAAATTCCTCCAGAGCGCTGCAAAAGACTCATTGCAAGTTATGGCAAACGCTTGATTGCAGTTATTGCTGCTAAGGGTGGCCCAACCAGTTATTAGGTTCAGGGGGCAATTACTTTTTCACACAGGGCCATGTAGGTTTGGATTTTTTTCTCCCTAAATAATAAAAACCATCATTTAAAAACTGCATTTTGTGTTTACTTGTGTTATATTTGACTAATGGTTAAATGTGTTTGATGATCAGAAACATTTTGTGTGACAAACATGCAAAAGAATAAGAAATCAGGAAGGGGGCAAATAGTTTTTCACACCACTGTAAGTACGTACATCGGTTTTGGTTAGGGCAGGGAAGCCACCTACCAAATTTCGTGAAGATGGGGTCAGCCTTCAACCTACACAGGAAGTTGAAAAATTGGTGACGTTGGAAAGTTCAATTTTGCTCCAAATGATGCACTAGGGCTTATTTTCAGGGGATATCTTATATTTATTCAGGTACAACAATATACATTTATCCAAATACAGCCATATCATCTTCTTCTGAAATATCCTCATAACTGTCCACATTCAAACCCTGAATTCCAGCAGGAATTTCTTGCTACTCCAGCCGCTTATAGGAATCAACCCAGGATTGATTTGCATGCTTCGATGTTTGATGAATGGTTCAATGCCGAAAACAAATGTATTCATGTTGCCTTTATATTCAGGAGTCGCATATTCCCCAAAGTAATGACACGATATATTTTAAAAGTCTCACATACCATCTTTCTGTGCTGTCTTTTTTTTTTTTTTTTGTACCTTTTAATACCATCAGAATGTACGGTGGTGCATTTGAGCCGCAGAAAAAAAAAATGACATAATGAAAATATCTATTTTGTGATTAATGTGGAAATTTCGGCTTTAAACTTGAAATGTCCACTTTAATCCCGTAGTTTACTTTTTCATTAAAGCAGACCATTGTAAACGTCATCCTAAAACCAACCCACTTCTTCATCAAAACGCGCTTCTGGGGCTTCCTCCTTAACTGATAGCAGTGGCAAGCAGCAATAGATTGCCACACAGAACACATTAAATTTATAATATTCCAGCTTTCTGCACATTTAGAATTTTTTAAATTTAAACTTGATATCACTTTCATGATGAAATGCTACATTTACATTTACAGATAAATCGTTGACTTTGTTTAAAAAATGAATACTGTTAATAGTTACACATATAGGGCAGAGCGGTAGCATTGCTGTTTCGAAGGGAGTCACGTCCCTTGTGATCCCTGCCTGGAGTTGGCACGTTTTCCTGGTGGGTTTCGACAGGGGGCTCAGTTTTCCATCCAAAGACATGAAGGTTTGGGTATTTGGTGCAGCTACAATGATGCCAGTGTATGTGTGTGCTTGTGTTCACCTTGCGATAAGCGGATGCCTCGTCCAGAGATTTTGTTTCTGTTTTGCGCCGATGCTGCTGAACTGGGCACATCCCCGGATTGATTGATGTAATAATTAAACATCCTTTTCAGAGATATTGAAGCAAGGTATCCATCCATTGTCCAACCCGCTGAATCCGAATAGGGTCACGGGGGTCTGCTGGAGCCAATCCCAGCCAACACAGGGCACAAGGCAGGAACCAATCCTGGGCAGGGTGCCAACCCACCGCAGGACAGCAAGGTATCCTCAGAATTTAATGGATGTTTCGGGTACATGTGTCACATTGCGTGAAGTATAAACCTGGCCTTATGCGCCATACTTTTCATCTGACGATCTTGACTAGGGCTTATTTTTGGGGTAGGGCTTATATTACAGAGCAGCCTGAAAATCATGCCAGGACTTATTTTCAGAGTAGGTCCTATTTTCGAGGAAACACAGTATAATTTAATGACATCATCGAACAGTGATTTTTCAAGTTTCTCACAAAGGTGTGAATGTAGACATGATCATAATACTGTTAATATACTGCTCAAAAGAATTAAAGGAACACTTTTTAATCAGAGTATAGCATAAAGTCAATGAAACTTATGGGATATTAATCTGGTCAGTTAAGTAGCAGAGGGGTTGTTAATCAGTTTCAGCTGCTGTGGTGTTAATGAAATTAACAACAGATGCACTAGAGGGGCAACAATGAGATGACCCCCAAAACAGGAATGGTTTAACAGGTGGAGGCCACTGACATTTTTCCCTCCTCATCTTTTCTGACTGTTTCTTCACTAGTTTTGCATTTGGCTACAGTCAGTGTCACTACTGGTAGCATGAGGCGATACCTGGACCCTACAGAGGTTGCACAGATAGTCCAACTTCTCCAGGATGGCACATCAATACGTGTCATTGCCAGAAGGTTTGCTGTGTCTCCCTGCACAGTCTCAAGGGCATGGAGGAGATTCTAGGAGACAAGCAGTTACTCTAGGAGAGCTGGAGAGGGCCATAGAAGGTCCATAACCCATCAGCAGGACCAGTATCTGCTCCTTTGGGCAAGGAGGAACAGGATGAGCACTGCCAGAGCCCTACAAAATGACCTCCAGCAGGCCACTGGTGTGAATGTCTCTGACCAAACAATCAGAAACAGACTTCATGAGGGTTGCCTGAGGGCCCAAATGTCTACTGCCCTGTGCTCACTGCACAGCACCGGGGAGCTCAATTGGCATTTGCCATAAAATACCAGAATTGGCAGGGCCACCACTGGCGGCCTGCGCTTTCACAGATGAGAGCAGGTTCACCCTGAGTATATGTGAAAGGCGTGAAAGGGTCAGGAGAAGCCGTGGAGAATATTATGCTGCCTGTAACATCGTTTAGCATGACTGGTTTGGTGGTGGGTCAGTGATGATCTTGGAGGCATATCCATGGAGCGACTCACAGACCTCTACAGGCTAGACAACGGCATCTTGACTGCCATTAGGTATCAGGATGAAATCCTTGGACCCATTGTCAGACCCTACGCTGGTGCAGTAGGTCCTGGTTTCCTCTAATGCACGACAATGCCTGGCCTCATGTGGCAAGAGTATGCAGGCAGTACCTGGAGGATGAAGGAATTGAAACAATTGAATGGCCTTCACAATCCCCTGACTTAAACCCAATAGAACATCTGTGGGACATTATGTTTCGGTCCATTAGGCGCCGCCAGGTTGCTCCTCAGACTGTACAACAGCTCAGGGATGCCCTCATACAGATCTGGGAGGAAATGCCACAAGACACCATCCGTCGTCTCATTAGGAGCATGCCCCGACGTTGTCAAGCATGCATACAAGCTCATGGGGGCCACACAAGATACTGAAAAGCATTTTGAGTAGCAGAAATTAAGTTTTAAAAAAATGGACTAGCCTGCCACATCTTCATTTCACTCTGATTTTAGGGTGCCTACACAATTGAGCCCTCTGTAGGCAGAAAACTTTTATTTCCATTAAAAGACTTGGCATCCTTTTGTTCCTAAGACATTGCCCTGTCGTGATTTGTATAGATATCCAACTTCATATTGAGATCTGATGTATCTAATGTGTTTCTTTAAAGTGTTCCTTTAATTTTTGTGAGCAGTGTATGTTGTAGCATGTCTTCCAAACTGAAGTAACAAAAAAAAAAGATACAATAACTTACCTGCACTATTATTTCCAGAGTATCCAATATTATTAAATTGGCTTCTGTGGCAAGGTTCCCATCAATGATTGCTTCATGCTCCAGCTCAGCTCTTGATCTGTTGTGCAAAATATTTAGTGTTAGTTTTGACACAATTTAGAAAGACAAACAAAAACACCCACTTTTCTTTGTGCAAATCTAAAAAACACTAGAGTCGCTACTAAGCTGAATATACAATTGCATTTGTAGTTCGATTAAAACTGCCATTGCATAAATGGTTTCAGGATGAATGCATCTTCTCAGATTGTTTCCAAGATGTCCCAAGTGAAATATTCAAATGTCAGATTTTTTTCTTTAATCTTCCATTTGTCATATGCTGTATATGGCAAATGAATACAAGCAAGATTTACTTTTCTGTGTTCTTTAATGTTATTTTGATGTCAATGTTTTGTGTAACTGGATTCTGTGTCCCATTTTCTCCTTTGTGCTTACATTTTAGCATCATTAGCAAATGAATGTAATCATTCCAATCAGTTTTTGTTAGCAGTCAGACAGAGTTACGTGACGCTGCTACTTGCAGTGAAATATTTATGAGGGAGTTATGTGTGTCAATATTTTGTCTCTGCCCTTAAAAACAAATGCACTTTGTACATTAGTTTGCTCTACCAGCATTATTAAAAATAATATTTTTTTTTTTTTTTTTTTTTGCAAAAACACAAATAATTTATAAGACATGGGAGGGAGCACAAGTCATGCTTTATGTAACAAAAAGCTGTAATATGGGAAAGGAAAACGTTTGATTTTAAATTCTGTATTTTAAAAATATAGTTTTGATCAAAGGCATGCACATACTATTTAGGAGATAAAGTGTCTACTTAGGACCAGTTATATAATTTGTCCTAGACGCACTGGCCCTACTCAAACCAGTATCTTATCTTCTCAGATCTTCCCTGATACCAGGAAAAGTAAACAATATGAGAGCCACATGCTGCCCCATTGCAAAATCATGCACACTAAAGCAGAGATTTCCAAACACCTGTCTTGAAAAGCAAGCCTGTATTAAATTTAACATGTGATTCCAGTATATAATCAAACAACACCTATTAGATATCATTTGTGATAATTGAAACAAATATTTTATACTGGAGCTCAAAATACACATATAATAAATATCTGATTACAAATGAATTAACAAAGATGACCTATCCTATAACAAATAGTGTGTGGTATTTTAATGTCAAGTGTCAAGTCTTCTTCTACTTTTGGCTACTCCCGTTAGGGGTTGCCACAGCGGATCATCTTCTTCCATAATGTAAAGTGTGTATAAACAGTGTATTTATATACATTTTTTTTTTCATGCAGCAGACTTCAGCTTTGCAGCTGCTGCTTTACAGCACAATAAGGGACACAAAGTTCTGCTGATGAAATAGAAATGATTGCTGGTGAATAGAAACATGCACTTAAAACAGGTATCTTCACAGAGAATCAGCATTACAAAAAAGAAAGAAGCTTTAAATTGCAAGTCACATTCCCATTTGGAGACTGTGAAATGTGTGTTGACATGACAGTTATTAAAGAAAGGAATCACATATTTGGAGTAAAAGAGCAAAGACTACAATAAAATAAAAAATAAATAAATAAAAAAAAAAGCGCAGCACACACAACCAGCAAATCAATTTGCCACAAAACACTGAATCAAAACCCAGGCTCCACTAATGATATCATGATTTGAGACAAAGCATAAAAGTCTTTAAAATAAATAAATAAATAAATAAAAATCAGCAGCACACACACCAGCATTACAATACCTGACTGCTTTCTGGCTCCTAAACACACAGCACATGGAAAAACACAATTATAGGTATGGGTTAAGCAAGAAAAGATGAGATGGTTAAAAAAGTAAATCAAAATCCATATTGGGAAGATCCTGTGATTTATTAATGAACAGAATCATGGCACTATTAATACAAAATAAAACAAAAACATGGTAACAGAACGATAATGAATTCATTATTACATTTTGACAACAGAAACCTGTGGCTTGTATCATATAGCAACTAAATACAAAATGTGCTATAAACTTTGCACCTGGGCGAGAACATGGGGAGGAACTATTTTCTTGTAAATAAATGTCATAATTATCTTAAAGCGCTAACTTTGTCATTTAAACCAGTATCTCAAATTGAACATTTTACAAAGACTGTTATAACATTCTAAGCTTTTCTGTTTCTGTTTTATTGCAAGGCTTTTCAGTGCAGTCATGACTAACTGATAATCAATGAACATGTGAGCGTCCTGATAAAATGGGTCAACAATAAGTAGATTTACACTAGGAAAATGGATCCAGATTAAATCCTACTTGTAGAATTTGACCCACACAAAACTGTAATACCAGTGTGTGTGTGTGATCCAGATCAAACATTTTCCACCACTTAAGGATAAATGGACTTTGTACGGTCTCATTAGGTAGCATTTTATCCATCTCAAATGGCAGAGTATATATTCCATCAAATCACTACAAATGCCTTTAATTCCATCAGGTGACGTCTTTTTCCAGATTCTCCAGACAGATGAGGAACATAAGGAGCAATGAGTCAAGCCAATAGAGCCAGCTATGCAAATGCACTTCCATTATATGTAAAGTGGAGGAATAAAAGTATTCATACCTTTTCTTTCTGCACACTTTACTGTACTGCAGATTTAATCTTAAATAATTAAATTTACCTTTTTTTTTTAAGTTGCAATAAAGCAAACCTTTCTGAAACATGTTTTCACTGTATCATTGTTTTATTGAGTGTAGATTGATGGGCACAAACTGTAAATTTATCCATTTTAAAATTAAACCTACAAAACAATAAAAAGTGTGCAGAAAGTGAAGCGGTTTTGAAAAATGTCTGAATCCACAGTATGTGCAACATGAAGGAATTGCAGTCTTATTGTGCTAATCTCAAATACAAGGAATTGATATGGAGTCAAGCAGGAAAAGGATGGCTTCATTTGTTGAAGCTAGTTTGCATTCCCTTTTATAAGCATTCCAACAAACAAAGCATTAAAGATATTAAAATGTGGAATAGTATACATGCAGAATGTGGAATACAACCCATCCAGTTTCTTCAGTACAGACGCGTAAGGGGGTATAGAGTTAATTAAGTTTGTCTTATGCAGCAACATTTGACTTGGATCAAATATACTGTAAGAGCACCTGGTCATCTGTGAATACAGTGGGATGGATGGCCAGAGCCCTTACCTGGCCGGGATGCCTCTACAGTGGAAGGAGAGCATATTCAGGGCATTACCTCCCCCAAAATGCTAGATGGTAGCATTGCCTCCGATTCCCACAGGGTTCCATAAGGGTAGGAGGTTGGCACAGCCATAATGGGTTTCCAAGGGGGTGCTGCAGGTACTGCTGAGCCTTTGCTTCCAGCACTTATGCCACACCTGGAAGTGCTACCGGAAGGTGGTCATGGAACATCTGGAGCACTTCCAGGTGCTCTTTAAAAAACAAAAAAAAGGCCAGCTGCCACTGCTCTGGTAGCCACAGTTGGGAGATGGAGGACGGAGCTTGCCAGGAGAAGTGGAGGAGGACTGAGGGACAGAGAGGAAAAGAAAGAAATAGAAAAGAAAGAAGAGAAGTGTGTTTGTGCCGTTCGGTGCTTTGGAACTGTGCTGAAACCGAGGAAGGCGTTTCCCACAACGAAATTAAGAAAAAAAACACGTGCTGAACTTGTGACGGGTTTGGGTGGCTGGAGCGCCCTCTAAAGGCCACAGCAGGTTAAAAGTGTGAGTGGGGTGGAGGAGGGTGACTAGGCAGTTACAGCAAACTACTAATCTGTTTTAACAATTAACCTAAGACTGCCCTAAAACACTTTAACAATTAATCATCTACATTTTAAAGTCTTCTTTTTCTGTTTTCAGTCTTTCTTTTTAACAAGAAACTTATTAAATAAATAGCTCAATAAATATCTTGTAATCACTCCTTAATAGCAGAGACATTCCCTTAATAGGAGAGCTTTCCCTTATCTTACTTTATGTAACAAACTGAACAGGCAAACGGATAGTTATGTGGTTTACAGAACATCCTAAAGAGCATTTATTGTGATTATTGATTATTCTGCTAACCTTTCACACAAGGTCAGTTAGAAAGTAGATTACAGGATAGACAGTATATTGAAAAGCACTGTGGGCAGTCATTATACAGTCCCGATCAAAAGTTTAAGACTACTTGAAAAATGGCAAAAAATCATATTTTGCATGGTTGGATCTTAACAAGGTTCCAAGTAGAGCTTCAACATGCAACAAGAAGAAATGGGAGTGAGACAAAAGATTTTTTGAGCATTCAATTAATTGAAAATAACGATTAAATTGAAACAGGCTGTTTTACAGCTGATCAAGATTTTAGGACCACATGCCTTTAAAGGGCCAAATCTGTGCAAACATGTGGATTCATTGTCATTTTCTGTCAGGTAGTCACACGTTCTGATGGCAAAGGCAAAAAAACTCTCCCTTTTTGAACGTGGTCGGGTGGCAGGGTCTCTCACAGTGCGCCATCGCTGCTGAGGTGGGATGCAGTAAGACAGTCATTTGGAATTTCTTAAATGATCCTGAGGGTTATGGAACAAAAAAGTCAAGTGGAAGACCCAAAAAAATTTCACCAGCACTGAGCCGGAGGATCCAATTGGCTGTCCGTCAAGACACTGGACGATCCTCGACCCCAATTAAGGCCGTTACTGGTGCTGACTGCAGCCCCATAACCATCAGACGGCATCTGAGACTGAAGGGCTTCAAAAACAAAACACGTCTTCAAAGATCTTGTCTCCTTGAATGCCACAGAACTGCTCGTTTGGACTTTGCAAGAGAGAACCAAACATGGGACATTAAAAGGTGGAAGAAAGTTTTATTCTCTGATGAGAAAAAATTTAACCTTGATGGTCCTGATGGTTTCCAACGTTACTGGCATGAAAAGCAGATCCCACCTGAGATGTTTTCTACACGCCACAGTGGAGGGGGCGCCATAATGGTCTGGGGTGCTTTTTCCTTCAGTGGAACAATGGAGCTTCAGATAGTGCAGGGGCGTCAAACGGCCGCTGGCTATGTCCAGATGTTACAGAGTGCATTCCTCATGACTGAGGGCCCTCGTCTGGGTTTTTCAACAGGACAACGCTACAGTACTCATTGCCCGCAGGACAAGGGACTTCTTCCAGGAGAATAACATCACACTTTTGGCCCATCCTGCTTGTTCCCCTGATCTAAATCCAATTGAGAACCTTTGGGGATGGATGGCAGGGGAAGTTTACAAAAATGGACAACAGTTCCAGACAGTGGATGCCCTTCGTGCGGCCATCTTCACCACTTGGAGAAATGTTCCCACTCACCTCATGGAAACGCTTGAATCAAACATGCCACAATGAATTTTTGAAGTGATCAACAATAACGGTGGAGCTACTCAGTACTGAGTTCATGTTTGGAAGTTTGATTTCTGTTTTGGGGGGTTTTACGGGTTTTTTTGGAGGTGTGGTCCTAAACTTTTGATCAGCTGTAAAACAGCCTGTTTCAGTTTAATCGTTGTTTTCATTAAATTGCATGCTCAAAAAATGTTTTGTCTCACTCCCATTTCTTATTGTTGCATGTTGAAGATCTACTTGGAACCTTGTTAAGATCCAACCATGCAAAATATGATTTTTTGCCATTTTTCAAGTGGTCTTAAACTTTTGATCAGGACTGTATAATGAAAACGGACTGCCGCTAGGATATACTTCTCTGTCAAATTTAATAATTTAAGACAATATCAACCAAATATAATTCACAATTGACACGGTCTGAAAGCCAACTGAATATTTAAGACATTGTGTATGATAATAAAATATGTTATCAATATGAACTAAAATTGGAACTGTATTCTTTATAAGTCACTTAATGTATGTAACATTCAAAACATTTACTGTACACAGTGCATAATTAAGACTACTTTAATACACTCTTTTTTTTTTTAATAAAACATCAAGCTCCAGAATGTTCTACAGTAAATATCTCTCTTTATATTTATGATTGCTGAATTTTCCAAAATATATATAGGGGGGTCAATTATAAAAAAAAAAAAATGAAAAAAGTTATTATTAAAAAGAACTCATACTTGTCCATTTTCTCACTGTTCTGACGCCAGTGGGTCATATCTTTCCTCCATCTCAGGTTCTCCTGACTGCCGAATGCGCTGCCTGAAGGACTTCTTTCTGGAAGGAGAAAATTGTAATGAATTTTATGATTTCATTCCTAAAAAATTAAATACATGTGTGGGAAAGGTACTGGAATATTTTACATGCAATATAATAAATTTTCTAAAAACCTTTCAAATAAGATGTTGAATTTTTATTTTAATATATTCTTTTGTAAATACAAAAAGTTAAACTGTCCACAGTACCTAGCTGCCCCCTGCTCCGTCGCACCATCTCTTGTCTTGCTCCAATGCTTCCCAGTATTGCTTCCTCCAGCTTTGCCTTCATATCCTTTGATTTCTTAAACGTTAAACTGTTCATTCTTTCAAAAGCTTTTTTACCCTGTTAAAGACAATGCATGATAACCATTTCTAGGTGTTAACACAGAATACATTCTTTAGAGGTCATTTGGAAAGCATATCTGATATTGTGGGGGGGAGAGGCTTTATTTACGGAACATTCACTAAAACCACTGCTCCTCCCTACCGTTGGTCATTATTGAGGGGACAAAAGACAAAAACATAAAACATAACACAGATATAGGATGGGACAAGTTCTCAGAGGCATGATTGTTCACTACCAGCTGCAAGAATTTGACAGAGAATAATGAGTAAGTAATGGGTTATTAATAAAAGGCAGACTACAATACCTATATTTTACTTTTACTCTTGGCATCATTAATTTTAAGCAAAACTGTTACGTTACTTAGATACAGTAATCCCTCGCTATATCGCGCTTCGACTTTCGCGGATTTTATATGTAAGCATATCTAAATACATAATGTGGATTTTTTGCTGGTTTGCGGATTTCTGTGGACAATGGGTATTTTTATTTCTGGTACATGCTTCCTCAGCTGGTTTACCCAGTTGATTTCATACAAGGGACGCTATTGGCAGATGGCTGGGAAGCTACCCAATCAGAGCACACGGTTAAGTTCCTGTGTGCTGATTGACACAGCGACGGAGCACCGAATTCGATTCCGCTGTGTTAACCACGAAATCTCGTCTTGCTCATTCAGCATCAACGTGTTTCCCTGTGTAAAGTGTTGACTTTTGTGTTTATCTTTGTGCATAGTAAATGCCCTTCGTTATGGCTCCAAAACGATCAGATCCTGCTACTGCTTCAGGGCCCAAGCGCCAATGGAAAATGCTAACGATTTTCCGAAAAGGTAAAGTTTTGGATATGTTGAAGGAAGTGAACAGCTACACCGCTGTAGGACGCCATTATGGCATCAATAAGTCCACAGTTCTTTTTACTTGAAAAAGGAGGAAAAGAATATATCATCTACAGCTGCAGTGTCCTTTAACCAGTGCGCAAAACGAGTTGTAAGTGGATATAATAAGGCGGTGTTCCGGATAGAATCTACTTTAGGGATTTGGATTGGAGACTACCGGAAGAACAACAACGGCGGTGCCTGAAGTGGCTCCTTTAGAAGGGCTGTGACGCTCTCCTTTGTTGTGCAGTAAAATTAAACTCATCGTTACCGGACAAGTCATCATGTCATTGTTGGTGAGTAACCATAATTAATTTTCTATGTACAGTACTTAGTACATGTACGTACTGTATGTTTAGTGTCACTGTACACACATTTTACTGTATACAATTTTTCTTGCATTGTACGTATTTATTGCTGGTGGCGTGTCTATCATAATGGCTGTAACATGTGATATTGGAGACGCTTGATATCTTTAAAATAATATTTAGGTTTTACTCTATATAAAGTGTGTTTAAATACATAATTTCAACTAATCTTACCTAATATCTAAGAGAATACAAAGGGTTTATGCTGTATAAGTGTACGGGAAATGTTTATAAGAGTGTGGGAGAGTTTATAAGGGCTTAAAAATTTGTAAAAATAACCATATAAACAAATGGTTTTTACTTCACGGATTTTCACCTTTCGCGGGGGGTTCTGGAATGCAACCCCTGCGATCGAGGAGGGATCACTGTACATTAATTCTTCACCTGAACAAAGAGGGCTGGTAAACAAAGCATAAAAAAATGTTACCTTATACTCAAAGCAGGAAACACAGAGGTACAGCAGATCCAAAAGCCTATTCAGCTGCATGACAGATAAGTCTGTGAACCACTTCTGTAAAATCATCTCATCTGCATTCTTCAGCACCCACAAGAGACAGATCAGGAGACTTCGACTTGATTCTGCTGAAAATGTGGCATACTGCCTGGAGGCCTAGTGAATGAAATATATAGGGAAAATGATGACAAATGTGCACTGTAAGAACAAAGGTACCTTGTTTGTGCCGCTCTTAGCATCATTTTTCAAATGATCATTCAGCCACAGTGTGCTAAAAATTCAAATCCATGAGTGAAAGCTTTGAGAAAGGGTATAGTATAATGGGTAATCACTCATTAACAAAAAGACCAAAAAATAGATATATAGTATATATCTCTGGCTTTGCTCACTTTGTCAAAATGCATTCGAATTCATAAATTTCAGGATTAGGGTGCAGAGCGTGAATGTTTTATATTAAATACTAGCAAAATACCCGCGCTTCGCAGCGGTGAAGTACTGCCTTAAAATTGTTATTAAGAAGAAAATTAAACCTTTTTAAAATGAGGGAAAATATACCAATAATTATTTGTTAAGGATCTCTTTGTATACCACATTGTCATTCGGCCCTCCGGTTGTAATATTACCAAGCAGAGCTTACTCTTGAGCATGCAATGTACAGTTGGCCATGTGAACAGTAATCTTGTTTCAAATCTCACAGCTTGGATTGCTGCTGTCATAATCGGTTTGAGTTTCATGGTTTGTTTCAATGACGTTTGTATCTGCAGGACTTGTTGTGTTGAAGTGACATTCGGCATCTGTCAAGTGTTGTAAGCATACAACTGGTTTCATCGATAACTTCACATCCAGCTTTTGAGAGTTTTAAATATTCATAAACATCAAAGTGTCCACTACTGAAATCGTCACCTGTGAATCTAAAATGTTTAAGAGGCATTGGTGGTTGTCGAAAGGTGTAAAATATTTGGCCATTTCGGTACATTTGAAAGCGACAACTGAACAATTCAGCGGCAGCCATCAACTCACATGCAGATGCATAGGTGAAGGGCTTAAGCATTTCACTCTTCTAGTGCTCCTGTGTAGTATAATTATCTCCTGTACCGTCATCAGTCCACACCTTGAACCTGTCCCAGTCATTCAATACGTAAGACACAATGTTCCTCCGGATATCAAGAGTGAGCCTGATATGGCCGTGCAATACGTAACAAAGAGAATGGAAAAGGCAGGTGCCATCTCCGGGAATGGAAACCGGTAAGTGACAGTTCTTTGATCGATGGTGACCACCTCGATAGACATGTTAATGGGGGTACGGTTGGAATGATAAAGGAAATGGGTACCTGAACAATGTAAAGTAAGTCTAAAATACCTACACACTAGCTATAATCGTAATAAACTAACAATAAAACAGTGGAGAAGCCGTGGATTAAATAAAAAGGCTGTAGTTATCAGCAGGGAGACGTGAATCCCGTGGCAAAGCAAAGAAGGGAATGTAGAGACTGGAGCGACGGACGGCCTTATATAGACAGGCAGCCAATAATGTGGGAGGCGTTGGGCACGGTGACCGAGCTGCAGGCTATGGACGTATATATGTACGTAAGTAGGATTCAGTTAGCGTTGGGAACCCGCGTACCAAATTTCTTGTCCGTACTGACCCCTACTCTCTCTTGTTTCTTTTTCCAGT
The DNA here is from genome assembly GCF_016835505.1 of Polypterus senegalus. NCBI lineage: Eukaryota > Metazoa > Chordata > Cladistia > Polypteriformes > Polypteridae > Polypterus > Polypterus senegalus. The sequence goes on along the minus strand of NC_053167.1, from coordinate 132,011,046 downwards.
TTCTCTGTGGTGGCTGTGCCACCACCAACCTACTCAAAGCACCATGATGCCCCAGCATTGATGGACTAAAAGCCAGAAGTCCACGTGATCATCATCATCATCATCAAGTCCTTCCATGAAAACCATAAATACAAAGAGGACTGTTTCATTTATGTTAGGTAGATTGCCCAGAGGGGACTGGGCGGTCTCATGGCCTGGAATCCCTGCAGATTTTATTTTTTCTCCGGCCATCTGGAGTTTTTTTTGTTTTTTCTGTCCCCCCTGGCCATTGGACCTTACTCTTATTCTATGTTAATCAATGCTGACTTGTTTTATTTTCTTACTGTGTCTCTTATTTTTCTATTCTTCATTATGTAAAGCACTTTGAGCTACATTCTTCTCTATGAAAATGTGCTATATAAATAAATGTTGTTGTTGTTGTTGTTGAAGATGGGCCCATAAGTAACAAAGACCATTGAAAAGTTCAATATGGCGGCCGACAGTGGCATCATACCACCGAAATAAGTACGTACATCGGGTTTTGGTTAGCACAGGGAAGCTGCCTACCAAATTTCGTGAAGATGAGGCCATGAATAAGAAAGTTCAACATGGCAGACGTTGTCGACTGTTATGACCGTTACAAGTAGAATTTCGAAATGAAACCTACTTAACTTTTGTAAGTAAGCTGTAAGGAATGAGCCTGCCAATTTTCAGCCGTCTACCTACACGGGAAGTTGGAGAATTAGTGATGAGTGAGTGAGTGAGTCAGTCAGTCAGTGAGGGCTTTGCCTTTTATTAGTATAGATACAGTACAATCCCTCTTAACTGGCCTTGCATTAACCGGCCTGTTAAAATAAAATGTATATATTTTTTTTTTTTAATCCTGATTTCTTCTTTATATTATATGTATGCACTTCCTTCTTTCCTGGAAGGTGAGAGGTATTTTAAAACTAGCAAACAACAAAACAGTGTTCAAATTATATAAAGTGCAGTGTATTAAAAGTCTTCTTTAAATAAATAATCCAATAAAACGAGTGAATTAGTGAAGGTTAAATTCCATTAGTAAAAAAACAAGTCCTTTAAAAACAATGCAAATGAGGTTAAAACAATGGCTGGAACCAGTCTCTTAAAATCCAAAGCGCGGTGCCTTTTTCTTTCTACCTCGTGGCTCCCCTGCTTCTCCCATCGGGCTTCGCAACAGGGGGGTTCGCCCTACCTGCAGGTGCAGCTGCCTTCCACACTGGTCTGGTTGCCCTCCAAGCCCTGGCTACGTCGGTCTCCATCTGGACCAAGACATGGGTTCTTTCCCCAGTGGCCAGGGCACTCACGCTGGGGCCAAACCAGCCCAAAGCCTCCACGACTGCTGCCTTTCAACGGCCAGTTGTATTCAATACCGGTTACTCCAGTTCAGTGATTGTTCAGCTGGAGTGACCGCTTCCTTCAGTCCCACTGAGTGTCGGCCAAACACTCCTCTGCAGGGGTTCACCTCCCAGCTATCTGCCTTTGCTCCATCGAATCTGCTCTCTCTTGCTCTCCTGCACCGGCTTTCCTCTACCAGCTTCCTTATCCATTAACCTCCCGTTCTTTCCTGTTCTCGCCATAGCGGCCTCGTGCTTTTATTTATCACGGGGACGTGGATCAGATGTGGCAATTAGCAGTTCCCGGGAACAATTATGGATGCGGACGACTCCTCACCTGTGCACTTAAGCTAGGATCGCCTGCATCACGAATTCCCCGGGAATTGATCAGTAACACATACTACGCCCCCTCGCTAAGCCACAAATGCGGCGATTATTTACTGTATTTAAAAAGTGGACTTTTTGACTTGAGCTGTGAACCCGCTACACCACACTGTCCAGTCATCGTACAAGAAAAAAACCTGTGTGCGAAATCGTGGATGAAGCCTTGTGGATATGGCTTCTTCAGGAACGTCGAAGAGGTACAGTACATACCTTAGAAATATTTTTCTACATGAAAATAGGTATGCGTTGGATTAACCAACCAAAACAGCAACCGGCCATGGGTCCAGTCACGAGGTGGCCAGTTAAGAGGGATTGTACTGTACTGTATAGATTTAATTTTTATCTTAATTTTTCCAGGGTGTGGAAGGACCAAAGGTGAGAGTATTATCAGGACAGTTTCTCTCTTGGGCCAATAGAGGGCAGCAGCCCCCTTGGTTTAGGTTTACAGTGGGGCAACAGGCTATGAGTATGGGACCTCAACCCTGTTAGAACCCATGGCCACTGCCAAGGGGCACATGGACCTTTCCAGGTACTTATTTGGTCACACTTCCATCACTATATATGCATATACAGTGGAACCTCGGGTCACAACCGTAATTCGTTCCAAAACTCTGTTCGTAACCCGATTTGGTCGTGACCCAATTTAATTTCCCCCATAGGATTGCATGTAAATACAATTAATCCGTTCTAGACCGTGCAAACTGTATGTAAATATTTTTTTTTAAAGATTTTTAAGCACAAATATAGTTAACTACACCATAGAATGCACAGCGTAATAGTAAACTAAATGTAAAAACATTGAGTAACACTGAGAAAACCTTGAACAAGAGAGAAAACTAACACTGTAAGAGCTTGCGCTGTAGCGCTACGAACCGCTCGCTAAAAACACTTTTTTTTAATGAGTTTTAAGCACAGGGAAAAAAATGAACATTTGAAAAATCCTTAATTTAATAAACCACCAAGAAAAGTAACATTGCAACATTGCACGCTACAAACCGATCACTGTAAACAGAAGTAAAATGGAGGTTAAAATCCAATAGAAAAAAGTCTTCATTAAATACAACAAGGTTAAAACAATGCTCGAATCTGTCTCTTTAAAAAAAGCCTGGTGCATTCTTTAACTGCCTTCTCTCTCTCTCTGCACAGGGAGAGACTGAACACATGCGGAAATCAATGGCGCACACAAACCGAAATGGAGACTGGCTTGTTCGTATACCGAGTGAGTGGTCGTGAACAGATGCAAAAGTTTGGAAAACATTTTGGTCGTAACTGGATTTCTACGTGTTCAGAGACGTTCGTGAACCGAGGTTCCACATATATATATTAGTATTATTAATATATATACAGTGGAACCTTGAGATACGAGTTTAATTCGTTCCAGCACTGAGCTTGTATAGAGAATTTCTCGTATCTAGAACAAACTCCCCCATTGAAAATAATGGAAACGCAGTTAATCCGTTCCGCACCCCCAAAAATATCAACATAAAAATCAATTTTCCTAACAAATAACACTGATAAATAATATATACAAGTGGAACCTCGGTTTGCAAGTACAGTAACTTGGTTTATGAGTGTTTTACAAGACAAGCTGAATTTTTTTAATAAATTTTGACTTGATAAAACGAGCGATGTCTTGCAATACATGTAGTATGGATACACTTTGTCTGCTGAGCGTCATGTGAGCATAACTGAGCTGATGGTTCTTCTCTCTCGTGCGCATCTCTCTCTCCTTATCTCTCTCGCTCGCGCACGCGTCTCTCTCCCTCTCTCTCGCACACGCATCTCTCTCTCCTCATCTCTCTCTCTCTCTCCTCTTGAGGGCAATCATCTCCTATTCTCCGTCTGCATGTCCGCGATATTTTTGGATACGCTTATACAGCGAACTGCCACAGCGAAACAATGAAATCACAAGCGCATAAACGCGTAGATCCTCACGCTACGGGAGAACAAGGAACACTGAGTGAGCTGGCAGCGTCAGCTTGGGTGAATCCCCGAGTCGAGGCGGATCGGGAAACGCGTCACGCATAACCACAGCCTGGCTCGTGGCTCGTAACGCGAGCCAATGCTCGTATTTAGATCTGAATTTTTAGCTCATACTTTCCTCTTATCTTGAATTTCTCATATACAGAGGTGATCGTATCTAGAGGTTCCACTGTGTGTGTGTATATATATATATATATATATATATATATATATATATATATATATATATATATATATATTATATGCCTATGTATGTACACCTAACTAACCTGTCTTCAACTCCTATTGAAGACATATTTGTACTGTACAGTACACAAGAAAGTGCTTTTAAAAGTTAATATTTGTATTTTTTGCTATTGATTTCTAGTGCATTTTACAAACAAAAAATTGAAAGTTATTTCTTATTCCCACTGTTTTCCATCAGCTGATCTCAGTATTATAGACTCGCTTACCGCTAGTGAACGAGCCTATGTGATTATTTTCAAATCCAAGTGACATCATCACATGACACCTTCTGCAAATCATGTAATACTGATGTCTAGCAAGTGTCTGCGGTGAAAATTCATCGAAGATTTTTAAGTTAGGACAAAAAAAAAAAAAAAAAAAAAGAACATCAGAAAAAAGTCCTTCTGGCACTAACTCCAATGTGAGTGTATCAAAGTAAAAGCCCTTGCTAAGTCCGCGGTACTCCTGATGGGATGCTCATATCTGAAGATCATACAATAGAGTCTATTAGGCTAAGTCGACTAAAACAAGCTGTTCATGAGATCCAACCAAAGGTCTCTGTTGCGCCTGCACTTGACCACACTACTTGGTTTTGTATGGCATGTTAATGTATTTCTCTGAGTGGAGAAATTTACCCTTAACGAGTTTCTAACTGTGCCCACATGTTCTTGTTAACAACCTTAATTACAGACATTTTTGGCTTCAAATAAATCAAATTAACTCAGCATAAACAGAGATACAGCCAAAAGTACACACACCCACTTGTAGAGGATGCAAGCATATGACTAAGAACGTAAAATATAACAGCGTGGGTTTTGCACTCTGCCTAGTGCTAGACACGTGAAATTTGAAGATGCGCTACAATTTTAAATTTTTCACTTATTGAAATAATTTTTCATTTATTGAACATGCACATTTGCATCTTTGAAAGTTAATAACTATATACACATCCACTACCGGTCAGAAGTCACAGCACAAGAGCTTCAAGCACAGCTTAACGGTGGCCAAAAAAAGTCTCAGTTTCTTCTATGAAGAGGAGACACTTTGTGCTGTAGGACTGATAAGGCAATTGGCAGTAAGAAAGCAATTCCTTACAGGGAAAAGCAGGGTCTTGAAACAACAGCTGTGGACTACTGCAGACTAGAAAAAAGTCTTATGAACCGATGAATCAAAATTTGAAATCTTCTGTTCATCATGCAGCGTGTTTGTACGCCATCAGTGTATGATACCAACTGTCAAACATGGAGGAGTAAGTGGGATGGTCTGGTGCTGGTGACTTGCACAGAGTAACTGCAATTCTGAATCAAAAGGGTTACCACAGTTTTATGAATTAAATTTTGCACACTTAATGATTCCTTGCCTTATTTTTTATTTTGTCATTGTTTATTTCTTCTATGTTATGCTTTCATGAAATATTAAGACAAACTGACTGCAGCTGGGATGTTCTAAAACTTTTGACTAGTAGTATATACTGAATATATTTTCATTTGGTCAACTACATAACCATGAAGGCACTGTAGGGTTAATATAAATGCTCTGGAAACTAGTGGTGTTCTTCAAAGAAAAACACCAATCTCTGTCAAATTGCAAACAAGAACGCAAGGGGGAAAAAAAAACATATGACAAGAAAGAGGAGATTAAGACCTCACCTCCCTTCCACTGTAATGAGAAACATAAGGCCACTGGTGAATAAGATGCAGGAATTTGTGGCATTAAAAAAAGACTCCTGTCATGAATGTATCCTCACAAGAAAGTGAACACAGGTTCATATTCCTAACTAGACCTCTACAGCTGAGGGATTATAGTTTGTACATGAGGACAGAGATCCAAACGGGAATGGCAAGAAGAAAGGATGTAGCTTGCTTAATTTGGATTCAATATCATACATTTAATCTGAAAGATGTGCCTTAGCCAGGAGCACTGAACGTGAAATCAATACCTGACGTGTAATAAGTAATCAGAACACCACAAAAGTCAGTCACCAGGATTAATAATTGTTGTCAAGTCAGGGATTTCTATTTAAAAATAAATAAAATGTTATGGTTAAAAAAATTTAAAATTGGACTTCCAACCTATGCGTTTAAAATAATAAATGTGAGCAATAATCGATTCTTTCATAAACATTTGATCAAAAAAAAAACTATTAAGTGAACATGGACTTATTAATCACTACAGAATCAGAAAATGCTCCAATAACAATATAAGCATACATAAGAAAATTGTGACAGTGTGATTAAAATCAATAAATGAACTCCATTTCCTTAATAAAGGTTTATTCCATCTTTCTGTGGAAAACTGTGCACTGTCTACTCTAAATTTAACAGAATGAACTGGCGGGGATGCTCACACACAAGACAAAAGAATGAATTCACAGCCAAAGGCCATTTCTGAAAATTCCAACAGCATAAACTTAACCAGGTTATCAGCTTTTCTGGTGATGCTCATTACCGTTGGATTGAGTAAGAAGCTGCTTGGCCGTGACAACTGAGGAACAGATGTCCCAGCAATTGCCATTGCAACAGTCTGACTGATCATGCTGCCTCCTTCACTGTCATAGTCTTCCGTAGTTGAGCCACTTGGCCTTCCACGTTGGTTGTGTGACTCTGAATGAACAAAACAGGGAAAGATATAGAGAAGTTTAAAAAAAATTTTTAACAGCATCATGTTACACATTAAAAAATAAGCTAATTAGATGTTATGTGATTAAGTTGCATTGGAAATTCTGTATGTTTAGAGCATTGTCGGGCAACCGGAATTTTCTAGGGGCGCCGCGAAAACTTTTGTAAAATATTAAAAATTGCTAGTGTTTTTGAACTTTTAGTTGATTAAAAAGATAATGTTTAAAAAAAAATTTTATGTTGGGAAAACAGATAACGGAACACTTACGGAAATGAAGTCTAAGAAACGCAAGAGACTTCAAATGATCGACAAGGAAATACGCGTCTGTCTTTCGAAAATTGATCCTCGCATCAATCTTATATGTGCTGAAAAACAATCTCAATGTTCACATTAATTAAATTTAAGATTTATCCTTTGATTCCGTTATTAATAAAATGTCTTTCAAACTTGCAAAATTAACTGTTTTTATTGGTGATTGTCCATAGATTGTGTCGTCACGACTTTATTTATGGGCAGTCCCTCAGGTGCGCCGCGAAACAAGATTTTTGGACTTAGTGCGTCGCAACTCAAAAAAGGTTGCCTTTCACTGGTTTAGAGTGAGAAGACACTTGAAACATAGTGGTGCAAATTAGGAATATAGAGTTTGTATTAATTTTCTGTTGAGAACAAGTCATATTATAATTGCCCAGGGTGGGCAAAAAGGCATATTTCTTTGTTATTTTTCAGATAAAGATTCAAAAGGTCTCCAAATTGCTGCTTGCAACTACATCATTTGGTAACTTGTTAATTGGATCTAATATAACTACAGGTAAAGAAATGTTTGGGACAAATGATTGATAACATTAGTATGTTATTTAAAAAAAAATTCACTCAGAAGTCAAACTGTAGACATCCTCTGTGGTTAATAGTTCAATATGCTATTCACAGATAATATTATGCACCGAGAGCATTATACACATATCACACAAAACAAATGACATGCTCTTTACCTTTCAAGCGCCTACAACAAAGAAGACACCTGTCTTACCTGTGAAATCATAAAGTTGTGGCACAGTTTCCATGACAATGCCGATTAATGGTAGGTAAAGCATAGCCACCCGAGCCTTCACATCAGGGTCAGCATATCGGGGGTCAGAGTCATGACTGGATAACAGATTATGAACCATACTAATGACCTTCTTATGTAGTCCAAATAGCCTTCATAAATGGAGAAGAAATATATTTAGTACTCATAAGCCTCAAAAAAAAAAACAATAAATGCAAAATGACATGTAATTTTAGAAAAGCAGTGGTACCTGAACTCCAAGGAGTTTATTTAGTAAACGGCTAAAAACATGTATGTGGGTCTCTATGCAAAGATACATAATGGAAAAAAGCATACCATTTCAATTCCACGAATACTGAGGGCAGCAAAAGACTGACTGACCAAGAGCAATAACAGATTGTGTGCATACATATATAGCCAATCCAAAGACAGCCTTATTAACCTTCATCCATGAATGGGGGGGAGGGTCCAAGACCCCCAGTTGCAGATTTTTCAAATTCTTTCCCTTTTAAGGTAATACGACGGCCATGAAATTTTCTGACTTTTCATTTTGTGTTGTCTTGAAAAATGTGCCCAAATCCACTTCGCAATAGCTTAGTGCAAATAAGTGCTACAGTAGCACAAAGTAGCTGGGGGTCATGGAAACGTTACCATTTTTGTACAAGCGTTTTTGCTTCGTTTTATATTTTATATTTGAATTTTCTATTTAACTTTGTATTTTCTTTAGTTTAGATTTCCTTAGTCCCACCTGAGACATTGCTGGTGTATAGTTTGTTGAGGAGCAAGTCCAGTTGATGTGTTTATGAACAATGAGTCAACGACCAACAAAGAAATTCAATGCAAGTGAAGCCCTGGCTGAAATACTGAAGGAGTTGTTGGACTTCGATACATCAGACAACTCAAATGAAGAGGACAATGATGATGGAAGTGACACTGTATTAAGTGATGAGGAAACAAAAATTAATGATGAAACAGCCCCGTGGAGATGCAGCACATGTAGCTAAGAAGCGACGCTTTCACATGTGCCCAAGGGCAAAGGAGAGAAAGATAAAGGCCGCTTGCTCCCAGTGCAAACTTCCAGTTTGCCAGACACATTCAGAGCGTTCCCTTGGGTGTCTGGCCTGCAAACAAGTTGAAGTTGAGGCAGATTCTGAGTGACTGTTCTGTTTGCGAATCAGACGTGTAACTGACGCCTTGTTTTAGTGCTACTATAACTGTATTTTATATGAGCTGGTGAACACTGAACATGCATTACTATTACAAAGGTACCGTGTAAACCATTGAAAATTTTCATCAAATTTACTTCATTTCAGAGGTAATAATTTCTGAAGTTATTGTATTGCTTTTTAGGCAGATTCATGGAAACGTTCTAAAAATGGCATTCATGGATGAAGGTTAATGTTAATTCAAAAACTTCCGCAAAAAACATTTCTGCCATTGACCTGGAACATCAAAGAGGTGCAGGATATCTCATCAAGGACCTATCCAACAGCATGTAACATTTTACACATTAACCAATGGAAACAAAGAGAAAACATTAGAGTGCAATACAGTAATGCCCACCCTTCTGCTTCCGGATCCAGAATAACAGCCAGTTCAGTCAGCACCAGTCCAGCCAGGTAGTGCTGTTGCCGGAAAGGTACCGAAAGCTCAAACATATTAGCAATCTTCTGATCTTGAACGTTGGTTGAGAAGCCAGAACTCTGTCGTGGAAATAAATTTTCACAATTATTTCTGTAGGGATTTTGTGAAACTGTGCAATAAATTTTAATTCCAATAAAAGATGGAATTACATACTACAAATGCTTTCTATTGTGCTGATAGGGAACAGGAGTTTCATAAGGCAAAGGTTAAGGTAAGACTTGCTTATTTCACAGCAGTTATTCTAATATTAATATCTAATATTAACAATGGTTAGCTTGGTAAAGCTGTTGTAGATGAATGCATTCATTTACATTTATTCTCAAAAACTGCAAGTAACCAGCTAACCACATTTTATGATTTAGTGTAAAACACAATGGTGCAATGCCAAAAAATCTCTAAACACCACAGCAGGTTAGCTAGACTGACTAAACTGCAAAAAAACATTACCAGGAAAAGGTCATACTAGCAGAAACTACAAGAAGATAGTAATACATTATGCATTCAAATAGAACCAAAAATAATTCTTAGTTATAAACGTGTGCTGGTCTTCTGATAAACGTGCCTTGAGAAGTCTGAATGCTTGCAAATGATGAGTCTTTTAAACAGTTTATTATAAGGCCATGACCATTTACACCGCTTTAGATTTTGACTTTACACCCTTCAGATTGTTTTGAACATAAACAAAAGTGACACAATGAAAATGTTGCCTCTCCGGTGGTACTAAAATGGTAAAAAAGAGGTTTAAATTTAAAGTTTAGATTAGCAAAAACTGAAAAAGGAAATGTCAGAATATTACAAATGGGCCTTCTTCGGGGAACAACTAGTAGGTTACAACATACAGATGTTCTGCAGCAATTACCAGAGCCACGAAAAAACTTGTAAATCCGTCCCACCTTAAATCGCTTCTTAAAATCGTTCACAGTTCTCCACCAGCGTCTTTTGTCATCTAAATGTGCTGATAAAAATCAGGCTGCAAGCAGCCGGCTAATCTATCCCCCCACCGACTTAGAATGTGCACAAACTTCTCCCAGCTCATGCCTTGATTGATTTTCTGGGAGTGAAGTGGAGTTTTAGACTGGAAATAATAGATTGTTATTTGGAACACACGCATTTCATGTCTGTTCCGTTTCTACAGTAATCTGAGTAAACACATTGTTAAAACAGAAACGTTTTTTATATTCTACTAGTAGATGACAAAATGTAGGCATAAACTATATAATGTAAGAAGCCTGAAGTATCACAGAAATACTTTCACAAAAGGTACAAATCTAACACAACAATTGCGCTTTTAATCAAAAATATAACTGCAGAAACAAAAAGCCACCTTAACATGCGACATTGATAAAACCCGTTTATTATGACTGCCTCCGTGGCGCAATAGAATCAGCTGCCACCTGGGAATCAAAAGGTCGCGAGTTCGATCCTGCACCACTCCGTTTTGAGAAGTAAACTGCTCTTAGTCTTACTATTTTAGAATAAAAACATACATTTGATTTCAGTCTGTAACAGCCAGTGTAATTTATGATACAGTGGAACCTCGGTTTGCGAGCATAATTCGTTCCGGAAACGTGCTCGCAATCCAAAACACTCGTATTTTTAACAAGCGAATTTCCCCATAAGAAATAATGGAAACTCAGATGATTCGTTCCACAACCCAAAACTATTCATATAAAAATGATTAATACAAAATATAAAGTAAAATACATAATACAAATTAACCTGCACTTTACCTTTAAAAAGAATCATGGCTGGTGTGAGTTTCTAAACTCATGTGGGATTCCACCCAACAGGACGACACGCGGAAGAGTGTCCCAAAGCAATCGCAGTCTCCCAGCGCTGTAGCAGTTCGCCGTATAAGCGCATCCAAAAAGATCGCAGACATGCTATAAGCGCCTGTCGTCAATGGGTCATACAAGAAACATTTTAAAGATCCCGCTGCAATAAATAACAGCGCTGTTGCCGTTTCAAGCTGAATAAAGCTAGTGTTAAAGTACTGAGACTCAGCTTCGTGTTTTGGGGAGCAAGATGGGGACTCGCACTTCACAGCGCACACACACAGTCACAATGCTGTAGTAAACAGAGAGATGCACTGGGCAAGCGAGATGAGGAGAGAGAGAGATGCGCTGGGCGAGCAAACGAGATAAGGAGAGAGAGAGAACAACCACCAGCTCAGTTGTGATCACATGACGCTCAGCAGACAAAGTGTATCCATACTGCTCGTATTGCAAGACATCGCTCGTTTATCAAGTCAAAATTTATTAAAAATTTTTGCTCGTCTTGCAAAACACTCGTAAACCAAGGTTCCACTGTACTTGTAAAGGTTAGCTTTGTTTTTTTTGTCAGTTTTATTATCTCAGCCGTTCACGAGCCCAAACACACCCCACCCCCGCATCTGACACTGCTGTTTTCACATAGACGCGCTGTAACAGAGGTAAACTCGGCTCCCTTCTACATCGGAGCAAGAATGCACATACCATTGCTTGCATACTAAAGTGTCAGCAGGCACTTTTCGTGGCATTAACATACATTTTTGAGCATGCCCTCTGCACACTACTTGTGACTTTAGGCTTTAGGAAGTAAGTAAATAAATAAAGGTAAATCGTGTCATAAAATGATTTCTTCAAAACGTCAAATGTTATTTATTTGGCCCGGACATGTCTGCATGCACTTTTTGTGGCATTACACACATTTTTTTGGGCATGTCCGAGCTGGCAGAAGTTTGTGCACGTTCTAAGTCGGTGGGGGGATGGAATAGCCGGTTGCTTGCAGCCTGATTTTTATCAGCACATTTAGATGACAAAAGACGCTGGTGTAGAGCTGTGAACGATTTTAAGAAGCGATTTAAGGTGGGACGGATTTACGAGTTTTTTCGTAGGCTCTGGTAATTCTAGTGTTAAAGTAAACTAAGCCTTGCAAGTTGAAGCAAACAATTTGAACAGGAGTCCCAAGTTCTGCTGATTACTTAAAAACCCTCCATCTTTCTTAAAAGTAGAGGTGCAACAGAATGTGTTACTACATTCTCTGAAGTACTACTTGGACAATATTCCAGTGATAATGGCAAGAAAACGGCAATGAACAACTGAACAAATGAAACAAGACAGCAAAACAAAACAGACCCTTAGAAATGTAGGTCTTTCATTTAGAGAAAAAAAGTGAGGTACAGTGGTGTCCTACACACTCCAAAGACATTCGGAAACTTGAACAAACTCTGATAGGAAGAGAACTGGCATACCACAAAGGTCACAAGCCAATCACAAGACAAGTTTCTGAGGGTCACCAGCTTGCGTGATCACAGGTACCTCATAGCACAAGAGCTTCAAGCACAGCTTATCAATGGTCGAAAAAACTCTCTGTTTCTACTGTGAAGAGGAGACTTTGTGCTGCAGGTTTGACAGAATGAGTGGCCATAAGAAAGCCATTACTTAAAGGACAACATAGGGCCTTGAAATACTGACTGTGGACTACTGCAGACGGGAAGAAAGTCTAATGGACTGATCAATCAAAGTTTGAAATCTTCGGTTCATCACGCATGATGTTTGTACGAAAAAAGAAATGGGAGTTACAGGAGAAAAAGTGATTTCTAAACCTAGATAGCAATCCTTTGTTTTCATACACTTACATTACGTGCAGGAAATTTGTTTGACGTTTCCATGTGGTATTTGAGAATAAAAAGGGTGCTCGGATATCAGCAAACAGATTTAAAACTGGTCAATTTTCTATTATTAATAAAACAAACTATTCTCATGGAAATCATAATCAAAGAAGGCTTAACAATTATTATTTTTGCAAAATGCATACATATACTGGATCAATCAGGTCATATACTCCATCAAGTTAAAATTTCGAATGCTGGTTAATACTACTAATACTATATATTAAAACAAATTAAGGAATGGCGTAGTTTGTAAACATGTAACAAATAACATGAAAGAATTTTTCAGAGGCCTAAACTCTCAATATGAGAACAAAACGTGAAGCAATTGTCAGCACATACAAATGAAGAAGCACACCTGAGAAGTTGCTGAAGATACAGAGGGTGAAGGAGAAGCTGGTGGTGTTAGCAAACCGCAAGGCAGATTAAGCGTCACATAATGTTCATGGCTGCACACAATGCGGAGGAAATCCAGCCTCAATGAGACCAACACTGTAGGGCTTGGTAGGGTGTAGAGCTTTGAGGAAACCTTTGAAGAGATGGGGAGGGGAAAAACACTTTTTATGATAAGACATACAAGGACATGCAATACACCAAAGTGAATTACAAATGCTGGACTTCACACAGACCTCAATGCTGCATACAATATTTCTAAGCGGGATGATGGATTCCCAAATTACTAAAAAGTCCAGCATAGGTATTAAGGCATGAATTCAGAATTGCAGACCTACCTTTCTACTTATCCTTCTTACTTCATCCACTTCATTTTACTGCTATTCCTGTGTTCATTTTACACTTTAAAACAGGGGTCCCCAAACTTTTTTCCCCCCGAGAGCTACTTTTACAAAATGAAAATGGACGAGAGCTCCTCATGTTTTCTAACGTTTATTCTCATAGCTTATTTCAACCCAAACAAACTGAATAAGCTTGTTCTGCCTGAACATTTACAAAATGTTGGTGTCCACAACTCACCTTTTGCATTAAAACATCACAAAAAATATTCAGTTCACCTGCAAGTGCATTTTGTATGTCTGTAGTCATTTCACACTATTGAATTAAAACATGAAGGCTGTCGAAACAAAACAATGCAATTCCCAATCCACAGATCTGACTTCTTCATTTGTCATTTTGCCACATGTCACCGTGTCACTTTATTCTCAGGTCCAGCTCCACGTGATGTGTGTTTTTAGTTAGTCAGATGACTGGCACTGAGGTGTACGGTGGAGTGGAGCCACTGAGGTTCTCTCTCATGGAGTCATTTACATGTTCGTCTGTCAGTCTTGCTCTGAACTTTGACTTCATGACATTCATGTCAGACTCACAGAGGTATGGAGACCCAAACAAAGCAGACATTTTCAGAGCTGCTTGGTGAAGATTCTTCTAGTTACAGTATCTGGCTCTGCTAAGCTCTGGGAATGCTGTTGAGACTTTAACTGCACATTATTTTGAAGGTTTGCTATTATATAATATATAAAATCCAATGTCTGTATGTCTGTCCGCTTTTCACAACTACTACTTCACGGATTTAGATCGTTTTTTTTTTCTATAATTTGCTTGAACATTCCAGTTGATTTTGCAACTTCTCTCATTTCACTATGTATCATAGTTCGCTTGTGGTAATCGATTTATTTACGTGAATCTGAGAAACACGCAGTGGGCCGAGTGGAGGAGCCTTCCTCACTCACTCGCCAGCTTCGGTTCGTGTTCCTGAACTCCACTTAGCTAGCGAACGAGAGAACAATTGAATTCAACTTTTTTTTGATATTTAAAATAAAGTGTTACTTAGGTCTTCATTAGTTTGAGTCCGGATATTCTTTTAAGTGTAAACCACATTGAAAAGATTGATTGCAATTCAGATTGTGGCTCGTGATTTTGTGTTAAAAGGATCGTGATTTGATTTTTTTGGAAAGATCACCCAGCCCTAATTTGACTAATCAAGTTTTCAAATTTATGTAGAATTCATTAACCCATCGGCGAGCTACCGGTAGCCTGTGAGCAACGTGTTGGAGACCCCTGCTATACAACAAATAGAAAATAAAAATTAAAATAAACTGACTTCTTTCAACCAATTAGACTACACTATCCTAATTATTTAAACTCAGATCTTTAATATTTGCCTTTATTGGCCCCTATATGATCACTCTTTCATCAACTGCAGCACTTCTTTCACTACCATATAAACACACCATTCCAGTCAGAACAGTAAACAATTAAAATACAAAATTCTAAATGGTTCCATTATGGAATATAGAATAAAATACAAATGTGCACAAGTGAATGATTTTAAATAATAAGTCAATCTAAATAAAGACAATTAAAAGATGTAAATAAAAGTAGTAAAATGGCTAGTGTATAACAATATAATAAATACAATTAATTAAATTGTTTTTGAGTCACAATTTACATTTCAAAGCTTAGTTCCAGAAGAGATTTAACAGAATATATCAGCAATTTAATAATACAGGTAAAAAATAAAGGTAAGATTTAAAATAAAAATCCAATTACAATAAAAACTTTTAAGAATGTAATGGCTTATTACGGTGGTTCACCAGATTTGTCAACTGTCAAACAAATGCAGCAGATAGGAAACACAGAATCCGAGTACACTTTGTCAGGGAACATTAATTAACAGCTATCACAGGAACCGGAGATACTGTAAGTTGCGATTTCAATGAAACACCCTGGCACAGATCACTGCGCAATTGAAGTAGTAATAAGAGTAAGTCTCAGAATACTTGCCTGCTTCCAATAGGTCTTCACAAGGCTAAAAACAAATCCCCTATCCATAACAGACAACAAGTCATTTAGGAAGAAAGCAAGGCTGTTGTTTAGCCTCTCCACCAGTTCCAAATCCTAAGAAGAATAAGCAAACCAAAAGCACATAAGAATGATTCACTGCTAAAGAATACTGTACACCTTCCCATCTCATTTAACCCTTGTCATTCAATATTACATCTTTCATTTCCAGCCAGGCAGCTACCCAAGGAGTGATATACATACCTTCTGAAACCTAGAGACAATATCTGCAGCAACAGTGCTAACCAAAGCCGTGATATCATCCATAAAACGTTCAGGGAAACGATTTTTCCTTGGAGAATCCAATCGATCAGTAAAATACAAATGATGTACTATACTTTTCACCTTAGAAAGAAAACAAAAAATGTAAGTGACTGATATACAATAAATATAAACAGACAGGTTGTAAATACAAATGTATTTACATATAGAAAGTTACGTGAACAATATAAAAAATATAATTATGAAAAAATACAGACACTACTTTAGGCCCTTTGGAAAATTCCAAAAGTACTCAAGGCTAAGCTAAAGAAATACTTCACTCAAAAAAATATTTTTTTTAATCAGTTATATTCCCATGTTTGTATTAATGACTGTGAAAACATTTAATTTAATTTTTTATGGAACACATTGATAATAAAATTCCACATACAATGAACTTTAATGGGAGCGCAACTTCAACAACTGCAAACAATATAGAAAATGTCCATAAAAAAAGTATCAGATTAGTCATTTTGCATAATCCAGATGTCTGGTATCCCTCTAAAATACGTGTATAAAAAAAAAAATCTAGAAAATCCTCTCACGACAAAAGTGAAGTGCCCTTAAATAAGACTGAGTTTTTTGAACTCAAAGCCCACCTGCCTGCCCTCCCTCTGATTTTGCTGGTCAGCAGTCCTTTCCAGTGTGACTCATATTTGTGCATATCCAAGATGCTTTAGCCAGCAGAAGGTTAATTCACCAGTGTATTTTCACAAACAGATAATGAATAATGCCCAAAGTTAGGTTTTACAACTTTGAATGTAAAAATAACAACCAATGAAGAAGAAGAGAATCTGGTCTTCAAATCAAAACCTCATTCTTATTTGAGAAGTATGCTTAACATCTTTTTTTATTTGGCAGGAACACATACATTTTTTATCAAGGCATTAGAGACTGGTGACATATTGCATGTTTGTTGGCCATGCAAGTAAGAATTTCACTGTGCTCTGTACAAGACACAGTGCTAACTAATATGCTAATATTATTACAATGTGCTGTCTGCCCAAAACACAAAAGGCCATCTACTGTAGTCACAAAGGATCTAAGGCAACACTCTGTAACTGACTTGGAGATGGCAAAATAAAAAGATCCAAATTCAAAAAACGGAATCTTATTTTTTGCAGTGTATGTTAAAGTTTAATTCTACAGGGTTCTTACAGTATAATACACAACTCCCATCAACTCATACTAAATCACATTGACCTGTTATATTATAAAACTAATATTATGAAACAAGCACACTACAGTTCTACCCTTATCAAAGATTAATGCCAGAAATGAATATACAGTGGTGTGAAAAACTATTTGCCCCCTTCCTGATTTCTTAATCTTTTGCATGTTTGTCACACAAAATGTTTCTGATCATCAAACACATTTAACCATTAGTCAAATATAACAAAAGTAAACACAAAATGCAGTTTTTAAATGATGGTTTTTATTATTTAGGGAGAAAAAAAATCCAAACCTACATGGCCCTGTGTGAAAAAGTAATTGCCCCCTGAACCTAATAACTGGTTGGGCCACCCTTAGCAGCAATAACTGCAATCAAGCGTTTGCGATAACTTGTAATGAGTCTTTTACAGCGCTCTGGAGGAATTTTGGCCCACTCATCTTTGCAGAATTTTTGTAATTCAGCTTTATTTAAGGGTTTTCTAGCATGAACCGCCTTTTTAAGGTCATGCCATAGCATCTCAATTGGATTCAGGTCAGGACTTTGACTAGGACTAAAGTTTTGACTTTATTTATTCCGACAGTGACTTTATATAATCAAGGTTTGACTTTATATATTCGGGAATGACTTTATATATAAAACTTTTGACTTTATATAGTTAAATTTAGTCATCATTGCATAACTTTTTCTTTACCATAGAAATTTAAAGACTAAATTCAACTTCCATTCCTAACAAAGATATTTCTGGCGACTAAATAGATCCTACTTATATCCAAATTCGAGCTATTGAGCTGTCGCCTGCCTGCCTGAATAAGTCACCCTCGCTTTGCTCTTACTTTCTTACTGTTCATGGCTAGTGGTGGAAAAATTATAAAATGGAAAGAGGATTACACGGAGTATGGCTTTACCAAAACAATTATTGATGGCGAATCGATTATTCATAAAGCTTCAATTGGTGATCTGTTTTTCTGTGTTAACCTCATATTTTTTCATACTTCTCAAACCAAGGTGGTGCGAGGGTAAAATGAATCGGGAAGCGCTGATCAATGTAATCGGTGTACCAGGAAATCATGCATTGACAGAAGTTCCCCTTTGCTTATATTGCAAAGTGTGATTAAATGTGTGATTTTTTAACACGTTATGGAGCATATGCATTGAAGCTTCTCAGCTGTGCTTGTGCTAAGAAAAGGAAACATTTTAAAAATAACACAATTGTCAATGTAACCTTTTGTAAGTAGTGCCTGGAGGATTCAGTGTGGAGAAACTGTAGAGACAGCGTGTGTATTAACTTGTGGATTTTTCTGTATTTGGTGGCAGCGTCACAAAGTCGCTTCCGTAACACTGCGTTAGCCGCGGAGCTCAGCTCAGAGCGAAATGAGATGAATGGGAGGGGAGATGATGACATGACTCCCCCACCCGCCTTAACTGTCAATCCCCCACAAACACAGTCTCTCGGAATTTGCATAAGCACAGCCCTTCACGTGCAATTTTAACTTAGTTACAAAGTGATCAAAACTCTCCGTTTATATCCTGCGTCCTCTCATTAAACTTGTATCCCGCATTACCTGTGGGCATGACAAACGCCAGCGGCAGCCTGTCTATGAACTTAATTTAAACTTTAGGTTTACACCGTGCTTTGTTTCCGAAGTAGCAGCACTCATGAATATGGTTGTATATGTCACTCGCTCGCTTCTTATTGTTTCGCTGCCTTCTCAATTATATAATGCATGTTTCCTTCAGCGCTTTTTGGAGCTGTTCCTTGTTTTCTACGTACTGCGTTGACAGTCAGTTCACGTGATTACATGGGAGGCGTGATGATGTCACACGAAACTCCGCCCCCCACGGCTTTCGAGCTCAACTCCATTACAGTAAATGGAGAAAAATAGCTTCCAGTTATGACCATTACACGTAGAACTTCGAAATGAAACCTGCCCAACTTTTGTAAGGAAGCTGTAAGGAATGAGCCTGCCAAATTTCAGCCTTCTACCTACACGGGAAGTTGGAGAATTAGTGATGAGTCAGTGAGTGAGGGCTTTGCCTTTTATTAGTATTGATATATATAGATATATAGATAGATAGATATAGATAGATAGATATAGATATACAGTAGATATAGATATAGATATATATATATATATAGATATACACATCTGTCTATATCTATATCCACATACATATATACATTTTTATACACATACACACGGCTACATGTGCCTGGTTGACGAATTGACTGACTGAAAACAAATACTTAATTATTTGCAGGCAGCCTAAAGAAAAAAGGATGTTCACTAATGGAATAATCTCATAGCCAAGAAAAATCCAACCTCACCAAAAACTTAAATTAGTTTGGGGAATTAATAAATAATGTATATTTCCCTAATAATGGTCAGAATGGGTCTTGTAAGAGCCACTCTAGGGCAGCAGCATATTAGTCCAGGTGACAGTATGTCCAATTGCAAGTAAGTGTCATTGTGTTTCAAATTCTACATTTTTCTCAGTTCCAGTAAGTACTATAATTATTACTATGTTCAGCTATTCCACAAGAAAAAAATGAAATGCAAGCCTCAGTTACTACTAGTATTATATTCTGTGATTATTACTTTAGCTATGTCAAGGTATAATACAACTTACACCATCTTCATCTATTCAAAGTAACAAAAAAAGTGACAACAACAATTTATTTATTATATGGTCCAAAATCACACAAGGCATTCCTCAGTGGGCTTTAACAGGACTTGACTTTTGACAGCTCCCTAGCCTTGACTTTCTAAGACGACATGATTACATTAAGTTAAAAATGTTGAATTTCAGAAACCATAATGCAGCCAACTGGCAGTCCTGCTTTACACTTACCATGAGCTCAAAGAAAAACCAGGCTTGCTGCAGAGCTCCTTCACGGACACTACCACTGCTGACAACCCATTGTAAAGCCAGCTCTTCATGCAACAGCTGATATCATTTAAAAAAGAAAAATAGATTAGAACATATAATTTTTTTTTACTTTAGCAGCACAGGTAAATGAAAGAGGAGATGGCATCTCAGAGAAAGTGCTCACTGTAACAATGCACTACCTTAATAAAATGACTACCCTCAAATGTAGTTAACAGGCCATTCAGCTTGTAATACAGAAGATATGAATTATGATTATAAAATTAATCTAGAATGACAGACTTTAGGAGCTGAAAAACAGATTCCAAAAATAAAATGTCTTAATAAAAAAGCTATATTCATCAACAAATATCTTGGCTTACTTTTCTAGACAATGCAGGTCAAAGACAATTTTTTTTTTCTTGGTATCAAGTGGAATGACTTGATACTGTTAAAGTTTAACTGAAAATTAAAAATAATAACATTTTTATTGGTAGGCAGTGTCTATAAACGGATACTCATTTTTACCAAGGGAGTGTACTTTACAGAGCACAGAGAAAACAAGAGGGTTCAGGGAAAGGGTGGTTTGGGCAACAAACACCACACGAACTACAGTAGACTTGACCATATGTTAATTAGTAAGCTCCAGGAGTTTAAAATATTAGAAATAAATATTCAGGGTTAACCATGAAATTAATACAGGCATCAAAGAAAAAACAACAGAAAATTGCTGTTTAAATTATTTTAGCCACCATTACCTAAAACATTCTGAATCTATTCAAGAACATTAACTAAACAGCAATGATTGGTTTTGTTCAAGTGTTTGTCCTGTGTCTCTAGTAACCAAACACTCCATTTTGAAGAGAAGCCTGGTTATGAATGCCATTACTTATAAGAATACTGTATAATATAGAGAAATGCCTCCCCTAACTAAGTCAGGGCTAATGTGATCCCAAAGGATACTATGGAAAAACTGCCACTGCCATTTTATGCATGACCCTGAACTTTTACTTGCAAAGGTCTTATAAGTGAAATGGAGGTTTCTATGATTTATTTAGTAAACTGTGACAATGCAAATCTCTGACTGGTAGTTTACCAGATTACTTTGCTTTGTGACATCCTCTTCTCTCTTTGTATATTTCAAATCCATTACCATGAATACATTGTACTGTATCAACTTTCACATTAACAATTACACTGACAACAAATACATTCTGCATCCTTTCATTAAACTGATCATACAAATATGAACTATATAAATACAGAACAATTATATCAATTAGCATATTAATATGCTTTGTTAAGAAGATTGAGAAGCATCATTAAATAACAAAAGCTTATAAAAATCAACATCCCTAAAAATAAAAGTAACGTGAGCAGGTGTGAATCTCACATCAAGCCGGCCAGTGATGCAACTGTCTCTTAACCCAGAAATCAATGAGTTAGCTCACAGGTTCCCAAACATATTTCATACTTAAACTATGTAGAGAAAAGCCAAGCAAAATGACACCTTTGATTGGCTAACTAAAAAGATTACAATATGCAAGCTTTCGAGCAACTCAGGCCTATTACATCTCGCCTAAAGAAGAGGCCTGAGTTGCCTCGAATCTTTTTAGTTAGCCAATCAAAGGTGTCATTTTGCTTGGCTTTTCTCTACATTCATAATGGCTAACACGGTACAACACCTTAATATTACATACTTAATCTATTAATTGCAGTCATCATATTTTCCACAGTCAATGGGGTCCCGTTTCTGATGATCTGCTTTGGGTATTCAGGCTTACTTCAACATGCATATACAGTGGATACGGAAAGTATTCAGACCCCCTTCAATTTTTCACTCTTTGTTATATTGCAGCCATTTGCTAAAATCATTTAAATTAATTTTTTCCCTCATTAATGTACACACAGCACCCCATAATGACAGACAAAAAAAAGAATTTTTGAAATTGTTGCAGATTTATTAATAAAGAAAAACTGAAATATCGCATCACAACCAGCACTGCTCATCACTTGTCCAATACAGTCCCTACAGTGAAGCATGACGGTGGCAGCATCATGCTGTGGGGGTGTTTTTCAGCTGCAGGGACAGGACGACTGGTTGCCATCGAGGGAAAGATGAATGTGGCCAAGTACAGGGATATCCTGGACAAAAATCTTCTCCAGAGAGCTAAGGACCTCAGACTGGGCCGAAGGTTTACCTTCCAACAAGACAATGACCCTAAGCACACAGCTAAATTAACGAAGGAGTTGCTTCACAACAACTCTGTGACTGTTCTTGAATGGCCCAGCCAGAGCCCTGACTTAAACCCAATTGAGCATCTCTGAGAGACCTAAAATGGCTGTCCACCAACGTTTACCATCCAACCTGACAGAACTGGAGAGGATCTGCAAGGAGGAATGGCAGAGGATCCCCAAATCCAGGTGTGAAAAACTTGTTGCATCTTTCCCAAGAAGACTCATGGCTGTATGAGCTCAAAAGGGGGCTTCTACTAAATACGGAGCAAAGGGTCTGAATACTTAGGACCATGTGATATTTCAGTTTTTCTTTTTTAATAAATCTGCAACAATTTCAAAAATTTTTTTTTTTTGTCTGTCAATATGGGGTGCTGTGTGTACATTAATGAGGGAAAAAAATAATTTAAATGATTTTAGCAAATGGCTGCAATATAACAAAGAGTGAAAAATTAAAGGGGGTCTGAATACTTTCTGTACCCACTGTATTATAGTATTAGATATTTGGATTAATCCTTAAATTAGTTTGAGAACCTCTGAGTTAACATGCTGCTATACAAGTGGCTTAGGTGCACTGGCATTTCATATAAAAAAAAATATATGAAAGTTGGACAGCCAGTCATTCAATCAGTTAGTCAGTCAGTCAAACCTTTTTCAAATTTCAGATTTTACTTTAGAACCCAGAGGTTCATGTAAATTTCAAACTGCCATCAGCGTGCCTCGGCAGGCACCACAGTCTACCTTTTTGGTTGGTAATCGTCCTGTTAATGTTTGCAAGAAACTTGCAGTCTCAGTGTGCGATGACATGCGATTGCAACTTCGATCCATGGCCTATGGAGTGGACATGAATGAATGGTGACAACATATTAGTGAAGGGAAAAAAAAATAAAAGTGATAAATTAACAGACAAACAAATATAAAATAAAGAAACAAAAAAAAAAACAGATAGTAAGCGTGAATGTATAAATCATTCATATTTCACAGCCAATAAATATTTGTAAAATTTCTTCTGAGCCTGTGTTTATTATTCAATAATAATTTTACCAAAAATACATTATTTACAGATACCCCAACAAAATCTTCTCTCCTCCAAAATATTTACTTTAGTTTATATCGGAGTTATTTACATAATAACTCCAAAGTTATTAAATTTATTAAAACAAGTCTATCACACAGTATTAGAAGTATTTTGTTAAGTAAAAGTGCATTTTCTATTTTTGTCATGTGGTAACAGGCCTAACTGAAGAGAAAATAGGTTTATAACAAATCAACTTGAAAGAAACCCACAGAGAAATTTAAAAAACGCAACTTAACTAAAAGCACCATGCTAACTTCCACAGACCACAATAACAACAGCTACGCATGCGGAGGTTAATGTCCGATTAACAATTTAGGGAAGATGAGTCTAATGCAAAGTTACTACTGCACACAGTTTTTAAGAACATGGATGTTTCAATGCGACTGTACACAACTAAGATTAACAAACATTATTAGAAAAACTGCACTAGCACCACCATGAGGTCTTAACACAAATCTGCACCTTGAGGGCAACTGAAAGGAAAGTGGGATCAGGTGGTCATCACACTAAGTTAGTTTTAGGGGAGGTAAAGTGTGAGTGCTAAAGATCATTCGATTTCATGCCTTTTGTTTCACAGAGACATCATGCATGTTTGTACGTGCAAAAAAAGAAACAAATCATAAATGGGAAAAGCCATGCATGTTTGCTAAATATGTGAAATGGAAGGAAAATAAAATTAACAACATAAAGGTTCAACGAGTAAATTGGACAGAAAAAAGGGGTGTATGTAAATATCTGACTTTTAAAACACCACCTGCATTGATTCAGAACTTGAACTGGGGTTGGCTCCCCAGGTGCCAGCCTTAGAACCGCCAGTGTTTACCCAGGAATTGGAGCGGTCTAAACCCTGAGCGGGTAAGGAAGCATTCAGGGAGAGGAGAGGAATGAGAAGTTATACATCAAGACAATTAAACCAATATTAAATCTTTAGATTATGGAAAGAAAATGCATTTGAAGGATAAAAAATGACTTGTGGATTTAAAATAGCATTTTAGTAATAGAAAGAAACAGTCTGCACACAGAAAGATAGGTGAGAACGCCAATATCTAGAGTCATGCTGCTTTAAAATATGATTCTGAAAAGTAAATAAACAAGAAATATTTATCTACTATATACAAGCATAGTATTACACTTTTATATAAGCCTTGAATAGTGGCATATTGTGGGATAAACAGCAGGTCTGGCTGAGCTATAAAAAATATATTTCATTTCAAAGGAACAGATTTGCATTTGCTTACCTTCTCTCCCTCTCTCCTTCCTTACCACCAAAGCCTACATCATTTGGGTTTTTAAAGACAACCCTGTTTAAAATTGTTCTTAATTCTAGCGAAACTAACATGAGGTGTAAAAGTTTAGCGCAGTCTAATATTCCTGATGGAACAGTTGTGTTATTGTGGTTTAAAATCTGAAAAAGCACAGCCTTTCAAAAGCACTGCATCCAAAGTTAAAACATTCTTCAAATGCTTCTGTTTAATACAATCCTTTACACCTCACTAAGAAGATTGAGAAGCATCATTAAATAACAAAAGCTTATTAAAAATCAACATCCCCAAAAATAAAAGTAACGTGAGCAGGTGTGAATTTCACATCGTGCTGGCCAGTGATGCAACTGTCTCTTAACCCAGAAATCAATGAGTTAGCTCACAGGTTCCCAAACACCTTTCATATTTAATCTATTAATTGCAGTCATCATATTTTCCACAGTCGATGGGGTTCCGTTTCTGATGATCTGCTTTGGGTATTCAGGCTTACTTCACCATGCGTATATTATAGTATTAGATATTTGGATTAATCCATAAATTAGTTTGAGAACCTCTGAGTTAACATGCTGCTAAACAAGGGGCTTAGGTGCACTGGCATTTCATATTAAAAAAAAATATGAAAGCTGGACAGCCAGTCATTCATTCAATCATGGGTGTCAGTCAAACTAAGCCAAACCTTTTTCAAATTTCAGATTTTACTTTAGATCCCAGAGGTTCATTTAAATTTCAAACTGCCATCAGCGTGCCTCGGCAGGCACCACAGTCTACCTTTTTGGTTGGTAATCGTCCTGTTAATGTTTGCAAGAAACTTGCAGTCTCAGTGTGCTATTTTTTTAAAACATATTTGGATATATCAAGATTTGCTCTTCATTTAAACAGTATCTTTACATAAAGGTGATATAACAAATATTCTATTATAGTCTATTATTATAGTCCATTGTATAATTTAAATAAGCACAAATGCAAATTTTACAGTTTAACACTCCCTCAAATTAGAATCAGGTGCAGATGATTGGACAATTGTAGAGGATCTTGTCTGTCCCCACCTTAATTTAACCTCAGACATTTAGCTGTAAAGTTCTAAATGCCTATGAATCTGGGAAGGTGATTAAAAAGATCTACAAACAACTGGAAATCAACCATTCCACTGTCCAGAAGATCATCTACAAGTGGAGAAGATTTCAAAAAGTGAGAATGTGTGCAGCCCCACAGCTGAAAGTAAAATGCTGAAAGAAGTCTCCAAAACCTTTGGCCTACAGGGAGTTCTTCCCACTAACAATGTCAAAGTGTATTAGTGTAATATCAGAATGAGGTTGCATAAATTAGATCTATATCAGAGGTGTGCCAGGAGGAAGCCTTTGCTGTCCTCAAAGAACATCTGGGCAAGACTAAAGTTAATCTATGAACTCCTAAGCAAAGACCAGGACTTCTGGAAGAGTGCACTCTGGACAGACGGGCCAAATATAGTGTTATTTGGCCACAGTACACATAAGACATGGTTGGCAAAAACCACAAACAGCATTTGACCAGAAGAACCCGATTACAAAATTTAAAGCATGGTGGTGGAAATGTTCTACTCTGGGGCTGTTTGGATGGCCTGGGTAGCTCACCATCATAGGAATTCTTCATTGTACCAGAAAGTGCTTGAGAATAATGTGTGACTATGTGTTAGATGACTGGAGCTCAACCAAAAGTGGACCTTTCAAAATGACAGTGACCCCAAACATACCAGTAAATATACAAAGAAATGGTTCTGTAAGGTCCAAATCAAAGCCCGGATCTGAAGTCCACAGAGAAGATGTGGGATAATTTGAAACTATCTGTGCATGGTAGACAACCCTAAAACATTACACAGCTGAAATAATTCTACAGGGAATAGTGGGAAACTTTATCCCAGTTCATATCAGCAACTAGTAGACAGTTACAGGAAACCCCTACTTGAAGGGTTAATACCAGCTTTGGGGAACTGAGAGGAAGGCTTACATTCTCCACAGACAGAAATAGTATATCTGTTCATTATACATTTAAAAAATTATAGCAATGTCATTGTTTCTTTTTTTCAGTTACATCACCTTTATTTATAGATACTTTTGAACTGGGGATCAAATCTTCACATGTCCACATACTCATATGTTAAAAGAGAAAAAAAAACATTTAATGGAGTGCACATACTTCTTTACATGATTCTAAGCTATTCACATACAAAACAGGCATCATCAAAATGGCTTGTTTTAATATATTTTGTACAAGAAAACATACTGAATCAAGAAAGAAGCAGATGAAAATTAAACATTGATTATCTGTTACAAAGTGACTCATGGGGTGAGGTAACAAAGAGCACAACAATCAAAAGCTGGATTAAGGTTTATTGAAAGAAAGAAAGAAAGAAAGAAAGAAAGAAAGAAAGAAAGAAAGAAATTAAAGGCACTATTAGATAGATAGATAGATAGATAGATAGATAGATAGATAGATAGATAGATAGGAAAGGCACTATATGATAGAGAGACAGACAGACAGACAGGAAAGGCACTATATGACAGACAGACAGACAGATAGATAGATAGATAGATAAGTGTGAGTGTGGTAGAGCCAAAACCCCACACAAAATAGTCTGAACAATACATCTGAGAGCAAATGTCTTTTAAAAGAAACACTTGACAACATGCCAACTTCACACAAATAAGACACATTTAAAAATCATAGGAAACAACATTACTAACTACACCATGTTATCCATAAATGTGCATGACAGAGATTGTATGGAAAAAAAAGGAACATCATAAAAAAAAAAAATCACTTACTTCTGTCAAGGGGGCACCAGAGCCCAGGTCACCAAAACTGGGACCAAGCCTGGGGGGACCCAACCCTTAAAAGGTATAACAAGTCATCTCAGGGCCCACATACTCTCATGTGGGGTTAAATTAGAATCACCACTTAAACGGACAATGACATTTTTGGCATAAGGTAAGAATACTGGTGTTCCTAAAGACCCTGTTTAGACACTAGGAAAAAATGAAATCTCCACGAGAGACAGGACTTGTACTCAGGATCCTGGATTTGCGAGGCACTGGCACTAACCACTATGTCACCATATTCTTAATATTTACAACACAAAAAAAAACATGCTTGTGATGTCATTTGATTTTGAAATTATGAAAATTTCCATAAGCATAAATACAAATCATATAATAAAAATGAAGAACATACTTATGGCATGTTTAATAAAACAAGGCATATACATTTGAAAGTAGATCTACAGTAGTACTGTGTAAATGTGTATATACAAAAGGAGAAAAACAACTCGTCCCATGACATTTTAAGCATGTTACACACGGTTAGGGTTGGATTTCTGAGGGCCAAGGTGACCAGTCTTCAATATAGAAACTGAAGAGTTATCTTAAGTAATTGTCTTTACAATAATGATTCAAAATATAGGAAATAATCAGTTTTCCCTTCTCGTGTGGAGTTCAAGTTACTACCTTACACCATTCCCAATTTTTTTTTTAATTTAAGTCACTGAAATCTTACAATGTATAGTTTATACAGTACTCAAGGCAACTGGAGACTACCTTTTAAACTTTTTCATAGAAAAAGAACTTAGAGGAGGATAAAATAAATATCACACACACCGTATTATTTTAGTTTACTGCATTATGTAATTTAGTAATCCAAAGCCTTGATCACATTTGCCAATATATAAAACATGTAACTAAACAACTAGAAACCTCCAATCTCCTTCAATGTGCTTCTGGCTCAGTGTGTTTGCATTAAAAGACAAGTCTCAAAAACAACTTACTTTGCTTCCAATGATTGACCTTACTTCATCATCTGGTGAGGTAGGCGTTCCAGAGATATCTGGATTACTATTACTAAGACTTCTTGAACGATTGAGATTAAGGCTTGCAGGTCTGACTGCTGATCTAGCCATAGTAGCATAATGTACAGAACCTCCTAGACCACCAGGACCTAATTAAATAAAACAAATTACAGAATTATTGCTTAGTAAGCACATGTGCAGCACACTGCAGAGAACTGTAGTCACTGACTGAATTTAACAGGGGATTCCTGAAAAGGTACAAGGATGGTTATTAATTATCACAAGGTATTACCATATTACATTCACCGCAGCTCCACCAAAAAGTTCTGGAAATTAAAGGCCAAGTTCTACTGTAGACTCTAAAATAGAAAGCCCAGGGGGAGATGGCCTAGGCCGCTAAGACCCTGACTGTATCGGACTTGGTCTTTAACCTTCTCCCTTACAATTGACCAAAGACCCCCCCAGAGGTTTATCTTCTTCAGGGATGCTGCTGAATAGCATTTTTGTTTTCCTCTCCTATGTTGTCAACTAGCCATAGTTCAACAGTTAATTAATGGACAGATTATTGTTTATTCCCATTTACATAAATCAGTTTCAAACTGCTTTGTTTACCTGTTTGTTTAAATAAATGTGTGTCTTTATGTAGACTAATTCTTTATTTAGTAATTTTTCAAAATTTACATTTGGATTTTACCTGAGAGCTTGTCACGGTGCTCTACATCTGCACGTGGTGAAGAGTGATATACCAAAATTAACTAAATCGACTTATTTAGAATTACTGATGAGTAAACCCTGTTCAATTTGCTTCACCCCGAGTGCGACAAAATCATGGAAAGGTTTGCAAACTTTGCAGAGCTCCACAAAGTGCACTGCAGTCAATGTGGAAGAAGGAGCTGAACTAGTTTTATGTGGATTACAATGAGGAAATGGTCTTTTAAGTGGCCCTAGGGGGCTCGGGAAATCTTTGCCAACTATGCTGGACCAATTATGTGCCCAAATATGTATGTGGTGCTAACCACTGAGCCACCATGCCTCAACCAACAAAAGATGCAGACGGGACAAACACCATAAATAAACTTTTGATAAGTAAACAAAATAAAGGCCATTGCTCTAACAGGGTTCCAATCTTGAGGCACACATTGGCCATGCCAGAAAGCGGCGGTGAGGGTACTTTGAGTTCCATTTTTTGAAGTCGCAGCTGTGGCCACAGCAGGCACATCACTTTCGTTTCCCATGTGCCAATACAAATGCTGCACACTTCTGTTTTCCATCAAGAAAAAATGAACGTCTTAACATCGTAATGTTTTTTATTTTTCTTCTTGCACAATGTTTTGTCCTGGGTTTTCTGATGAAGGCAAGGGATCCTTTTAAGGCTTGTTTTAAGAATGTGGCTGGGCACACAGTGTTATTTATCGGGTGGCAATACTCATTATGCTGCAAAATTTTTATTTATTTATTTTTTAAACGCATGCAGGATGAAAATCTGTCAGTGTCTCTCAACCTTTGCGGCTTTGGGACCCATTTTTACCTTATTAGGTACACTGACAACCCACACACAGCAACTGAAGAGCTCTGGGATTTGAAATATCCACAAGTGGAAGGAAGTTGTATGGTTAGAGAACAGGGAAAATATCGCACACCACCGTCAAGTGCTTCAGTGACCAAGGACAGGCTGGCTGCAGCACATCTCATTAAAAAAAACAGCATTTTCTTTTCCTCTTGTGCTTGCGACCAAGCTATGGTCACATTGGCAATGCTCTTCCAGTGGGCTTGCGTGAAAGTTCTGCGCATGTCTGTTACAGTTCTGTGATGTCATGCTGGCCTAGCAAAACATCACGGGGCACTTGGGGGGGAAAAATAATTGTTCACCTAAGCCAGTCACATGGCAAATGTCCTAGAAAATTACATTACAACATTAGCAGTTACTGACTGCAAAAAATGCTTCAATAAATTCCGCCGATCAACACTATTCATAATTAACAATGATTGCACTGTTGATACAAATTCTCAAATAACAAGCAAGTGAAGCTCAAGCATGATATGAACCACCCTTCAACTACCCATTCTGAGACCACAGCATAAACTAAAGCACACAAGAAAAGGTACATTTTAACAATAGACAGAGATCACTCAGTCTACACAGTCCTGCTGTGATCATCGCAGCCGATTCAATTCAAGCTCACAGAAAACAACTCTGTACTAAAGCAAGCTCCTTTGAATAAACTTACAAGATGCTAATTCTTTCTTGGACAAAAAAGGTCCTGAATGCTAGATTATTATTATTATCATTACTATTAACGTTTAAGGCTAAGAAAGGGGTGTTTTTGTCAGTTACCTCACCAGAAACAAAAAATAAATAATAGAGGAGTAACCAGAATCCACTGAAGAGAAAGGGTGGATTAAAACAAGATGAAAATGAGCCTGTGCTTTATTTAAACAAGAAATTCCTTTGTCCTTATTCACAGACATGGCAGTATCAGAACTATGACTTAGAATCAGAAATAGACCACTTTTTTAGTTCAACTACAGAAAGTCAAGACATCCAACATTTTCAAGCCTGAAGGACATCTGGGCAGCCTTTTTCGATAACTGGCATAGAAGGGCAAATCAGTTTGACACAGCTGGGTTCACCACTGTCTCGAAGTGAGACATAAACAGCTTCTCATGATAAAAACTCATCACTTGGCACAAGACAGCAGGATCACCCACTACCTAATGTTTTGTTTTCATCTCTATGGAGCCGACTGCATCAAAACCAATCAGGTCTCTATAATACTGAACAAAAATATAAAAAGATAGTTTTGACACTTTTTATTAAAAAAATCACAAAATATCTTTATTATTCTTAAAGGAGCCAACTTCACTAACAAAAGACCCAACCGTTTTGTACCGCCTGTTTATAGTTGAATAAAAAATGGCCCTACAAATGCCAAGTCCTAAGTTTCAAAAATACAAAAAGACAAAAAAGTAAGCAAAGAAATGGGAAGAAACTCATTTCTTAGTCTGTTAATTAAAGAACATATCATAAGAAATAGAACTGTTGCACATGGATATAGTACAGCTGTATGATGAGCCCGATTTAATCAGTATAAATAGATAGGTATACATTATTTGGAAAAGAAAGGCAAACTTAAGATGTGGGATAGAGACACACATTACAATGAAAATTGAAATATGTGGCTTCCTCTAAGAAATATGAGACATAAAGTCAGGATATTTTCATTAGAATATGAAGCTGCGAGGGCAGAAACATTACATATTAGACCAACCTCTAATTTGAGAAACCTTCTATGTTAAGCAAAGTCAAGATTCATAAATTAAAAAATATCCTAAAAATACAAATTTGGCAAAAAACCAAAGCTGTATTTAAAGAGGACAAAAATGCACTGCAAGGATTTCTTAATTAACCCAGAGTAACCTCCTTTAACTCCAGACAGTTGCAATCACAGTAACCCATTTCTTATTTGACAGAATCAACTGGATTGTCCATTAACAGAACTATATTTTTTACTAAATAACTAAACTGAAGGTTAATGCCATCAGTTACATTCCAGGTCAATGACCAAATCAAGTGCATTCAAAATGTCAGGGACATTAGATTATACCGTCCAGTGACATAACATGTGTGTCTTTCGACAAACAGTCTCAGTCTTACCCCTTTGTCTTGTATGGCAAGCCCATTGCTTCACACCAACTGGAAATATAGCTCTGTAGTATCTTTAAATATGATTTCAACCAAAAAGAAAAATATTAAAATACCAGAATATTTCAGTGATTCAATTTCTGACCTGATACAGTTAATGCATAATACCATATACTAATATTACAGGTCAAACACAGCTGAAGAAGAAGGAGGGAAGCAAATTTAAGATTACAAGTGCAAAGAAATTCTTTACAAAATGAAATTTATTTACTTGACATTTATACAAAGGTTTCTATATATATGTGTAAAGAGAAAATACCCTAAAAACAAGTTATATATATATATATATATATATATATATATATATATATATATATATATATATATATATATATATTTATTAATGAGGTAAAAGATAAAAAAAAAATTAAAAAAACAACATAGGGAAAAGCAGATTGCCATTCCTACAAAATATTTAAACAGCTTACTGCTAAGTTGAGGTGCAAAATCTACAACGTGGTTTTGAAACAATAGACCAGGTAAAATGGAACAGATTAGATATCTTCATGCTGGAGTCAAATGTGGATGTAACACAGAGAAGAACAGGTTTAAAGGCACTCTGGGATGGTTTTCCAATTGCTCCTAACAGTAAAATGATTCCTCTGAACAAGTTGGAGTATGATTTATTAGCAAATTCGTCTAAATGATGGTTTCAAAACAACTAAATTAGATGACATCAGTACTAATGGTCGTTGTTTAAATATTAAAATTAAGTTACTGGTGGCCCCAGGCGCAGTGGTAGTGCTGCTGCATCGCAGTAAGGAGTCCTGGGTTCGCTTCCCGTTTGCATGTTCTCCCCGTGTCGGTGTGGGTTTCCGCCCACGGTCCAAAGACATGCAGGTTAGGTGTATTGGTGATTCTAAATTGTCTCTAGTGTGTGGGTGTGTGTGTGTGTCCTGAAGTGGGCTGGCGCCCTGCCCAGGGTTTGTTCCTGCTTTGTGACCTATGTTGGCTGGGATTGGCTCCAGCAAACCCCCATGACCCTGTGTTAGGATATAGCAGGTTGGATAATGGATGGATGGAACTAAGTTATTGTTAAGTATTCAGTGATACCTTGAGATACGAGTTTAATTCGTTCCGTGACTGAGCTCGTAAGTCAAAATGTTCGTATCTCAAATCAGTTTTTCCCATTGAAATTAATTGAAATGAGATTAATTCATGCCAGCCCCCCAAAAAAACACCCCAATTTTTTGTTAAATGTTTTCAACATAAGAAAAATGAATTTATAATGAACAAATATGGTATACAAACAAAATAAAACCTAATACATAAAAGAGAATCTAAAGAAATACACAGATGTTGGCAGAGCCGATTAGCGTACTGTAATGTTTTTTTTTTTTTCACTTCACTTTTCCTTAACTTAATTTTCTTCTTCACTAGTTTTTTTCTTATTGCCACACTTTAGTCACTTTCATTCTCAGGGCGTTTCAATAGAAACCTGTCCATGAAGCTTAGTTCAGTCCTCCCCTAGAATGTTTCTGAAATGACGTAGGCAAGTGTCATTAAACAGCACCGCTGTAAGATCAAGTGTTAGGCAAGTGTAGATAGATAGATAGATAGATAGATAGATAGATAGATAGATAGATAGATAGATAGATAGATAGATAGATAGATAGATAGATAGATAGATAGAGGGAGTGCAGAATTATTAGGCAAGTTGTATTTTTGAGGATTAATTTTAATATGGAACAAACACAGTGCTATCAGTCAATCCAAAATGTTAATAAACCTGAAACCTGAATGTTTCACAACGGAAATGTGAGTGTGAACATCATCAGGGGAATACATATGTGCGCACAATTATTAGGCAACTATTAGTGTGCAGATTTATTATGCAACTAAAGGAAAAATGAAAATTTTCCCATCTCACTTCTTTATTTTCATCTGTTATAGTGAGAATAATAAACAAACACCTCAAAATTTACAAATAAACATCTCTGACATTTCAAAAAAAATCAATCAATCAATCAATGACCAATATAGCCACCCTTCTTTCCAATAACAGTCCTAAGCCTTTCCATTCATGGAGTCTGTCAGTTTCTTGATCTGTTGACTATCAGCTTTTTGTGGAGCAGTGACTACAGCCTCCCAGACACTCTTCAGAGAGGTGTATTGTTTTTCTCCCCCGTAAATCTAGCGTTTAAGAAGTGCCCACAAGTTCTCGATAGGGTTTAGGTCAGATGAGGAAGGGGCCATGTCATTATTCTTTCATCTTTAAGGCCTTTACTGGCTGGCCACGCAGTGGAGAACTTCGATGCAAGTGATGGAGCATTGGCCTGCATAAAATCATGGTCTTTTCCTGTATCACTGTTTGAAGAAAGTGTCTTGAAAAACTGGCAGTAGGTTTGGGAGTTGATTTTGAGTTCATCTTCAATGCAAAAAGGTCCAACTAGCTCATCTTTAAAAATACCAGCTCATACCAGTACCCCACCTCCACGTTGGAGTGGAGCTCTGTGCCATTACTGATCCACAGGTCCATCCATCTGGTCCATCAAGAGTCACTCTCATCTCATCGGTCCATAAAACCTTTGAAAAAAATCTGTCTTCAGATATTTCTTGGCCCAGTTTTGACGTTTCAACTTCTGTTTCTTGTTCAGTGGTGGTTGGGTTTCAGCCCTCCTTACCTTGGCCATGTCTTTGAGCACTGAACACCTTGTACTTCTGGGCACTCCAGGTAGGTTGCAGCTCTGGAATATGAAAGTACTGGAGGATAATGGGTTCCTGGTAGCTTCACGTTTGATTCTTCTCAAATCTTTGGCAGCTAATTTGCGTCTTTTGTTCTCAACACGTTTCTTGCGACCCTGTTGACTATTTGCAACAAAATGTTTGATGGTTCTGTGATCACACACCAATATCTTAGCAATTCCAAAAGGGCTGCATCCCTCTGAAAGACTTTTTACAATTTTTGACTTTTCAGAGTCAGTTAAATCTCTTTTTGGCCCATTTTGCCTGAGGAAAACTAGCTGCCTAATAATTCTGCACACCTTGATATGGGGTGTTGATCTCCTTAGGCCACACCCTCCCTCATTACACAAATACACATCACCTGACGTGCTTAAATCCAATAAGCATTCAAGTTAATACAGCTTGGAGTTGGAATATACGCATAAAAATGATGATATGGTCAAAATACTCACTTGCCTAATAATTGTGCACACAGTGTAGATAGATAGATAGATAGATAGATAGATAGATAGATAGATAGATAGATATGAAAGGTACTATATAATAGATAGAAAGATAGATAGACAGATAGACAGATAGATAGATAGATAGATACTTTATTAATCCCAAGGGGAAATTCACATAATCCAGCAGCAGTATACTGATACAAAGAAACAATATTAAATTAAATAGTAATAAAAATGAAAAAATGAAAATATATTAAATAGCGCCGCTGCACGATCAGTTGCAGCTTATTGAGGGTTTCTTTTCAATAAAGCCAAGTGTTAGCTCTTTGATGGCTCATATTTCAAATTTTGGCTTGTAACTCGAGTCAAAAAAATCGACCTAGTGACTGCTCGCATTTCAAAAAACTTGTACGTTGGGGCACTCATATCTCAAGGTACCACTGTATTCATTTAATTTAATAATAAGGCAAGTTTGTCAAAGAGACAACAAAATCATACATGCCACTAAGTAAAGTAGGGCGGACATTCTGGTCGAAAAGGCAGGTATGCCAGACTGGCACCATGCTCCACATTGTCATTCTAGAAGTTTATAAAGGTAGATTATTATTCCATTCTACCACATTCGAATCCCCACCTGCAACAATTGTACTTTTTTGAGAAAATGTACAAAATAATTTGTGGACAAAAATGAATTAGTAATCATCAATCTTCAACTTGTTTAACTTTTTACTTATAGTATTATATACATTTTCCAAAAATAGCCATTGGCTACGTATTTGAAATTTAATTAACTGGCCGGTGGTTAAGTCCTAACAAAAAAAGAAAAACAAGAAAAAATGAACAAACAAACAGGTACAAACCTGGTGATGGAGAATTAGGATCAGTGTTTGGCAGACGAAATACATAATAGATATATGACGACAACAAGCTGTTTCTCCCATGCTGGTCTTGGCTACTATCAAGATATTTGTGAAGTCTATTTACAATAGACGCAATTACTTCAAAAGAAGCCTGGCCAAGATTAACTGAAAATGAAAAAAGAAAAAGAAGTATCAAAAAGAATATCAGTTTTTATGTAAGCCTAAAACATTTGACTGCGGGTTATTACAAAAAGTACATTAAGCAAAACAACATGAAAATTAATTTGTGCAAAAACTGTATTATTTAAATACTGCAATCAGTGAAAATGTCCACTGAGCAAATCTGAAGTGCCTCTTTTGGCTAGGACAAATGAAAATTGAACTAATCTGCTAACGGAAATAAAAAATGAAACATGTTCATTTTGAAACAAATTGTAAAATATTAACAACTTTAGAAAGCTTCTTCCTTCACAGCTAAGCAAAAAAACAAATGAGAGAACAACTACATAAAAAAAATAATTGCAACACATAATTCTGACAGATGACAATAATCAAATCAATATTAAAAATAACTAAAAATAGTTACATTATGCCCCTAAACAATGGAACAGGTGTTCAAAACACAGATTGCTAATTCTCTTTTCTTTTTAGATTACAAATAAAATTCTGCAGCCAATTTAAGATGCTCCTTTTCTAAGAATTGACTGTTTTCTGAGCTGATGAAGATGCTGTCTCTTCCTCAGAAAAAAGCATATTTTGGTCCTAAGAGTAATTTTCTAAGTCACTTGATAAACACGGGCCAAGTTTTCACTTTTGATATTTTTTGATTTGAAATACTTTGTTAATCCCTGAGGGGAAACTGTCTTTTCGCATGACCTTTGGGGGTCAGAGCCCCTGGAGCGATGTTCAGGGTAAGGGACTTGTTAAACAGACTTCATATATTGATCAGTGTCAAAACGACAAATTGAATCCACTGGGATTCATAAAATGTGTGAAAACTTCCAAAAGGCTAAATATAGTTTATACAATGTATATAAAAAATAAAGACTTGAGCTCTCAGCATCACATGGTACATATTTAGATAGATAGATAGATAGATAGATAGAGAGATAGATAGATAGAGAGATAGATAGATAGATAGATAGATAGATAGATAGATAGATAGATAGATAGATAGATAGATAGATAGATAGATAGATAGATAGATAGATAGATAGATAGATAGATAGATAGATACTTTATTAATCCTAAGGGGAAATTCACAATGCTGGATGATAATATAAAATTAGATTCTGTTAATCATAGCAATTCCTGTCAAGATCCCAGCAGTAACATGCTGAGGATGATAACTCAACATAATGCCACAGAATGAATAGAAATAAGATTTCAAAACAATAATTAAAGGAACACTTTTTAATCTGAGTATATAATCAAGTCACTTACACTTCTGGGCTATTGATCTGGTCAGTTAAGTAGCAGATGGGCTTGTTCATCAGATTCAGCTGCTTTGGTGTTAATGAAATGAACAAGAGGAGCACTAGAGGGGTAACAATGAGATGACCCCCAAAACAGGAATGAATGGTTTAACAGGAGGGAGGGCCACTGACATTTTTCCCCTCCCCATCTGTTTTTTCACTCGTTTTGCATTTGACTTCGGTCACTGTCACTACTGGTAGCATGAGGCCATACCTGGACCCTACAGAGGTGGCACAGGTAGTCCAACTTCTCCAGGATGACACATCAACACGTTCCACTGCCAAAAGGTTAGCTGCGTCTCACAGCACAGTCTCAAGGGCACTGAGGAGATTCCAGGAGAGAGTCAGTTACTCTAGGAGAGCTGGACAGGGTCGTAGAAGGTCCTTAACTCATCAGCAGGTCTGGTATCTGCTCCTTTGGGCAAGGAGGAACAGGACGAGCACTGCCACAGCCTACAAAATGACCTCCAGCAGGCCAATGGTGTGAATGTCTCTGATCAAACAATCAGAAACAGACTTCATGAGGGTGGCCTGAAGGCCCGACATCCTCTAATGGGCTCTGTGCTCACTGCCCGGCACTATGGAGCTCGACTGACATTTGCCATAGAATACCAGAATTGGCAGGTCCACCAGTGGCACCCTGTGCTTTTCAGAGATGAGAGCAGGTTCCCCTGAGCACATGTGACAGACATGAAAGGGTCTGGAGAAACTGTGGAGAACGTTATGCTGCCTGTAACATTATTCAACATGACTGGTTTGGGGGTCAGTGATGGTCTGAGGAGGCATATCCATGGAGGGACAAAGAGACATCTACAGGCTAGACAACGGCACTTTTACTGCCAAAAGATACCGGGTTGAAATTCTTGGACCCATTGTCAGACTCTATGCTGGTGCAGTGGCTCCTGGGTTCCTCCTGGTGCACGACAATGCCCAGCCTCATGTGGCGAGAGTATGCAGGCAGTTCCTTGAGGAAGAAGAAATTGATACCATTGACTGGCCCCCACACTCACTTGCCTGACCTCAATCCAGAACAACATCTCTGGGACATTATGTTTCGGTCCATCCGATGCCGGCAGGTTGCACCTCAGGCTGTCCATGCACTCAATAATGCCCTGGTCCACATATGGGAGGAGATCCCCCAGTACACCATCCGTTGTCTCATTAGGAGTATGCCCTGACGTACTCAGGCATACATATGAGCACGTATGCAAACTACTGAGTACGATTTGGAGTTGCTGAAATGAAATTTGGCAAAATGGATGAGCCTGCTGCATTATTTTTTCACTTTGATTTTCAGGGTGTCTTTGAATTCAGCCCTCTGTGGGTTGATAATTTTCCACCAAATTCCATAAAATGATCTGGCATCCTTTTGTTCCTAACACATTAGGCCTACCATATCAGTAGAGATAGACAGCAGGACTTTTTTTCCCATTGAAATATGATGTGTTTTCAAAGTGTTCCTTTAATTTTTTGAGCAGATATATACATATATATAGATTTACAAAAGGGTCAACTTGGAATCCCCAATCAACCTATGCAGACTCAGTTGGAATATACAAACTCCACATAGACTACCAACTGGCATCAGATTCTAACTACTATGCCATTAAACATATGAGAGCAAAAAATACTATATTCACATAGTTTGTAAAGGATTTGTAATCAAAATTAAACAAAGAAAAGATTTATTTAAAAATATTTCCCTCTATGCATAACATCAAAAGAAACATATTACCAATTTGGCCTGCAATGATGGGAGGTCTCACAATAAGCAGAATCAATTTGTCCAACAAGATGTGGAGAAATCTCACAACTGGCTCCAACTGAGAAGAGCTCAGGGCGGCAATACTGGTTTTTAGCTCAGTTTCAAGATTATTCTCCATTATTCTCATGTCCCCTATCCGAACAGGGAACATATGTTCATCCAGCGCATGAACAAGAGCAAAAAACTTGTCAAGGTACTGGTCCTAAAATAAGAAACAAAATACAAATCAGAACTACAAAGACAATGGCATAAGAAATCACAAATGATATTGTGGCCTTTCGGTTAGGTTATTGGACTGTAAAGCTCAAGCTAATCACTTCTACTTCTACATTAGGTGACTATGAGTCTATCTCTTAATCAGAAATCATGATATATGGGAAAATTACATCACTATAATTTATTGATTGACCCAAATAAGGACATCAGGAAAATTCATTACATGCATTGAAAAAGAAAAGAAAATAAACAAGAAAGAAAAAAAGATCAAAAAATTAAAATCAATAAAATACATGACAAATAGATGGTCAGATAAACAAGAAATAAATAGCATTAAAAAAGAGACAAAATTAAGATGAAACAGTAACATTGTACAATTATAGTAAAAAGTAAAAGAAACAAAATTGCAAATTTGCTAAATGTTTTTAAACTTGCAAGAAAACTCCAGGCTGTAATTGCTGCCAAAGGTGCTTCAGCTAAGTATGGGTAAAGGGACTGAATATTTGTGTCAATGGCATATTTTAGTTTTTGATTTTTTTTAACAAATTTGGTAAAGTTTGAAAATCCTATTTTTGCTTTATGAAGCTGCAACATATGAATATGTGAAAAAATGAAGGAGTCTGAATGCGTTCTGAATCCACTATAGAATAA
The DNA here is from genome assembly GCF_016835505.1 of Polypterus senegalus. Classification (NCBI taxonomy): domain Eukaryota; kingdom Metazoa; phylum Chordata; class Cladistia; order Polypteriformes; family Polypteridae; genus Polypterus; species Polypterus senegalus. Next base: position 131,970,868 of record NC_053167.1, on the reverse strand, counting down.
TCCCATTACAAAATAGATGGATGGACAAACTTAAAAAATGAATGATCCGACTGACTGATGTTTCTGATTGGAAGCTGAATTTAAATGTTACTATGAAATGTATTTCTGCAGGCTGGTTTTTACATTTTGTGCACTGCTGTTATTTCAATGAGTCTCCCACATTGGTACATGTATCACCTAAAGTCTATTGCTGGCTTTTAAATTTTGTAATTTTTATATGTACCTACAGAATACAAGGATAAATAATAGCTCCAAGACGATATGTAAGTTCTGTATGAAAACAGATGAGCCCCATAAGTGAATTTAGAGGCAGCCAGTGAATATACAATAATTTATTTATTCAATATGAATTCTTCCTCTACCCATCTAAGGTTGATATTTTACTTTATTGATCCCTGTTTTACATTCTGTATAAATGCACATGCCAGCAGGGCCTAAATTCTGTTAGAAACCTTGATTGTAAGAATAAACAGAACAAAAAAAAAGATATTGATGAACATGTTTTTGGAAATTTAAAAAGAACTCTGTGTAAAAGACAGGAGGTGACTTGGCCATTCTTCTTTTTCGTACTATGTATGTTAAAAAAAACTGCTACTGAGAGTTTCTTATTGGTGAATTAAGAAGTCGACTGCCAGAAGAACATGGAACTTTCAACAGAATAAGCAAAGCTGTGCACACAGACTGCCCACTCAGAGCAGGAGAATTAAAAAAAAAATGAATTGCAATACATAGTTTACCATAAGTTTATATGGATATGAAAAAGTGACATGGAACACTGTTCTGGAAGGGTCTGCAAATGCTATTAAACCACAAGCCATACACATCACATTTAGGATCAATGCTCTTACTGTTGTGCTATAATCAAAAGTGAAGAAATTAAAGCCAAATGTTCACAGACATTACTGAGACACAGTGTTGCAATTAACAAGAACATATTGTGGAAGAGACTATTGAATAAAGAGGTAGACATGATTGGCTGGTGAGTTACATTTTCAAAATAGGGCAATGTTCTCAAATTTTACTTTGAAATTTCTTCAATAGGCATAATGCTCATTACCTGAGTATGCACTGCTGAAACAGCAACAACTTCGACATTGAAAACACCTTTATGATTGTCAACCCACTTCATTCCGGGTAAAGGCACCTATAATACAAAATCAACAATAACAGTCTAAGTTCCTACCACTACATTTTACCATAAAAACCCTTTAAGAAGAATCTGAATGAGATATTGGGACAGCATAGCTATTAGTTAAACAAAAGGGCTTGATAGACTGAATGGTCTCATTTGTCAAATTTATTATGTTCTTATTAAAATAGAATGGTTATAATTATGCTCTAAAACCAGAAATCATTACACTTAATGGAAATGTAATTCTCTTCCAACATACAGTGCATCCAGAAAGTATTCACAGCGCATTACTTGTTTCACATTTTGTTATGTTACAGCCTTATTCCAAAATGGATTAAATTCATTTTTTTCCTCAGAATTCTACACACAACACCCCATAATGACAACGTGAAAAAAGTTTACTTGAGGTTTTTGCAAATTTATTACAAATAAAAAAACTGAGAAAGCACATGTACATAAGTATTCACAGCCTTTGCTCAATATTTTGTCGATGCACCTTTGGCAGCAATTCCAGCCTCAAGTCTTTTTGAATATGATGCCACAAGCTTGGCACACCTATTCTTGGCCAGTTTCGCCCATTCCTCTTTGCAGCACCTCTCAAGCTCCATCAGGTTCGATGGGAAGAGTCAGTGCACAGCCATTTTAAGATCTCTCCAGAGATGTTCAATCAGATTCAAGTCTGGGCTCTGGCTGGGCCACTCAAGGACATTCACAGAGTTGTCCTGAAGCCACTCCTTTGATATCTTGGCTGTGTGCTTAGGGTCGTTTGTCCTGCTGAAAGATGAACCGTCGCCCCAGTCTGAGGTCAAGAGCGCTCTGGAGCAGGTTTTCATCCAGGATGTCTCTGTACATTGCTGCAGTCATCTTTCCCTTTATACTGACTTGTCTCCCTGTTTCATCCCCACAGCATGATGCTGCCACCACCATGCTTCACTGTAGGGATAGTATTGGCCTGGTGATGAGCGGTGCCTGGTTTCCTCCAAACGTGACGCCTGGCATTCACACTAAAGAGTTCAATCTTTGTCTCATCAGACCAGAGAATTTTGTTTCTTATGGTCTGAGAGTCCTTCAGGTGCCTTTTGACAAACTCCAGGCGGGCTGCCATGTGCCTTTTACTAAGGAGTGGCTTCCGTCTGGCTACTCTACCATACAGGCCTGATTGGTGGATTGCTGCAGAGATGGTTGTCCTTCTGGAAGGTTCTACTCTCTCCACAGAGGACCTCTAACAGTGACCATTGGGTTTTTGGTCACCTCCCTGACTAAGGCCCTTCTCCCCCAATCGCTCAGTTTAGATGGCCGGCCAGCTCTAGGAAGAGTCCTGGTGGTTTCGAACTTCTTCCACTTACGGATGATGGAGGCCACTGTGCTCATTGGGACCTTCAAAGCAGCAGAAATTTTTCTGTAACCTTCCCCAGATTTGTGCCTCGAGACAATCCTGTCTCGGAGGTCTACAGACAATAAATTTGACTTCATGCTTGGTTTGTGTTCTGACATGAACTGTCAACTGTGGGACCTTCTATAGACAGGTGTGTGCCTTTCCAAATCACGTCAGATCAACTGAATTGACCACAGGTGGACTCCAATGAAGCTGCAGAAACATCTCAAGGATGATCAGGAGAAACAGGATGCACCTAAACTCAATTTGGAGCTTCATGGCAAAGGCTGTGAATACTTATGTATATGTGCTTTCTCAGTTTCTTTATTTTTAATAAATTTGCAAAAATCTCAAGTAAACTTTTTTCACATTGTCATTATGGGGTGTTATGTGTAGAATTCTGAGAAAAAGATGAATTTAATCCATTTTGGAATAAGGCTGTAACATAAAATGTGGAAAAAGTGATGCGCTGTGAATACTTTCCGGATGCACTGTATGTATTAATAAAGATTAAAGAATTTTATCTTACAACATTTAATATTACTTGTACAATACACATAAATTCTCATGCTGGAAAGGTTTTAGGGATTCACAAAAGGAAACATACTCAGTGCGTTTCTCATATTACGCCTGTTATGAAAGACAGCAGTTTATTACCTAGTGGGGGCTCAAGGACAAAGTACTCCGTGGCCAAGTTTACATTTTTCATTGCTAAGTGTTGTGCATGGTATGCTCCATTTCTACAAAGAAATGTGTTAGTCTGTCTTTATACCTATAAAACCTCATCAGACATCAAAAAGCACAGATTTTATTTTATTTTATTATTTTTTTATTTTTTTCTCCAGCCGTCTGGAGTTTTTTTTTTGTTTTTTCTGTCCCCCCTGGCCATTGAACCTTACTCTTATTCGATGTTAATGTTGATTTATTTTGTTTTATAATTGTGTCTTTCATTTTTCTATTCTTTAATATGTAAAGCACTTTGAGCTACTGTTTGTATGAAAATGTGCTATAGAAATAAATGTTGTTGTTGTTATTAACTTTATTCAGATACTCACTTCTCATGAAAGTCCATGGAGATCAAATTGAGATGGAGTACTGCAAACCACTTGTACTCTGTACAAGTCACTAGTCTTGATTTTATATGTTCACTGTTAAAGTAAAGTTTGGTATTTTTCACTATGAAGTTATTTCTTCACAAACATGGTATATATGCATATGCCACGCAAAGTCGTGCTTTACAGTTAAGTTCTTTCTATAAATTAAAAAAAAAAAAAACACCTTGACCACAATGGTGCTTTACAAGGGATGGCATGGCACCAGGGAAAAGCTTAAAAACTTAACAAATCTAAAGAAAGTTTTGTTTTCAATCAGCAATCTCAGACACTCAGAAATGCACAGTGCCAATACCATTGCAAAAGTTGTTATGCAACACACATACACACTCTCAGACACCCATTAGTAGTAGCAACCTGGCAATAATCGGTAAAAAAGCATAAAAAAAATAGGTGGCATCCTAAATTAAAACATAGCAACAAACATAAAATTGAGTTAGCCAGAATATAAACAGAAGAAATGGATTCTGCACAGTAAAAAATAACAAGAGAGAGACTAAGAAATGCTTCAGAGAACAATTTTTTTTTAAACAAGTAAATCATCGAGTGAGGTTTGAAGAAGTGACCTGGGCACACAAGATACCACCAAAGCATGTTACCAAATCAAAGTATGTTCAATCAAATTTGAGAAATTATCCAGTAATTTGTTATAAAGTTGATGGTGATTATTACACCATTGTTAATTTATAACAAGAACACTTAAAAATGCAAAACGTCAACAATTTCAGTCAACCTCCTTGTCATTAAATTCAAGCGTGACTCTGGCTTGAAATGCTATGTAAATACGGTAAAACTAAAGTCAGACACAGGGTGACGTAATGATCTGCTTTACAGTGTTAGGCACAAATAACTAGTGGATGAAATGACATCATGCTGCAAAAAAATTAAATATTTCTATGTATTCTGCCACTTTATGATAACTCTATAGTAACTCATCAATATTCATGAGGTGGCAGAGCTTTAAACCACAAAACACAATAGCAAACCAAAAGCTGTAAACTGAATAAACTGAAACTGACTCATTATTCAAATCAACGATAGTGATAATGATGTGAACTGTTCATCAGACGTTGACAAAGCCAGTAAATCTGACACTTGTTTGGTCTCCAACTTACCAAGATTCCATGATGTTTTTGTTTGGTATCAGCTTTATACTACTGCTGATAATCCTTTACGTCATTTTTGCCCATTTATAGGTAACCCCCATCTAAAGATGGCAGTTTGATCATGATTATCTGGACTGTTATATAATTTGTTGATGACAGTCTGGTGGAGAAAATAAATGTTCAAAAGAACCACTTTATTGAGCAGTGTCAGAAATGTCACAGTCACTGTCGATTTTTCATTGCAGACAACATGTAGGTGTTTCTAAGTCTCCTGATAATAATTTCTGCTTCTTTTACTTCTATGTAAAAGTTCATTTAGTGGCATCAACCCTAGTCGTAACCAATATTTTACAAAGTTCATCATTCAGTGCATCTAGTTTGTATACATTACTTAAATAAAGGTTTAGGTAAAGCTATTTCAATCACCAGGTTCATGTATTTTAAGAGTTTCAGTTGAGCACAATCGTAATAAAGTCCCTTTCAAAAGTATTGGAATAGCAAGGCCAATTAATTTGTTTTTGCCGTGCACTGAAGACATTTGTGTGTGAGATTAAAACATGAATATGAGAAGAGAGATCAGAGTTTCAGCACTTATTTCCTGGTATTTACATCCAGATATGTTAAACAATATAGAACGGAGCACAACACTCAGCTTTTCAAGTGAGCAAAATTATTGAAACATGACAAGCTGTCAGGTGTTTCTTGTTACCCTGGTGTGTCAAATAAAATTGACTGTTCAGAGACATACTGTCTGCTCAAATCCAGCTAAATGCAGTCAAATTGATTGGGTGGTGTTTCATGATACAGATGGACAATGACCCAAAACATACAGCCAAAGCAACCCAGGAGTTTATTAAAGCAAAGAAGTAGAAAATTCTTGATTGGCCAAGTCAGTCACCTGATCTTAACCCAATTGAGCGTGCATTTCACTTGTTGAAGACTAAACTTCGGACAGAAAGGCCCACAAACAAACAGCAACTGAAAGCCGCTGCACTAAAAGCCTGGCAGAGCATTAAAAAGGAGGAAACCCAACATCTGGTGATGTCCAGGAGTTCAAGACTTCAGGCTGTCATTGCCAGCAAAGGGTTTTCAACCAAGTATTAGAAATGAACATTTCATTTCCAGTTATTTAATTTGTCCAATTACTTTTGAGCCCCTGAAATGAAGGGATTGTGTTAAAAAAATGCTTTAGTTGCCTCACATTTTTATGCAATCATTTTGTTCAACCCACTGAATTAAAGCTGAATGTCTGTACTTCAACTGCATCTGAGTTGTTTTATTTAAAACTCATTGTGGTAATGTACAGAACCAAAATTAGAAAAAAGTTGTCTCTGTCCAAATATTTACAGACCTAACTGTATTGCCTTACAATTCACGGAGAAATGCACCCAAATTAATCTGAGGAACTTTATTATGCAGCAACACAATGATCCAACTAAGTACATCAGGGTTAAAAAAAATGGAAGGTTTTAGACGGGCCAAATCAATCACCAGATCTTAACCAAACTGAACAAGCATTTCATAAACATCCTGAAGAGAAAACTGAAGAAAGAAGCCCCACAAAACAGACAACAACTAAAAGATGCGGTGGTAAAAGCCTGGAAAGGCATAACCAGTGAAGAAACAAGAAATCTGGTGGAGTCCATGGGTAGTAAGCTTAATGCAGTTATTGCAAGTAAAGGATATACAACCAAATATTTAGTATTTTTGGTTTCAATTTAGCTGGAAACATTCTACTCCAATACTTTAGCTCACTTAAAAAATTGGTTGGTTTGACAGAAAAAGTGCTCTGTTCTACGTTGTTTAACGTATCTAGGAATAAAAGCTGAAACTCTGATCTCTCTTCTCATATTCATCTTTTGAGCTCACAAACAAATGTCTTCAGTGAACAGCAAAAACAAATTAATTGAAATGCTGTTCCACTTCTTTTGAAGGGGACTGCATACTATGACACTACACAAAAAAATTACATTTTAGTCCTCTGTCACTCAGGAATATTTTTTACTTAATTTATAAAAGCTGCTGCTACCCAAACTCTGTGCTGCTAAATTAATTTATTTTTCAGCTGTAAATCCACGGGGCAGAGCTCTAAAACAACCAAATCTAAGCAATCTGCTCAACTTTTTTTTTTTTTTTTAAAGATCATTTTCACTTGTTTACTTGTAGTGCTCATTCCCTTTCCCCCTTTTCTCAACACTTTGCTCTCCTATTCAAACAAACAATCTCCATAAATGCATGACACTTTACTTTTAAATCTACCTTGACATCAGCCTACACAGCCCAGTACAAGTGAAGTGAATCCCTTAAGGCAGCAAGTGACTAATTGCTGCATGGATGTTGTCAGTCTGCTTATTATCCACAAAGCCAACAGTAAATAATGCTGGTAGTCAATCCGAGAGAGTTTTATTCTCTACTATTGAGTTTTGCTAAACCCAGGTCACTTAGTGGAATGCCTCCAAAAAACTTCCAGTGAAACTTGAGAGGCTTTTGCTATAGTTTTAAATACAAAATTAATTATATTAGAAATAATATAGTACATACACCCAAAGCTCAGTCAGTCAGTCATTGTCCAATCCGCTATATCCTAACACAGGGTCACGGGGGTCTACTGGAACCAATCCCAGCCAGCACAGGGCACAAGGCAGAAACACATCCCGGGCAGGGTGCCAGCCCACCGCAGGGGACACACACCCACGCACCAAGCACACACTACGGACAATTTAGGATTGTCAATGCACCTAACCTAACCCAGGTCTCCTTACTAAGGGGCAGCTACGTTACCACTGCACCACCATACTGCCCCTTCCACCCAAAGCTGATCCTACTAAATCCTGGTATTCCATTCTAAGCTAATGAAATTCTATCACCAGAATAGATTTACCTGATCTATATAGAATTTCTCAGTTGAAACCCTCCACCTGCGTCCTTGACCCAATACCAAAAAACTTTTTTTCAAAGACGTATCCGATGTGCTTATTGATAGTGTGCTTGATATAGTAAATTCATCATTAGATACGGGGGTCTTAACAACAACAACATTTATTTATATAGCACATTTTCATACAAATCATTGTAGCTCAAATTTGCTTTACATAATGAAGAAAAGAGAAATAAAAAACAAAGTAAGAATTAGAATAAGACAACACTAATTAACATGGAATAAGAGTAAGGTCTGATGGCCAGGGAGGACAGAAAAAACAAAAAAAAGCTCCAGACAGATAGAGAGGAAAAATAAAATCTGCAGGGGTTCCAGGCCACGGGACCACCCAGTCCCCTCTGGGCATTCTACCTAACATAAATGAAACAGTCCTCTTTGTATTTAGGGTTCTCTTGGAAGGACTTTATGATGAAGATGGCTGTTGTTAAAATAATCTCGACTTTTCTGTTTTTGACAATTTTAGACCCATTTCTAACCTGCCTTTCTTAAGTAAAATTCTAGACAAGACAGTCATTACACAAATAAATGATCACTTGAATAAACCTGCTATTCTTGACAAGTTTCAGTCAGGTTTTAGACCAAATCACAGTACAAAAACTGCACTTGTTAAAGTAGTAAATGACTTGCAGGTTAATGTGAACAGAGGCCGTTTATCTGTTCTCATCCTCTTAGATCAGAGTGCAGCATTTGATACAGTTGGTCACAATATTCTTATAGATCACCTTAGTCAGTGGGTGAGCCTCTCTGGCATTGTCTTAAATTGGTTTGAGTCTTTCTTAATGGGTAGAAAATTCTTTGTTAGTTGTGGAAATTATACTTCAAAGACACATGATATTCTAGTGTATATGGTGTTCCACAAGGCTCTATCCTGGATCCACTGCTCGTTTCGATCTACATTGGTCAAATTATCTTGAGGCATAATGTGAGCTACCACAGCTATGCTAATGATACACAACCGTGTTTATCAATAGCGCCTGATGACCCCGACTCTTTTGGTTCACTGACCCAATATCTTACTTGTGTCTCTGAGTGGATGATATTCTTGAATAAAAGCACACTTGTTTTGTTATACTTTTTGTGAAAGTGTATATTTGATATTTGGACTTCATGCTTAATACATTATACACTTCATGTCTACATTTTGTCAATTATTACTAAAATATGAAAAACATTTCTGTTTTAGTGATGTTTTTACATAGATCATTGTAGACATGGAACACACATGAAATGCATGTATTCCAAATACACGATATATAATTTACCCTCAATAACTCCAGGCACTTCACTCCAAGATAAACACTGCGCACCGAGAACCATCTTTGCAAATTGAGCTACGGCAGTGGGCGGGGGATGAGATAGCAGGCTGCTGGCTGCTTGCGCTGATCGACACATTCACAAGACAAAAGACGCAGACGGAGAGGAGCGAAGGGATTTAATTTAGGCCGGGATTCCAAGTTTTTTCACAGGCTTCGGTAATTCTAGTGTTAATGGCTTTTTCCTGCTTTGCACTCTGCTGCTGTGATAGACTCCGAATTGGATTAAGCAGGCTGAAGATTGTTATTTTTCCCATACATTTTTCCACAATTATCATTTAAGATTGTTGCTATAGTTCCATTCACGTGGTTACTTTTTGGAAAGTGAGTGAGTCATTGTGCATGTGAGCATCAAGCACACTGTGGTATATGAAAAAATGTTCCAATGACAGAAATGGAAAGAAGCAAACACTTGGTTTATTAATCCCAACAATCTTATTTTTGGCATAATATTAATTCACCAAATGAAATATAGTTATATATATATTGTATCACAGATGACATATAGTATGGCCACAAGCTCACCGGCTACATATAAGGTAATGAGGTGGGTGCTGTGACAGAAATAGCAATCTTCAAAAAACAATTACATGAAGCTGCATGTAATACAGCATCTTCTTATGTCATTCCATTTTAAAAAGTCAGTTTTTAAGTTAACAATTAATGAATTAGTAGGGAACTAGCATGACATAGCTGATGCTTCAGTATCATGAATTAACAAAATGTAATTAATACTAATTAATAGATAGATAGATAGATAGATAGATAGATAGATAGATAGATAGATAGATAGATAGATAGATAGATAGATAGATAGATAGATAGATAGATAGATAGATAGATAGATAGATAGATAGATAGATAGATAGATAGATAGATACTTTATTAATCCCAAGGGGAAATTCACAATACTAATACTAAAACAATTTTCTTTATATACCATGCATGACATTCACTTGCGTTTGTAGAATATTTATGTTCTACATGTATAGATACACAGTATCATTTTTTATGGTTAATTTTTCTCGGTGCTTTATCAATGTTTGGGTAATCAGGAGAAACTTGCTATGTAAAATAGCACTACACATGCTCATAGTTGTCCCTATACTTTCAGATTCATTACCCAGAATAGGAGAACAACAGGAACAGCCGATTTATTCAAAAGAACGATCAATTACTACAACTGAACACAAATGACTTGGGTAGATTTAGAAGGTAACTGATGACAGAGTTAATTTACAAGTGGCGTTATTATGATGAATGTAGATATACAGTATACAAATCTTTCTTCTACATGCATTATTTTTAACATACTTTCAAAACTTTGATCGAAATGTTATGTGCAAATGCAAATAACCTTTTTTGAAAATGTGTGTAGGCTTGCAAACTCCAGAAACTAATTGTATTTTTGGACTATGATGAACAATTTAATTTTAACACTAAAAGTGACAAACACAAAACACTTGCAATAAATGGCCGCACATTATAAGACAACTTACATCTGGAGAGAGGACTGAATACGACTGTGGTGGCTTCTCTAGAGACACTGGGAGGCAAAACTGGCCAGTTCTCAGACGTCCATTCTGAAGCATTGGAATCCACTGAGGAAAAGAAGGGGGACTAGCTCATCAAAAGTGCTAAATTGCAACAAAGGAAAATGTGAAAGAAGTCTCAAAATACAAATATTTTTGGAAAACAACATTACGTACTGGAAAATACATAAAGATACCGAAATATCACAGAAACTCTATAAACAACTGGGTGACAACAATCAATTCCATTTATTGTATTTTTTTTTTTTTAATAACACTCCTCGTGTAATAAAACTATAACTCAATAAAAATAAATCATTAAATGATACATTGTTTACATACATACATAAACCAAATTGATTAAAACAGAAATTAACCTCAAAGTTGAACAAACAAATTACACCAATATAGAGTCCCATCAATACAGTACCTGAAATATGGACAGGACAGATGACAACACAGAGCAAAGTAGGATATGAACCCAGGACTCTAGATCTATGAAGCAAACCATTTAAATAAAATGAACTGATTTTAACATAGCTTACATATATTTTGTCACTGTGTGGAGTTTGCAGTTTTTTGTGTGTATCTATATGGACTTATCACTAGATACCTCGTGTTTACTCCATAACTGAAAGATGTGCATATTAGGCTAATTGGCAAGTCTGCAAGTGTGGCCTTTAATGGACTGACACTCCAATCAACATCAATCGTACTATACTAAGAAAACTAATTAAACTACAATCATTTTCAAACTGTGTTACCTAACTTCCACAATCATAAACCTGTGTTCTTTAAATGGAATTATCTACCTTGACCTGTTCAACACATTCTTAGTTTCTGAACTTGAAATAGGCAGACCTTTTAATATTGCCACTTATTTTGATTAAGATATTAAGTGGTGGCTCTGAGGCTAAGGATCTGCACTGTTATCTGGAAGGTTGACGGATCAAATCCCATTACTGACAGAAGAGATCCTACTCCATTGGGCCCTTCAGCAAGACCCTTAACCTGAAAATTGCTCCGGGGCACTGCACTGTACAATGGCTGACCTTGTACTTGGACCTCCAAAGATCATCCGAGAAGACAATTTTCCCTTGGGGATTAATACAGTGTACCAAATATCAACATAAAAATCTCTTTTCTAGATTTTAAATTCCAACTACACAATCTCCATTAGTAACTTATTTAAGACAATTGATTTCGTGAAGTACTATTGCAGTTCCAAATTCCAAAGTAAAATCTCACTTAGAATGTCGCTAGTAGCCTGTTGTTATTGTGACAACAGCTTAGAAGATTATTTGATAGACTAGACAAGGTCACCATGGACCTTAGTGCAGCTTGCACTTTGCCTTACTAGATCCAAAAAAAAAACCAAAAACCGTATTTTCATATGTTCAAGCCCAAAAAAACATGCAACTTGAAAACAATCTACCCTGAAATAAAGTAATTGCCAATTCTTAAATAAAATTAACTTAACTATTATAAAAAATATATATATTTTCCTTAGTAAGAATCTTCAAACAATATGTGCATATCAAACTTTATTTCTTCTATGCCAATACAATTAATATGATTTATTTTAAGGAGCCTCCCATTAAAATTGTGATTTTATGCCAGCTTTTTAACTAACATGTCTACAGAGCCTAGTCAAACTACCAAATTTCAGTATTCATAACAGCTGAACCAACCAGCGTGTGTATTCAGAGATGTTTGTATGCTTAATTAATTTTATATTATTTCACTAAAACTGAAAGATATTTTTAACACATGAAAACTTGCAATTGTACAAATATAGAGTGAAACTATCAGTCAAAAATTAAAAAGTGCTGTTATTGAACTTTTCTATTTTAACAACAGACAATGGAGATTTAATACCGTATATCCAACTGGTGTTTCTAAAGGAGTGTTTTGTTTCTGTTGGCAGCTGACGTGGTAAAAAGTAAACAGAATATGATGATGGTCTGTCAAAGTTGCAGGAAGTTTGATCTTAATTTCATCATAGAAGTCTGGTGATCTAAGATTAAGAAAGAAGAACACAAGATTACAACAGCTTTAATACAAATCTAAAACCACCACTCTCCAGAAACAATTAGTGTAAGACACATTTGTGTGGGGGTGAGAATTAGTATTAGGAATACCAGAGAACATTTTGTGCTATATACCTTTCTCTTTATCATGTCAAGAACAAAAATTTGACTTTCAGTATTTACTCCTGGAAATCTCTAAATATGTCCAAATACATTTGTAACAGGGCTCTTTATTTGCTCACTTGGTAAAGGCACAAAGGCAGCCGTGGAATAGCTGGCCAACTACTAAGCTTTTAAGTACCATCAATTTTCCCCTCTGGCAAAGGAAGACAAACCATTAAGGTGGGATAGCATTGCAGGAAGACAAATGAGAGAGTCAAAGTCTAGTTTCACTTCAATCACTGATTACTCAAAACAAATAAAGCAGAAAGCAATACCTGAAGATCATTTCCTACAAACTGCACGCTCTAAACAGATTCACAGTACTGACCGTACATCACACAAACAATTGCAACACTCGAAGAAGACAGGAAAGAAATTAGGTTAATTGGATTACCTATTATGGTACACAACTGCTGTGTAAGCTTCCTTGGAAAATTCTGCACAACTGGATTTTCCAAATATTACCTGTAAAAGCATGAAATCAAAATGAATGATCAGATGTACAAGTATTATACAGTGGTGTGAAAAACTATTTGCCCCCTTCCTGATTTCTTATTCTTTTGCATGTTTGTCACACAAAATGTTTCTGATCATCAAACACATTTAACCATTAGTCAAATATAACACAAGTAAACACAAAATGCCGTTTTTAAATGATGGTTTTTATTATTTAGGAGAAAAAATCCAAACCTACATGGCCCTGTGTGAAAAAGTAATTGCCCCCGGAACCTAATAACTGGTTGGGCCACCCTTAGCAGCAATAACTGCAATCAAGCGTTTGCGATAACTTGCAATGAGTCTTTTACAGCGCTCTGGAGGAATTTTGGCCCACTCATCTTTGCAGAATTGTTGTAATTCAGCTTTATTTGAGGGTTTTCTAGCATGAACCGCCTTTTTAAGGTCATGCCATAGCATCTCAATTGGATTCAGGTCAGGACTTTGACTAGGCCACTCCAAAGTCTTCATTTTGTTTTTCTTCAGCCATTCAGAGGTGGATTTGCTGGTGTGTTTTGGGTCATTGTCCTGTTGCAGCACCCAAGATCGCTTCAGCTTGAGTTGACGAACAGATGGCCGGACATTCTCCTTCAGGATTTTTTGGTAGACAGTGGAATTCATGGTTCCATCTATCACAGCAAGCCTTCCAGGTCCTGAAGCAGCAAAACAACCCCAGACCATCACACTACCACCACCATATTTTACTGTTGGTATGATGTTCTTTTTCTGAAATGCTGCGTTCCTTTTCGCCAGATGTAACGGGACATTTGCCTTCCAAAAGTTCAACTTTTGTCTCATCAGTCCACAAGGTATTTTCCCAAAAGTCTTGGCAATCATTGAGATGTTTCTTAGCAAAATTGAGACGAGCCCTAATGTTCTTTTGCTTAACAGTGGGTTGCGTCTTGGAAATCTGCCATGCAGGCCGTTTTGCCCAGTCTCTTTCTTATGGTGGAGTCGTGAACACTGACCTTAATTGAGGCAAGTGAGGCCTGCAGTTCTTTAGACGTTGTCCTGGGGTATTTTGTGACCTCTCGGATGAGTCGTCTCTGCGCTCTTGGGGTAATTTTGGTCGTCCAGCCACTCCTGGGAAGGTTCACCACTGTTCCATGTTTTTGCCATTTGTGGATAATGGCTCTCACTGTGGTTCACTGGAGTGCCAAAGCTTTAGAAATGGCTTTATAACCTTTACCAGACTGATAGATCTCAATTACTTCTGTTCTCAATTGTTCCTGAATTTCTTTGGATCTTGGCATGATGTCTAGCTTTTGAGGTGCTTTTGGTCTACTTCTCTGTGTCAGGCAGCTCCTATTGAAGTGATTTCTTGATTGAAACAGGTGTGGCAGTAATCAGGCCTAGGGGTGGCTACGGAAATTGAACTCAGGTGTGATACACCACAGTTAGGTGATTTTTTAACAAGGCGGCAATTACTTTTTCACACAGGGCCATGTAGGTTTGGATTTTTTTCTCCCTAAATAATAAAAACCATCATTTAAAAACTGCATTTTGTGTTTACTTGTGTTATATTTGACTAATGGTTAAATGTGTTTGATGATCAGAAACATTTTGCGTGACAAACATGCAAAAGAATAAGAAATCAGGAAGGGGCAAATAGTTTTTCACACCACTGTATACCAAAATCATTCCTCAAAAAAGCAGAAAAATTGCATTTGCTTTCCTTCAGAAAATGTAATGGAACACGTAAAAATGTTTTTCAGCTTGTGTAAAAGGAGAAATATCAGTGTGTCACTACTGCCAGGAAAAGAATGATGAAATTACAGTGGTACCTCGGTATACGTCCTTAATCCGTTCCAGATCCTTTGATTTATACCAAACAGGACGCATAATAAACAAATTTTTCCCATAAGAAATAAAGGGAAAATGATAAATCCATTCCCATTAAAAAAAAAAACCCTATTGTTATTGGCATATTATACATTGATGGGGTTGTATAAAATAAGTTAAACACTGCTTAATGCTAAAATACATAAATACAAAAGCAATTAGATGAAATAAATGAAAATTTAACCTCACTTTACTTTTTAATAGCGTCTTTGTTTTTCACAATCGTAGATACCGTCGTTCTCGGCATACGGTATGCAGCAGCCATGTCCCGGATACACATGCCACCTTCATACTTTCCAACAATCAATTCAAATGTACGCGAAAAAACACAAAATTACGAGAAAATTCACATAGTGTTATAGCGCGGGTTCTTCACTGAATGCTAGCAACTGGCGTATTGATGCTCGTGGGCAGTTGTGGCTTTGTCTCGAGAGAGGTAAACAAGGGTAGCACGCGAGTCGTATTCCTAACAAAGGTCGTATACCAAGCAAAATTTTTCATGTCCAAACAGGAAATATACCAAGTTGGACTTATTCCAAAGCGGACGCATACCGAGGTACCACTGTAGTTAGAAATCTACAAGTATTAGTTTAGTTTAGTTATTTTTTCTTTTATTTTGTAACAGTACCGAAACTGTCTAATTTAACACATTAATTTAAAACATTTATTGTGTATTTTGTTCTTGATATAGATTAATGAACATTTCTTTCCTTTGGTAGTTGTATGCCCAAAATTCACTTCTTTAAAAAAAGATTCCATTGATTACTTAAAATTGATTTCAAATTTTGTTAAACATTTTGCTACTCATTAATCACATTGCTAATATACTAGCACTAGAGATTATCCACCACTGACTCTGAACTAGCCCTTACAATTTGATAGACTCAAGCTTCCCCGCAACCCTATTCCATAAAAACAGGTTTGGAAAATGGATGTTTCAATGCATAGGATGAAAGGAAAAAAGTTAATAACAGTTGAAATTAAAATGCAACAAACACAATTGTGCTCTTTGTTAGTGAAGACCAATGTGAAGTTTCTGAAATGGATTCCTTTTGTTTCACTGACAAAGATAATATAACAATTAAACAAATAAAATAAGCCAAGACTGCAAAGGGAGGAAACTAAAAGGGGAGCACACAAGTCGTACATTTGCTCGGGTGGTAAAACGACATCAACTGAGATGTCAAAAGCATCTGACATAAAAAAAAGCATATGAACAGCAAGTGTACTGGAACAAAAAAAGGTCATAAAGATACAAGATGATATTATTGTGAAGGAATACTGATAAAACAAATGCAACTGAGATATGTTAATAATGTTTAAAATGTACTATTCATCTAACAAATAAAAAGAAAAAAATTACAGCCTAAAAACTATAAAGGCAACTAATACAAAAAGGTACTAAAAGTTGAACTGTCCTTACTGGCATGGCATTGCTGGGATCTTCGCCACACATAAATTGAACTTTAACAGTAATATTCCTTGCTGAACCTTGACGATTTGCAAAGTTAAGACTTTGTGCATATACGAAAAGCAAATTCCTGCCAAAAAAGAAACAAAAAGCACATTATCAGAAATAAAATGTCAAAGCAGAATATAAACATTAAACATACCTAAAAATAAGCATTACGCATGTCTATATGTGCTAACACACAAAAAGCTAGCATCAGAACCTCACACAAAATCATACAGTAGAAAGTAATAACATAAGTCATACAATTAAATAAGGAAGGAAATCTGTGACGCTAAGTGAAAACTGCATTTTTAGATACTTTTGAATGAGATTAAGGTGGTGTTACCTACAGAAAAACACTATACAATGTAAAGCTCTGTTTGAAGAACATGAGCGCAATTCAAAACTAAAGCATAAGTCAAGCATCTAAACAAAATGGCTTGGGCCAGTTTATACATAATTAGAGTAATATACTGCATATTATACAATGTTAATCCGCTGCTATAAGGTCACAATATCAAGGAGGAGGCTCATCTGGACAATAAGACATAATTATACCACAATACAGAAGTATGTTGGAACATTTATGATTCAAGTTATGAATATCTTTGTAATAATTTAAAAACAAATTATAACCTAATAAACAAATTGGCCAAGAGCAGTGATTTCTGCCTCCAGGTGTTTTTTTGTAGCCATCTACAGTCCCTGACAAAAGTCTTGTCGCTTCTCTATTTTGTAGAAACTCCTGCTATTAACCTGACTTTTAATTAATCAACTGGTGTTAGAAATAGCTCATATGAAAAGCTAAAGCCCTCCAAAATTATGTTTAATGCACTGAAATAAATTAATTTCACTGAAAAAAGATTGATCATTTAATCAAGACAGAAAGGTCAAATTTGGGCAAGACAAAAGTTTTGTCACCTAAACAGAAAATGAACAACTTTACTGCAAATCCAAAAATATGTCAGCAAATTAAGTAGTGGTGCTGTGAGATCCAAATTTAATATCTTGTATGACTTCCATGAGCTTGAAGGACAGCATCCATGCGTTTGGCAAGGATTCATACAATATATTGATGAAGTCATCAGGGATAGCAAAGAAAACAGTCTTGCATGCCTCCCAGAGTTCATCAATATTCTTTGGTTTCGTCTTCCATGCTTCCTCTTTCATCCTACCCCACATATGCTCAATGATGTTCATGTCTGGTGACTGGGCTGGCCAATCCTGGAGCATCTTGATCTTCTTCGCTTTAAGGAACCTTGATGTGGAGATGGAAGTATGCGATGGAGCACCATCCTGCTGCAGAATTTGGCCTTTTTTATGGTTGGGAATATAAGAGGTAGCTAAGATTTTTTGGTATTTTAGACTATTGACGTTGCCTTCCACCCTGCAGATCCCTCGCATACCCCCATACTGGATGTAACCCCAGACCATGATTTTGCCTCCACCAAACTTCACTGTTTTCTGGGTAAATCTTGGCTCCATGTGGGTTCCAGTAGGTTTCCTGCAATATTTGTGGTGACTGTGGTGTAATTCAACAGAAGATTCATCTGAAAAATCCACCTTCTGCCACTTTTCCAGCGTCTATCCTTTTAGCAGGCTGTGGGCCTTGGCAAATGCCACACGGTTTTTCAATTGTCTTTTGTTTAGTGTTGGCTTATGGGCACTGATTCAACCATGGAGGTCATTTCGAGACAGAATCCGACAAACTGTTCTGGTTGACACAGGAACTTCAGGTGACCAGATCTCGTGGAGCTCTGCTGCAGTGGAAAATGGGCTGGCCTTAGAATTTCGAGCCAACAAACGGTCCTCTCGAGCAGTTGTCTTGCGGGGTCTTCCTGACCTGGGCTTGTCAAAAACGTCTCCAGTCTCTTCAAATCTTTTTTTTATCCTCTGAACTTGACGCTGAGACACATTGAAGGAGTTTGCCACATCAGCAGTGGATTTGGTCTTCAGCCTCTTGATAATCAACACTTTAGTCTCAGGGTGAATCTTAGGCATGTTTGCAGAGGTCTAGTTGCAGTTGATGTGAAGGTCTAGTGTACTGGGGTTCTTGTTATACACACCTGAGACCTAATTGATCCATTATTAGTCACAGGTGAAGCTCATATGACAAGGCAACAACACTTAAGCCTTGCCAAAAATTGACTCAATGGGCTTTACCAAGCTGTGAATATTAGAATACTTTTTGTCAGTTTCATTATTACAAAAGCTGATGGGAAAAAGTCTACGTGACCATCATCATTATCAAGCCCTTCCGTGAGAACCCTAAATCCAAAGAGGACTGTTTCATTTATGTTAGGTAGAATGTCCAGAGGGGACTGGGTGGTCTCATGGTCTGGAATCCCTACAGATTTTATTTTTTCTTCAGCCGTCTGGAGTTTTTGTTTTTCTGTCCCCCCTGGCCATTGAACCTTACTCTTATTCGATGTTAATTAATGTTGATTTATTTTGTTTTATAATTGTGTCTTTCATTTTTCTATTCTTTAATATGTAAAGCACTTTGAGCTACTGTTTGTATGAAAATGTGCTATAGAAATAAATGTTGTTGTTGTTGTTGTAACAAAATCTTGATTAGAAATATATTTTAGCGGCACTTCAGGTCAATTTGTACACAAGCGACAAGACTTTTGTCAGGGACTGTATAAGCTTCCTGCACCTGTCAGTTGGAATTTTCTCCAACTAAACATACAAGTTCTACAGGCAGTGTGTCATAGTGGTTAAGGCTTTGGATTTCAGGCCTTCAAACTCTGAACCTTGATGGTTCAAATCCTACTACAGACACTGTGTGACCAACAGCAAGTCACTTCACCTATTTGTGCTCCAATTGGAAAAACAACAGAAATGTAACCAGTTATATCTAAAATGTTATAAGTTGCTTTGGGTAAAGGTGTCTGCCAAATAATAATAATGGAGGTTTACTGTAGTCTTACAGTACCCTTTTTTTACATATATATATATATAAAAATCACAACTGGTACAGACCAAACAAAGCAACTTTATTAAGATATCTTTAAGTCAAATAAAACACAGGCAGAAAGAAGAATTAAATAAATGGAAGTGAGGATGACAGATATCGTTTTTCCAGTGGTGTAAGTAAAATAGTGAATGAACAGAAAAGACTTCAATACTAACACTGGAATTAAAAAGACTTAATACAGTACATGCTTGATCTCTTGTGTTTCAGTCCATAAAAGTTCCTTCTGCTGAATGTAGCCTTCAAGCTTGGATGATTTTACATGCAAACTTTAGCTGTTACAGGCCAAGGTAAGTTGTTTAACAAATATCTTTAAGACATTAATTTTTTGATACTAAAACCATAATTCAGAGACATAATATTTATATTAAATATAAAAAATAGTACAATAATAAATAAAAATATGAAATGCACAACTAAATATCAATGAAATTATGACTACACAGAATTTATATAATTAAACGTGCATTCTGGATCTTGTGTTTAAATAGTCTGCTTGCCCAAGCATATAGTGGACATAGAATTTTTTTTCTTTTCATTTTAAATCATGAATAGAGTGAGGAGGTCCTCAAGTTCATGTTAAGAATGTGGTTAAAAGTGCTGCTAATAAAGATTCAACTGCAAAGGTAACACTGTTAAAACTGAGACACCAAAACCAACATACTTTGAAAGCTCACGGATTTGGAACAAATTGGTATAGTTTATATGAGAATGGATTTCATCTTGAGGTGCAATGAAATTTAAAGTTGCATACAACTGCAGTCGTATGTTTTGTTAACTTCAGTCATGTTTTATAAACTCACTCATTTTTTGCTGGTGACAGTTATAGGAGTTTATCCCCAGGAACAACAGGTAAAACATAAAAAAATCATTAAAAGCTACTCCGGTTCATCACATATCATATTAATACAAGACACTGTATTCCCCAACACTAAATAAGATTAACCACCCATCATATCCTGCTGCTCGCTGATTCTCTATCACAGTGGTACAATATCTGAATTCTGTCTTACTTGTAATACATCAAGACATCCAACCTTTGAATCCTTTCTCCAAACTAAGTGACAGGACAAACTGAATAGCCAAAGATTCAGCAAATTTGACCATGTCCATGTGCTCACTGTTGGAGATTTTGATTATGTGCTACCCATCTATGCCTTGACTAAAAAGAAGTCAAATCATAATTAAGTGTCAAGCTAAAAGCTAGCTAGCTCTGTTGAAATGTCTATCTGTTTAGTCCGTCTGTCACCTATTCTGAGATGTGATTAGTCAATTAAGCAAAGGATGTAAAATATAACCATTTTTCAAGGAGCAAAGTAAATAATCTATTCATGCGTATAACTGACAAACAGTTGCCGGACTTGCACAGGGTGTCATTTTTGCAATCGTTAATTTTGCTAAAACATACTTAGTAAGAGCAACTAAGTTACACAAAACAGGTGATTAAACTCTGCAAAGATAAGATGGCTAATGAAGGAAATACAAACACTGTAAAAGCAAGCACAGGTGCTTCGACTGAGAATGAAGCTCACTTGCCATTTACTTAAAACATACTGCACAACAACATATAAACTAGAACTTCACTTGCACCGATATCACAAATAAGCAACAAAGTAAAAGAGGAACCTGATCCAAAGAGTCATTATTAAGCCTAGAAATACGATGAACTGGGATTCACCTATCTCAAGTGTGATGAAACACTTGTCAACAATTGTCAAACCTTCATGGTTCTACTTAGAAACAAAACATCAGGAGCACCATGATAAATCAAGAATGTGTTCTGAAACTACATGGGCTCATCATCTGTTAGGTATATCAACATTTCTGCCTTCCACTTTATCCTTTTAACAGCAATGATATTCTGAATACTACACACAAATAAGGCCAATTATAATTCTGGCCTGGATTTTGCTTTTGCCAATAAAGTTGAATCACATGTTACAAGAGTAAACCAAAAAGTAAAGGCAATTTGAATATTACCAGATAAACTCAACAGATAGAAGCTTACATCCTACAACATGTTCATGATGGCTTATGGTATTTGGAACCTGGAATGCCGAAACATGGTGACGCAGCCAAAAAATAAAAAAATAAAATAAATAAATGGAAAAAATATATTGGGAGAGATAATAATGGACGTGATGTTGTTGCTCCACACTCCCCCTACAGCCGAATACACAATGCGATGATGAACATTCACTCTAGCAAAGAGGAGGTTAAACATTTGTAGGTGGCATGAAGGAGCAATCAGATCAAGCCTCCATATATGGAAATCAAGAATAAAGTTGTGTCAGCTGTTGCTGGCAAATGTCAACCCCTACATACCCCATAAATTAATATGATGTCAATGAAAGGTTAAACAGAAAAGAGGTCCCAAAGTGTGCCATGCAGTCATGAAAATGAAAGCTATTGGAACAAAACCTCTAACACAATACCCAACGCTCAAAGTTATTACTGCAAGGTT
Organism: Polypterus senegalus; assembly: GCF_016835505.1. Taxonomy (NCBI): domain Eukaryota; kingdom Metazoa; phylum Chordata; class Cladistia; order Polypteriformes; family Polypteridae; genus Polypterus; species Polypterus senegalus. Next base: position 131,948,937 of record NC_053167.1, on the reverse strand, counting down.
TGTCCATTAGCCTATTTCCAATAAAACTGCTTTACTTCAAACTTTTTGGCATTTGTTTCCATGGATGATAAATGGTGCTACTGTTAGTTCCTATTGGCTACAAAACCAGTCCAATTACAGTCAGTGTGGAGAACGCATGTTCAGTAAGAGTCTTTGTGGGTCTTTTACTAGGTAGTTCAGTGTTAATCCAGCATTCTAAAAATGTGCAGGTTAGGTTAATGTGTGACTTAAAACATGGTGAAGTTTGAGTGTGTACGTGTGTAGAATAAATATACTATACAATATATTTTTGAGAATATAGATATTTCAGTATATTTTAATATACAGTCGACCCTTAATATACGACCAGCCTGACATGCGAACAACTTGATTTACGACCAAAATTTTTGTTTTGATTTACGACCAACATCTTGCGTTACGACCCGAATGCAGTCACATGTATCTGCTTGTGCGATTGTAAACAAACAGCCGAGAGCGTTCGTAAGCGTCAGTCGGAGCCCAGATACATGTGTTTGTAGAAGTAATTTCGGTCAGTGCAGTGATTTATCTATATATATATATATAATTCACTAAGACCATGACAAGCAAGACGCATAATTGCTAAGGGAGGAAGAGAATGTAACAAAGGTAAAGAAAGCGATTGTTAAGGGATGTTAGCTAGCGGGCTGGCGCGACACATGATGATGTCATCAGGCTGAGTCAGCACCGGCTTGCTTTGGAGCAGTTCACAACACGCCCAGCTTTGAACTGAGTGCTCGACTACTGTCATTATTAACTTGAGAAACAGCGATCACAATCGAAACGAAGAAGGAAATTGTGCAGAAATATGAGAGTAGTGTTCGTGTGACCTATCTAGCTAATATGTACAGCATGTCGAAATCCACCATCTCGACAATTTTACAAAGAAAAGATTTGCATAAGGAGGCTCCTTCTAAACAATAACCACCTTCCGTTTCATTCTCCTCCTCCTCCTCCCTTCCTGCAGCCCAAAGATGTCAAATGAAATGGTGAGTACAGTATGAAATTGTTGTTTCTGGTAGGCTAGGCACTTTTTAGAACTTTTTGGTTAGTACATTCCAAAAATTATTGGTGTTTTGGTAAATTATGCGCATTATACAACCCTTTTTTATTATGAAAAGGTTAAGTAAGTATTGCTGTGGGAGATTCGGAGTGCATTATGGGTATTTCCATTATTTCTTATGGGAAAAATAGTCTTGACTTACAACTAACTTGAGTTAGAACCAGCCCTCGCGAACGAATTGAGTAAGGGTGCAATCTAAATATAAAGAATTACTGTTATTAGTTAAAATTGTTTGCCTGACAGTTGATTTAATCATCTCGAGAAACTATTGTTGAAGAAATATACTTGTAACAAATTGTTAGCACTATAACGTTTTTAAACAATTCTTCTTAATATGTCAATCACCATCAGACTTGCAGCACATTTCAGCTTCGACTGCATCACATGCTAGATGGGCTGACACCAATAATTTGGGTTATTGGGAAGCCCGTGTTTAATTTTTTCCAGGTAAAAACAAAAGCCATACATAATCTGCCAGATATGTTTCATTCAATAGACTGGCACCTCATCGCGTATTGACTCTCAACTCACAGTTGATGCTGTCTGGATATGTTTCAGCAACTTTATCTAACCGGATTAAGGAGATTCAAGGATAGAGAACTACTTCCTGAAAATACTACGAGGAACAAATATTAAAAACTGGAAACAAGAGACCAAAAAATTTAACCTAAGTCAGTTCAGGAATCTCAGTAAGTTTTGATTGGAAATTTGCAGGAGAGAAAGAGAGGCAGAAAGAGAGCAAATAGCTAAAACTGAAACCCAAATGTCTCTCTGTCATCAAACCAGCGGCATAAAACCTTCTGAAGCACTGCCAAAGAAGATGGCAATGACACAATTTTGTGTGTACACATCATCCGATCTGCTGATGAAATGACTATTGGATGGGAGCTGCCCATCCATCGAGTTAATGTACAAGTATTTGAAAAGATATGACAGACCATTCACAACCTTTGGCAAAGACCACAGTGTAATTTTGGTTACTAGTGAAGCAAACTCTGAGCAAACATAGCTACAGGGACATTATAGTGTTTGTTGAGTCAACAAGCACCAGCTCAACTTAAGCAAACCTAAAAAATTCTACTGATTTAGCGTTTAACAAGACTGCACCCCATACCAAAAACCACACAGTGAGTGTGTGAGACTGCATCTCTACATTTCTGTAAGGTACAAGTTGGAGCTTTAGCATTTTCTTCAGTCTAGTAATGTGGTTTGTGTCTCTCTTCTAATAATAATAATTCTTTGCATTTATATAGCGCTTTTCTCACTACTCAAAGCGCTCAGCGATTGTTGGTTAAGGGCCTTGCTTAAGAGCCCAACAGAGCAGAGTCCCTTTTGGTATTTAAGGGATTCGAACCGATTCTAAACAAACGCTGGTTATAAAATGTGAAGTTCCAATTCAACTGTATGGTAACATACAGGTATGTAACATCAAAAAAAAAAAAACAACCTCAACAAAAACAGAACTGTTTCAACTGTATCTTAAACAGCCCCATTACCAAAGGTCACTTAAAGAATCTGAGTGTGGCCTTTCTTCTGGAGTGAATGATGAAGGTAGCCATAAACTAGCATGGAATCAGCCCATTCCTACTCCAGAATCTAAGCACTTGTGTTACATTTCTGTAGTTGAAGCACCATAACCTCCAACAGTGTTTCAACATCTGATTAAGCACTGCACACTATTCTGTCTTTGCTGTTGTTAAAATACTTGCTTGAGTGGGCATTTTGCACAGCTCAGCTGATTATCAGTAGCAAATGACAAGCGAAGCTAAAATAACATAAAACAGGGCATACCAGTTCTCCCAACAAGCATGAATAGTCTTATTTTCAATCATGTTACAAGGTTATGGGTAACAAAGTGGATTGTATCTTTAAATGCATTGTGATTACGGGCTCTGCTACATCGTGCCAGGAAGGTTTAGGGTGTATAGTTTGCGAATGTTTGTAAGTACTGTTACTTCTGGTAACCAAACACATTTGCCCTTGCACATAACTGGCAGCACAGTCAAAGCAAACCTAAAAAATAAAATCAATTAGTTCAGCTAGTAATTCGGGGAAGGTTACTTTTACAGCAAACAAAGAAAACTTACCCAAAATAATGTTCTTTAAAAACTTCTGAAATGCAAAAAATCATTATATCCCAAATTAACAGTCAAAGAAACATTACAGATCATATACCGGTAATCTGAAAAGTGAAACAGGCAAACTGATTATCACACTTAATTCACTAGGCATAAAGCTCATGTGGAGTATGAGAATTGGGAAGCCAACAATATCCTGCATCAGACTCATCATGATCTGCATTCTGCTCAAAGACAGCTTACAAGCCGGAGACTAGATAAAGTTTTTAATGTGCATGGCTCATCTGAATGTTTTTATGTTCTTGGACAAGCTCCTGTCCTAATTGCTTGTTTAACAAAATGACTTAATGACATTAATCTTGACTGTTTTTTTTTCTTTTCTTTTCTAATCTGCCCCCAAGTGTAATGGATGAGTATAGTTTCTTTAATTTCAAAAATGTATAAACTCGCGGATAAGTTCTCCAGCAGATAAGTCAGGACTTGATTTTATCGTATAATTTCTGGTATCTTATGTCGGTCGTATAGGTCAAATGCAGAAAACTCACGCTATTGGTCCAAGAGATTATGATACAGTATGTTAACGCCCACCTGAGAGAGTAACCACGGAGCACGCGGCCTTAATTTTCTATGTGGGTACAGCAATGCGCTGTGTCAGCATGTGCTCCTAACCTCTGTCTCTCTCTATTGTGCCTACGTGACCACACGGTAATACCCAAACTATTCCAAAGCGACATTTGCACAGATTTGTGTTTTTGTATCTCACATCCTCATACACCTTTACCCCTTAGCTGTGATGAAGCGTTCGATCAGGAGAAAATATGAAGCTGGTCTTAAATTAAATGTCGTTTAAGTAGCGAAAGAAATTTGTAACTGTGCTGCTGCAACAAAATTCAATGCATCTGAGAAACTGATGTGAAATTTGAGGAGGCAAGAAGATGTTTAAAAAAAAAATTGTGTAGCATTTTTGAACGGGCGTATAAGTCGGGGTCTGATTTTATGATCGATTTTTCAGGTTTCAAGACCCGACTTACATTCAGCCATGTTTAACCTCCTTACTGTTACATTTATTATAAAAAATAAAAAAAAAATGACATACTTATTAAATCTCATATCTATACAGTGCAATGTGCAAAATACTTAAAATACAAATTTAGAAGTGTAGAAAGTATAATAATGATACAAATAATGACGATGATGATTAATAATAATAATATGAACAGCAAACTGCACTTGTGCGAGTAGCATGAATGTCACTTTGGGATTCACCACAATCACTTTCAGTTTCACTGACCGTTTCAGTTTCACTGCCTGAAGACGGATTCACCTCATCCTCAATGCTGATGAGAGGCATTTCTTACAAGACACCATTATGAGGCTATGAGAAGACTACACTGTTGCTCAGGTAACGCTGGGACCTGACTCTTACGTAAGACACGCCTACACCGTTGCCCAAGTAACACTCGGCACTAATGCTTTTGGCACTTTTACAGTCCGAATAACCCTCGTGTCTTATGTGAGACGCGTCCATACCGTTGCCCAAGTGACACTGGGGACTAACGCTAAGGAGTTTAATAAATACTACTTTGATCATTTCTGAAATTCAGTTTTTGAATATATTACTTTATAATAGAAGCACTAATTAATAAGAAAAAAAAGTTAAAAAATACAAAGCCAGTTGGCATTTACAGAGCCATTGTAAAGAGATTACGCATGCCACAAACAAGAAACAAGAGGATTGTGTCATGTGAATAAAGCACCTGGAGGACCAAAATTTGGAAACGGCAATTCTTTATATGTCAACTAAAATTAAAACATTAGAACAATCTAGACGAGAACAGGTCATTCAGCCCCAAAAAGCTTGGCAGTGTCTATGGTTATCTGTGTAAAGAAAAACATCCTAATGTTTGTACAAAATTTACCCTTAATAAATTTCAAAATATGTCCCTGTGTTCTTCATGAACTCATTTTAAAGTCACCATCACCAATTCCCTTTGTGCTTTTAAACACTTCTCTTTTGGTTAAACTGAAAAGACATATATATATATATATATATATATATATATATATACATATATATACATATATATATACACATATACACATATATATATATATATACACATATATATATATACATATATACACACATATATATATACATATATACACACATATATATATATATACACATATATATATATATACATATACACACACATATATATATATATATATATACACACATATATATATATATATATATATACACATATATATATATATATATATATATATATATATATATATACATATATATATATATATATATACATATATATATATATATATATATATATATATATATATATATATATATATAGTCATTTCTGTCTGCAAATTTCCGTTATATTTTGCAAACAATTAAGGTTTTATATTAGTAGTGGAAATTAACATAATTAAACAATAAGAACACTGATACAAAATTTCTCAGTTCCTCATTGTTAGGAGTTAAGATTGGAAATACAAGGTTGACAGAACAGGTAATCATTTACAACATGCCTGTAATGACGATTTTCTTCGCTCGTGTTTGCGATACTTACAATATAGGATTTTTAAAAAATAATTCCATATAACCTTTTTCTGACAGAAAACCAGAAAAGCAGGATTTACAGTAATACAAGAAAAGAAGGATTTGCATAACAGTTTTAGTGTGAGGAATTGGGAAGGTTTTGCCCTTCTATTTTTTTGTAACAGATAATATTTGTGACACCATCCACTGGTATTTTCCCAGTGCAACAAGGGAGACAGGGTGGTACATTTAGGATTGTTTGGCCTTGCAACTGACAGATGTTCAATCTTGGCTATACCAGTGCTACCAGTGAGTGCTCTTGCACAAAAAAAAAAGAGGATCCCACATTTAAAACCCAGCTGCAAACTAATTAATTTATTACAATAACTGCAAATGCAACTGAATTTATATCTTAATTCGTTAATCTTTTCTAATTAAAGACAAGACTCCCCAGACTTCAATGTTCCATTTGTAATGGACAAAAAGTAATGTGTTTCAATTCAGCAGTATTTTCACTAAAACAATGAAGTTGAAAACCCACAGCTGCTCCTTCAAGTGGTTCATTGTGACAAAGATACTATGACAGATGTCAGACCATTCTGACCTGCAGGTAGTTTACACGCTGCAGCTCAAACAGGTAAGAAACACTGCTTAGCTGTGCAGGAAATGGAAGGAACACAAATGTATGTAGACATTCTCTCTATTCAAATCTTTTTATATGATAAAGTTGCTATTATTTAGAATATAAAGTGGTACTTCTCTACAATCTCATTCTGACATTTTACACTGTTAAAAGTATGAAATCAGAGGTATTTAAAAACATCAAATATAATGTTTAAATTTAGCATAACTAAATAATTAATTCAAAAATACAGAGAAATTACTGGAGCTCTACAGTGTACTACTTATAAAAAAAAATATTAAGTTTTTAATGGAATAAGCCATATGAAACAAAAGCAAGAACAGAATTTAACTTGAGGTATTAATAACAACTTCCACCAATTTTCCCTACTAGTCTGTACTTTACTAAAAAAAAAAAACTTATGATGGGCTGCAGTTAAATGACAGTAGAGTGCATCTATTTATGATCCTTTGATTTTGGAGCTTATCAGAATATTTGTTAACAGTCTTAAATCAGTCACTCTCTTTTGGACTTTCAATAACCTGTAGTTAAAGTTATTTTTTCTTTATTTTCAATTAACAATATATTACAGTTTGGCTTCGTTTCTAATTATTTCTAACCTTACCTCACATAGTATGAGGGCTCTCTCTTTTCCTATCGGAGGTTTTTTTAGTTGCAGAATCTAAATCTGCTATTTAAATTTTGTTTGGACCAACATTTAATAATGTTATCATTTTAACAGCTTACTGCAATACCGGGTGGCACGGTGGTGCAATGGGTAGGGCTGCTGCCTCGCAGTAAGGAGACCTGTGGGTTCGTTCACCCGGGTCCTCCCTGCGTGGAGTTTGCATGTTCTCCCCGTGTCTGCATGGGTTTCCTCCCACAGTCCAAAGACATGCAGGTTAGGTGCATTGGCGATTCTAAATTGTGCTTGGTGTGTGTGAGTGGTGGTTCTGAAGCTAAGGATCTGTGCTGGTATCCCGAAGGTTGCCAGTTCGAATCCCCGTCTCTGCCAAAAGAGATCCTACTCTGCTGGGCCCTTGAGCAAAGCCCTTAACCTTCAATTGCTCCAGGGGCGCTGTACAATGGCTGACCCTGTGCTCTGACCCCAAGGGGTATGCGAAAACTAACAAATTTCTAACACAAGAAATTGTATTAAGTGAAATAAAGAACAAAAAAAAAAGTGTGTGTGTGTGCCCTGCCCACGGTTTGTTTCCTGCCTTGCACCCTGTGTTGGCTGGGATTGGCTCCAGCAGACCTCCGTGACCCTTTAGTTAGGATATAGAGGGCTGGATGATGGATGGATACTGCAATGCCATACTTCTTTATTGTGAGCATTACCATTTTGTGCCCATTTACTAACAGCTGCCCTGACAAGACTACCCAAAGATGACATCATCAACCTAACTGTATAAAAGACAGCTTCAATATCTACGATTATACATAAAAACTTTGTTGGTGTGTGAAAAGCTTTGTGTTTTGAACTCCATTTAATGAATTTTGTGCTTTGAACCTTAGGCTATGATTTCTGGTTTCTGTTTGGACTCTGTTGAAAGATTTGGAGTGACCTTTGGATTGTGAAACTTTGTGTGTTATTTGGCAGTGTCTCATTTCCTCTCCGGTCTCTTGAAGGTGCAATACAAGAAAACAAATCAAACACAATACTACACACATACTACGGCTGTGCCTTCAGATTTCATGTTATTGCTCTCAATTCTCTTTAAGCAGTTTTTTTTTGCCATAATAATATCAAAATATAACATTTTTAAAAGCTGTCATGATTACATACATTCAGGGAATATAATAAACAGAGAGGATAAATGGCAAATAAGAGAGAGAACTGTTTATGATTAATACATATTGATGCATTTTTATGAACATATGTGTCCAGTACTGCACTATTTTTTTAAGCAATATGTGATATTAATATATCAAGATAATCTGAAGATATTTGATTACATTTTCACTTTTTAGACCCAGAGATGATGGATTTTTTTAACTTATAAAACTTGCAAGGCAACTCCAGGCTGTCCAAAGACTGCTTAATGATTGACTAGTCATATCGGCACACAGCAATATATACAAGGCTCTCACTCCTGAAGACAGCCTCTGGGTCTCAAACTACAGAAAAGATTTTCAAACATGAAGTCTTCTTTTATCTTGCTATTTATACTATTTCCTTGTATATGTACTAACAGAATGGATAAAGCTGAAGACTTTTCTTTTACTCATGCACCAGATGAAACAAAATCTAGATTTGCAATGCTTGATGATGTCCGAATCCTCGCCAATGGCCTTCTTCAGTTGGGCCACGGACTAAAAGATTTTGTACACAAAACTAAAGGCCAGATTAATGACATATTCCAGAGACTCAGCATTTTCGACAAATCTTTCTATGAGCTTTCCTTACAGACCAACCAAATCAAAGTAGAAGAAGAGGAGCTCAAGAAAACCACTACAATCCTAAAGATAAAAAATGAAGAAGTCCGGAACATGTCCCTCGAAATTAATTCCAAAATTAATGAAATCTTAGATGATCGAACAAGTCTGGAAAGCAAAGTTGGAGGGCTGGAACAGAAGCTGAATGGGCTTACACACAATCTACCTTTGCCAAATGAATTGAAAGAAATTTCAACTCTTAAGGTAAAAAAATCAAGGCTTAACATATAAAACAGAACAGAAAACTTAAATCATCAGTAGCACCATTATGGTTTCAGCCAATGACATAAACTAGGATTGTTTTGCTAAATCTGTTAATTGATTTACTGCTAAATGAAAATATTAGACATGAAGAACACTTTTGCACTAGACAAAAGGCCAATAATAATTAGTATGTGTGTGGCTATTGTAGTATGGTGGAGAAAAGACATTAAAAATTCTTTTCATTTTTAATTATCTGTGTAGAAAAAGATCAGTTCACTGTTGTGCAATGCATAGTTAGAAATACTGATGGTTTTTTTTAAATTGTGGTAGCCCATATCCATAATCACAGGTATTTTGAAATATCATTTAGAATTTTAGAATGCAAGTTATATTTATAACAAGACTCAAAAAGAAAATGGATAAAAAAAATAACTATTAGCTAAAGTGAAGCCTTCTTATAGGTTTTATAAGGTTTTTACCTTCACGTGTACAGAGTAAAATGAAATTGTTACATGTGTTACTCAACACATTAGTTTCACAATGGTTTAGAAATAGGATTGTAGGAAGCACAGAAGAACTGGAAAAGTAGTACAAAAATAAGCAAATTCTAGAACTTATGCAACATCAGGACACCCCAGTAACCAGATGTACACCAGTATTTTAGTATATTACTGCAAAAGAATGTGGGGACTGTTCAGCGGTGTAGAGTTGTAGTCTAACATTTTATTAATAACAATGATTACTTCTCGCCTGAAGAAGGGGCCTGAGTCGCCTCGAAAGCTTGCATATTGTCATCTTTTTAGTTAGTCATTTTGCTTCACTTCTCATTACATTAATAACACAGAAATCTTAAAAAATAAAATGCTACACTACAGATGAAGATAAATTGCTTAAACCTAGAAGTGAGATAAAAGTCAGGTTTAATAGGAATACTTATTGCAATACAGCAAATTAGGGGTATCCATTCTCGATTGGGTTAGTTTGGACTTTAAATAACAGATTTGTTGTAAACAACCTAATAAAACCCAAAGTAAACCCAAACATCAGTGAGATATTCAGTTAGCCTTTTCACCATCCTCACTCCATCCCACAATAGACTGCTATCCTTTATTAGTTTCTGTTACGACAACAACACTTATTTATATAGCACATTTTCATACAAAAAAAATGTAGCTCAAAGTGCTGTTACATCTTTGGTTACATTTTCTTCCCTTTTCAATCTTTTTCATCTTCTCCACTTACTGACTTAAAATTGAAAATAAAAATAACTGACAGATTATCTGTTCCAATTAAAGAATGTGGGGTGTTGACTCGTGATGATTATAATTACCAGCAGACCCCCGTGACCCTGTGTTAGGATATAGTGGGTTGGAAAATGACTGACTGACTGACATTAAAAATAAAAATGACTGTAAACCTGCATAGTCCAAATGAAGCAAAAGTAGGAATAAAAATAATGGCACTGTTTAATCTTCTTAGTCATTAGGCATCACATCCTATTCTAAGAAATCATGCAGATTAAAAAGGGCACAAGTTTTAGATCAAGCCGAACAAACTTTCTATACTAACCATCCAGCACACCTCTATCACTTACTGCTGAGCTACACCATCAAGAAGCCTGGTCTTCATCTACATTAATGGTGCATGCTCAAGAACTCCCCATTACAAATAGAACATTAAAAAATGTATTAATTTTTCATCAGCCTTGTAATGAGTTTGTACTTTATGAATTTCCAAAATACTAGTGATTTATAAATATTAATCACTTCCTCTAGTGCTGAAAAAAGACATCATTCTTCCTGATTCATTCACCTGAATATACACATTATACCTAGTGTAACCTGAATTAAAACTTTACATTATAATTCTATAGTTCATCCTGAAATGTCTATGGGCTCAAAAATATTACTGCATTTTTTATTTCCTCAAATCAAATTGAATCTAAAAAAGTTAAATTCAAGACAGTGTTCAGTATTCATAGAATAATTAATAAAAGCTATGGAGGTGTCTAAAATGTATGTATTGCTTTACAGAATAAAATAAGCCATCTAATGTACAACAACAGACAAATTATATTATCTATTATTGTAATTCCCTAGGCAATCATTGAAGGTCAGGAGAAAAATATAAGAGATCTTGTCAAGGTTGTTCATGAACAACATACTCAGCTAGACCAGCAAAAAACCCAAATTAAAGACCTGGAGGAAAAGGTATGTCATGCATTTAACAAAGCAAAGAGAACAATTGACAAAACAAAAAATACTTCAGCATAATATAAATTTGAGAGCCTAATGGACAGAAATTTGAAACAGCTTTACTACACATTTACCATTCTTCTAACGAAAAGCTTGTTTCATGATTTAGCTCAGCTACCCCACTTTACAGGACAACATCGACAACTCAGTTTCTGTGGTGAATACGGAACCAGACGTCATTCCATACCTAATGATGAACACCACTGATAACAAGACCTCAGACAAAAATGGTTTGTATTTTGTACTTGTTCAAAAATAAAAAATAAAATTTCAAGGAATAACCTGGTAAGCATACTAATTTTTTTTTACCACAACTCATTTCACAGATTCCCCTACAGACTGCAATGCAGTCTACCTCAGTGGTCAAACTACTTCAGGAATTTACGCTATCAAGCCAAATCAATCAGAACCATTTCACGTTTACTGTGAGATGACAGAAGGTAAGCTCTAGGAAAGATTTTTATATTTTAATTGTATTTACATTATTCAGCCATTCTTCACTCAGACTACTTCATAATGCGGCTTTGTAACAATAATGTATAGGAACTGCGCAGTTGTAAATAATAAACGTAGAAAGGACAGCACAGAAAATGGAGATATGACAGATAACACTGCTGTCTAACTGCACTTATTAATAAACGTAGAAAGGACAGCACAGAAAATGGAGATATGACAGATAACACTGCTGTCTAACTGCACTTAACAGCTTACCTAAATGCCAAATGTAGTTCCCTTATTTTTTCTAGTTAAAATCCCATATTCACTCATCATATAAATAATTCATAAATATGACTTGCATAAATCTCAATTAATCATTGCAAAGCATATACACTACTGGTCAAATGTTTTACAGTTCCACAGTTTTTCCAGGTTTTTTTCCACCCAAATTTAATCAGTTGAAATGCAATGAGTGATCTAAAATGGAGAAAAGGTAAGCAGTAAACTGCCAGAGGTTTAAATTTAAAGCTTAGGTTAGCAAAAACTGAAAACAAAGGAAACTTCAGAATATTATAAATGAGCCTGCGTCAGGAAACAACTAGGGATACAACCTACAGATGCTCTGCAGCAATTTAAGTAAATGAAGCCTTCAAGCTGAAACAATTTACACCGGTGTCCTAACTACTGTTGATTACTTAAAAACCCTCTGTCTTTCTTAAAGCAGAGCTGGACACCCTCTGAAGTACTACTTTGACAATATTGCAGTGATAATGGGAACAAAATGGCAGTAATCAAATGAAATGAGAGAGAGAGAGACTTATTGCCCTTAGAAGTGTAGGCCCTTCATTAACTGCTAAGGGAAAAAAAAACAAAGTGTCAGTGAGTAACACACATAATCCAAAGGTGACTGGAAACTGGACGAAACTCTGATAGGAAGAGATCTGGCAGACCCAAAGATACAACCCAATCAGAAGACAAGTTTCTGAAGGTCACCCGCTAACGTGATAGGTACCTCACAGCACAAGCACACAAGCACAGCATAATGGTGAAGGTCGAAAAAAGCAAGTCTCAGTTTCTACTGTGAAGAGAAGACTTTGTGCTGTAGGTTTGACCGGGCGAATGGCAGTAAGAAAAGACAAAAAGGGGCCTTGAAACACCAGCTGTGGGCTACAGGACACTGAAAGAAAATCTTATGGACTGATAAATCAAAGTTTGAAATCTTCAGTTCATCATGTAGGTTGTTTGTACATCGTCAAGTTGGGGAAAAGATGGTTCCTCAGTGTGTGACTCCAGCTGTCAAACATGGAGGAGGAAGTGTGATGGCCTGGGGTTCTTCTGCTGAAGGGAGAGTTGGTGACTTTAATGGAGTGACTGGCATTCTGAATCGAAAGGGTTACCACAGTTTGGCTGTTATATCAGTAAAAGGTGCAGGCTACTTTGATGAATCAAAAAAAAAAAATTGAATACATTTTTGTACACTTAATGATTCTTTTACTTTTTTATTTGTTATTTAATTGTTCTATGCCTTGATTTCATGAAACATTAAGACATTACACATGCATGCATTTCCATAAAAACTGAAAAAACTGAGGTGTTCTAAAACTTTTGACCAGTAGTGTACATTTAAATGATAAAAATTAATCAAAACCATAGAATGGTACCACCCTGCACCCATCACTTTTACCTCAATTTCTAAAATTTCCCTTTATAGTAGTTGAGCAGGCTACACAAAGGACGTGTAAGACTCAGAAGCACTTTCTCATCAATTTCAATCTTTGCAGTTAAAAATCAGAGACAGTAGGTATTGGTCCTTATTTCGACAAGATATCCTTTGTTTGAGCAGTTTTCTACACTGATGCTGCATTCACATGCTAAGGGAATTTTTGAAAGTAACGTTTGGGACATCACAACATAGACAACTTCTCATTATTCACGTTCACTTTTGCCAGTGTTGACTTGTTCTGATTTTTCAGGAAAGTTAAAAGCAAAGGAAAGGCATTAAGTGGAGTCTGGGACACTTTACATACAACACAGCCTCCAAATGACATCATTGGTTGTACTGATCAGGGTTAGGTCACAAGTCATGGAATCTACATAACAAAATTATCCCTGAATTTTCCCACTGGGAGATGCCAATAGGAAGAAAAGTTCATGTGAAATTTTCCATTTTCCTGTGCGTCCAATAGTATATTAATGCAACAACAGAATCTTCTGGAAATTATCCTTTAATAATTTTGTTTCTTGTGCATCTGGATAGTTAAAATATTTTTCAAACCATCAAATTTAGTCTGGGTTGCACACACAAGCAGTGTATAAATTTAGCAAGCTTGTATATTTTAGATTTTCAGCGTATGTGCCTCTGCATTTGTTTAAACCCATTCAACTAGTCAGCTTTCACCACACATCAACCAATTCATTCCAATCTCAATCATTTCACTCTTTACTTGTGATTGGTTGGACCTGGGAGTTTCTTTAATAACAAGAATCTTTTGACATATTATTCCAAACAAAACTAATGAAAAAATCAAGGAGTTACTGCTGTTTGGAAGAAGCTCTGCTGTACCAACTCCAAGTTAATTTCTTGAAAAATATTTTTGCTTAACTGTGGTAATTGTTGGAAAGGGGATGAATGAGAATAGTTTTAAAACTAATATTAAAAGAAGAGTCAAAACCACTGTACTGCTTTTACTCAAAATGCCACGAATTTAAGAAAATGAGGAACTTGCTGCATTTTCTGAACTGAATTGCTTATCATATCTGAATTCTTGGATAACTGAGTTTCTTCTTAACTGCTAGATGCCACTGTTAGATACCCTCACTAGCAAGCAAACTAAAAGGGCATCTGATTACTGGAACTCTATTATATTCTCCAAACCAAAAACCAGAATCACACCTCTCAGGAATGAAGCTGTCTTTATGTCACTATTAGAGAGTCATGTACCCAACAATCAACTAATTGAGCAAGAAGCATGTTCTTGTGACCACGGAGATGGAATACACATTAAAAGCTTGCACAGAAATAAATCCGAAGCGAAGAAAGTAGCAGAGATAAAAAGTGAAATTACTAAAATAGATGAAGAACATGCCAGACTACCAAGCGAGACTCTACATAAGAGGAGGCAGGCTCTACATTCAGAATTAAACCTCTTGACAACTAAAGAAACCGAACAACTAATTTACAAATCCAGACATCATTATTATGAACATGGAGAAAGCTAATAAGCTTTTAGCGCAACAAATCCACAAGCAAGATGTACGCAACGCAATCTCGGTAATTACTAACACGAACGGAGATAAAATCATCGAACACAAAAATATAATGTACACTTTTAGAGACTACTATAAATCCCTATATACTACTGAGTTTAAAGAAGACAATATACAATCTAATGCATTTCTGGATAAATTACAGATACCACAAATTGACGCTATTAGTGTGGAGGAGCTCGATAAACCTCTGTCATTATCAGAATTACTGGATGCTATAAAGTCACTCCAAGGTGGAAAAGCAGCAGGCCCTGACGGCTACCCTGCAGAGTTTTACAAGAAATTCTCCGCTCAGCTAGCTCCCCTCCTATTAGCAACATTTACAGAAGCCAGAGATAACCAATCTCTTCCACAAACCTTTCGCCAAGCACTAATCACTGTCTTTCCAAAACAAAATAAGGACTTATTACAATGTGCATCATACAGACCAATTTCACTTCTGAATAACGACGTTAAAATACTCTCTAAAATCATAGCTAGAAGGATGGAGAAAGTGCTCCCTCAGTAATATCACAAGACCAAACTGGATTTATTAGGGGCCGACATTATCTTCAAATCTTGACGCCTGTTTAATGTAATATACTCACCAACTAAATCAAACACCCCAGAAATATTATTATCATTGGATGCAGAAAAAGCATTCGACATGATTGAATGGAAATACCTTTTACTATTTTGGAGAAGTTTGGGTTTGGCCCAACATTTGTGCATGGATTAAATTACTGTATACTAACCCAGAAGCTTCAGTTTGCATCAATAACATTTGCTCAGACTACTTTAAACTAGAACGTGGCACAAGACAAGGATGCCCTTTGTCACCACTGCTGTTTGCAATTGCCATTGAACCACTGGCAATACATTGTCGAAATACTGATCAGATAAAGGGGATTAGCAGAGAAGGACTGGAACAGAAAATCTCATTATATGCAGATGACATGGTACTGTATATATCGGACCCAGAAAATTCTGTGCCTGCAGTCTTAGCAGCACTCACAGAATTTCAAAAGCTCTCTGGTCTCAGAATTAATCTGAATAAAAGTGTACTCTTTCCGTGAATTCGCAAGCATATAATATTAGATTAGACACCCTTCCTTTTATCATTGCAGAACAGTTTAAATACCTCGGGGTAAACATCACAAGTAAACATAAAGCTCTTTATCAACAAAATTTGTCGTCTGCATGGAAAAAATTAAACAAGACTTGCATAGATGGTCAACCCTTCATCTCACACTAGCTGGAAGAATTAACACTGTTAAGATGAATATTCTTCCTAAGCTCCTTTTTATTTCAAAACATACCAATATACATTAATAAATCGTTCTTTAAGCAATTAGATTCAACAATAACCTCATTTATTTGGAATTCTAAACATCCACGCATCAAAAGAGCGACCCTACAAAGACAAAAGGCAGAAGGCGGCATGGCTCTACCTAACTTCCAGTTTTATTACTGGGGCAAATATACAGTCGATAAGAACCTGGACACAAATAGAAGAACATACACAGGCATGGACCGCAATAGAAGTAAAATCCTGCAGTACTTCTT